>NC_081406.1:425869240-426566740 GCF_030272615.1 Cryptomeria japonica
CCTTTCTTTTTACGTTTTTGAAAAAATGTCTAGTGTCATTTTTAAAAAAAAATGTGAATAGTTTAATATAATTTCTTTAAGCTTCACAGAATTGAAGTTTGAGTAAAATTCAATTGTGGTGAAAAGAAATAATTCCATGCAAAAAAATGTAAAAAATTAAAAAACAATGATAAATTAGTAATGCACTAAAAATATCTTTAGTTTACTTGTAAGTTTCTAAATTCACACCCAAAAATCTTGTTTATTATAAAAATAGAAACTATTTTAGATTTTTTTGTTACAATATTTTAAAAAATTAGAAATGATTATATCTTATCATTTCAATTGTTATAAGTTTCTATACTGATATCTAAGACAATCTTATAAAAAATATTAAAAAATAAATTGACAAAATTTCTAAATTTATACAAAAAAAAAACATACTAAAAATTCATATAAAAATAATATAAAATTAGAAACAATTATATCTTAATCCTACCATTTTAAAATATTCTAAATAAATTCATATATTTATAATAAGTGTTGTAAAATAATATATATCAATATATATTACCTATTATAACTTTTTATGGCTTATTAATAATTTTAAGTGTCATATATACGGTTTTTGAAAAAAATACCCTGTGGATACATACGGTCCACTAATTTTATTAGTTGTAATATATAGTCTAAAAGTGCAAAAATGGCCATATAGCCTATCAAATTCTAGGCCTGTATACGAATAATAGATTTGATAACCTAAGATATCTGCAGACTTACAGTTCGATACAGTAATAATTGTGATTCTCCTCCATACCAGTATGAAAATCGATTGCAAGCATAGAAAGGATTCTCCATAGCAGAATGAGACCAAGGAACATCGATAAGAATTTGGTTGATAAAACAAGTGTGTAATAGGTAAATACCTTTGACTAATAGGTAGAAGTAACAAAGAATGAAAACAAAGAGAAATAGAAAAACCACGAATTCAGATAGAACAAAGTCGGTGCCAAATTTTTATCACAAATAGACCAGTGCCGAAATTGGGTACACCGATTCAAGATATCGACCAAACTAACATGCAAGATAAAAGAAAACTGATGAATATAGAACAATGCCTTAAGTGAAATAGAACCATAAAAAACTAGTCCAATGAATCTTTGAAACCGATGAACAAAATAGTATAAACAACAGGCCAAATGGGTCAAACAGTCCAGCAAGGGATAATCGTCGGATTACACAGAGGCCATATGGTAAAAGATAAACACAATCAAACCGATTGCTAGAATAGGGTGAAATAAAAATAAGGCATGAAGATGATACCCTTGAGGTAAGGATTTTGATGAAACCAACTAGGATGCATCCGAAAGATGAGTGTCGATACTGTACAACAAGCCATGGAAATTTTACTCAGAACACCAATTCATTAGAAAGAAAATGTCAATCAAAAAAACCCATTTTAAGAAAAGCAAAAGGTAAATCAATCGTATGGATCGGTTAATGCAGTAAGATAAGAAAGAGTATAGGATATTACATGCAAAGGGAACAAAGAAATGCATTCATAGACAAGATCCAGACGGAAATCGTCCATGCATTTGTCAAACAATATCTATTTATACATGTACCTAGTGGAGCCAAAAATTGGGAGAAATCCATGCAGTGAGCAACATCAAAAGTTTGAATTCAGAAATCTATTGAAACCTTAACAGAGTAAATTACAAAAGTTAAACAAAGACAAGAGCATCTCCAACCTGGAGTCCAATGTCTGGTGGAGATTTCCAGACGTTGTGGTGAGATCCATAAAATTCCTCTAGACTGTGAGATTGATGGGCCTCTTCTACACCTTCAAATCCAATATAGAATCAAGGCCCAAAACTCCCAAATTCCCCCAAATTCATTCCCAAAACCCTACCAAAGATTTTCTTTTCAGCCAGAATTTTCATGAGAGCCCCAAATTCTTCCTCCCTGCTTTTTCAAAAAACTAGGGAGATATGCTTTTTCAAAATGTAACTCCCAATAGATTCTCCATGCCAAGATATTTTCCCACTATCTCCAAAAACACACACTCTCACTCTCTTTTTTAAATAGATTTAATCATAAGCACATTTAAATACCCAAAAAAAAAAATTCAATTCCCTATTTAAAATAATCCTTTCAAAATAGTTAAATAATTTAAATCATTTAGCTTCACAAATGAAATTAATATAATGTTACAATAATTTTCAATTTTACCATTCATATATCAATATTAATATTCTCTCACAAATAATATTAAATAAATATTAGACTAAGCACAAGAGTAACAAACTACAACTAACAAACATGAAGGGTCAACAAGACAACCCATGGACATGACCAAACAATCAAAGTACAAGCATACCTGACAAGAATCTTGTTCCCATAGGAATTATGGTCGCGTCAAGGGGTTTGACTGTTAACTTCATATTTTTCACTTTACCATTGGGTCATAGAGAACGCTTAGACCCGAAGGTTTAGGTGGAGTTGATGCTCGGTACCTACAACTGCATAAACAAATTGTCGAGCATATATACATATTGTAGACACCCAAAATTGTCCACTCTAATTAAATAAATATTTTATTTATTTAATTATCCAAGCCTAATTCTTCTATTTATTAAATAAATCTTTATTTATTTAATTAATTCATTTATCCTCTTCTAGCCTTATTTCTCATTTAAATAAATACATTTATTTATTTAAATTATCCTTTTCCTAAATTAAATAAATATTTTATTTATTTAATTGATCCCACTTCTTCTATTAATTAAATAAATCTTTATTTATTTAATTAATTCATTAACCTTTTCTACCCATGACACATGTCATTCATCTCTTAATTCATACACTACCTACCCCTTTCATTATTTTATTATTTTCTTTACCTACCCTCTAATCATAGCCGACCTCCTTTTACACCTCTCAATCTTATCCCTCCATTTCTTATAGTGTCTTCTATATAAGGAGATGCTTCCTTCATTATCAAACCCGAATCAATTTTATGCACTTGACTACACTACGCTTTGCATATGCGATCCTACTTGCAACCACATTCTGTTCTTTGTTGAGCTCTTGTGCACATAAAATTTGAGAGCAAATATATCAAGCAAGATCAATGGAGATAGGAAGAATGGAGATCCAAACCCTATTGGACATGTGATGGTATAATCTTTGTGATTTCATTTGATTTGCATTGTCTTAGGTAATCTTCATATGTTATGGTGGATCTTTGTTGTTGTTAGGCTAGGGTTTTGTCGTTGAATTCATTTAGCCTTTCAATATCGTTATTATTGTTATCCATTTTCACCATATACATTTTGGCACACCCAGTGGGACTCTTGTCCCTTTTGCATTTAACATCCTTGTTGCAGATTTTGTGTTTTGAAGTTGCAGATCTGGCATTTTCGACAGTATTTTGATATTTTCGCGTTTGCATACTTTCGGATCGCGTTTTTGATTTTCTACCGCGTCTGTGAAATCTGGAATCGCGTCTATGTCCTCGACAGTATTTTATTTTGCAGATTCTGGAAACCACTTCTGTGTTCCTCAGTCGCGTCTGCGGTGTTTTTAGACACGTCTATGTCCAGAAGTCACGTCTGGGTTCTGGAGCCGCATCTGTGTTTCACAGAAGCGTATCTGCGTCAGGGAGTCGCATCTGTGTAGAAGGTAACCGCGTCTGTGTGCATTGATTTCATTTTTGGAGTTTATTGATTTAGTTTTGGTCTTGCATTTAAGGTTTCAGATCCGGTTTATTTTGAGCTAACATTTTCAGATCTAGCTAATGAAATTGGTGTAGCTTGTCTTGAAAGCAAAATCGTTTTGTTGAAGGCCCCTATTTTTCACAAAGTCTTTTGGATTTAAAATTTACCTAACTTGTGTGCTTGCAGGAAGGGGTGATTATTTGAAACAATCCAAACTACTAACAACTCTTTGGTGCAGGTCCTTGGCAAGGTTTTTTTGGATTTTTATTGTGTGCTTTGTTTTCAATAGACTAGCAAACACTTCAATTGGTGCACTAAAATTGAATCATTGTCTTTTGTGTCTTGAACAATAGGCTTTTTTTGTTTAATCTTTAGAGGGCCTGTCTTCCCGTGTGGTCATTAGGACTACTAGTGAGAAGAGAATGACCCAAGTGGTAGCAAAAGAAAAGCCATCTTCTTCAAAACCACTATAAATAACTGTATTCATGGTGAAAACTATGAATAACATGTGTTGATTAGTTCATACCGACACTATGTCTCCCCATAAACCCGTTTGATCAAATTTATTTGATCAGTTGTAGGGCGTAACCCCTACCAACTGAGAGCCTTCTGTATTTATAGAGCTAAAAGTGCCGCATGTATGGCCACACGAGCGGATGTCCTTACTAGCACCTTTTTGTTTTCTAAGCCCAAATCCTTCTAGTTGTTGGGGCAGGAGCTCGGACCTCTGGTAGCGGCCCACACACATACGGTTCTTAGTAGAGATACAAAGTTCACCACGGGGAGTTTTTGTGGGGACTGATGCTTGGCTGACCCGAGAAGTGAGTGCTGAGGGTGGAGCCAGTGAGGTCAAGCATCTAAGTATCTGCTCTGAATAGCGTAGCCTCGGGGGTAAAATCCCATGTGGGGTCAACAACTATTGTCTTGGCCAGCCATAAGAATTGTGCTTGACTTATTTTAAATACTCAAAACATTCGAGACCAAACAGCAAAACATTGTGTCTTTTGTGTCTTCAAGTGTATGCAAAACATTTTTACATCAAACAACACACTTTTCTTGGAGTCATTTTGAGTCTAGATACTTGCAAACATTGAGTCTTCATCAACACTGTGTCCTCTTGTCATGAAAAATAGTCAAACAATCAGATTTGGTCACAACAAAAACAACTTCACAGATTGGAAAAAATTGCACAAATTTTGCAGAAACGCGTCTGTGTCAGACATAATAGTGTCTATGTTGTATAACCACATCTGTGAAGGGCAGAAACACATCTGTGTTTCCAGAATCAACAGTGCATTTTACAAAAATCTCAGGAAGTCGCGTCTGTGTTAAATAGAACCATGTCTATGTCAAAAAATCGCATCTGTGCAGTATACAGGCGCGTCTGTGTTCAGAATTGGAAACATTTTATAGTCTAGCAAACAAGAGCAATCAGTTTCGGAATTCTTGAGCTTCCTAAGTTATTTCTCCAGGGTTTCATTTAGCATTCAACCTGTCTTTGGGTCTCACAAAGTCCATCATTGCTTCACATCTTACATTACATTCACATTAGTCTAAACTTGAGTCAAAAGGTCACTTGCTTGTCCTCATCATACTTTGTCACCACACTACATACAACAACACTTTTCTAAGTGGTCCCTCATCAAGGTCTATCACCTTTGGGTCTCATTTGGTTTTACTTAGAGTCAAGGTCAACTTACCTCATCAAGAGAAACTATCCTCTCTTTGGAAGTCACACCTACTCTACTACATACATACTTGGTCTTACACTTTGGACATTGCAAGTACACCTCAGATTCATTTACATTCCATCCAACTCTTGGTCTTCCATACTTTTTCCATTTTCATCTAGTCTCACACATCTTGGTCAATACCTAGTTCATGGTTGAAACCCATCTTCAAAAATCTAGGAGAGAAACTAAAGAGGCTCAAGAGTCTGCAAACATGAGTGTCTATGAGTATGACAATGATGTCTTTTTCAATTCTGATCATACTACATTACCTGACATGGATGCCTATAGAAACATTCCAAATGTTGAGAACATGGACACTACAAACAACAATGATACACACAATGACAATATGGACAACTTTTCCGTACATTCAGCAGATGTGGAAGAATCCATTATGGACCCCCGCTTCAATCGATTGATTGAGGAAATAATGAGGAGGGATAGACAATACTTCTTACAAATGATGGCACAAAGTGGAGCCAAGATCCCTCATGATTTCGACATGTCTCAAATAATGGAACATAGACCTTTGCAACAACCTCACTCCAACATGGATCAAAGAAGGCCTAATAGTGGAGGCAATAGAGGACCACATATGGTGCCTAAATCACCATCATCTTTGTTTCAAAAACCAGAGGTCTCACATACACATGGTCAAGCATATGATACTCACCTTCACAAACCCTTATGGAAGTCTTATGCAGAAAGATATGCTCAATCACATACCAATGCTAAGGATCACCCACCAAAGCAATTCGATATTCAAAGGCATGCTCAAAATTTGGACACAAGGAAACCCCGTGTCAAATTTGGGGGCAACACATTAGAACATGACATGCCTGTAGAGTATGGTATACATGGACAAAATAGATATTTTGTTCCTCAACATGAATCTATACCAAGTGGTCCATATAAACAGCATCATTATAGACCTCCTCTATATGAACATGTGTATGATCAATATCATCCATATATGCAACATTCTTCTCCTCCAATTGGTGCCTCAAATATGGGGTATGATCCAAGAAGTCGATCTCCACCTAAGAGAAATTTGGAGCAACAAATCAGGGACTTACAAAAGAAAATGGAGGACATAAATACACCAAAGCCAACATACACAATGAGAGACATATGTCCTTATCCATTTGACAAGGGCATTCCAATGCCTCCTTTTCCTACACACTTTGTGATGCCTAAATTTGATAAGTATAGAGGAAAAGGGGATCCTAAGGCACACATAAGATAGTTTTTCACAGCTTGCATTGAGATAGCAGCAGAAGAGACATATTTGATGAGATTATTCCCACAAAGCCTAGGTGATCAAGCTATGGAATGGTTCTCCTAACTCCCACCTGGTATTAAGTCATGGGGTGACTTAGCAGAGGCATTTATTCAACATTTCTCCTACAATATAGAGATAGACATATCAGTCACTACTTTGTGCAACACCAAGCAAAAAGAGGGAGAGTCTTTTGCATCATTTTTACAAAGATGGAGAAATCTAGCCAGCAGATGCTCTTGTGAAATTCCACAAAAACAAATGGTAGAGATGTTCACCCAAAATGTTAACAAAGACATTGGCTATGATCTAAGGAAAGCTTGTGTTTCCACCTTCAAGGACGTCATTGAAAAAGGCTTAGCAATAGAGAAGGTCCTAATTGAACAAGGAGTTCTTAAGATATTCAAGGAAAACAAAGATGACTTTAAAGGAAAAGACAAGCCAAGATTTTGGAATAAAAACAAGAACACAGTCAATGATGGTGTTGTTGATGCCAACACAGTGCGACCCAAATTCATCTTTTTAGGATCAAGTTCTAGAAACAATCAAGTGAATACTCAAACAACTTCCAGATCATGAAGGAAGTACACTCCATTGGGAGAACCACTTGAGTCAGTTTTCAAAAAGCTAGTGGCAAACAAGGTAATCACTATTCCAGATTTTCCTCCATATGAACCAAAAGGTTAAACCAAATTGGTGGAATGATGATGAATATTGTGAATTTCATAAGAGCAAGGTTCATAAAATAGCAAATTGTCATCGACTGAAGAACATCATACAAGATCTCATTGATAGAGGTGACATTGAGATTGAAGGACACTCATCCAATCAAGAACATGAGATGTTTAAGGAACCATTCCCAAAGCATGACAAGGGAAAAGCTAAAGCCACAGATGACCAAACCAACTATACCAGAGCAACCTATAACTATGATTCAACCATCAATCACATCTCGATGGACAATTATGTCTCTACCATTATCATCAAGGATAAAACCCCTGATAATTCTACCCAGAGACCCAAGATCATTTTGAAAGGTGTTGGATCTTCTTCCGAACCTACCTCTGAATGTCATGTTACAACCCGTCGAGGTAAATTCACTTTGCAAGGTGCTCCAGCCAAAAACACCACTTCCTCATCAACCAAACCTAAGTATGACCTTGTAGAACAGTTAGGGAAGACACCCATGCTCATCTCCATCCTTGAGCTCTTACGCATATCCCCCACACATAATGCTATTCTTAACAAAATCTTGAGAGACACCGCCATTCCTACTGATCTGAACGTGGACCAGTTTCAAGCCATGGTGGGATACCTTTCCATTCCACACTCCCTTACATTCACAGAAGCTGATGATGTCTCCGTAAGTCAGCCACATAATGCACCATTACACATTGAAGCCTTCATACACAAACATCGAATAAAATGAGTCCTGATAGATGGAGGAGCTGGTCTAAACATTTGTACATTGAGCACAATTAAACAATTGGGATATTCTAATAAAGCTATGAATTCTACAAACAAAATCACCATCAAGGCATATGAAAATGAAGAGCATTCATCCAAGGGCACAGTCACCTTACCTCTCAGAGTTGGGCCAGTTACGAAGGATGTGGTTTGTCAAGTCCTAGACCTAGATCTCACTTACAACATATTGCTAGGGCGTCCTTGGATTCATGAAATGAGGGCAGTCCCATCTACATATCATCAATGCATTAAGTTTCCTCACAATGGAGTGGAGGTAACAGTTAACGGTGATCCTAATCCGTTCATATACTGCAATAACCTGAGATCAAAAACTGAAACCATCATTCCCAGTAATCGCGAAGCTATTCCTTCTTCGGCATACTTTGATCCTGAGTCATTAAAACCTTTGAAATCAAAACAAGGTGAGCTTAAAGGCAAATTTCAAGACAAGGGCATGGGGGAATACACTTTAAATCAGACCATGTGTTTACGACAAGTCATGAGTTCACCAAAAGAATATGGAAGACCACATCCTAACAAGAAAGTATCCATCATGGTACTCAAATGGGACCCTACTACCTTTCAAAGATGGGGCGAACTGGAAGAGGAAGACTTATACAAAATGCTTTACAAATACATTGAAGATGATACACAAGATCACATCAGTCTACCATGTGAGAAATATGGCAAAGGCTTCAAGATCCTACAAAAATTTGAGTATGATGGAAAAAGCCCTCTTGGGTTATGAAAGGAAGGCATCATTGAACCTTTACAACCTAAATTGACATTCAAAAAGGAATGCTCAAAGGGACTTGGTTTCCGAACTTCCAAGGTCCACACTCAAAGGACAGAAGCTTACAAATCAAAGCTGCCAAAATTCAACAAGAGGATCGCTATTCCACAGACTCCAACGAATGGGAATGGGGTTCAAACAAATCCTCCAGTGACTACAAGCTCACCGAGACATTTAGAGAGCTAGATGAACCCACAAAAGAAGAGGAATTTTATAAAAGATTCAAAGTTGGTCAAGAAACAACCCATGAGGATTCCACATAGTCCTTGTCTCAAGGTCCTAGGTTGAGATCACATAGGATGAGAACACCTGTCCCAGAATGCGCTACTAGTGATGATAATTTGGATTCGCTCATGATCGAGACTGATGAGGAGAGTGCCATCGATGACCTTGATAATTACCCTGACATACCCGAATATAACTGCATCTTCACTCTTAGTCCCGCTAACTTTGACAACATTAAAGGCCTTCCCCTTGTTCACCACCAACTCATTGACTGGGATCATGAAGGACCTGCACAATTTGACACATTCCAAAATGATGAAGCTTTTATTGACTATCTTGGCATACGAGATGATCTTCCCCCTGGGGACCATAAAGTGGGATACACTATAGAACTCAATAGCGTGGCATATTTTGGTGAGGGCGTCAGACCTTCCAGTCACAAAAATGTGAAAATAAGAACAAACCAAGGGTCTTATGGCGAAAACCACACTTTGGCGCTGTCTGACCCCAAAAAAGTAAAAAGAAAGGACGTATCTGAGGGAAAAAATCTCTCTAAGGCACCCAAAGATGGAAGGCTCGACATCCTCCCAGCAGCATATGAGGAAAAGTCATCCATGTTGGTAGAGGAGACTATAAAAACAAACATTGGTACAGAAGAGGTTCCACACAACATATTCCTGGCTCAATCTTTGACAGAGTTAGAAAGGTCAAAATTCATAAGTTTCTTCAAAGAATGACAAATCAACTTTGCATGGTCATACGTTGATATGCCTGGATTAGATCCGGATTTGGTAATGCATCATTTGACAGTTAAATCGGGGGCAAAACCAGTGAAACAAAAATTAAGAAAGATGCATCCACAAGTGGCATTACTAGTCAAAGCAGAACTTGAAAAATTATTGGATGTCCGATTCATACGCCCAATTGATTATCCTGAATGGATCTCCAACTTAGTGCCTGTTAGTAAACCAGATCGTAGCATCAGAATATGTACAGATTTCAGAGACATCAACAAAGCTTGTCCTAAGGATGACTTCCCATTACCAAACATAGATTTGATTGTAGATCTTACAACAGGTCATGAAATGTTATTGTTGATGGATGGATTCTCTGGTTATAATCAAATAAAGATCACGTCTGAGGATCAATATAAAACATCATTCACTTGTCCTTAGGGAACCTTCTGCTAGAATGTCATGCCCTTTGGGCTAAAAAATGCAGGCGCTACATATCAAAGAGCCATGACTACTATCTTTCACGATCTCATGCACGTAACTGTGGAAGATTATGTTGATGACCTCTTGGGAAAATCAATAGATAGAAATACACATTTGGACATACTTTCAGTCATCTTTGACCGGTTGGAAAAATACAAAGTAAGATTAAATCCCAAGAAATGTGTCTTTGGGGTAACCTCCGGGAAGCTCCTAGGATTCATTGTATCAAAAAGAGGAATAGAAGTTGATCTAGCAAAAGTCAAGGCCATCCAGGAGATGCAACCACCAAGAAATATCAATCAAATTTAGTCTTTACAAGGGAGACTCTAGTCCATACGAAGATTCATAGCACAACTTGCAGATAAGTGTAGTCCTTTTCAGCACTTGCTACATAAAAACATCAAATTCAAATGGGATGATAACTATCAATGGGCTTTCCAGACACTCAAAGATTATCTTCTGAATCTGCCAGTTTTGATGCCACCAGTTCCAGATCAGCCTCTATTACTATACATATCAGCTACTCCAACAACACTGGGGGCACTCTTAGCACAACAAATTGCTAAAGGCAAAGAAAAAGTAGTATACTATATCAGTCGCATCTTGGTGGGATATGAGCTAAAATACACACCAATTGAGCGTGCATGTCTCGCCGTGGTCTTTGCTTCACAGAAATTACAACATTACATGCTCACTCATAAGACTAAGTTGGTTGCAAGAATCGATCCATTGAAATACCTTCTCAATAAAGCAACGCTTACTGGGCGACTGGCCAAATGGGTAATGATCCTGAGTGAATTCGACGTCGAGTATGTGGACAAAAAAGCAATAAAAGGACAAGCCATCACAGATCAATTAGCAGATGCTCCCATGATAGATGATGTTCCTCTAAGTTCAGAATTTCTAGATGAATCCATTTTAACAATGTCACATGCGAAGCCATGGCAACTGTACTTCGACGGCTCATACACACGGCATGGGGCAGGAGCTGGCATCCTCTTTATAAATCCTCAAGGGGATTCTATACCAAAATCATACCACTTATCATTTCCTTGCACTAATAATATAGTGGAATATGAGGCATTAACAACTGGATTATGGGTTGCAGTTCAGTGGAAGATCCAGGAACTTCATGTTTTTGGGGACTCTCAACTTGTAATCCATCAAGCAACTAATGATTATCAAACAAAGGATGAAAAATTAATGCCTTACAAAAAAATGGTGGATGACCTGAAACAACATTTCACAAAGATAGACTTTGAGTAGATACCAAGAGAGCAGAATCGAGCTGCAGATGCCATGGCTACAATTGCTTCACTGATCGATCTACCTCCAGATGAGACCCACTATGAGTTCTTGGTGGATAACCTTTTGGTTCCTTTGTATGAAATCACTCCTACTGAGATGATATGTGTCGTCGGTCCTGAGTCCCAGTTATATGGTTCCATCTTCACATACCTTCGTGACAATACCTTACCTCCTAAAATATCCAATAACCAACGTCGCACTTTCATTTGTTGATCCTCTCAATATGTCATTTTAGCTGATATCCTATACCGATGAGGTCTAGATGGCAATCTTCTTAGATGTTTAGAAAGTGACGAAGCTTAGATTGCGTTATGTGAGGTACATGAAGGGATATGTGGTCCACATGCTAGTGGTCCTACCTTAGCCAAGAAACTCATTAGGACTAGATATTACTGGCCCAATATGGAAAAAGACTCATATCAGTTTGTCAAGAAATATAAGCAATGTCAAATTCATGGAGACCTCATCCATGCGCCAACACAAGAACTTCAACCAATTGCATCTCCTTGGCCCTTTTGTCAGTGGGGACTCGATCTCATAGGCAAGATTCACCCTCCTTCTCCCAATGGTCATAAATTCATTATCACTGCCATAGAGTATTTCACAAAATGGATTGAAGCCATGCCTCTTACATAGGTCACTGGAAAACAGATTGCTACATTCATCCTCAACTATATCATTTGCCGATACGGTATTCCTATTTCCATTATCACTGATAACGGGCGTCCCTTCAAAAATTAGGATGTTCGTGAACTTTGTGATCGCTTCCATATTTCCCATCATTTCTCCACACCATATTACCCCCAAGGTAATGGTCAAGCTGAGGTGTCTAATAAGACAATACTTAAAATCCTAAAAAAGACAATCGACGACGCTGGCCATAATTGGCATATCCAACTTAATCCTGCACTTTGGGCATACCGCACAAGTGTCCACACACCTACAGGAGCTACACTATATTCACTTCTCTACGGCACTGAAGCCATCTTGCCTATTGAGGTCAAGCTACCCTCTTTACGAGTCTCTTTGCAAAACATTATCAGTGATGAAGACTATAGGGTCTCTCACTTACAAGAACTTGAATTATTGGATGAACAAAGACAAACTGCTTTTAATCACCTCAAGGCTTATCAACAATGAATGAGTCACAGCTACAATCATAGGGTCAAGCCTCGCACATTTGAGGTAGGTGATTTGGTTCTCAAAGAAAACCCCAAAAATTAGCAAGACAGAGAGAAGAAGGGCAAGTTCGAACCAAATTGGCTTGGACCTTACATCATTACAGCAGCATATGGCTCTGGGGCATATTAGCTCTCCACTACAGAAGGTGAAACTTTGGAGGATCCTATCAATAGCATGCACCTTCCCAGGTTCTACACATAGCTCTTTGGAATATACTAATTCAAAAAATACAAAAAAATCAAAAATTTCAAAAAATACAAAAAAAAAAATCATAAAACAAAAAAATCGTTACTTGGTGAAAACCTGGCAAACAGGCACCTTGTGACACAAAAAACATTGAAAAATCAAAAAAAGTAAAGAGAAATAATTTCGTCCAACGGTGAAAACCACTTCGGTGGCACCCTGGGCAAGTACCATGGTGAAAAATGGGTCACCAGCGCCATGCGTAGAGACATTGCTCCTCCCTCCTTCAAGATTCACTTTCATCCTTTCACTTTGCACACACTCACAACCTATTCGTTCATAATAAACTTACCCCTTCCCATCATGGCTTGTTATTGATCTACCCAAGATTGGATCATCATTCATAATAAACCTCCCTTTTCAGCTCCCTTTCCATCTATAATAAATCAGATCCTATCCGTGGCTAAGGCAAATCCTACGTCTAGTGATGGGTGTGGAACTAAGAACATCACATGTTTCGAGGAGTACAGTTTCTTCTAGCTTCCTTCAGTCTATCTGTGCACAATTCACAATAAAGCAACATCTACATCGCCAATCCGCAATAAAGTTTCATCTTCTCTGCAATAAAGTATTAGTTTCATGGATTCAGTCAGTTTCAGATGAGACACAACAACAACAATGGGCTTCAACAAATCAAATCTTTCAACAAACTCAGACAACATATGGTTCAGTGCTATCTATCCTTTCTATGAAAGTAAACATTGTGACCACAATCAAATAAGACTTATACAAGTGACAAGAGACACTAAACTTGAAGACTACAGTGGATGTTGGTGTCGAGTCTTGGTTTTATTTTGATTTTATCTTTTGGTGACATGTCTTTTAGCTTTTCCAGGATGTCTCTGACTAGAGATTTTATCTCCAGGATGTCTTTGACTAGAAAGGTGAGGATGGGGTATCGTCACCTATTTTTCTTTGTTGTCTGTGGATTGTCTCTTAGTAATGCTATGACTTGTCCAAGGATATGAGGACACTGTGAGTCTAGTGTGAACTGGGGCATTCCTTGTTTGAGACTGTCTTATCTCCATGCAAACAGGTACAATGACTTTCTGGGTCGAACATATGACTCGATTGTCGTAACCTATTTTGCCATAATAAAGCTCAATGATGATAACACACAAGAAGCTCTTTCAATTTCATCTCTTCTGTCTTCCATTCCCCTTTTCTTGATTGACTTCCATTGTCCTTCTTGAGTCTGTGTAGCCTGCTATCACATGACTGAGTATAATGACACACCAAAAACATTTGCATTTCATGTAGTTGCACCTGCATTACCACATATAAGCATTTCATACATACATATAGATATCACATCCTACACACAACACCTATTAGCACAATTTACATTTACATTATCATATCCATCTGCATTACATACATTCACATTTGCATCATGCATACACATATAAAACATAAAAGAACAAAAATATTGCATTGCATCATGTACATATTTGCATCCATATCATAAGCATCACATAAAAACATACATCATGAAACATACATCACATAGGTACACATGCATATAGCTACCACAAAGAAGAATCATCTCATATATATATAAAGTGTCATGATAAAATGATGTCAAAATCATATGGCTACAATCACCCGTAGGTGTCTACATCATCATACAAAATGGTACAATACTGATACATAGGGAGCCCTCTACGACTATGATGAACTCCCTCCCTCGGAGCCACCTAGCCTCGACGGAATCTGAGCCCCTGAAGGACCTGCCCCAGGATCATCCCTCCTGTCCCCTCTATCTAGTGGTGGTGGAGGACCCATAACCCCACCACTAGACGCTTGTCTCCTCCGGCTCCCTCCCGTAGGTGTCGCTATCTGCGATGGTCTATGGAAGCTCCTCGCCCGCTGATCAACTAGCACTGCACCATAATAGAGATCCCGCCGGTAGCCTATCTCCTCCCTTGCCCGCAGGGCATAAGCGTATCCAGCCCCTGTGTCCTCGGCCGCTTGCCTCCCAGCCCTCAGTGTTGTCTCAGCCTCTGTGTAGCGTTGAATGGCCTAGTCTTGCTCCCACTCAGTATCTCTAAGCCATCTCCTGAGTCTATCCCTCTCCCTCTCTAGGTCCTGGATCTCATCTGTCTGTCCCTGACAGATCTCCCTCAGCTCCGTCAGCTCATCCTCCTCTGCCTCAACCCCCTATGGCTCTACCTGTGGCTCCCCCTGTATGGGTGCCTACTCCTATGCCTGTGCTTGTACTAGTGGCTGCACCTATACCTGTCCCTACACCTGTACCTATCCCTGCACCTGTCTGGGACCCTGTGCTGCTGGCACCTGTAGCGGTAATCCACCATGACCCCTCACCACCCGAGCCTTCTCCACCCTCCCTCTGCAGTGCCACCCTCCTCTCTCCAACTACCCCCCTCCTCCTCCATCGGCCTCTACCCCCATCATCTCCATCATCATCACCATCCCCACCACCATCTCCATCTAGTAGCTCTCCTGGATCCGTCAGGCGTGGGAATGGATGCTCAGCCCAGTATGCTGTGTACTCTACATCCATGCCGACATCCTCAATCTCTGGCCACATGTCCCAGGGTAGGGGCATCATCTCTACTAGCTATGTAATAGCCTAATCATATGATAGTAGTGGCCAAAACTGTGCCTGATCCTTGACAGTTCGTGCATACATGCCTGAACCCCATGGCATCCGCTGGATCTTGCCAAACTGCCTGCCCACCCTGTCCACTAGCTGCATCTCCAGTACATAGGGCATCCGCCCAATTAGGTACCTGCTCTGGAAGGTGTATGGTAGCTCTACTGCATCATCCTCCCACTGCTCACATCTCAGGTACGGCCTCCATATAACCATATCAATGTCATCTATAACCCATTGCCAGTGCTCTAACCTGCCAATCTGTGGCTGCAAGGTGATCATGTCATACAAATGCACAAAACTGCGTCCGTGACCTCTGCCCCTGAAGTGTATCAGTCTCATCACCGGTAGATGCTCATAGGCCCACACCTGTAACAATGTGACCCTGCAACCCAATCCCACTGACCCATGGTACACAAACTGATGCAACTCGTAATATAGGTGCACCAGCATGCACAGTCCCCAGGCATATCTGGTGTGCTATGTCACCAGTGTCTCCAATATGCTCCCCCAACCCACAGCCAACCCTCGTGTCGCTCTATCTGGATAGAGGAACCCACTGATAACTCCTGCCAATACTGCCGGTAGTGCCAATCCTGTCTGTGTCATGGTATCCCATGCCACATGCCCTACCCTCATCTCCAAACATTGGTCTCGGAACACTCATCTCAAGGCCTCCCGATCTCCATCTCGATCATAGGGAATTAGCTCCCCATCGATCGATATCCTCAGAATCCTGTATACATCCTCTAGGGTGACTGTCATCTCACCCATTGGCAAATGAAATGTGTAAGTCTTGGAGTGCCACCTCTCTGCTAGTGCAGTCAGCAGTCCCATGTTCACCCGAAACTCAGGCACATACAGAATATGTCTCAAACCCATAGCCTCAATCGTAGCTCGGTCCTCAAATGTCAGCTCAGGTCACAACCTCTGAGTCGATGGGAATCTCTCTCGTGACTCCAACATAGGCAAATACTCCTGCAGTCAAGCAAATCAATCATGTCAGTCATAGTGGCATTCATTGTTCATCACAAAATGCTACTTTTTATCTAAGTGCATATGATACTCTATCCCAGTGACACTCACTGTTCATCACAAAGTGTTGCTTCTATCCTAGTGACACTCACTGTTCATCACAAAGTGTTGCTTCTATCCTAGTGGTACTCCCTGTTCATCACAAAGTGCTCCTCACATTTGCACTCACTGTTCATCACAAAGTGCTCCTCACATTTGCACTCCCTGTTCATCACAAAGTGCTCCTATCTTGGTACTCACTGTTCATCACAAAGTGCCTTGATCTATCCTATCCTAGGGCCTCTGCTTGAGTGAATCCTCTTGAGTAGTTTCCTAATTGGCAACATATGTTCTATCACAGAATTGTCAATCCTAGCCCTATTTGCAATCCTAGTCTTCCCTAGAGGACCTTCTTGAGTGTATCCTCTCAGCAGCTTATCCAATCGACAATGTATGTTCATCACAGAACTGTTGATTTGACCTAGAAGACACAAATTCACATTTTTGAACACAAACACGCTTTCCTGACATAAACATGCTTGCAGACTACATAAACGCGCCTGTTTTACACAAACGTGCCTATGCTCTGCATAAATGCGCCTAGATGACACAGACGTGCCTTCCTAGCATAGACACGCCTTCACAGCATAGATGTGACCTCATTTTGCACAGACATGTTTTCCAGCACAGACACACCTGGCACAAACACAGACATGCCTATCGAGCACAGACATGCCTAGCACCAACGCAAACACACCTGGACATTTTTGACATTTTTTGGACCCTAACCTAGAGAACATTTATTACCCTATCTAGCATGCATTAATGACAACAATAAATGCAACAAAGTACATGGAGGTCTTACGGTACTTACCGGCTCTCCTGCCTCTACTAGCCTCTGGAATCGACGAACGTGGTCAAATCTGTGAACAAAAGCCATCGCTGTTGACTGCTGCTGCTCTATTTTTGCTCTGCACTCTGCTCTCATGGATGTGTGGATGACAATGAGGATGTATTTCCCTCGTGGTCTATCTTATAGACTACCCTAGCCCTAGCCCTCGTCTCCCGAGTCAGTCTTCATTATCTCGTGACTCTGTCACTTTATCCGGTCAGTCCATTCTATCTCGTCTTTCTTATTGAGAGATTGTCTACGATCTTTTCAGACATTTTTTCATCCAATCTCTCAAGGGGGCATATCATTCCCATCTTGGGGCAACTCTGTATCAGTTCAGCTTATCTTCTTTGAAACAACGCGACAAGCTGCATTGTCTCAAAGAGGGGCAAAATGTAGACACCCAAAATTGTCCACTCTAATTAAATAAATATTTTATTTATTTAATTATCCAAGCCTAATTCTTCTATTTATTAAATAAATCTTTATTTATTTAATTAATTCATTTATCCTCTTCTAGCCTTATTTCTCATTTAAATAAATACATTTATTTATTTAAATTATCCTTTTCCTAAATTAAATAAATATTTTATTTATTTAATTGATCCCACTTCTTCTATTAATTAAATAAATCTTTATTTATTTAATTAATTCATTAACCTTTTCTACCCATGACACATGCCATTCATCTCTTAATTCATACACTACCTACCCCTTTCATTATTTTATTATTTTCTTTACCTACCCTCTAATCATAGCCGACCTCCTTTTACACCTCTCAATCTTATCCCTCCATTTCTTATAGTGTCTTCTATATAAGGAGATGCTTCCTTCATTATCAAACCCGAACCAATTTTATGCACTTGACTACACTATGCTTTGCATATGCGATCCTACTTGCAACCACATTTCGTTCTTTGTTGAGCTCTTGTGCACATAAAATCTGAGAGCAAATATATCAAGCAAGATCAATGGAGATAGGAAGAATGGAGATCCAAACCCTATTGGACATGTGATGGTATAATCTTTGTGATTTCATTTGATTTGCATTGTCTTAGGTAATCTTCATATGTTATGGTGGATCTTTGTTGTTGTTAGGCTAGGGTTTTGTGGTTGAATTCGTTTAGCCTTTCAATATCATTATTATTGTTATCCATTTTCACCATATACACATATAATCTATGGAAATCATATCATGAAAAGAGAATGGAAGCAATGTATCTTGCTCGTAAAGAGAAGTGAAAATTTTTTCCCTTTCACCCAAGCACCTCAAAGATAGAAACAAAGTACATCGGATCAATAAGCATCAACAAACATAATTATTATTATTATTTTTAATTATAATAACACATAAATAATCTCTCATAGTAATCATCTGACTAATAAAAAATGGATAACATCATATGATCACATCATAGTCAACAACATATAAATCATCATTATACCAATGATCCATAGAGCATAGAGTATGAATATCACATATAAATCCAAAAGACATTAAAAAGAGTCATATCCAGATCAAAATCTACCAATACCAAAAGGGTTCAAAGCCACACAGAAACTCAAAACCACAAGGTCTGACAAGCCAAAAGAGAGTGGGCACTACATATTTTTAGTATTACAATTAAATTCTTTCCTGAAACATCTGAAATTAAGAAGATATAGATTCACAAACAACTAGAACAAGTTGACAATTATTTGTGAAACTGTGCAAGATTTTAATGTAAATTGCTATCAACACAGGGAATTACACAACACACCAGAAAAGACCTACACAACATTATGTATTCACTTGCCAATAAAAATGCATATAGTCAAATATACTTCAGGACTTCACTCTCAACTTCTTCAATCCAATTACTTGCAAAGGACAAATATAAATTGGAAGAACTGTAGTAGAATGGAAACCAAGAAATGGAGCTTCAAGAAATAGTTTTGAGCTCTCTCAAGTCTACAATCTCCAAACTTAATAAAATGATTACTTAAAGTTTCTTTTTATCTTGATGAACCAAAATAAGACAAAATTGCCAGTTGGCATATATGAGACAAAAATAATACTATCTATATGTTGACTAAGTCCAAACTCTTTTATTACTAGACTATATCATCTTTCTCACATCCTTCAATTGTAGAAAAATTAAGCTCTTGAACTAAAAAATGGTGTTGCATTTGGGCAATCTCCCACTCTATGGGGCCAACATTCTTTTCATACTCTCAAACTACTACTTGCATTTATGCTACACCCCTTAGAATTTGTGGGCTGTTATACTTTTTTGAACTACATAACCTTTTCCTCCAATTATCCTCAAATTATGATAATATACTTACATCCCTATTTACGTATTGCATCTTCAATCAACTGCTCCATCAATATTTTTGATTATTCCATCCTTTCTCTAAGCTTCGGTGACATCTTTCATTTTGATTTGTAGCTTATTTCTACAATCGTTTAACTTGCCAGCTTGCCACTCATTCAATATCCTCTGAGACTCAATTTCATCTATTTTCCATTGCATTAGTATTCCCCATTCTATCATTCCATTGGTGGGCCTTTCTTCCATTTCACCTATTTTTTTCAATTCCACTTTAATCCTTTTTAACAATTTTTTGCTTCTGCATTGAGTTCTATTTATTCTCTTTATCACTTGAGTTAATGTTGATTATCTGGACACTACCTTAAGAAATGCAAATTTATCTTGTGACAATATTTTTTTGATCCACTCATCCATGACATCTACTTTGTGTCTCAAAGTAGTCATTGCATCAGCTTCGTCCTTAGACATAAAAACTAGGTGCTGGGATATGGCCTATGGACCAGATCCTAGTTGGACAATCCCTTTGATAAACTAAACCAATTGTTCTATCTATCCTTTTTGCTCTTTTAATTCCTTCTGATCTTTGCATAGCCTATCTTCCATAATCATTACACCTTCTTTGGTTATTCTTGCTCCATCAAACCTAGAGGGTTTGTCCAAATCAATTGTTGTGATTTGATAATCCTTTGTAGTCAATTATTGTGCATCCTTATCTATTGTCAGTTCTACAATATGTAATTTTTTCCCCCCTTCTACATTTAATCTAGTAGCATATCTAATATTGGGTTTCCTCCCATTTTTCATGCTTGGCACGTCAACGAGTAGATTGTTAAAATCCAATGGTACTACTTCTACATTCTCCCTAGATTGGGTTAGCTAGTGTAACCAATCTCGTACATAACCACTCTCTTATTTTACCACATGTTTCTCTTTTTGTGGTGTGTCTCTGTTTTCTTCTTCTCCTCATTTCTCTTGTTCTTTCTTGTACTTGATTTCTTGATTGGTAATTGTTTCTACATTTAACACCATATTTTATTCTTTATTACTCTTTTCCTCCTTTTTAGAATTTTCCGCATATTTTCTTGAACTTCCTGCTTTAACATTTTAATTATTTTTTAGCATTTCTGATGGGATTTCTTGTTGTATAGCTATCACATTTCCTTCTTCATTACACCTTTTGGCTTTTCTCGTTGCCCCCTTTGGGCGTTAGGTCCTCCTTCCGCATCCAAGATTTGTTCTTCACCCGTAGGAATCTATATACCCCCTTTGATTTGTTCTTGTTCTCATGGGGTATTTATTTCTAACTCCATAGGTGTTTTTGTTTCCTCCTCTTCCATAGATTCTTCATCTTCATATTTTTTTTTTACTCTTCTTGATCCACATCTATAAAGTTAGCCACCATATTTTTACTTGTAGTTTCTTTTTGGGTGGCGAGTTCTTTTGTATTTGCTACCTATGGAAATTTCCCTTTTTTGAGATTTGAATGCAGAGCTTCGAAATTCCCTATATCCATATACCTTGACACTACTTGACTCATTTCTTAGTACATCTATATCCTTATAGGGTCTTCTTCTAGTAGAGACATTTCACCCATTATTTCATTCAAGTCATTGTTTATTGATGGTGGTGAAGTGAACAACTAGGTTGTTGGTTGAGAAGTAATTGTGGGTATAGCCCAGAGCACCTATGTTGGTTACCCTTATTATTGCATTTCTATGAAAATTTATAAGGTGGAGGATTCTACATTTTTTCTTCCCTTGTCTTAAGGTTCTATAAGTTTTCTTCTAGCCATCTTCTTGAAATTTGAATCTTTCATTACTACCTCAACTCCCACCATATAAACCTAAGGATCTTCTATCATTGACTCTAAATCTACAACCTTAACAATATCAATATTCCACCTATGTATTAAAAATTTATCATATCCATCATCTTATTTTTCATTTCTTTATCTCCTCCTGGAGATAACCTTTGGTCCTTTCTTTCGAAGCTTTGCCTTGTATTCTTCTATCCACTTTTGGTTGGCTTTCAATATGGGTTGGTTTATCACATCCAATGAGGAGATTTATAGATCATTAGGATGAGGCTATATGATGTTTCTCCCTTCAATCCCATTCTTCACATAATTGGGCCGCAATATTTCTTCATTATCATCTACTATTTGTGAAGGAACTTCTATTCTAGACACATGAGTGAACCTTTAATATTTCTTTTTCTTGACTTCCTTTTCATCCTTGTAGTCTATCTAGTAATCTTCCATGTTTGTAACATGGACTACCTTCTTAGTGATTTAATTATATATCTTTCATAGGGGATCATAGTCTTTGCATTGGTACTTTAAACAGGGTAAGTGTCTGGCCAACCAATCTTCCTTTATTCTCCTTGCATTTTGTAAAGTACTACAAACAAATCAACCCATTTTGATTGGAAATTTTAACCCTAGCTTCCAATGTGAATTGAGATAAGTACCATGCAATTATAATATTTATCTATAAAATTTGGTTAACCAAGCCCAGGTGGAGGGATATCTAGGTAGCCTAAATGGTTGACCAGTAAATCCTTGTACCCTCAAATATGACCATGAGGGGAACTGAATGTACCATCCACCAAAGAACTTAATTACATCTTGCACTTCCTTAGGTACTTTACCTTTGGCTCTTTCCTCTAATTCTCTAGTAATATTCATTATAACATAATCATTGACTTCCCTATAATGTAGTAATGCTTGGTCTCGTGTGAGCTGGGGATAATATGAATACACTGGGTTTTCTCCTAGATTAGTACCTAGGATCCCTATTGTGCTCAAAACCCTAAATATTTTCCTTAACTGCATGCATAAACCACATATGAAGACATGTAGAAATTCCCAGATGGCCCTATAACAAACTCATGGATTGAATCACTTGTAAATTGAGCTGAGTCAAAAGACCCTTTGTTCCTTCTGATATCCTGGATGAAAGAAAATATTCACTCTTTGAACTATCTACTAACTTCTAACCCTACTAATCTACTTAGGAATGTAATATCCCCATACACCTTTGGATGCAAATCTATCCTAATCACAAGCTTAGGTAATTTGGCTATCACTTTTCCTTGTTTCCTTTTATACCACTCTTCTCAAATGATCTTTCCACAAGTTACCCTTGAATTCATAAATTAGCTTCTACCTAATTTTTTGTCACAGTTGTGATTGACTTGGGTCTTACTATTCCCAGCAACTCTGAAGTACCTCCTAGAGTTAGGTTTGCATAAACTCGGTTGTTCTTGATGACCTTACACTAGCTGAAATCATAATGGGAAATACACTATTCTACCTATTTGTGTGCTTCTATAGCTATAGGAAATCCAACAACTTCAATTACTCCACTCTTCCCTAGGTTCTTCATTTCTTCAGTGGCTATTGGCTCTCTTATTCGGTCAATTAAATCCTATGAATGACAATCTCCAAAGTTTATATTCATTAAGAACCTTCTGCAAGGAACTATTTGGGGCTATCTCCATTTGAACTCTTGCCTAAACTCTATTTTTCTGGAGTCTATACTTTCTTTATCTACAATCCCTAATGAAACTTTCACAATTACTACTATCCTACTAGTAAGTTTTACTTTAAAGATAATATTCATCATCCTATTTCCTAAATAGTACGTAACTCAAGGCTAGGTTATGAGTACATGTATGTATTTCTTGTAGAATCGCCTTACAAAGTTGAGTAAGGTACAAGCTATTATGTCATCTCCCTCCTGTATGTATCCCCACATGCAAATTTGTCTTTGAAAAGAACTTCAACCTATAATTTTACTATTACATTCCTTCCCTAAGACACATGGGACCAGTCAGTTATAGTTCAGCATAGAGAAAATACACAAATTCACATCACCAAAATCCTTATGCTTTGACTGAGACATTCAAAACATGACAAATTTAATTCTACTAATACTTTAATGTTAGAATGTAGCTTTTCCTATGACCACGATGTGTGTTAAATGTTTACTCCTATTAGAGTTTGAAATTTAAAGTTTTATTCACCTTTTGATTACTATGCGAGTTGAAGACAATTTAATTTTCTATTTATCATTATCTTTGCACATTATAATTTGTTATATTTACCCACTATCTACCTAAATAATTTTCATCAAAACATTAACACTAGCCACTCCACAATATAATATTAAGACTTTTCATCAAATGTAGGTCTTTTCCGAATGGGGAGACCTATTTACTTCAACACCAAAAAGGTCTTATGAAATTACTTTCACATTTCTTCTACTCTCCGCTTCCCACAATTTTTTCCTTGGATTAATACCTAAGTGGTAGGTGAGATATACTCAAATTCCTATATTTGACTATCCTTTCTTGTTGTCTTATTTGTTTTACAAACCTTCCCTCATTCCGCTTGATAGATTTCATTTTCTCATCACAAGTGGCAGGAGATATTGAAATCTTATTCTATTATTCCTTACCAATTCTATCACACTTGAAAGATAATTTCTTCCACTGATTCCAAAGTGTATTTCAACTCTCAACATTTTGACCATTCATTTCTTGCCTCCTAAATAATTTCAAAATTTCATCCTCAAAATTTATGGGTCCCCATTTCTCTTGGAATAAATGTTGTGTTGTGAAACCCCACAACAACTTGCCACCCTCAAACAAAAATGAATAAATTCTTACCTCAACCATAAAATAGATTTATGTCTACATCCCATAGGATGTACTTAGGAAAAAATATCTTTATACCCCACTAGTATCAATATTATCTACTATGAGAACAACCGGCTTCTCAATTATGTGCAAGTGGTTCATTCCTTTTCCTACAGGATTAGCAAGGATCCAGTAATTTGTCAGACTACTTGATTTAATCTTTCCTCTAAGCCAACATTGGATAGAGCCTTACTGCCAGTTGGACATTTAAATCCTTGATAAGGTTATCTCTACCACTATTCCTAGTCATTTCTCTACTACCAGTTGGATGTCCATATCCTTGTTGGAGTTGTCTAGATGCCTATTATTTCACTTTTATATATATATATATAGCTTTGAAGCTCATTTTCATTTTTCACACAAATAATTTGATATAGCATTGAAGCACATTTCATTTTAGCCCCCTTTTGGCTTTATTTTAGGTTGAATAAGGTAGTAGTATCAAGAATGATTTTTTATTTTTCATTTGACAAGTTACCGATACCACTCGTAATACCTTCAAGAAACACTTAAGATGACTATCAAATATGTAAACTTGTTAATTTTTACTATATAAAGCATTATTAAGAATGTGATTTACAGTATAATTTTCCACTTGACCCCCAATATTTTTTAACAAAAAGCTATGTTATGGAGGAGGTCATGAATTTATTAATTTGTATTTGACCATACCAAGTTTTCCACATTTATTGTTGTAATACTATGATAAAACCTTTTCATTAATGCGGATTAATGCCTTTAATTTTTTGAGGCTGGCACACTCATGGGAACAGACTCGAATTGGTCACACTTTCTCAAAAAATTTATTGCCTTTTGCATTAACTTGATATACAACAATTTTGAAACCATAAATCCAACTAGCATTCTTTCTTACTCTGCTCTTGACCATACCATTTGATATCCATAGTGAGGCCTTCTCAGGATTTTCTTTGGCCCAATTTGGCAGCATTATTTTTTTAATTGGATGCAGTGTTCCTTAAATGCTTTTCTCGTTGGAGTTGTTTATTTATACCTCCCAACCTTCTCGATTTTGCGCACTTTTCTTCTTTCTCAATTTTTCTACACTCACCCTCATGGCTAGGGAATTATCCCCTCTAGTTGAATGTGCCATATGATTTACTAGTGGTGTGAGGCAACTAGCCTTATTAGGTTCCATCACCTCACAAAGATTACACTGGGTTTTCAAGCTAAATGTTGTTCAAGACAGAGACCTAGTGGAGAAGGTGATAAAGTGGATTCTAGGTCATGAATTCTTAGTATCCACCACTAGATATAGGGTTAATTGTGATATTGCTTCCTGTTGGCATATGTGCAGAGTATGTTGACATGATGATATTGTATGTTTTCATTGATGTCAATATGATGAAGAGTGAATTGGTATATTGAAGTAAGCACTTGCAAGAGAACCGGTATATGTGAAAAAGTGAAGTGGTAGGTTTGTCCAAGTGAACTAGTATGTTGAAATGTGAACCGATATATGTGAAAAAGTGAAGCGATATGTTTGTCCAAGTGAACTAGTATGTTGGAATGTGAACCGGTATATGGAATGTTTTGTATCAAGGTTTCGTATGGTATGACTACCGGTTGGTAGTCTTAGCTTCAGGGTTTCCAGTTGAAGTGTTCTATGCCTGTGTGATTCAACCGATGACATCATGTGATGTGTTAGCATTGTAATGAAGAATATATTGTGTTGCCACATTATCCTTGTGCACGTGAATGATCTTGCATGAAGGAGATTGATCCTATCTACCTTGGGAATGTGCAAAGTCTCTATAAACGGCAGAGAACACGTGATGGGTTATTAGCCTCCAAGAAGCAGTGAAGAACAAATGTTTGAGAATGTCTTGGGATCTATTCAAGACTATTGTAATCAATGCAATATGATCAACTGTCAGGATTGAACCGAATGAATTGCTTAACCTAAAAGTTTAGGGTTTAGGGTTTATGCAACCAACCTATATGTTTCCTATAAGGTCAATGTTGTTTTTCATGTTGAGGTTGTTGGCAAATATTGTGTGTGTATCTAAGTGCAAAGATACGTGATTCTTGCCAGACCAGATAAGAGAATAGATACCTGCAGAGTGTGAGTGCAGAAGGAAGGAACTAAAGCGGATCTGCATTGGCATTGAGTGCCATTACTAGATCATTGTAATACCTGTTGACCTCTAACCACTTCAACAATTGGAGAATCCCTTAATAGAGTAGCTTTAATCGGCTTGCTATAAATCCTTTTAACAGGGTGACTCAAAATCATTGAGTTCTAAAAATCCTTAACAAGGCAACCTTTAACAGGATTTAACCCTTAACCGGGTATTTTAGCCATCCCTTAATCGGGTGATCTCTAGCAGGATCGGTTCCTAACAGAACCTATTGTAAAGTCTTTAACCAGACCAGGCTCCTAACAGAGCGGACTTTAAAAGGGTTCAAAGAACAGCTTGTGGGTATTCATCCCCACTGTGGTTTTTCCCAGTTGGGTTTCCATGTGAAAAATCTGTGTGTTATGTGTGATGCTTTCATGTGATGCTTTGTTATTCTCTGTTAAGTGGTAAGGCATGTTGAACCAGTAAGTCTTTACATTTCTGTTGAAGTATTACTAGTGTATGCATATGGGTGAAGTGGAAATAAGATGTTAGATTGTGTAGAAAGCTAAGTTATCGGTTTATGTCTTTCACTATGCTTAACCAGTAGTAATCTGGTTTAGACCGGTGTTATTTCTTTCCAATCAAAGTGTAGTGTTCTCAGTCAAACCGGTTCAAGGAAAAGTATTTTTCTTAGTACTGATTCACCCCCCCCCCCCCTCTTAGTACCAGTTTGGTACTAATTGTTCATCATTGATTCATCAATTGGTATTAGAGCATCCTCCAGGTCTTCTGTGTTGTAAGATTAACCACTTGAGGTAAAGATCCTACTCTAATGATGAAGAGGGAAGGTCCAAAGTTCAACAGAGACAACTTGAAAATATGGAAGGACAGAATGAAGATATACATCATAAGCATGGGTGCTCAACATTGGAGCTATGTTGAGAATGCTTATGTTATCCCTATCGGTACTCTCACCGATGATCAAAAGAGAGAGATTCAATAGAATGGGCAAGTCATGGAAGCCCTAATTAGTAGTTAATCTGACATTGAGTTTATTGATGTTCCGGACAAAGAGAATCCCAAAGAAGTATGGGATGCCCTTGAGAATATCTATGGCAATGATGAGCATGTGAAACAAGCTAATGAAGAAAGCCTTAGGAGAAAGTTTGAAGACATGCAGATGGTTGAAGGAGAGACCATTCAACAATATGGAATAAGAATCAAAACGGTTGTTGGAGATATCAAGAGTGCAGGTGGTAAAATGGAAGATTCCACTATTGTTAGTAAATTTTTGAGATCCTTCTTACCGGTCTATGCAATAAGGGTTGCTGCTATTCAGGAGTTGAGGTCTATAGACAAGACAAAGGTATCCCTAGACTCCATCATTGCAAAGTTAACAACTTATGAGCTAAATAATTATGATGGTAGTATTCTAAAGACTGAATCAGCCTTCAGAGCATCTGATGCACAATCTAGAAAAGGCAAAGAAGCTAGTACCAGTGGTGAACCAAGACAAAGTAGTGAAATGGATGATGAGGAGATTTTGATGGAATTTGAAGCTCTTCTTGCCAAGATACTTCCCAACAGAACCGATAAATATAGAGGTAAGCTTCCTTTAAAATTCTTTTCTTGTAACTAGATAGGACACATTGCTGTAAATTACCCTAATGGTGACAACAAGGATAAACCGGAGAGGTTCAAGAAGTTCAAAGGAGGAAACTGAAGAAACTATTTTGTAGCAGTTGATGAAGGTGTCACTGATGAGGAATCAAAAGATGAAGAAAATGAAGATATTGTGTTTGTAGCAGTCAAGGAAGATGTGTCAGACAAGAAGGCTCTTGTCTCCTGCTTTGATAATTCCAATGAGTGGATTATTGACAGTGGCTGTTCTCACTATATGACTGGTGACCGAAGTAATTTTATATCTCTGGAAGAGTATGATGGTGGTGTGGTTTGTTTTGGTAATGATGCAACATGTATGGTAAAAGGCAGAGGGTCCATCTCTCTGAATGGAAGAAGCAGTGCTGACAATGTGTATTGGGTAGAAGGTCTCAGGCACAACCTTTTGAGTGTTGCTCAACTGAATGATAATGGACTCACTTTGGAATTCAAAAATGGAGTGTGCAAAATCAAAGGAAAGAATGGTGAATTGGTGGCTACCGGTATGTAGATCAAAGGTAACCTATTTCATCTAAATGCTAATGTTAGTACATGTCTTATGGCTAAGTTTGAGGATAGCTGGATATGGCATAGGAGACTCTTCCATGTAAACTCTGACAATATTGTGAAGGCCAGTAAGATCAAGGTAGTTAGAGGATTGCCTATGCTGAGCAAACTGGAAAATCCTTTGTGCAAAGAGTGTCAATTGGGGAAAATTTTTTCCTCAACCTTCAAAGGTAAACCTTTCACTACAGACAATTTACTTGATCTTGTGCATACTAATTTGTGTGGTCCTATGAAAACTAGGAGTGTGCAGGGAGATAGGTATTTTATGATTCTTACTAATGATTTCTCAAGGATGATGTGGGTCACATTCTTGAAGGACAAATTTGAAGCTTTTGGAAAGTTCAAAGCCTTTAGAGCACTTGTATAAAAAGAAAGCGGTAAGAGGATTAAGTGCTTAAGAACTAATCAAGGAGGAGAATTCACTTCCAGTGAATTCAACAAATACTATGAAGAGAATGGTATCTAGAGGCAACTGTTTGCCCCCGGACTCCATAGCAGAATGGCCTAGTAGAAAGAAACAACCAGACTATGGTTGAAGTAGCTAGAACTATGTTGATCCAAGGAAAGGTTGCTCACACCTTTTGGAGAGAAGCAGTGAGCACTGTAGTCTACATAATGAACCGGGTACTCATCAAAAAGGGTAAGGAAAAAAAACCTTATGAGTATTGGACCAGTAAGACACCAGTGGTAAGGTACTTCAGAGTGTTTGGTAGTAAATGTTATATCAAGAGGAGTGAACATCAGAGCAAGTTTGATGCTAAATGTGATGAGGGAATATTCCTAAGGTATTCCACAAAGATAAAAGCTCTCAAATGTTTCAACAATAGGACTTAGAGAATTGTTGAAAGCATCAATGTTAGAGTTGATGAAACCTCTGAGAAATCTAAGGAAACTGGTAGTGAGAAAGTAGGAGATAACCGGTAGTAACCTTCTGGGAACCGGTTGCAAAATAGCCAAGCACCAGTAATAGTGCTCCTACACCGGTAGATGCTGATGTTGATGAAGATGAGGATGAAGAAGAAAAGAAAGAGGAAACAACTAAGATCATTCCTAGGTATGTAAAGCTAAATCATGATCCAAAGTAGATCATAGGAGACAAGGATGCAAGAATTATTACAAGAAGAAATATTAGAGAAAACTCTTGCATGATCTTTGAATTTGAGCCTAAAACATTCAGAGAGGCACATAAATATGAAGACTGGATCAAGGAAATGGAAGAGAAACTTGACCAGATAGAAACGAATGGTACATGGTCTTTGGTACCCAGACCAGAGCATAAAAATGTCATTGGCACCAAATGGGTTTTCAGAAATAAGCTAAATGAAGATGGCTCAGTGGTTAGAAACAAAGCCAGATTGGTGTGTAAAGGATATGCCCAAGAAGAAGGAGAAGACTATGGAGAAACCTTTTCTCCAGTAGCCACAATACTTCTTACATACGCAGCATTCAAGGGATTCAAAGTATATCAAATGGATGTAACAGGAATACTAGAAGAGGAGGTGTATATAGAGCAACCAGATGCGTTTGCCCTATCAGAAGATAGTGACATGGTGTGTAGGCTACATAAGGCCTTGTATGGACTAAAGCAGACACCTAGAGCATGGTATGAATGCTTGCACTCCCATCTTGTGAAGAGTGGATTTGAGAGAACAAGTGAGGATAGTAATATCTACCTGAAGTCAGAAGGAGATCAGATTCTGATCTATGAGGTATTTGTTGATGACATAATCTTTCAAGGAGATGACAAGATGAGTCATGATTTTGTAGATGAGATGAAAAAGGAGTTTGAGATGTCACTTATAGGGGAGATTAATTTCTTCATTGGACTATAGATTCAACAAATGAAAGATGGAATCTTTATCACTCAGTCCAAATATGTCAAAGAGGTGTTGAAGACCTTTGGCATGGAAGACATCGAACCGGTTGGTACACCGATGGTGACCGGTTGTAAATTATCCAAAGAGGATGACTCAGGGTTGGTAAATGAGAAGGAATACCAATCAATGATTGGTAAATTACACTATGTAGTACATAGCAGACTGGGCATTGCATATGCAGTGGGCATTACTATACGGTTCCAGAAAAGCCCAAGAGAATCCCACTTGGTAGCAGTCAAGCAGATTCTGAGATATCTTAAGGGAACTATTGACTATGGATTATGGTATCCATACAGTAATGATTTCAACCTAAAAGTGTTTACAGATGCTGATTGGGCTAGTAATATGGATGACCAGAAGAGCACAACCGGTGGTGAATTCTTTCTTGGTGGAAGACTAGTCTCATGGATGAGTAAGAAACAAATCTATATCTCTCAATCTACAGCAGAAGTGGAGTATGTTACAGCATTTATGAACTGCACCCAGACAATTTGGATGAAGCATGTATTAAATGGCTTCAAAGTTCTTGTATCTGAACTGGTAAGTATATTTTGTGACAACACAAGTGCGATTAACATCTCCAAGAATCCAGTTTTACATTCTAGAACCAAGCACTTTGAGCTTAAGTATCATTTCTTAAGGGAAAAGGTTCAGAACAAAGAATTTGTACTGGAACATGTTTCCAGTGAGGAGCAGTTAGCAGACATATTCACCAAGCCTCTATCGAAGGCTACTTTTACCTATTTGAGAGGTAAATTAGGGGTGCTTCCCCTTCAAGAGGTGAACTAAAGGTGTGTGCTCCACATCAGTTAGGGCTTACATTGATATATTTTTACTAGGATTGGTGTGTTGAAGGATGCTACTCCTTAGGGGGAGCAACATAGTAGAACATAGATGTTTATGCCTTCACTTTGGCATTGTTATCAAAGGGGGAGAATATGTGAAGCAAAGAAGATATCTGCAATATTGGGGGAGAAGATGTGAAGCTCAGAGATATCTTTGTATATTGCCATCAATGCCCAAGGGGTAGATTATTGGCATATGTGCATAGTATGTTGACATGATGATATTGTATGTTGTCATTGATGTCAATATGATGAAGAGTGAACTGGTATATTGAAGTAAGCACTTGCAAGAGAACCGGTATGATGTTGTGAACCGGTATATGTGAAAAAGTGAAGCGGTATGTTTGTCCTAGTGAATCGGTATGTTCAAATGTGAATCAGTATATGTGAAAAAGTGAAGTGGTGTGTTTGTCCAAGTGAACCGACATGTTGGAATGTGAATTAGTATATGGAATGTTTTGTATCAAGGTTTCATATGCTATGACTCTCGGTTGGTAGTCTTAGCTTCAGGGTTTCTGGTTGAAGTGTTCTATGCATGTGTGATTCAACTGATGACATCATCTGATGAGTTAGTATTGTAATGAAGAACAAATTGTGTTGCCACATTAACCTTGTGCGCATGAAGGAGATTGATCCTATCTACCTTGGGAATGTGCAAAGTCTCTGTAAACAATGGAGAATGCGTGATGGGTTATCAGCCTCCAAGAAGCGACGAAGAATGAATGTTGGAGAACGTCTTGAGATCTATTCAATACTGTTGCAATCAATGCAATATGATCAACGGTTAGGATTGAACCGACTGAATTGCTTAACCTAAAAGTTTAGGGTTTAGGGTTTCTGCTACTGACCTATTTGTTTCCTATAAGGTCGATGTTGTTTTTCATGTTGAGGTTGTTGGCAAATGTTGTGTGTGTATCTAAGTGCAAAGATACACGATTCTTGCTAGACCAGATAAGAGAATAGATACCTACAGAGTGTGAGTGCAGAAGGAAGGAACTAAAGCAGATATGCATTGGCATTGAGTGTTGTTACCAAATCATTGTAATACTTGTTGACCTCTAACCACTTCAACAGTTGGAAAATCCCTTAACATGGTAGCTTTAACCGGCTTGCTGTAAATCCTTTAACAGGGTGACTCAAAATCATAGAGTTCTAAAAATCCTCTAACAAGGTAACCTTTAACAGGGTTTAACCCTTAACCGGGTATTTTAGCCATCCCTTAACCGAGTGATCTCTAGCAGGATCGGTTCCTAACAGAACCTATTGTAAAGTCTTTAACCAGACCATGCTCCTAACAGAGTGGACTTCAAAAGGGTTCAAAGAACAGTTTGTGGGTATTCATCCCCACTATGGTTTTTCCCAGTTGGGTTTCCACATGAAAAATATTTGTGTTATGTGTGATGCTTTTCATGTGATGCTTTGTTATTCTTTGTTAAGTGGTAAGGCATGTTGAACCAATAAGTCTTTACATTTCTGTTGAAGTATTACTAGTGTATGCATATGGGTGAAGTGGAAATAAGATGTTAGATTGTGTGGAAAGTTGAGTTACTGGTTTATGTCTTTCACTGTGCTTAACTAGTAGTAATCTGGTTTAGACCGGTGTTATTGCTTGCCAGTCAAAGTGCAGTGTTCTCAATCAAACCGGTTCAAGGAAAAGTGTTTGTCTCAGTACTGATTCACCCCCCCTCTCAGTACCAGTTTGGTACTAACTGTTCATCATTGATTCATCACTTCCCACTTCTTGGCATCTCTATGTTGGCCATTTGGTGGAATTGATTATGTGTTGCATTGATGTTTTGTCATTGATGTCAACACTAGCTATTTGGATGCTTTACCGACACCCTTCTGGTCCCGGTAGGTTGAGTCATTTCTAGTTATCTTCGATTTAGCATGACTCGGTAGGCTCCAGTACAATCTGGTGATGGAATTGGCTTGTTCATAATTCTTATGCTCATACTTGATCAGTTGGTTTTGGTCTAGTGATTGGATGCTATTCTGCTTGCTTAGAAGATTGGTTTCTAGTTCCGGCGAGGGTTTCACTGGTAGAGATTTTGGTGAAGATCTCTGATGAATTGCATAAGTGGTTTTGGTGCATCTTCTAATGGAGTTTCAAGATGTTGTTGGTGATCATGTTCGAGACTTGGCGTTTGGAGATCATTGCTGAAGCGTGTGGACCTATACTTGGTCCCAGTTAATCTAGGTTATGGACCGACATTAATGTAACGTGTGCATAGGACCTATTGTTGTATTTCTGGGATGTCTTATGTGTTGGATATCATTTGTTTTAGTCTAAGACCAACATGGTTTGTAATTATGTAATCGGTTAATTGTCTGGTGGTTGACCTGATTCTTTATGGTTGAGGGTTTGTATATATAGATGTAAGATCTCATTATAGATTATCATGGTTAATGTAAAAGGTCATGGTCAACGAATGTAATGTGCGAATAATGTAATATCATTCAGGCAAAGGAGTTGGTTGATCATTGGAGATCGAATTGGGTTTGTGTAAGAGGATTTAGTCCTTCGGTATTGAGCTTAACCGAAACTGTACTTTGGCATAGGAGATACTATCTTTTGTAGTTCAACACTTCTCCAGATTGTAGTCTGGATTTGTATGTAGTCAGTGAGACTCCTTTTGTGATGAGCAGTGTGCTCTAGGATGTTGGCCTTCCTACAAGTGTAGGCCCCTTCATTGTAATTCACATACTTACTACAGAAGTATTATCTGACTGTGTGTAGGCTTCCCACCATGGTTTTTCCCTTTACTGAGTTTTCCACATACAAATCTTGGTGTTGTGTGGATAGCTTTTATTCTATGATTATTGTTTATGCTTAATTGGATTAACTGCTATTTTGGTATTATTGTTTGGATTCTGGTATTAAATTTTAAATTGCTAATGCTTTTGGTAATTTGTTACAACTGATTCACCCCCCCTTCTCAGTTGTCTTCCGATTATCTGAACTATCTAACAATTGGTATCAGAGCTTTGGTCCTCTCTGAAAAAAGATTAACTGCTTGAGGAAGATCATATGGCAACTAACAGTTCAAGTTCATCCTGTTCTTCTAGAGCTATCTTTCGAACAAATTATAAAGTATGGAAGATTCATATGTAGACTCATTTGAGATGTCTTGGCAAGGAGATTTGGGAGATCACACAAAATGGTGTCACACCCTTTAATCTAGGATCTGGCAATCCACCTCTGGCTAACCTAGACAAGGAGCTTGAGAATTATTGTAGACCAAGAAAAGCCCTCTTGTGTGCACTTTCTGATCAGCAAATAATGGGATTAATAGACAAATCATCTAGAAATGCTATATGGGATAAGTTGCAGACTCTTAATGAAGGTGACCCTACAGTGAAGATTACTAAACTTGATGGTTACTGGGTGAGATATGAAAACCTGAAGATGGAAGAAGATGAAAGGATTACTGCATTCATGGAAAGAGTAAATGAGATTGTTATGGGAATTCAATGGTGGTGGAACTCTGAGTGAAGATGAAATTGTTTCTAAAATCCTGAGAGCCCTACCACCGACTTAAAAAATGAAGGCTACTTCTATCAATGAGTTGAGAACAATGTCTAATACATTTGTCAACAAAGATACTTTGGTTGGGAAACTATCTACTTTTGAGCTTGAGGAATTTGGACCTTCTGGAGCTATGAAGACTGAACCTACTTTTCATGAATCTACATCTGTAACTAGTAAGCAAGACTTGAAAGCTTTATATGCAAAATAATTAGAAGATATGAAGAGAGAAGATGATGAGTTTGAGCAACTTGAAGCACTATTTTCTAGAAGAGTGCCGAAAGGACTAGTAGGAAGTAAGTATGAAGGAAAAGCACCTTTTAAATGTTTTTCAAGTAATAAGATTGGTCATTTTGCATCTAGATGTTCTGAAAGGAATTCAAGATTTGAAGAAAGAGTTAAAAGATCATTTAAGCCTAACCCTGGATATCAAAACAAGTATAGATTCAAGAAAAACAGAGATAAATAATGCTACATAGCGGATGAGGAAGGCATTACTGATTCAAATGATGAACCGATAGAAGACTCTTCTAGTGGATCCGACAATGGGAAGGAATGGGTATTCTTGGCTATCAAAGAAGATGATCCAATGCTAGAAGAGAATGTACTTGAGGAGAAGGCACTTACTGCTAAAATTGAGGACAAGGATGAATGGGTAATTGACAGTGGTTGTTCACATCATATGACTGGAGATAAAGGGAAGTTTATGTCTTTGAAATAATTTGATGGTGGACTAGTTAGATTTGGAGATGGCAAGGCATGTGCGATTAAAGGAAAAGGAACTATATCATTGGCTGGTAAGAATAATACTGACAATTTTTATTATGTTGAAGGTTTGAAGCATAATATTTTGAGTGTAGGACAATTGGTAGATAAGGGATTTCAATTACGGTTCAAGGATGGAAAATTCAAAATCATTAACAGATCAGGCTTGGAGATTGCAATTAGTACACAGACAAAAGGTAATATATTTCATTTTAACTCCAGTGAGAAGACATTTTTGATTACACAGATTGATGAGAGTTGGTTATGGCATAAAAGACTGTCATGTGAATTTTGATTGCATTGTGAAGATCAGTTCAACCAAGGTTGTTAGAGATATACCTAAGATTATGAATCCCTATAATCTGGTATGTAAAGAATGTCAAATAGGTAAATAGGTCAAAACCCCTTTTAGGAGTATACAAGATAAATCAAATGATGTTCTTGACCTTATTCATACTGATTTGTGTGGCCTTGCTAGAGTTAAAAGTTTTCATGGTGATAGATATTTCATGCTAATCATTGATGATTATTCTAGAATGATGTGGGTTACTTTTTTGAGAGAAAAATCTGGAGCATTTGAAAAATTTAAAATCTTTAAGGCTAAAGTGGAAACTGAGACATGATTGAAGATTAAATGTTTGAGATCAGATCATGGTGGAGAATTCACATCTAGTGAGTTTAATAACTTTTGTGACAAGCATGGTATAAGAAGACAATTTTTTGCTCCCCAGACACCTCAGAAGAATTGAGTTGTGGAAAAGAAAAACTTAACTATCTTGGATGCTACTAGAACAATGATGATAGAAGCTAATCTACTTCATATCTATAGGATAGAAGCACAATGGTTTACACATTCAACAGAGTACATATCAAAGGACAAACTGGTAAGACATCTTATGAATTATGGTTTGGCAATACACCTACAGTTAAGTATTTCATAATTTTTGGTAGTAAATGTTATATCAGGAGAGATGATCCGATTGGAAAATTTGATCCTAGATGTGATGAAGCCATATTTCTTGGTTATTCTAATGAAAGAAAAGCATATAGATGTTATAACAAGAGATTGCAAAGAAGTGTGGAGAGTGCGAATGTCAAAGTGGATGAGCTGAGCAAAGGTCAAATTAGAGTTAATGAGAAGGAACTGGCATTGGAAATGATTATATATGAACTGGTAGCACCTTTACCGGAATAGAGAGTTGAACCAGTTACTCCAGAAACATCAGAGAATTCTACAGTGACTAAAGAACAAGGAAGAGGAATAGAGTCAGAAGACTCCTAGGTATGTGAGATTGAATCATTCTGAAGATCAAATCATTGGGGATAAGAGTAATGGAGTGGTGACAAGAAGAAGACTGGCAACTAATGAGGTATGTTTAATTTCACAAGTTGAATCGATATCATTAATTGAGGCATGTAAAGATGAATATTGGTTAAAAGCTATGGATGAAGAATTAGATCAGATTGAGAAAAATAACACATTGACTTTGGTTCCCCAGCCTAAAAATAAAAATGTCATTGGAACTAAATGGGTTTTTAGGAATAAATTGAATGAGGATGGTCAAGTTATAAGGAATAAGGCTAGATTGGTTTGTAAAGGATATTCTCAGAAGGAAGGAATTGATTATGGAGAAACTTTTGCACCGGTAGCTAGGATTGAAGCTGTAAGATTATTTCTTGCCTATGATGCTCATAAAAACTACAAAGTTTATCAGATGGATGTTAAATTCGTATTTCTGAATGGAGATCTTGATGAGGAAGTTTATATTGAGCAACCTGATGGTTTTTCACTATCAGGTGATACTGATATGGTTTATAGGTTAAGGAAAGATTTATATTGATTGAAACAAGCACCTAGAGCTTGGTATGCAAGGTTGGATAAATATCTTTTGAAGTTTGGTTTTACTAAAGGCAGTGCTGACAGTAATTTATATTATAAAATCACTGATGATGATGTATTGATTGTTGAAGTATTTGTTGATGACATTATTTTTGGAGGTGAAGATAAATTATGCATAGAATTTTTTTAAGAATATGGAGAAATAATTTGAGATGTCTATGATTGGTGAGATGAAATTTTTCTTAGGTTTGTAGATTACTCAGACTGACAAAGGTATTTTTATCTGTCAAACTAAATATGCTAAGGAATTATTGAAGAAATTTGGTATGGGAGATTCTAAACCGGTAAGTACATCTATGGTTACAAGTGAGAAATCTACAAGAAAAGATGTTTCTACACTGGTAAATCCTACAAGATACAAATCTATGATTAGAGGTTTGCTTTATTTGACTCAAACTAGGCCTGACATTATGAATTATATTTGTATTATTTCAATATTTCAGAGTGATCCTAGAGAAAATCATGAGATGGTAGTGAAAAAGATTTTTAGAAACTTGCAAGGTACATCAAAATATGGCTTACAACAAGAAACAACCGTGTACTTCTTTATCTATTGTTGTAGTTGAGTATGTTGTTGTTGCTACTAACTGTACACAAGTTTTATGGATGAAGCAAATGTTGAAGAATATAAAGGTGGATTGTGATGCACCAATAGTTATTCACTATGATAACTCTGCTTCTATTGATATATCAAAGAATCTGGTATTTCATTCCAAGACAAAGAACATATCTATCAAGTATAACTTTTTGAAGGAGAAAGTGGAAGCAAATGAAGTTAAACTGGTTTATGTGAACACTAAAGATCAAATTGTAGATATTTTCACTAAAACTTTATCCAAGGAATCATTTGAGTACCTGAGAGACAGATTTGGGGTTTCTGCCCCTCCGACAGAGACTTGATTGATGCGGTTTGGCATCAGTCCGAAATGCATTATCAGATATACTATTCATTCTGACACTGATGTGGGATGCTACTACTCAAGGGGAGTAGTCAGCTTTGTGATTTAGAGGCTTATGTTTTTTCTTTGATATTTCTGTCAGATTTCTCTTATTGATGTCAAAGGGGGAGAGATATTCAAAGCGATATGTAGGATATTGTTGGTTGTCTTCCACACAGGGAGACTTGTTTGGCATTTCTTTGTACTTATATGTTTTTCACATCTAGTGTTTCCATCAATGCCAAAGGGGGAGATTGTTGGCCATTCGGTGGAATTGATTATGTGTTGCATTGATGTCAACACTAGCTATTTGGATGCTTTATTGGCACCCTTCTAGTCCTAGTAGGTTTCTGGTGATGGAATTGGCTTTTTCATAATGCTAATACTCATACTTGATCAGTTGGTTTTGGTCTAGTGATTGGATGCTATTCTGCTTGCTTAGACGATTGGTTTCTAGTTCCGGTGAGGGTTTCACTGACAAAGATTTTGGTGAAAATCTCTGATGAATTGCATAAGTGGTGTTGGTGTAGCTTCTAATGGAGTTTCAGGATGCTGTTGGTGATCATGTTTGAGACTCGGCATTTGGAAATCATTGCTGAAGCATGTAGACCTATACTTGGTTCCGATTGATCTAGGTTATGGATTGACATTAATGTAACATGTGGATAGGACCTATTATTGTATTTCCAGGATATCTTATGTGTTGGATATTATTTATTTTGGTCTAAGGCCAACATGGTTTATAATTATGTAATCGGTTTATTGTCTGGTAGCCGACCTAATTGTTTATGGTTGAGGGTTTGTATATAGATGGAAGATCTCATTGTAGATCATCATGGTTAATGTAAAAGGTCATGGTCAAGGAATGCAATGTGCGAATAATGTAATATCATTCAGGCAGAGGAGTTTCTCAATCATTGGAGATCAAATTGGGTTTGTCTAAGAGGATTTAGTCCTCAAGTATTGAGCTTAACCGAAACTGTACTCTAGCATAGGAGATGCTATCTTTTGCATTTCAACACTTCTCCGGATTGTAGTCTGGATTTGTATATAGTCTATGAGACTTCTTTTGTGATGAGCAGTGTGCTCTAGGTTGTTGGCCTTCTTGCAAGTGCAAGCCCCTTCATTGTAATTCACATACTTACTATAGAAGTATTATCTGACTATGGGTAGGCTTCCCACCGTGGTTTTTCCTTTACCGGGTTTTCTACGTACAAATATTGGTGTTGTGTGGATGGCTTTTATTCTATGATTAATATTTATGCTTAATTGGATTAACTGCTATTCTAGTATTATTGTTTTGGATTCTGGTATTAAAGTTTAAATTGCTAATGCTTCTGGTAATCTATGACAACTGATTCACCCCCCCTCTCAGTTGTCTTCCAGTTATCTGAACTGTCTAACACTCTACTCGACTTGGGGGGAAGATGAAGATGTTGTTTCCACTTTATTACTCATTTGTTGAGAAATGATTTTATAGGTGGATTGGATGTTCTTTTGGAGGTTTCTCTATCGAGCTATGGGATTCATATGCCCCAAGACATAGAGGCATTCTAGGTCTCTCCTACTACAATTTTACTCTATCAGTTTGTGGGTGGCTTTAGGGAAAGCACAATTAAAGACCATAAGGAGAAGTCTTGTAGAGCCTGTCACTTTTTGAGGCAACAGTTTAGGCTCAGTCTAGATGTCTAAGCCTTGGGAAAAATTAAATATATTATATGGCCACTCAGGCTACTAGATTGAGATGAAACTTAGGGCACATTCACCATTTTGAATTTTCCTTTTTGGTTTGGGTATTTCCCTTGTCCATGAGAATTTTGAGGACAACTAGCCATGACGATTATAAATTTTTATTTCCATGTACATATTGTAGACACCTAAAAATGTATCAGTGATCACACACTAATTATTCCTCTAATTAATTAAATTATTCTTTAATCATTTAATTAATTTAATTAATCTTATTCTTCTAAATTCGTATTTCTTCATCATATTCTAATTATTCTATTCTATCCTAATCAATTAATCATTTAACCCTTTTTCTAAATATTAATTAAATATTAATTATTTAATTAATTATGATTTAATTCCTTTAATTGAATTATATTTATTATTTAATTTAAATTCAATTTCTAAATGATTAAATAATTACTTTAAATTATTTAATGAACTAATTTACTCTTCTAATTCAAACTCAAATCCCCAAATTATAATTTCATCTAATTTTATTTTTTCTTCTAATTCAACTTCAAATTCAAATTTCCACAAATTCCAATTTTAGTTAATTTCAAATACATGTGCATTTCAATTTCATGATTTCGAAAATCAAATTCAATATCATGCAAAATCAAATTGAAAATGTAAATCAAGTTTGCATGAATTCAAAGATCAAATTGAATTTGATAAATTCAATATTTAAATAAATATCATGCAAAGATTAAATTGAAAATCTAAATCAAGTTTAAGAGCATGCAAATAAATAAATTGAATTTCAAATAAAATATCCTACAACACATGCTAAATTAATAATTAATGGATCAATTCAATTAATTGATTAATTAAATCATTTTCTCAATTATCCTCCAATCATTCTTTTTCTATCTTCCAGTTATCTTTTTTATGACAAGCATTCAATTAGTTAACTCAATCAGTCCTTTTTCTATCTTTCAATCAACTTTTTTCTCAATTAGTTAACTCATTCATCTATTCATCTATAGTCCTTTTTCTATCTTTCAATCAACTTTTTCTATCTTTCAATCAGTTCCACCTCTCAATCAATAGTTTAACTATCAATCAGCATGTGAGCTCATTTTAGTTCCGCCTCTCAGCCAGTCTTCTCCAAAAATCTATAAATTCAACATCAATTCTCCATTTTCAACAACCACTATCTTTGAAATTATTCATTTTTATGCAGGAAACCCAATGCAATTTCTAAGAGCCACACAACACAATATTGGAGTTGGATCAATTGAGAGTTTTAATTATGCTTTATTATGTTCAATTGATTTGATTCCATTTCATTGTTAAGAATTGAGTATTGGTGGTAATACATTTGGTGAACCCAATGTGAAACAACAACTAATTTATCTTATGTCGTTCTTTTTCATGTTTTTTGTAGGATCATACATATTTTTTTCAAATTTACAAGTTTTGTATGGATTTCACAGGCACGGCTAACTAATTTGCATTCACCTACGCATCATATTGCAATCATTCAAGTAGAAATTTGCAATCACCTAGATATTAATTCACATTCGTTTGCACAAAAAACCACAATCATCTAGATATCACATTGCATTCATCCTGAACCCATGTTGCATTCATTTAGATTGAATATCCTTTCATTTTGTCTTGTCCTCTAATTTCATCTTTCTATGTTCTGTCTAACCCATTATTCATTTCTTAGGTCTAGAATAATTATCTTCATATGCTGCTTGAAACAAATGATATCTTATGGCAAGGAAGGTAATATTTATAATTTCAGGTTCTAGGAGGAAGACAAAACATAAAATACATTAGAGGAGTTATCAAAGAATCCTAAGAGCAGAAAAGAAAATCCAAGAATCAGAAGATCAAGCTGCCATTGACAGATATAATAGCCTTGTTCTATCCTACACCATGAAATACGATTTGATCAACACAAACTGGTTGGTGAGGGATTTACTCAGGCAATAATCTTCTATTTTGTAGGGTTTCTTTCTATTTTTACAAGGTTTGTATTTCTTTTTTCTTTTTTTTTTAAAATCTTTTCTCTGTGTTTCACATTCATCTTTAGGTTAAATTGCATTTGTTTAGACATAAATTTGCATTCATAGTTTCATTAATTCACACTCTTTTTGTTATCATTGCACAATCATCTAGATAGGGTGTCGCATTCAATTGTCAAAATAGGAGTCTTTCTATTTTTATTTGGTGTTCTGGTTATTGATTTCTTGTTTAGAATATGTGGTGGAAAGGATAAAGAAGGCTTCATAAATCCTAAATTATTTTGGAAACTACTGGTACATTTGATTGCATGATCCTTTAAAGTTAATTCACTTTTGGATTTGGATTAAAACTGACATGCATGGTTTCACACTTCATCTTGGTGCTTAAAATTGACATAGAATCCAATTAAAATTGACATGCATGACTTCACACTATACTTTTGGTGTTTATAATTGACATGTGCATGTGTATCTCACACCTAATGTTTTGTTATCACTTATTAAGAAAAACTTCCAATGGGTTATCCTGGTAGCCACTTTGGGCCCTGGGCCCCACTTGGAAGCCACTCCCTCTCATGACACTAAGCCTACTCAAAATGCACTCCCAAGAATAGATGAATCATGAAACATCATCAAATTCATTCTATAATATGATTTTGAAAGAGCCTCATACAAGAATTTTGTGGCATCTCCACATCCATTAAATATCAAATACCATATCTTCCATCAGGAGCATATCAGGGCTCAACCCCTTAAAGAGATCAGTGTTATACAAACAAAACACCAAGAAGCCACCATAGACATCCATAAATGCATCTCATGCAAAAAATAGAACATAACATTATTGTCAATACAGAAAAAGCTCAAAGGCCAATCTCTGGCGCCCCCGGAAGACACCCGGGCCAAAACTACTGGAAGGGACAAGATCCTGACACCCTGTGGTCCTGTTGGTTGCCAAATCAATAGATCCCTAAACCTTAAGGATTTATCCATGTTCCTATCAATGGGTCTAAGGATAGATCTAGTCAATGAATGAGATTTAGTTACAAGACTGAAATCTCCTACACTTTTGGCTTCGCAAGACCAAGGCAGGTAGACCTTAATAGCATCTAATGATCTTTAGACTTACTTATTGGTTATCACTCTTAAATAAAAAAAATATCTCAATAAAAATATACCAAGGAAGATAAACCTTCAATTTTGGCTATAACCTTGATTCATACTTCATATGCTTACATTGAGATTTGTTATCTAAGCTAAAATTACTCCTACTATAGAAATATAAAAAGTGAAATAAGAATATAAAAGGTGAAATAAAATGCATCTGAAAGCTAAACTTGATCAATGTTTTTCCTAGGGTGAACAGAGTCTGATCTATAGAATATCAACACTCAAAATAAAACACCTTGTAACACCCATTTGAACATGCTATGACTTGCATAATCTATTCATAAAATCATAATAGAATGACCAACACATTCCAATCAACCATGTATTGTAGTAGTTTGAAAAGAGAATTTAACTCTTTCTTTGAAAAAGACCCCTATTCAACTACACACTCCAACTAGAGGAAGACAAGCTTACATATCATTGAGATAAAAACTCATACAACACATAAACAAAAGATATGAGGCAAATCAGAGAATGATCTTCATTTCATTAATCATCAAAATAAGAGTTTACATTCAAGTGGACATTTGTAGGAAGGAAATTTTCGTGTAGCCTTGTATTCCTTTTTGCCTATGTACATACTACCAAGCAAAGATTTTACATTTCGACTAATAACAACATTCATAATGGTCCTGAATTCCCTTTTATAACAATAAGGGAGAAAACAAGCCTCAGGCCAATTGTGACATCTGTCAAAACCCTAACTACTACGTTTTACAAAATGCTACTAAGTAGCTCAAATATTCTTTGCGAATCAAATCTTCAGTCCATTAATTGCATCTGCTTGTAGAGAAATGATATGATGTCTAGAGTCGCACTTTGTCTAGTAGCTCATCTTCACTTGTATCAATTGTAGTTATAATCAAAATCTCGAAGCTGAATCTGATATACTTTGACTAAGAGGGGTGGTTGAGCATTTATATAAAGATGCCAAAAATGCCAATCTACAAGTGGAAAAATAAATATAGTCTCACCTACTCCTCCTCCTCCTCGGGTTGTTATTCTTCTAAAGAACAATATTTCTTGTGCCAAATATCTATATCATTTATTGGATAGACAAAAGACAACAAACTCTATAGCTTATTCATCACTTCTTTTAATCTTGGGGAAGTCATAGTTACAGTCTCAAATGCAATTTTTTGATAAAGAGAATCTACATCAATAATCTTATCAATAATTAAGCAATATGCAATTTCTTGATTTCATTCTTCTACCAATGCATCCAGAACCTTATTTATTGCAGTTGCAAATTCCTCCCTCCACCTAGCAAGATCTTTTATTTTCCCTTCATCTATCAAAATCGAAGGAATTTCCCACTTTTGCAGGCCTCTAAATGATCCAATCTTTTCTATCAGATTTTTCTTTTCTTCCTCTATGTGGAGAGTTCTTTAATCAATAAATTAAAATTATTCCATGTGGTCCCTACAAGCTGAAGTGCCTTTGGTTCATTCTTTATTGCAAAAAGAATTTCTTGTTAGGACCTGAAGGCAACTGAGAGGGGGGGGTGAATCAGTTGTCTATTAATTTCAACCCAAATATAACCTAATCAAACTTGATACTTAATAACGGTAAACCAAACTTAATGTCGGTAGACAGATTAGTAGCTAATATTAATATCGGTGAAACTCAATGCATATAATAGAAAGAGAAACAACATCCACAACACATAACACAAATATTTGTACGTGGAAACCCTATAAGGGGAAAAACCACGGTGGGAAATCTTACCCACAATCAGATGATAGTAATGCAGATAGTATGTGTATACAAATGGGGTTTGCACATGCAGAAAAGCCAACCCCCTAGAGCTCACTACTCAATCACAAAATAGGAGTCACACAAAATACAATTGGATGGTTAAATCCAATGATAATGTATTGTTCAAAGTAGCATCTCCAATGCTAGATTTAGTACCGGTTAAGCTCTAATAATCACCTTCAAACCATCCTTGAACCTTCTCTATGGTCTTCTCATATGATCTTCAATATTCACACATACCATGTCACAAAACCATATACCATATACCTATTACATGTTACATTTATCTCACAAATGAGATCTTACATATATACCAAAACCTAAGACCAAATGTGTAGGTCGGATCACTAAGAATATTGCAGTTAAATCAATTACAAATAATTCAAGATGCGATGCATCATGTCGGCTCAATACAATTACAACAATATCCAATTAATTAAATCATCTCCATGACGTGTCGTGCTGATCTGGAATAGATAATGCATGTCGGTCCATAACCTAGACCAAATTGCCAGTAACAACAAATATGTCAACCTGATTAGACCAATAACCAAAATACCAAAACCAGGTGTCCAAACCATGTCTTTGACATAAACAAGTGATATCTAGATGATAATAAGTCATACTTAGTGTCTGTGAACAATATAACCTGTCGGTGAGTGATATACCGGTGACTGTGCATAAGTCACTAAACTTGCCGGTGAACATAATGTGTCAGTTCAACATAACCAAAGATCTCCAGAAGGATAATTATTGATAAGTGTTGACATCAATGATAAAAACAATGCAAAATATCCATAATACCAACATTTATTTCAATTGTTGACCCCTAGGGAACCAAGTAGTCCTAATTGGTTGAAAAAATGAAAAAATGTTATCAATCTAATCACAAATAACTTAGCAAAATGTGCAGCATGCATAGATACAATGGCTGCCTGTGAAGCAATTATATCATCTAGAGTTCTAATTACTGCCTCACCTATTTTATGTTTCATTCCTTTAAAAACAATAGTCTTATCTGTAGTAGGATCTTTAGACAATATATCAAAGGTAGTTATGCTTCGGTTAACTCTAGACCCATGCTCTCCAAATTCTTGTGATATATTGGGTCTTCTTGCCTCATTATTTGATCTTGGACCAAAAAATTCCCAAGTTCCCATCCTAGTACCAAGAGAATATCGCTCTTCTTCACTAATTGTCTCCCTTCTTTAGGAGTGCATTTGATACTACTCTTATCAAAATTTCTGATTTCAACTTCAAACAGATCCTTGAGCTTCTCCCTTATCCAAAAAGATTTAAACTCGTCTATATTAACAAAATTGTCATTGGACATGAAATTTTTTGAGGCAATTACCCTCTCATCCATGACATCATCTTCAGGGATCACACTAGGTATGATTTCCCTGTCTAGATCGACCAAAACTTTTGCAGCTTCATCTTCTTTAAATTCATACTAAGGAGGGGATGGTGGTGACACACTGGTGTCAATTTCTTCCACTATAATGTCAGAAAAGTCAAAGATCTTTGCTTTCCCCTTTTCCACCTTTCTGATTATTTTGGGAATTGGCTGCTTTGTCCTTGGTGGTTCTTGTTGTGGTGCATCCTTTGAATATTCTCCCCTCAAAATTGTCTTCCCTTATATCTCATTGAGGGGTCAAATGTGGTCCTTTCTTCTTCTACCTTGCCAGGTTGTTTGACTTTCCTCCTAGCCAATTCGTCCTCAATCAGTTTGTCAAACATTCTAACTTTGTAGGACATCCTAGCAAAGTTATTATGGATGTTGGCACAAAATCCCTAGAATTCAGGGTCCTCTTTTCTCTCTCTTTCTAATTTTCTCAAATAATTCCATTTCCTTCTTCTCTGCAAGGCTTCAGAGGGATAAGCATTTCTAATTAGGTCTTCACTTTCATCAAAATGGTGGGTGAAATCCCTCAACCTTAGCTCATTTGTTCTAACATCATTTATGTAGTCTTTGGGGTCATGATGCCTTGCTTGACCCACCTTGAGCCTGTAATTATTTTCAAGGAAGTCCTATACCTTATCTAGGGTGGCACACCCTACATTGAATTCATTATATTTCACCATCTGGGAAGATGTTGCCCCTTCATTTCTGTTCTTATTTTCTCTTTCTCCGACCACAACATCTACCAAATGAATTCTATGAATGTAAGCCTAGGTAAAATTGTGATGGGCAACATATGTGGTTCTTGACTGCCTGCATACACCCTAATTTATGTAAAATTGGAATGTCCCTTGGGAGCCAAGTTAATTTAACTCCCATCATCATCATAATTTTCATAACAAAGCAATCAAATAATGTATAATAATTTAAATATTTAGACCCCTTATCCCATGTTTGGGTCCATCTCTACACTGGCTAGCTTATGTGTGTGTTTGGCCCAAAAAGGTTTACCTTGAAGGATTCTTCCCATCCAAGTCCATTTTGATAAAGAATGAAATTTCATAACAATGATTAATGTTTAACTTTCAACCCTTCCTTGAGGTTCCTTGCTTTAATAAATCCCTCATGCAAGTTGTCCTGAATAATTTCAACAAAATCATATAGTTCATTGTAATCATCATGTTGGATTCTTATGGACATCATCATATAATCCACTAGCATAACTATCAATCAACAATTTTCTCCCAAAAATTGATGAGGACATAGTAAGTTTTTGTAAAATAGTCTTCAAAAAGAGTAAGGTCAAGGGGCTCCATCTCCGAGTTCACAAGCTAGCTCTTTCCTCCTTTATACAACTTTTTTAAAAAGAGGGGCAAAACTTTTTCCTGTAGAAGTCCCTCTAAGAATAATATTCCTTCTTCAACCTATCCTTATTTATTCTCCGAAGAGCACTCCTATCCAAATCAAAACACTCAATGATAGCCTCCTTTGACACATCCACCAACACATGGCCTATGGCTGTTTTGACTATCATGCTTTGAAGATGATAATTCTTAGCCAATTCTCTTATTAGCATTGGCTCCACAAAAATGTTAGGGACCACCAATTTCCCTAGATTCAGTCTCCATGGGTTTGAGACTAGGATAGATTTATCCATATTTCCATAGAAGTTGTAAAATATGCCCCATCCTCTATCAGTGGTGTGGGCACCTCTGCATCTAGATTCATCGTCACCAAATGCAACCTTCATACCTTCTTGTATTGTAGATCCCTGAAACAACTCTAAGAGATCCTAGTAGAGGCAACTTCCCTCTCTTTTCTTCCTTTGTTCCATCTCCTCCAATTGCTCCTCTACTTCCTTCTCAATTTCTTCCATAGTCTTTGCTGGAGCCAATGGAACTGAAGCTTCTGTAGTTTGCTTAGGTTGAGCAAGAGCTTGCTCCTCTTCTGTAGAAGTCTATTTAATTTTCTTAGGGGCCCTCAGTGTGGCCTTCTTTGTTGGGAATTTTCTCTTCTTGGTTACATAAGCCTCTTCCTATGGGTTTTGTTCTTCAATGGGTGGATGCTAGGCAGATGAGGCCTTTGTGGATGGTGCTTGAACAAAGAGCTTTGCAACAGGTTTCCTCCTCTTTGGGGTGAGTTTTCTACCTTTTGGAGGAGGGGTAGGGTTGTTTGATGATTCATCATCAGTGTAAACCACAATTGTTTTAGTTACCCTTTCCTTTTTTGATTAGGATGGTTCTCCTTAGGTGGGGAACTTGGTTCAAGCTCAAAGATAATACTAGTAGTAGTAGGAGGAGTAGAGTTAACAACAAGCACATTCACAATTGCTGGCAAGGGGTGAGCTATAGTAAGTGGCACAACATGGGTAATTTCAGGAGCATAGGAGCTTGTCTTTGTAGCTTGTTCCTTTGAAGTAGATGAGGTGGGAGCACTAAGGGAGGATTCCATTGCAATTACTTGAAACAAAGAAAAAGAACAATTCAAACAACAAGACATGTCTTTTTAGAATGGAAATGCACAATTTTAGCAATTACTTACTAGTTTCAGGGCACAGTTTGCTTGCTCCAGTTGCACTACTTTGCTCTTTGATCGCCTTAAAATCATTATGGTTTCTCTATTAATGTTGTGTGCTTGCAAATGACCTTTTGAATTTACTTTTATGGGGTATACATTGATTACCATTAATTCATATGGGCATGGCACCTCGGGTTGGTGGCTTGAGATTTGAATTCGACCATTGATTGCATAGACAAACGACTGAGATTACCCCTCATTTGTCCTCTCATTTCTGACATAGCACATAATAAATAATCTTTAGCCACCTTCTGAATTTTGATAATTCACAACCTTATTGTCTTTCAAGTCCTCCTTCCATGGGATAATGAGGAGAAATGTGTTCTTTCTTTCTGAATACCCTACATCATCTTCCTAAAATGAATTATTCTCGTGCAGGCAAGATCCTCCTCATCACTACACATCCCGCTATCTTGTGATGTAGCATCTTTCTTCTTAGGAGGAACCATTTCCTTTTATCCCTTATATTATACTCTATCCCTGTGGGACAGCAAGGGAAATTATTTTTCTCTATCCCCCTTATCCTGCATCAGACTTCACAAACTTCATTTACCCTTGCAGGGTAACATTCTTCCATTTTCACGTGTTCCCCAATATCCCACAGGTCATCCCATTTGACATGTTCTGCTTCATCTTTTATCTTCTTTTCTTCATTATTGTTGGGTGGTAGGAAGTAATAAATTCTTTAGCTATTAATTTCCCCCACCACATCTCCTTTTTCCTTTGGACCCTGCGAGGTATGAATTTCCTTCGATTGCCTTCGAGGTCCTACATAAGCATTAATCTTTTATCCTTGTCTGCAAGGGAGTTCCAACTATTGAGCCTTCAATCATCATGAGATAGCAAGAAGAATACACTAAATAGACACCACTTTCCTCACTTTACTACTCTTCCTTGTATTTTATCCTCACAGGGTAAAAACTTTCACTGTTCTCGCCTGCCCGCATGGGCATCACATTTTAGCAAAGGGCTTGTTGGCATTATTCCTTATTGTTGTTGTGGGATAGCAGGGAGTACACATCTAATTACCATTTCCTTCCTTGAATCACCTTTTGTCAACTCATCTCAAACATGTGGAATAAGTTGATTATTAGGATTTAATTCTTCATGCTGCCATGTACGAGGCACCTATATTCCCCTTTTATTTACTCGACAGAAAATAATTGATGGTTTGGTTGGATGGTGGGGACAATCCAATTTATTTTAACACTTAGCCCACGATGCATGCCCACTCCTTTTTAAATCCTTGTGGTACAAAGATAGCTTCATCTTTTCTAAGAATCATGCAGGATAGTGGGGAGAACTATTTTATTCCCACATTCTTAGCTAGCAATGTTTATGGACGTAATCTATGAGTTTTGAGGGGCAAAGACTTCATTAGAGTTCCTTAGTTCCCACTATCCTACAGGGTAATCTGGAAATCATTCCCAACTCCATCAAAGTATTACCATATAGGGTAAGAATTTGCATAGCTACCAACTTGATTTCTTAGCCCGCATGGGCAAATTTTCCAATGTGAAGGTCGCGCGGGGTAGGTCATCTTGTTAATGGTAACACTTCCTGCTATCCCGAAGGATCTAAGACCATGACTTACAATTGTCATGGGGTAGATTCCTTAGCACTAGACTGTAGATCCCACTATCCCACATGACCAAAGATACAAGGGTGGTCACTTGAATAAACTTTCGCACATGTGGGGACCTGTGAAGAGTAAAAGGGGTTGTGGCCTAGGGATATACTAGGACATTTTAAATATTGATATTTAGGCATTGGGGACAAATGCAAAAAATGTATTTGAGAGACCGAACCGATAGGGAGACTAGGCACATGGGGCCAGTAAACTCATGACCATGAACCCTTCAAGTGACAACTTAAATGGTGTAGGAGCACCTAGTGAAGCTCATGGAGCACTTCATCAAATTTTGGTTTGAAATGGCCTATTTTGGTCTCAATTGAATAATGGACTTTATGTATGTCCAAATGGTGTGTTTTGTGTGTTTAAGTGTCCCTTGTGTCTTAGTTTTGTTGTTTCTTGAGTTTTTGGTCAATTTTTGACCTTTTATGCTTTGTAAGCCTGGAATGGGCAAAATGTGGAAAAATGATCAAAATACCTTATAAAGCCTTGTTAGGCATTGAAATATGTTTGTGTGGTTATATTAAACCATTTCACATGGTAGAGTTAAGTCTATTTGGCACAAAAGTAAAAAATGCTCATTATACCAAAAATTGTCAAAGTTGTCAAGCAACATTTTGACATTTTTTGGAAAATTTGTAAAAATAAGGAAAAAGGTGATTATTGGTCCATACCTGGGCATGATTTGGGTGGTGAGTGTCTATTTAAATCCTCACACAACTTTGTATCAGGTTGGCATTCAAAAACAAGAAGAATTCAATACAAAAACTAAGAATTTTGTCAATTTTCTTGCATTTTTGCTCCATATGCTATAGCAATCCGTACTTCCTAAGCATTTGGCTATACTGTTTTAATTTGGGAAATTGTGCCATGTTGTGTTAAATATTTCTCACCTAGTTTTGTGTGCTGGTGTGAAGTTTTAGCATTGTATCAAAATTATTTTGTTTTAGCCCCATTCTCGGTTGAGTAAGGGTTTGGCTTCAACAATGGAAGCATCTTGATTTTCTTTGGCTTTTTCTCTATGGCCTTTGAGATTCAATTTTTTGTACATATCATTCTTTTTTATACAAGTTTTTTTTTTATGGCAATGACAAAGAAAATGGGTTTTGTTTCTTACTAGGCGAGCTCCTATAGCCCGGCTAGTGAATTTTCATGGTGTAAAACAAAGCTTCTTTGCAAACCCCCACCAAGTGGACCTAATTTTTGGTTTCCTAAGGTGGAATGAAGTTTTGACAGATATTTTAGACCATATGGGAGGATGTTTCAATTAATAGTTTGTTGGAATGTATTTTGAGTAACCAAAGTGTTGAATACAATGGTTTTTGAGCACTTTTCCTCTTGAAACTTGGTTGCAAATCAAGTGTTTGTCTTTATGCTTGTAGGGAAGGAAGTTGGAAGGATTTATAATGATGTTAAAGACCTTCTCAAAAATTTTGGTGGTCTGAAGAAGAGTTTGGAATGGTGATAAGGTGTTTGAAGACTCAAAACCCTTGAAAAGCCTTATTTTTAGGCACATTTATAGGACAACAGTTGTACAGTCCTGTCAAACCTCCTCATAGCACAAATTTTAAATATCTCCATAAAGGGTATCCATAAATTCAAAGGTTTCATGAGGTGTTTTGGCATTTTGTGGAGTTATAAGCATTTTAGTAGTTTTGGAGGGCTAATTGGGGCTCTTTCTTTGTAGCCCTGTTTTGAGCTTTTCTTCAAATCGGGTAAGAAGACAATTGAATAGATCACCAAACCAAGTTTAAATAAGCCTAATAGGATGTTATAAAATTTCCTAGACCTCTTGCAACTCTTGGTGAGATATTTTGGTGTTTGGAGTTAGGAAGCAAAGTTGCACTTTTGTGAGTCTTGAGAGCAAGTATGAATGAAAATAAGAACTAACATGGTAGGAAGATCTTAGAGTTGGTATGAAGCATAGAGAAGGAAATAAATCAAATAAATAGTACCTAAAAAAGTGGCAAAACATTCAACAATCATCTTTGAGGGAATTTTCAAGCCAAATTGATTACAAACACACTGTTTGAGCCAGTCCTTTTGAGTTTCTCCCTATCATAGTGGTATCAGAGAAAGAAGTAAGTCCTGGGTAGAAGTGAGTAGTTTCAAGATGGTGACCAATGCTGAGTTAGCCAAGAAGGTAGAAGACCAAGAAGAGGAAAATAGAGCACTAAGGGAGAGATTGGAGCATATACAGATAAAACTAGTTTCAGTAGAGGTCATGACTGGAGAAGTGAGTGATAAGGTGGACGGTAAGGGTAAATTGGTAGCAATAGAAGATGAGATCCCTATACCTAACCCTGTTCTTGAACAAGAACCTTTCTTGAAGGCTTTGAAAGCATCGAGTGGAAAAACCTTAGAAGGTATATCCCTTTTTAGTGGCAAGATGGATCCAAATTCAGTCATGGAGTGGATTGAAGGCCTGGAGAGTCACTTTGAATGTGATGGGGTGATAGAGGCCCAGAAGGTGAAGGTAGCTAAGTCTAGGTTGAGAGGGGTTGCCTTAACATGGTGGAAGTTCATTCAAGATGAGAGAGAAAAAGAGGGGAAACAACCTATAGTAACCTGGAAGTGAATGGTATCTAAGATCAAAGAAACCTACATATCAGATGATTATGAAATCCAACTACATAAGAAGAGGCAGAATTTGAGGAAAAGGGAGTTAGATGTGAGCAGTTATACAGAGGAGTTTCAAAGACTATGTTTGAGGTCAAAGGTTGTGGAAGATGAGAACATAAATTTGCAAGATATCTTAATGGCTTGAGATGGAATATACAAGAAGAGTTGAGTTTGTTGTGTCCTAATACAGTGCAGAAGTGCTACCAACTAGAACTCAAAGTGGAAGAGAAAAGTAGGATGAAGAAAGAATAAAGCAACAAAGGAAGAGGTAGGGGAAGAGATGGTAGAGGCTATAGAGGCAATTTTGGTGGAAGAGGAGCTGATAAAAGGTCCCAAGGAGAGTCCAAACTTATAGAGAAAAGTGGGGATTCTAATAGCAAGAGAAGTTATAGAGGAAGGGGATCTAGCAATCCAAGAAGAGGTAGATCTAGTAGACCAGGAAGAGGGTCCTACTTCTCCACCATGAAGATGTTAAAATTGCCAAAAGTTGGGTCATCCCACCTATAGATGCCCTGAGAAATATTCTTCATCTCAAGGAGGTGAAAGAAGAGTGACATATGTGCAAGAAGATGTAGCAAGTGGTAAGACACAAGAAGTGAGTTTAGCTTCAGAAGATGGGGAAATTTTAATGATGAGAAGAGTCTTGATCAAGGATCCAAACAAAGAAGAACCAACTCAAATAAGATATTTATTTAGAATCAAGTGCAAGATCATGGGTAAGGTTGGTAGAGTGGTGATAGATCTAGGGTCTACTAACAATATTGTGTTAGAGGAAGCAACAAATAAACTTAAATTGGAGAGAGTTCCACATAGTAGTCCATATAAGGTCACTTGGCTCAAAAAGGAGCAACATGTTGTGGTGAATGAACAAGCTTGGGTTGAGCTCACAATAGGGGGTTATAAGGATAAAATCTTGTGTGATATAATCCCAATGGATGCTTGCCACCTACTTTTCAGTAGGCCATGGCATTTTGATAGAAAAGCCATTAATAATGGTGAGAATAACTCTTATTCTTTTCAAAAAGATGGAGTCACATATAAAATTCAGTCCTTAAATGATGAAGGAGAGGGCAGCAAGTCCAAAAACCCAAATGCCTTGTTGGTGAGTGAGAAAGAGTTCATAAACACTCTTGAAGAGGGTGAAGGAATGGGATTTTCTCTCATAGTGAAACCAAAGGAAGAAAAGAAAGAAAAGAAGGTTAAAATACCTCATGAAGTGAAGCAAATACTAGACAACTTTAAAGAAATCATAAGTGATGGAGCACCGACAACCCTACCACCTACTAGAGCCATAAGCCATTAAATTGAATTCATTCTAAGAGCCTCATTACCCAATAAAGCAGCCTATAAGATGACCCCAAAATAGAATAAAGAAGTGGCTAGACAAATACAAGAGTTGTTAGATCAAGGTTTGATAAGAAAGAGCATAAGTCCTTGTGTCATACCTACAGTGTTAGCACCAAATAAAGGAGGAAAATGGAGGCTATGCACAGATTCAAGAGACATTAACAGAATCACTATCAGATATAGATTCCCTATCCCAAGGATTGAAGATTTGATGGATTTCTTGGGAGGTGCAAAGTTTTTCACGAAGATTGATCTCAAGAGTGGCTACCAACAGATTAGGATAAAGGAAGGTGATAAGTGCAAAACAACCTTCAAAACTAATGAAGGAATTTATGAGTGGCTTGTTATGCCATTTGGTCTCACTAATGCTCCTAGTAAATTCATGAGACTTATGAATGAAGTGCTTAAATATTTTATTGGTAACTTTGTTGTTGTATACTTAGATGATATCTTGATTTTCAGTAGAACTAAAGATGAACATCTAAAGCATCTTAAATTTGTATTGCAACAATTGTATGATGAGCAACTAACAATAAACTTGGAGAAGTGTGATTTATGCAGCAGGAACTAGTCTATCTTGGTTTTGTAGTTTCAGGTGGAGACTTGAAAATGGACACATCAAAGGTGGAAGCCATCACCAATTGGCCAACACCAAAAATGGCAAGTGAAGTGCGAAGCTTTCATGGTTTGGCATAGTTCTACAGGAAGTTTATAAGGGGATTCAACGAGATTTGTGCACCTATGCTAGATACTATTAAAGGTGGAGTCAAGACAAAGTTTTAGTGGACCAAAGAAGCTAATAAGGGGTTTGAACTCTTGAAACAAAAGGTAGCTACACAACCAATACTCATTCTTCCTAGTTTTGATAAGTTGTTCACTATTGAATGTGATGCAAGTAACATAGCAATTGGTGTTGTTTTGAGTCAAGATAATAGACTAGTAGCTTTCTTTAGTGAAAATCTCAATGATGAAAAAAAGAAGTATTCATCCTATGATCTTGAATTGTATGCTCTTGTCCAAGCTCTTTGAAAACAGAGGCACTATTTGCTGCCCAAAGAGTTTGTTGTTTACACAAATAATCAAACTCTTAGTTTTTTGAATTCACAAGATAAGTTGAGTCATAGCAAGATAAGTTGAGTCATAGACATGTTAAATGGGTTGAGTACTTGCAATCACATAAATTTTTCATTAAGCATAAAAAGGGACAATGTAATAAAGTAGTAGATGCTTTGAGTAGAAGGCTACTAATAGTGCAAGAAGTGCATATTCAGAGTATTGGAGTTGATTGCTTCAAGGATTTGTATCCAAATGATGAAGATTTTGCAGCCATTTACAAGGTTTGTCAAGAGTTTCAAAACCATTTTCATAGTGAATATGCTGACTTTACCTTGGAAAATAGTTTGTTAATTAGAGGTGGATAGTTGTGTGTTCCTAAAGGCTCAATGAGGGAAACTATGATTCAAGAGAAGCACAATGGGTGTTTGAGTGGTCATTTTGGTCTAAACAAGACATTGGAACTTGTGCAATGTTTGTACTATTTGCCAAGAATGCAAAGGGATATCAGGAGGTATGTTGAGTAGTGTATGGTTTGCCAAAAGGCAAAAGGCACATCTACCAATGTTGGTCTTTATCAACCATTACCCATTCCTACAAGGCCATGGGAATGTGTGAGTATGGATTTTGTGGTTGGTTTACCCAAAACAAAGCTTGGTTTTGATAGCATTTTCGTTGTTGTTGATAGATTTAGTAAAATGGCACATTTTGTTCCTTGCAAAACTACTCATGATGCTAGTCACATTGCACATTTATTTTTCAAAGAGGTTATTCGAATCCATGGTTTGCCTATTAGTATTGTTTCAGATAGAGATGTCAAATTCCTTGGACATTTTTGGAAAACTCTTTGGAAAAGATTGGGTACTAACTTGTCTTTTGGTTCAGCCTATCATCCCCAAATTGATGGCCAAACAGAGGTGGTCAATAGGACACTTGGTAACCTCTTAAGGTGTTTGAAAAAAGAGTATGGACAGATTTGGGATCAGATTCTTCACCAAGCAAAGTTTGCCTACAATGACAATGTCAACAGGTCTATTGGTAAGAGTCCTTTTGAGATAGTGTATGGTATGCACCCAAGGGGTGTTATGGAGTTGAGAAACCTTGGTAATGTGCAGAAAAGAAGTGGTCCAGCTGATGATGTAGCTCATTCTATGAAGGAGGTTCATGATCAAGTAAAGCAAGCTCTCCAAGATGCCTCACAAAAGGTCAAAGCTAGAGTTGATGCAACAAGGAAAGATGTACAATTTTCAGTTGGTGAATTTGTGATGGTGCACTTGAATAAGTCCAGACTTCAAAAAAGAATTCCTAGAAAACTAAAAATGAGGAGGATAGGTCCTTGTAAAGTTTTGGCTAAGTATGGCTCTAATGCTTATAAGATTGATTTGCCTAATGATGTTGCATTGTCTCCTATCTTCAATATTGCAGGTTTGGTTGCATACAAAGGGAAGATTCCCAAGGAGGATGAGAGAGTTTCAGAAGTTCAACAATCACTTTCAGACCTACCTCTTCCTTCTACACCCATGCCTCAAGCTGAAAAAGTTTTGGATTCTAGGATTCTCAAAAAGACTAGGCACCAAGTCCATATGGAGCATTTGATCATGTGGAGGAACAAACCAAACTCCAAGGCTACTTGGGTACCTAAATCAGACTTTATTTATTCTAGAATTGACCCCTCATTGGTTCCAAATTGATTCACTTGACTTCTTTGTCTTTGGCGGAGTATGGTGCAGGAGCACCTAGTGAAGCTCATGGAGCACTTCATCAAATTTTGGTTTGAAATGGCCTATGTTGGTCTCAATTGAATAATGAAATTTTTTTTGTCCAAAGGGTGTTTTTTGAGTGTTTAAGTGTCCCTTTTGTCTTAGTTTTGTTATTTTTTGAGTTTTTGGTCAATTTTTGACCTTTTATGCTTTGTAAGCCTAGAATGGGCAAAATGTGGAAAAATGGTCAAAACACCTTATAAAGCCTTGTTAGGCATTGAAATATGTTTGTGTAGTTATATTAAACCATTTCACATGGTAGAGTTAAGTCTATTTGGATCACAAGTCAAAAATTCTCATTATACCAAAAATTGTCAAAGTTGTCGAGCAACATTTTGACAATTTTTGGAAAATTTGTAAAAATAAGGCAAAAGGTGGTTATTGGTCCATACCTAGGCATGATTTGGGTTTTTAGTGTCTATTTAAAGCCTCACACAACTTTGTATCAGGTTGGCATTTGAAAACAAGAAGAATTCAATACAATTATCAATTTTCATTTGAGCTCACCTAAGTTCACACCTCTTGATCAATCTGTTCCACAACTAAGAATTTTGTCACTTTTCTTGCATTTTTGCTCCATATGCTATAGTAGTTCGTACTTCCTAAGCATTTGGATATACTATTTTAATTTGGGAAATTGTGTCATGTTGTGTTAAATATTTCTCACCTGGTTTTGTGTGCTGGTGTGAAGTTTTAACATTGTATCAAAATTATTTTGTTTTAGCCCTGTTCTCGGTTGCGTAAGGGTTTGGCTTCAACAATGGAAGCAACTTGATTTTCTTTGGCTCTTTCTCCATGGCCTCTAAGAGTCAATTTTTTGTACATAGAATTCATTTTTATAAAAGTTTTTGTTTGATGGAAATGACAAAGAAAATGGTTTTTGTTGCTTACTAGGCGAGCTCCTATAGCCCGACTAGTGAATTTTCATGGTGTAAAACAAAGCTTCTTTGCAAACCCCCACCAAGTGGACCACATTTTAGGTTTCCTAACATGGAATTAAGTTTTGAAAGATCTTTTATACCAGATGGGAGGATGTTTCAATGAATAGTTTGTTGGAATGCATTTTGAGTAGCCAAAGTGTTGAATACAATGGTTTTTTAGCACTTTTCCTCTTGAAACTTGGTTGCACATCAAGTGTTTGTCTTTATGCTTGTAGGGAAGGAAGTTGGAAGGATTTATAATGATGGTATAGACCTTCTCAAAATATTTTGTGGTGTGGAGAAGAGTTTGGAATGGTGATAAGGTGTTTGAAGACTCAAAACCCTTGAAAACCCTTGTTTTTAGGCACGTTTATAGGACAGTAGTTTTACTATCCTGTCAAACCTCCTCATAGAAATTTTTTTAAATATCCCAATAAAGGGTATCCATAAGTGCAAATTTTTCATGATATGTTTTGGCAGTTTGTGGAGTTATAAGCATTTTCGCGGTTTTGGAGGGCTAATTGGGGCTCTTTCTTTGTAGCCTTGTTTTGAGATTTTCTTCAAATTGAGTAAGAAGACAATTGAATAGATCACCAAATCAGGTTTAAATATGCCTAATAGGATGTTAGACAATGTCCTAGACCTCCCGCAACTCTTGGTGAGAGATTTTGGTGTTTGGAGTTAGGAAGCAAAGTTGCACTTTTGTGAGTCTTGAGAGCAAGTATGAATGAAAATAAGAACTAACATGGTAGGAAGATCTCAATGTTGGTATGAAGCATAAAGTAGGAAATAAATCAAAGAAATAGTACCTAAACAAGTGGTAAAACCTTCAACAATCACCTTTGAGGGAACTTGCAAGCCAAATTGATTACAAACACACTGTTTGAGCCAGTCCTTTTGAGTTTCTCCCTATCATTAAAAAATAGTCACCGACTACTAACGGCCAACTGCAAAATGTAACAGGGCCCTAGAAAAGAAAGGAAATCATCACCTTATTTATTTTAACCCCCCCACCCCCCCCCCCCCCCCCCAAAAAAAAAAACCCTAGAATTCTAGGCCTTAAGCATAGGCAAAGTGCCCCTAAAGAAAACTTTTGACACCTCCAATAGTGGCTCTAGTTGGGGATGCTTGACACTACAGGGTTAGGGTGAGGATCTAGATCTCTAGGAGAGCAAACCATAGCAAAAAACACAATGAATATTTACAAATATATACAAGTCCTAAGATACTACACATGGATTAAAGTTTAAGAAAGGATATCTTTGAGAACTGTCCATGCACAGGTAGGTCCAACATTTCACCACTCAGATTAGTGAGGAAGTAAGAATCCTCAACATTCTTTCCAGTTACAACATATGGACCTAACCATAGGTCTTCAAACTTACCATTTTTACCCTTTTCTTAATCTCTAGCATTCCATAGCAGCACCATGTCATCAATGTTGAACTTTCTCTCAGATGGATTTTTGTCAAATAGATACTTAGTCTTCTATTGCAACTTCAAATTCCTATTGTGAGCATCATTTCTGACTTCATCCAACTCCATGAGTTGTTCCATTCTCTCTTTCATGGGATTAGAGATCTTGAAATCATTTTCCTAGGTGAATTTATATACAAGAAGGAAATTATTCACAAGTAACCTTTCCTGTGTGCCATACACCAGTTCAAAGGGATATTTCCCTATGGCCTTCTTAACTGTAACCTTGTCTGCCCATATTGCCATTTTCAGCTTGGAATCCCATGCTTCCTTATTTTGTTCCAATGTTATCTTTATGATTTTCATGAGGCTTTTATTGCTAGATTATGCTTGTCCATTGTCTTGTGGATAGTATGGTGATGCATTTGATATGTTAATTCCATATGTCTTGTAAAAATCTATAAATTATTTTGATCTGAAGCTCATTGCATTATCCATAACCAACCTCATTGGGACCCCAAACATGGTTATGACATTTTCAATCAAAATTTTTATGACAACCCTACTTGTTTCTTTTCTTGTTGGGATGTATTCCACCCACTTCATGAAGTAATCTGTAGCTACAAGGATCCACCTATGTTCACCACTTGACCTTTCTATGATCTCTCTAATGAATTTAACTCCCCATTGATGAAATGGAGCTTCAACTTGGATAGGTCTAAGTGGTAATGCCCCTGAATATTTCAATTTGCTAGAGAAATTATGACATGACTCACACTCCTTCACATAAGAATGAGCATCCTTAAACATGGTGGGCCAAAAGTAACCAACCCTCAACACTTTGTGGGCAGTGGTGATGGCTGTGAAATTCCCTCCACATATCCCATAGTGCATATTAGCTAGCACAAATTTAGCTTGATGTTCATCCAAACAAAATAAAAGAAAACCATCTCTATCCCTGTAGTATAGATCACCTTTGATGAACACATACCTTTGAGTTTTCAGCTTTAGAGTTCTTTTCCGATTCTCAGTCATACCATCTGGGCACCTCTTGTGCTTAAGTTAATATATTATGTTTGTGTACCAGGGAGTACATTGAATATTGTAAACTATATCCTCTGATGCAAATAAAGCATTAACCTGAATGACTTCCAAGTTCTCCTCAGCCATGATCCTTTCGAATCCCATCCCTTTGACTAGTTTAGTAATCTGAATGTCAACATTGAACTCTTGAATTTTATTTATCCATATACACCTCTGACCAGTCGCTTCTATTTGAACAAACATGTCCTTGACTACAACATTAGGGACATAGACAATAACTTTAGCACCTACAAGGTATGATCTAAAGTTTTTAATTACTTTAACCAAGATGCATGCCTTCTTTTCTACCATGTTATACTTAAGCTCAGTTGATTGAAGAGACCTGTTGTAGAAAGCAATAGGCAACTCATGACCTTCCTCATTCTTCTAGAGCATTACAGCAGCAACAATATGGAATGATGCAAAATAAAAGATCTAACAAAGCTTACCAAAATTAGGAGCTTTCAAAATAGGGGCCTCCTTAATTACTTTTTTGATTATTGCATATGCTTATGTAGCTTCATTGGTCCAATCTATATTAGCCCCTTTCTTGAGAATTTTCAAAATGGGCTTAACAATTTCAGCAAAATTTTGGATGAACCTTCAGACAAAGTTGATATGCCCAAAAAAATGACTATATGGCCTTGATAGTCTTTGGGATGGGTATCCTATCAATTGCCTCCACCCTATCTAGATCAATTCTAACCCCCTCTTTTGATACAATATGACCCAACAACTTTCTTTTAGTGACAACAAAATGATACTTTTTGGGATTGAGTGATATCCCATATTCCAAAGCTCTTGTGAATACCCTTTCTATAAGGAGACAGTGATCCTCAACCCATTTTGAAAATGCAATCAAGTCATCCTGATATACCACCATAATAACATCAACCAAGTTTAAAAATGCCATATCCATGGCCCTCTGAAAGGTAGCCCCAACATTTGTTAAGCTAAAATGCATTCTCACATACACATAGGTTCCCCATGAAGTAGTGAAGGAAGTTTTGTATTGCTTTGGCTCCTTCACCTTCACCTAGTTGTAGCCTGGGAATCCATCCATCATAGATAGAAACTCACATCTTGCGACCTTATGCAACATGGCTTCCATGTTTGGGAGGGGATAACTGTCTTTCAATGATGATATGTTTAGATTTATAAAATCAACACACAACCTAATATCACTAATCTTCTTCCTTACTGGAACTAAATTTGAGACCCAAGATGAATGTCGTATAGTTTTAATAATACCACCATCCTTGGGTTTCATCAATTCCTCCTGCATTTTAGGCTTGAGCACTAGATTAATAGGTCTTTGTTTTTGCCTACATGGTTTTTTATTTTGATCTAAAGGGATCTCATATTGAAATAGATCCCCCTTGTAAGCCTCTAAATCATCATACGACCATGCAAAAATGGTGCAATCGCCAGTTAGAAGGGATCTCAAAGAGATCAATCCAGATCGGGCAGCAAGAGTAAACACAACAGAAACAAGAGGATATGATGGAGGTAATGTAGAACTAAATGAATTAGATCATGAAAACTGATTATAGATAATCAGTAACATTTGGGTTACAAGATTGAGCTCACTGGCCTAATACATACATGCTTAATTATAGAATTGGTCAACTTCGAATGTCCAAATCTTAAGATATGTATTATATGTTCTCTCTGATTGAATTATGATGCTAAATCACATTGATTTATATGGTCTAGGGGGATGCAGGTCAGTCCAAGAGGGATCAAATGATGAAGAACAAGATTAAATGTGTAAAACACTAGGTCAGCCTCTGCCAAAGAGAATCCTCCAAAAAATCCAAAGGACAAAGTGTAGATCAAAGGGAACGTTGGCCGCATACCAAGGAACATTGGAATCCATGAGTTGAAGCTCCACAAGCTACGAAAAGGATCTGCAAGATTCACCAATAGCAAATAGGTCCAAGTGGTTCTAGTGTTCTAAGCTAGAAAATAGTTTCGGAATCCAAAATTGATCTTGCTAAAAAATGATCCAAATGCTCCACGGTTTAGGAATAAGGAAGATTATCATGTTCACCAGCAAAATCTAGCTCTACAAGATCAGGTGAGCAAATGAAAGAAAATGCAAAAAAAAATGTTGAAACTGCAAAATAGAAAACAAATTGAAAGAAATGTTCTTTGTTAATGCAAGATTGCCAAGAACTGGGGATGCTAGACTGCATCAGACATTCGAGGTTGTTGAAAAAGTGAGTCTCTCACTTTGCTAGGGTCGGAGGAAAAACAAGGTGGTCCACTTTTTCCTGAGAAATCCAAATGAATCTTCAACTGGTCTATCCTTCCACTTCACAAGATACTCCTTGTACTGACTGCTCTGGGTACTGCGCCCAATCCTACTGTCCAAAATATCTTCAATCTAATCTAGTTACTTCTGGGGTAACTGTTTCTCCAAGTCTGCAACACTATCTTAACTAAATTCTGATTCATGATATGGATGTAGATTTGCAATGTTGAATATAGGTGAAATACTCAAACTATCTGGTAGCTCCACTTCATATGCATTTCTGGAACTGAATTTCCTCAAGATCCTACAAGGTCCAAACTTCTTCATCTGCAACTTGTTATAGGTTCCAATAGGAAATCTTTTTTTTCTTAGACACACCATCACTTCATTGCCAACTTCAAATTACTTGTGTCTCCTCTTCTCATATGCTTTCTCCTTATACTTGTTGTTCATATCCTCCAAATACTGCTTAACCTGAGTATGCAAGGCCTTCATGGGATTTGAAAATTCTCCTACCTCTACACTTTGCTTGTCTTTATTACTGATATCCCTCAATTCTGATATACCTCTAGGTTTTACTCTAGTAACAATCTCAAAAGGTGTTCTTTTGGTACTCCTGTTCACTGAAGTATTGTAGGCAAACTCTGCTTGTGCAAGAATCAAAGCCCAACTTCTGGTTTTTTCTCCAACTAAGCATCTCAACAAATTTCTCAAGCTCTTGTTTACTACCTCTATCTATCCATTAGTCTGTGGGTGAAAAGTAGAACTAAATTTCAAATTTGTCTTTAATTTCTTCCAAAGTGTTTTCCAAAAATAACCAACAAACTTAGTGTCTCTGTCTGAAACTATGCTCTTAGGTAATCCATGTAATCTCACTACCTCCTTGAAAAACAAGTCAACTACATGTGTTGCATCTGATATTTTCTTACAAGGTATGAAATGAGCCATCTTCAAGAATCTATCCACCACCACAAATATAGAATCATTTCATCTTCGTGTCTTAGGAAATCCAAGTATGAAATCCATGCTAATGTCTTCCCAAGGTCTCTCCAGTACTGTCAAAGGATTCTACAATCCCATATTCTAACTACTAGCTTTTCCAAATTGACAAACTCTACAACTCTGCACAAATTTCCTAACATCCTTATGAATCTGAGGCCAAAATTTATGTTCACTCACTAATGCTACTATTTTGTCAACACTAAAGTTTCTGACTAATCCTCCACTATGCTTCTCCTTTATAATATTCTCCCTCATAGAACTCTTAGGTATACACAACTGAACTCCTCTTAATAACATCCCATCCTAAATGAAATAATCCAACCATTTTCTTCTATCTACCATAATCGATACTCTACATGCTTTCCAAGGTTCTGCAAAATCTATGTCATCATCGTACAAGGTCTTCAACTCTTTAAATCCTAATACTGTTACTCTCATCTATGTCAAAAAATTCCTTTTTCTACTAAGTGCATCAATAAATTTGTTTGACTTTCCATTCCTATGCTTCAACATAAAGGTGTAACTCTATACAAATTCTACCCATCTCATATGTCTTTGATTCAGCTTACTCTAACTGTTCAAATATTGCAAGGCTTGATGGTCAGTATACAACACAAATTCCTTAGGCAACAAGTAATGTCTCCACTTCTTCAAGGCTTGAATTATGGAAAAAAATTGTTGATCATACACAAAATATCTCCTCCTGGTATCATTCAACTTCTCACTAAAATAAGCTACTTCTCTCCCTTCCTAACTCGATACTGCTCCAATTGCATTCCCACTTGCATCACAGTCCAATTGAAATACTTTGTTGAAATCTGGTAAAGCTAACACAGGTTGCTCAGTGACCTTCTGCTTTAGCAATTCAAAACTCTTATTTTCTCCGGTGGTCCACTTGAATTCCTTCCTATCCCCTCTCATTGTCTCAGTCATAGGGCTACAAATTGAACTTAAATTTGTGATAAACTTCTAGTAGAAACTGGCCAATCCATGAAATGATCTAACCTCTCCAATGCTTTCCAGTGTAGGACATTCAAAAAATGATCTTACCTTCTCAGGGTGATGAATAATGATGAATAGTAAATACCCAATAGATACTGAGAGGGGGGGTGAATCAGTATATACAAAAACTTCTTTAACAACTTAAACTACAAAGACTGCACTAACTGGTAAACAACATCACCGATCTAAATCAAGGTGATACCAGTAAAACATAGTGACTATAAAAGTCATAAACTAGTAACAATTAGATCTTCACAAAACCTAATATCTCATTTCCACTTCACCCATATGCTTAAAACCGAATATCTCATTTCCACTTCACCCATATGCTTAAAACCGAATATCTCATTTCCACTTCACCCATATGCTTAAACAAGTAATACATCAGAAATATAATGACCACTGGATCAGCTTGCATTACCGCTTAACATAAAACACTAAAACATCACATGAAAAAGCATCACATGTGACACTTATTTTTCACATGGAAACCCAATTGGGAAAAACCATGGTGGAGATGAATACCCACAAGCTGTTCTTGAACTCTTTTGAAGTCCGCTCTATTAGGAGCCTAGTCTAGTTAAAGACTTTACAACAGGTTCTGCTAGGAACTGATCCTGCTAGAGATCACCTGGTTAAGGGATGGCTAAATACCTGGTTAAAGGTTAAAACCCTATTAAAGGTTACCTCGCAAGAGGATTTGAAGAACTCAATGATTTTGAGTCACCCTGTTAAAGCTACCCGGTAAAGGGATTTTCTAGCTGCTAAAATAGTTAGAAGTCAACATGTAATACACTGATCTGATAACAACACTTTAATGCCAAGGCAGATCCACTTCAGTTCCTTTACATCTGCAATTACACTCTACGGGTATCTACTCACTTCTCTGGTTTGGCAAGAATCACTTCACATATAATCATTTGCCAACAACTTCAAATGAAAAACATCATCGACCTTATAGACAACAATTAGGTCATTAGCCAAAACCTAAAACCCTAAGCATCTAGGTTAACAATATAGTCGATCCAATCCTGGTCGTTCAAACACATTACATAGGGTAAGACAATCTTGAACAAATCTCAAGACGTTCTCCATCGTCCGTTCTTCACCACTTCTGGAAGCTGATAACCTATCACGCACTCTCCACTGTTTACTAAGATTTTGCACATTCCTGAGGTAGATAGAATCAATATTCTTCATGCAAGATCCTCAAGGAGATTCTTCACACGCACAAAGCTGACGTGTTAACACAATGTAATCTTCATCTCAATTCTAACTCATCATAGGATGTTGTCGGTCAAATCACACATACTTGGAATGCATCAACCAAAAACCCTGAAGCTGAGACTACCAACCGGTAGTCATATCAAATGAAACCCCGATACAAACTTTGCATATACTAGTTCACAACTTTACATATACCGGTTCACACTCCTACATACCGGTTCACTTTTTGCATATACAGCTTCATACTACAACATATTGACATCAATGACAACATACACCATCATGTCATCAAACTCTACACATATGCCAACACAGGGTCCATCTTCAATCCACCCGCAAATATCACAAATCCCAAATAGACTAATTCTTCCTTCATGAAACTATACTTCTTTAGATTTATCAACAACTTCTCTTCTCTCAACCTCTGAAAAGCTTGTCTTAAATGCAACAAAGGCTCCTCTTTTGTCTTATTGAAAATCAAAATGTCATCCAAATATACAATAACAAACTTACCCAATAATTTCTTCAATACCTCATTCATCAACTTCATGAAAGTACTTGTTGCATTAGTCAACCCAAAACGCATCACTAACCATTTGTACAATCCTTTATTTGTCTTGAATGTTGTCTTCCACTCATCCCCTTCTCAGATTTTGATCTGATGATATCCACTCTTCAGGTCTATCTTTGTGTAGTATTTGGCTCCACTCAAATAGTCCATTATGTCATCCACCCTAGGTAAAGGAAACTAGTACTTCACTCTGATCTTATTGATTTCTCTGGAAGTGGTACACATCCTCCATTCTCCATTCTTCTTAGGTGCCAACACTGGTGGTACTACACAAGGATTCAAACTTTCCCTGATCAAACCTTTATTTAATAATTCCTACACTTGTCTATTCAACTCTTCATTCTCTATTGGTGTCATATGGTGTGCAACTTTGTTCGAAAAACTACCTTTGGGAATCATGTCCATACAATGATTGATACTCCTCACAGGTGGTAATCCATCGGGCACATTATCTGAAATGATATCTTCATACTCTGTCAACAACTTATCTCCTTTGGTTCTTCTTCTTCATGTTCTAGGTTGTGAGAGATCTTAGGAACTAAGGAAAAACACACATTCTCATGTATCATTCCATCCAAGAACTTCCTTCCATTCACCAAATAGATTCTAGCATTTGTACAATCTTCACTCTTCAATGATGCTTCCAAGGGTAACAAGGTTTTCTTCATCCTGTTTGCTACAATTATGTATATGTTCTTTCTTCCATCATGTATTTCCCATGTATCAAACTGCCAAGGTCTACCCAGCAAAAGGTGACAAATATTTATAGGCATGATATCACACAAAACTTCATGATGCAGGAGCATCCCCGGCTCATGGTAATCTTGCATCAACCAAAAATATTTCCTTTCTATTTTGCATTTCAATCTGCATTTTCTAGCATTGGCTCATCAGATCTCGTGGAGTTGGATTTTTCTTGAGGACTTTATCATATACCTTATTCTCAAACCGTGGAGCATTTGGATCATTTTCTGGAAATTTATCGCTACTAGTTTTTGAGACAGTTTTCTAGTACTGGTTGCTTGGTTATAATCTACCAGGATCTACAGGATCCCTTTCATAGCTTGTGGAGCCCTGAGCGTTGATTCCAATGTTCCTTAGTGTATGGCTAACCTTTTCCTATGATCTACACTTCATCCTTTGAATTTTCTGGAGGAATTTCTTTGGCGGAGGCCAACCTTGTTGTTTTTACACGTTAGGTCTTGTTCTTCGGTATTTGATCTATTTTGGGCCGATCGGATCCCTTTGGATTGTATAAATCATTGTAATTGAGAATTAGAAGAGAGACAAGTAGAGATAAGATAATAGATATAACATAGAAGATAGATCTGAAGATTTGAGGTCTCGGTTGTGACCTGTTCTATAATTAAGCATATTTTAACAGGCCAGTGAGCTGGTTTCTATAACTTGGTTGTTACTGGTTGATTGTAAATAGTTTTCATGACATAATTCATTCAGTTCTGCATTTCCTCCATCATATCCTTGTGTTTCTATTGTGTTTACTCTTGCTGACTGACCTGGATAGACCCCTTTGAGGTCTCTCCTAACTAGTGACTACACCACTTCATCATGATAATTCCCAATTTTCAATTTCACCAAGCATTACTCACTTACTAACAACTTATGATCATTGTGAATCCATGATATCTAATAAGGCTTAGGGTGTTTCAATATTTCCAACTTCAATTTATTCACCATTTCTTCTAAAATAGGATTATCTGAACTACTGCAATCAATAATTACTTTACAACACTTATCAAATACCTTACATCTGGTCTTGAACTAATTTTACCTCTGCAAGGGTTCTTCATCTTCTTTGGTATGACACAAAGCTCTCATCATCATTAATAATTATCCATCTTTCAGTTTCTTAGTTGATCCGGTGGGGCTTTCTTATACCAATGTTATTCTCCTAGTGCTCTCTGTCTTCTTACATTCGAAAGCATGATGTCCTTCTCCTCCACATTTAAAGAAAGTTCTTCTAAACAATCTCTTATCTTGTCTTATGTCATATTTTCTAAAACCCTCATCCCGATAGCCATCAGGTTCTCTCCTTTGGTAGAAATTTATGTCATCCTTTTGGTATGAACTGACATCTTTTCTTACTTCCTTGTCCTTGTTTTTATCTATATAGGTTCCTATTCCTCCAGAATATCCTCTACCTCCTTGAAATCTTCCTCCGGAAAACCTTCCACCTTTACCTCTCTATCTTTGCTCATGTCTTTTGTTAAACTTCTCATCTTCTTTGAGGGCATATTGGTAAGATTCTTCAACACTTTGCAACTTGATCAAACTGAGTTCATCTTGTATAGACATCTACAATCCATTCAAATATCTGGCAACTTGTTCAACCTCATCATCGAAATGTTTGGATCTGATATTCAACTTGTAGAATGCCTTGGTATACTCCTTCACACTAGATTCCTTCTGCTTCAAATTTTGTGACTTTTGAAACAAATTCACTTGGTAATCAACAGGCATAAACTTTGATTTTAACTTGGAAACCATCCGCTCCCATGATTTGATCTTTTCTTTGCCTCTTCTTTGTCTATCAACTTGTAAATGTTCCCACCAAAGAGACGCATGAGCTTTCAATAAGGTAGAAGCATATTTCACCTTTCTTTCCTTTGCGATGTTCTCAAAATCAAAATACTTCATCTCCAAAATCCAATCCATTAATTCATCCAAATCCAACTTTCCATCATACTCCAGTGGGGTAAAATGAGGTTTGGTATTTGCCCTACTCAAAACCCTCAAGAACCTCTCTTCATCTAGATCGATCACTGGTGGGTTTTCTACTTGTTTTGTCAATGTTTCTTCTTCTTCATCATCTACACTTACATCTTCAATATGTCTACTTCTTCTCTGAGTTGTTTCAATGGCTTCCAACCAGGCTACAATTCCTCTCAACATTTCCATCACAGCAAGGTTTGCATTCCCACACGCTCCACCATTCCTATTTCCTCTTCCCATCATCCTCACACCAATCCTCTGTAGCTGCAAGTTGAATCCATAGTCCACCACCCCATAACAAAATCTTCAGGACAACACAATCTCCATAATGAAATCTTTCTCTAATACCACTTGGTGCAGTCACCGGTTAGAAGGGACCTCAAAGAGATCAATCTGAACCAGGCAGCAAGAGTAAACACAATGGAAAAAAGATGATATGATGGAGGCAATGTAAAACTAAATGAATTAGATCATGAAAACTGATTACAAATAACTGGTAACATCTGTGTTACAAGATTTGGCTCACTATCCTACTACATACATGCTTAATTACAGAATTGGTCAGCTCTGGACCTCCAAATATTAAGATATGTCTTCTATGTTCTCTCCAATTGAATTATGATGCTAAATCACATTTATTTATTTGGTCTAGGGGGATCTGGGTCGGCCCAAGAGGAATCAAATACCAAAGAACAAGATAAAACATGTAAAACACCAAGTCAGCCTCCGCCAAAGAGAATCCTCCAAAAAATCCAAAGGATGAAGTGAGGATCAAAGGGAAGGCCAGCCACACACCAAGGAACATTGGAATCCATGAGCTAAAGCTCTGCAAGCTACAAAAAGGATCTGTAAGATTCACCAATAATAAATAGGTCCAAGTGGTTCCGGTGTTCTAAGCCAAAAAACTATCTCAGAATCCAAAATTGATAACTTATTGGAAAATGATCCAAATGCTCCGTGGTTTGGGAATAAGGAAGATGATCATGTTCACAAGAAAATGCATCTCTTCAAGATCTGGTGAGAAAATGCAGAAAGAAATGTTGAAATAGCAAAACAAAAAACAAATTGAAAGAAATGTTTTTGGTTGATGCAAGATTACCAAGAACCGAGGATTCTGCTACATCAAAAAATATGCATGTACTTTCTTAATAATGCTATCAGTATGGATCTCACTCTTTTAGGAGATGACTTAGTCCCTAAACTATTTTCCTCCAAATCTTCATTTTTGACAATAGAAAGTTTGTTCATTTGACTATCCCTATTATGAAACACTCTTTCTAAAGCAACAAGCCCCCTAGGGATCTTGTTTGTCTTCAATTGAACTACTTCATTCCCGAATACTGTATCTACACCATATATAAATTCCACAAAGGCATTGAAATTATTTTTTTGATTTTCATATTCATTGACACAATGCAAAAACTTTATCAAGTCATCATCATTGAACACATGCTAATTGCAAATGTTATTTGGGACTGATGGTCTTGGCTTAACCTCTATCTTTGAAATTCTAGCCAAGGTGATATCATCACTTTTCAATGTCATATTTGCCAAGAAATCGGCCATTATATTCTTGGATCTTTCCATCCAATTTCTATTAAATGCATCAAAGAACTCAACTGTATCCTAAACAATATGATAGTACTGCTTTAGTCTTTTATTCTTTGAAGAATACCTTGACCTAATCTGTGATATAACTAGCTCTAAATATCTCTAAACAAATAACATCTTGATGCCATGCTTAAAAGAAAGATTTAGTCCTAGTAGAAACACCTCTCATTCCACCACATTATTTGTGCATTCAAATAGTAACTGGAAAGAGTATTTAAAGGTCTTTCCCCTTGGTGCAATGAGTATTACACCTGCCCCTGAACCCTCTTTGCTAAAGACTCCATCAAAGTACATCTGCCATAACTCTTCATGATTGTTCTAAACTTCAATGCTGATAGGGTTAGAATTTTGTAAAAGGGGTTGTGCTGACTCAATTATGAAGTTTTCCATATCAATATCACAAAAACACACCATATTGTTTGGATCAATTTACTCCACAATTGTATCTGACCTTGACTCCCTCTCTAACTTGACATCCTAACCATTCATAGGGATAGTAGCATAAGACAAATCAAGTTTCTCATTAGCTCCCACTATAGCAGTCCATTATCTTGATAACAACATACCATAATGAGGAGGAATGTCCACCATAGTGACCTCTACATTGTAAGTAGCTTAGGGAAATTTGCAATCTTGACCTCTAAATCTCTCAAAGTCCCTATGACTGGTACAAACTAATTATCTATAGCATAACATCTACCATAATTGCAATCAACAAACAATCCTAATTATCTCATGATACCTACTGGCATAATGTTTATGGAAGCCCTAGAATCAATCATGCATTTCTTCACAAGTTTATTATTGATCAGCATAGTCAAATAAAAAGGGTCTATTTGGAATGGATTCTTAGTTATGGTAGTGCCTAGGTAGACCTCTGGGACTTGCATACTTTCTAACTATTCCTCATTAACATATACATTGTTTTCTTCTAAGACATTATTAACATGAGTTCTATAGAATGCATTTGGTACACTAGAGATTAGTAACAATGCATTATCTTTATGCTCTTGAATTTTCATCATCTCTAATAGAGGGATATAAATTTCAATTTGAGACAAAGTTTGGACCATATCAAATAGTGGTGCACCAGCAGTACCTAAATTAGCTTCCTTTTGTGTGGCTTCTATCTATTACTTATTATTTTCTCCTGTTGCAGGCTTGATAGGTGTATCTACTGGATTTTCTTTATCAGACTTCATAAGCTTCTGGTTTGATTTTTTAACATTTTGCTAAATTTGAGTTGCCTTTCCTGTGTTTTTCTTATTGCCCGCATCTTGGGGGGATTTCTACATCTTTGTATCGGGCTGCTTATTCCCCATAAAAATCCCTCCTAGCCTCCCTTGGTTGGGAAGAGGACCCTTTGATCTCAGCTTGTAGTCATTCTTGGTTTGGGCTATTTTTTGCCACAGTCAACTGTCTAATCTCTCCCTCTCATGGCCTTCTCACATTCAGCTCTTCCAATTGTGCATTGGCCACAAGTACCCTATAATCTTTTGTATCCTTATTATCCAAGAAAACCTCTTACTGGTGTCCTAAATTTCACATCCTCTGGGTGTCAACATCTATCTTAGCTCCATCCTCCTCTGAAGAATAATATTCAGTGTTATCATGGAATGAACCTATAGAAATCACATTCACAATGTTCTTTCTCAAACCCCTCTTCTACGCAACTAGCATAGGTTTCATCTACATCTTCCATGGCCTTTGTGACCACACATTGGATTCTCCTCAACTAAATATGCTCCAAGCCTCTTAAGAGGATCCAATAGATCTCTAATGCCTGAAGGATTTGGGTTGGTAGTCACAAGTTTTCCATCTTTCCAATTTGTGTTATAAGGCATATCATGCACTCTTGGCATGTCATGTCTTGGGTATTTCTACCTATCATGAGATAATCACTTTTATTTCTGGATATTTTATAATTCAGATCCTTGAGGGAATTCATAACCTTATCCATTTTATCTTCCTCTTTTATTTTTTTGGTGTGGTGCCCTCTAGGGTTTTGCAAGATCTTCACATCATCCCTCTTTGATGCCTTTCCAAAATCCTTTTTGTTGTTCTCTATAGTAAGATCCTCATTAAATGCATCATTAAGGGTGGGAGGGTTCCTTGACCTCCATTCATAGCCAATGTTAGGATCAAAAGCATCATAATAAAACACCACACACATGTGATTAGTTGGTTTAAATTGAGGTGGGATTTTATTGAATATCTTGATGAATCTATTGTTAAAACTTGCTACTTCCTCATTAGATCCCTTCTTTATATTGGTCAGTTCACAAAGAGCAAATTTTGGATCCAAGTGGTCACCATATTAGTCTTTGAACATCCTCTTGAAATCTTGGAAGGACCTAGTGGACAAGTTAGGCAGAATTTTGTACCACTCCCTCGCATCATCTATAAGGAATTGCATAAACATCTTCATGCTCAACCTCAAAATTATCCTTTACATTTTGGAATGCCCTGATATGATCTTCACTGATATCTACATTATTTCCTGAAAACTTAGGGATAGCATTCCTCAATTAATTTCTAATATCACTAGGATAACCTTGAATCCCAATAAAATCAATTTGCCAATATATGTCTAACTGCATAGGTCTCCTTGCAAATTGATTATGGGGTTGATGATGCATTTGTTGTTGTTGAGGTTGTTGTTGTTGCATGTTTCCTTGATTAAGCTGAGCATAAGGTATTTGATTTTTTTTATTGGTGCAACTGAGCAAGATGTTGTTGGTATTAGAGGAATTGTAAATATTATTGATAAGCATTGTTTCCACCCATGGGGTGGTATGGATTGTATTCTAGCAGGGGGGAATATTGCGAGTGAGGTGGGAATTGTAGAGCGGGATACTACCTCCAAGTCCTAGTCTACTAGGTTAATTTGATACCATATTTTACTGTTGGTTAGCACCTTATTGTTGATTGGTTCCTACTTGATTAATATTGCTAGGTTGAATACTCCCAAAAGGATGACTAATGCTGATAGGAGTAGAAGACACATTAGTAATCCCAGTAGTCCATGAATAAGAATGGGTATATAACTCATCGTAATACCAGATGTGATAGCTTGGGTACTGGTAGTGGCCTGGGTATGACCCACAAACTATGATGTTGATGCACTAGTCATAGTAGTTTGGGCACTAGCACTTGTGGTCAAAGGCATAGAAGAGATATTAGTGGTAGATACATTTGACAAAGGAGCAGATCCAGACACAGAGCTAAGATTTACCACTATAAACACAATAGGGGACTAACTTAGATTATTAATAGACTACCTAGAGATGGATGGGAAAGATAAATAGGATTTGAGTAGTCAAATTAAGGATTTCTTGGGCTATCAACTCTCTTTCCCTAATAAGCCTCATCATGTCATCTTGGGCCTTCATTTGATGAACTTCCCACTATAGCTCCTCTACTAATTTTGCAGGTGGGTTTGATGATGTAGAACACACAATTGAATCAATGGGATTGTCTTGGAGTGGATCTTGAAATGAGGGAAAATTCATGGACAAGGGAGGGACACTTATTACTTATGAGGGATGTATTTTGACTAAAACTGACCTGTGCATTGGCCAGTTGCTCAGCATACCTAGCTTCATTTTTTCTCTAAATTCTAACCCTTTCAATATTATCATAGAACTGATCTTGCCTAGCTTTACTTGGATAGGATATTCATAATAGGGGTTATAAATATTCTTATCCACGGCTGGGAAGGTATGACTAGCAAAGAGACTTTCCCTTGGAGGTGAGTTGTCACTAGTATCCTCTAGCTCCCTAGCAGAATAATATACTTTTGAAATATGCTTCCCTTTATCCCCAACTTGTAATTGATAAATGTTCTCAACTATATCTAGAGGAACTTCTAAGATAATAGTTCTAAAATATTCAGCATTTGGGGTTTCAGTATTACCTCTTTCCTTGATGGACCACCTTTTTCTTGTTGTAGCTCTATTTGTGCAGTGGCCTGTTTGTTCCCTCCTTCCTTCTTCTTGGTTTGAGCTATGCTTGTTGTCTAAAGCTTTCTGCCTGGCAATACGTTCACTACTTCATGTAATAGTAGTGTTTCCTCTATCACTACTCATATGAACTTCTTAATCTTCAATAAGCTCAATATATTTTCAAAGTCGCCACCCAAAGTAGGGGTGATTTTCTTTTCTTTGGGTTACCAAAATAAATTTGAGCACTTGGACAAGCTACTAGGTTGGAAGATACAATGAGTATTTTGATACACTGAGTCCCCAATAGAGTCGCCAATATATTGGTTCCTAAATCAAAAAATCCTTAAACCTTAAGGATTTAGCCACATTCGTATCAATAGGTCTAAGGCTAGATCTACCCAATGAATGAGATTTAGTTACAAGATTGAAATATCATGCACTTTTGTCTCTGCCAAACCAAGGTGGGTAGACCTTAACAGTGTCTAATGATCTTTAGAATTACTTATTGGTTATCATTGTTACATAAAGAAGATATCTCAATGAAAATCTATTAAAGAAAGGAAGATCAACCTTCATCTTTGGCTATAACCTTGATTCATACTTCATGTTCTTGCATTGAGATTGGTTATCTAAGATAAAATTACCCCTTTTGTAGAAATATAAAAGGTGAAATAAGAATGAATCTGAAAGATAAACTTGATTAGTGCCTTGCCTAGGGTGAACAAAGTCCGATATATAGAACATCATCATTCAAAATAAAACACCTTTTAACACACATTTGAACATTTTATGACTTGCATAACCTATTTAGAAAATTATAATAGAATGACGAACACATTCCAATTAAACAAGTATTGCAGTAATTTGAAAACAAAATTTAACTTTCTTTGAAAAACCCATATTCTATTAGACCGATCTGATACCGGGAGTAAACTGAGAGGGGGGGGTGAATCAGTTTACCATCATAAATTAGAACTTAATGCATATAAAAATCATTAAATCAGAGCACAAAGGAACCAACACAATGAAGAATTGAACATGAAAGCTCAGTACACACAACACCAATATTTTGACGTGGAAAACTCGGTAAAGGGAAAAACCACGGTAGGAAACCCTACCCACAATCAGATAATACTTTGCAGTAGTATTGGGAACAATTACAATGGGGTCTACACTTACAGAAAGGCCAACAACCTAGAGTGCACTGCTCAACACAAAAAGAAGTCTCACTGACTTACAAAACATCGGACTACAATCCGGAAAGAATGAAGTATGAAAGTGATACAGTTCTGGTTAAGCACATATGTCTGCCCTACAATACAAAAACCTTCACCAAATGATATATCACTTGTTCGCACATAAAATTTCCTTTGATAATGAAGACATAACCATCCATATTCAAATCACATGAATAAGTCACCTATAAATATAGATCATCAACCTTATTGATAAGGTCAGCTAAACCCTAAACCCATAAACCCATAAACCCATAATAACAAAAAAATACAATACATGGTATCATTGGACCAATATTATGATTTAGCATGGACCTAAATCAATTAACTGAACAATTCCATCCACCAAAAATTTCACTAAGATCAAAATCCAACACGCTATACCAACCAGTAGAAACCCTTAGTGAAGTAAGACAAGAAGTCTAAACGGATCCAAATAGGACCACCATTGTAGCACACCAGCCAATCCAAAGTCACCAAACACTCAAAATATGATCAAGAATCATCTTTAACATGATAGAAACCAATTCTATAATCCGGACCAAAATCGCCTGACCAAAACACCAAATATCACTTACCGATAAAGCTAACCAGGAAAGCTAGAAGCTAGCCGATACTGATAAATACTAAAAGTGACAATAGTAAAAGAACCAAATCATGAACCAATAAAATATGGGAAACAAATAACCATCTAGAGTAAGGATCCAAAATTGATTCCAGAGATTTGATCATACCAGATCAGAATCATAGCCAAAACCAAGATGATCACCAAGACTAACAGGGATAGGTCCAATCAGGATAGTCTCCAACTGGTATATAGTGTTGACATCAATGAAAACACTTAACCAAATCCAGCATATTGCCAACAATCTCCCCCTTTGGCATTGATGGAAACATTGAATGTGAAAAACATCCAAGTGCCAAGGAATACCAACAATCTCCCTGAAAGATATAACTGATTTTCACATGAATACCACGTCTCCCCTTTTGACATTAGTGATAAAGGATGGATACCAGATCAAAAATACTAAACCAAATAGCTGACTACTCCCCCTGAGTAGTAGCATCATCTCATCAACCCGGATCAAATAAAATATCTGATAAGCTTACCAGATTGATGCATTCTCGTATCTCTAAGTCTCTTCCAGAGGGTTGGTAACCCCCAACTGATCTCTGAGATATTCAAAAATATATTTAGGCAATGGTTTAGTTAGAATATCTACAATCTACTCCTTAGTAGGCACATAAACCAATATGACTTCCTTTGCTTCAACCTTTTCCTTCAAGAAATTGTACCTTATAGAAATGTGTTTTTATCTGAAATGAAATACCAGATTCTTTGACATATCAATAGTGGTAGTATTATCATAATGAATAACAATAGGTTCATCATAACTTACACTTATATCTTTTAACGTTTGTTTCATCCATAAAATCTGAGTACAGTTGGTTGCAGCAGCTACATATTTCGCTTCAGTAGTAGATAATGAAGTACATGATTGTTTCTTGCTAAGCCATGAAACCAACTTCTTCCCAAGAAATAATGCACCACCGGTAGAGCTCTTACTGTCATCCACATCTCTACCCAATCAGAATTTGTATATGTATATAATCCGAAGACATCATTCTTTGGATACCATAACCCAAGGTATGTTGTACCTGCCAAATACCTGAATATCCTCTTAACAATAATAGCATTAGTTTATCTAGGATCTAACTAAAATCTAGAGGCAATACAAATAGCATTCATAATATCAGGTCTATTCTGAGTTAAGTACATAAATTCACCAGTCATTGATTTGTATCTACTTGGATTCACTTTATGGGATTCATCATCCTTTGACAATTTGCAACTGGTTATCATAGGAGTACCGACATGTTTGGAATTCTCAAGTCCAAATTTCTTAAGTAACTCCTTCACATACTTAGTTTGACAAATGAAAATTCCTTCATCAGTCTGAGTAATCTGCAAACCTAAGAAAAATTTCATCTCACGAATCATAGACATTTCAAATTCATTCTTCATATCATCAACAAATTTGATGCATGTACTATCTTCTCCTTTAAAAATGATATCATCCACAAAGACTTCAATGATTAGTATGTCATCATGCTAAATTTTGTAATATAGGTTACTATCAACATTACCTTTGCTAAAACCAAGCTTAGAAAGATATTTTTCCAATCTTGCATACCATGCCCTAGGGGCTTGTTTCAAACCATATGAACTTTTTTTCAATCTGCAAACCATGTCCTTATCTTCTGATAAATAAATTCCATCAGGTTGCTCAATGTAGACTTACTCTTCAAAATCTACATTCAAAAATTCACATTTGACATACATCTGATATACCTTGTAGTTCTTGTGTGCAACATAAGCAAGAAAAAGTCTTACCACTTCAATTCTTGCAACCGGGGCATAAGTCTCACCATAATCAACTCCTTCTTCCTATGAATAACCTTTGCAAACCAATCTAGCCTTGTTCCTTACAATTTTACCTTCCTCATTCAATTTATTCCTGTAAACCCATTTAGTTCCAATAATGTTCTTGTCTTTAGGTCTAGGAACTAGTTCCCATGTCTTATTCTTTTCAATCTGATCTAATTCTTCTTCCATTGCTTTTATCCAATTTTCATTTTTACTTGCTTCAATAAATGATTCCGGTTCAATTTGAGAAATCAAATACACCTCTTCAGTAGCTAGCCTTCTCCAAGTCATCACACATTTTCTTTTATCTCCAATGATTTGATCTTCAGAATGATTTAGTTTCACATACCTGGGAGTCTTTTAATTTTCTTGATTTACTAACTCTTTCTACTATTCCTCTATCACAATTGAGTTTTTTAATGTTATCGGAGTGACATGTTTATTGTTATAAGAAACTTCATGCATTACTGATTCTGGTCTGATAAATTCATCCTTTGGTCCATAGTCATATGATCTGATATGATTACTGACATGTTCATCCACCTTGACATTTATGCTCTTCATTATCTTATTCAATCTTTTTTTATATCTATATGCTTTGCTCTTGGTAGAATAACCCAAAATTATTCCTTCATCACTTCTAGGATCAAATTTTCCCAATGCATCATCTCTTCTAATGTAACATTTACTTCCAAAAATTTTGAAATACCTTATAGTAGGAGTATGACCAAACCATAACTCATAAGGAGTCTTACCGGTATCACTTTTTATGTGTACTATGTTGAAAGTGTATACAGTTGTATTGACAACTTCCCTCCAATAAATATCAAACAATTTAGCTTCTATCATCATAGTCCTTGCCACATCCAATATGGTTTTATTCTTCCTTTCCACCAATCCATTTTGTTGTGGAGTCCTAGGTGCAGAAAGTTATCTTCTGATTCCATTCTTCTCACAAAACTTGTTGAATTGACCAGATGTAAACTCACCACCTTGATCTGATCTCAAACACTTTATCTTCAGTCATGTCTCAGTCTCAACCCTAGCTTTAAAGATTTTGAATTTCTCAAAAGCTTCTGATTTTTCTTTCAAAAATGCTACCCACATCATTCTATAATAATCATCAATAAGTAACATAAAGTATCTTTCACCTTAAACTTTTAGTCCTTCCCGATACACACAGATCAATACGAATAAGATCAATAATTTCATTAGATTTATCATATTTGCTTCTAAAAGAAGTTATGACTTTCTTACCCATTTGATATTCTCTACATACCGGATTATGAGGTTTGACAATTTTGGGCAAATCTCTGACAGCCTGCATTAAACTAATCTTCACTATGCAATCAAAATTTACATGACACATCCTCTTATGCCATAACCAAATTTCATCAATCTCAGCAATCAATCAAGATTTCTTACCAGAGTTCAAATGAAAGATGTTTCCATTGGTTTGAATTCTGGAAGCTATTTCCAATCCAGATCTATTGATGTTCTTACATTTTCCATCCTTGAATTGTAAATGAACTCCTTTATCCACCATCTGATCTACACTTAAAAGATTATGCTTTAAGCCTTCAACATAATAAACATTATCAATGTTAGTCTTACCATACAATGATATTGTTCCTTTGCCTTTGATCCTACATGTCTTGTTGTCTCCAAATCTAACTAATCCGCCATCAAATTCTTGTACTGATAGAAATTTTCTCTTGTGACCAGTCCTGTGCTGTGAGCATCCACTATCTATAACCCATTAATCCTTCTCTTCAATTTTAGAAGCTAAAGACTTTTCCTCATAATGATTTGCTTCAATCATAGGTTCTAGAGAATCATCCTTGATAGTAATAATGACCCAGTCCTTACCGGAGGCAGCTCTATTACCGGTTCCACTCACAGGTTCATCACCATCATAATCAGTAATACCAAAATCATCATCACCAACATAATAGCATGATTTATCCTTGTTCCTTCTGAATCTAGGTCAGTTATGATATTCCGGATTAGGCTTATAACTCTTCATAAATATTTCATGATTCCTAGCAGCTCTTTCAGGGCATCTAGAAGCAAAATGACCAATCTTATTGCATGAAAAACATTTAAAAGGGCCTTTTCCTTCATACTTACTTCCAGCTAGTCCTATAGGAATTTTTCTAGCAATCAGAGCTTCCAACTCTTCAAGTTCTCTTTCTTCTCTTTCAATATCCTCCATATCTTTAGCATATCTCCTTCCAATCTATCTTTTTCTTACTGGAGGTAGATGCTTTAAATGTAGCCTCAATTTTAGTAGCACTCTAATCTCCAAGTTCATCAACCTCAAAAGTAGTCAATTTTCCAAGCAGTGTATCTCTTGTAACAGGGGTACTTGACATTGTCCGGAGCTCATTGATTGTAGTAGCCTTCATCTTATAAGTTGCAGGTGGAACTCTCAGAACCTTTGACACAATCTCATCCTCACTAACCGATCCGCCGTAGCATTTGATTCCCATAACAATATCATTTACTCTATCAATGAAAGAACTTATCTTCTCATCTTATTCCATCTTCAAAGTTTCATACCTTACCTGGAAACCTTCAAGTTTTGGAATTTTCATAGCCTGGTCACCTTCATAAAGAGTTTCAAGCTTTGTCCAAATCATCTTTGCATTCTCCAACTCTATGACATTCAATAGCTTTTTGGGCACTTAACAATGCTTCTTTTTCTCTGACATCATTTTCAGCCTTCTTCTGTTCATCAACAAGTGTCGGTGTTCTAGAATTAGGATCATGAGGTATATACCCTTTCTCCACTATCTCCCAAAAATCAGCTCCAAGACATCTGAGATGAATCTTCATTCTCTCCATCCATATTTTTTAATTTGTACCATCAAATCTAAGACTCTCCTTCTGGTAGGGATTGAATGTAGAACTAGATGTAGTTGCCATCAGATCTCCTCAAGCAATTAAGCTTCTGCAGAGAGGACCTTGCTCTGATACTGGGAGTAAACTGAGAGGGAGGGTGTGAATCAATTTACCATCATAAATTAGAACTTGATGCATATTAAAACTATCGTGCCTGTGAAGTGTATACATATTCCTGCAACACAAAACACTCAATAGATCATTACAAGCATGGTTAATGAATTTAAAGAAAAGAAAGATAAACCATAACTAAGCGATCTATTGCCTCCTAGTAAATGCGAGTATGAATTTTTCTCTCAGATATGATTATGCAAATTCTAGTGACTTGACTACACTTAAATGGAGGATTTAAATGATAAATGATGCATTTAAGCTAGAAATGATGAGATTAATCTAGATGATAAGCAAATTGAACTAGAAAATAAAATAGATTTAAGCTAAAATTGAACATGATGACAATGCTAAAATTATAAACTAAGATTGTACGTGCCTATAATAACAATGCTTGAATGCAAAGGAGATGGGATGATTATTTCTCCAAAATGGGGTCTATTTATAGGATTTCCAAGGCCAGGGGTGAGGTGGCAGGAATCAACGGTCAAGATTAAGTCTGAAGATATCAATAGTTAAATTGGAGGAGGTTGACAAAGAGGTTGGATTAAAGGGAACATTTAGAGGTTGGTAGGAGAAGGGGTTGGATGAAAGGGGACAATGTCATCTCCATGGTGACAAGTGTCAAGAAGCTTCTAGAAAGGTTGGCTAAAAGGGAACATGTGCCATCTCTATGGTGACAAGTGTCAAGAGGCTTCTAGAAGAGGTTGGATTAAAGGGAACATTTAGTGACACGTGTCACAAAAGCTTTGCTCATGAGAGAGTAAAGTGTTCAAGGAAAGGGGACATGGTGGTTATGATGTGCAAGCTAGGATAGGTCTAGGCAAAACTAGGGTTAGATGGAATGAGTTAGGTTTAGAAGGGGTTAGGTTAGGTAGTTAGAAGTTAGGAGAATTTGAATTTAAAAATTCAAATAATAGGAAAAGGCTAATTAATCTCAACAACTCATAAATTGATTTGTTTTAATTAATTAGGGGATTTAGAAGAAATGAATTTGATGGGAGAATTAATTAATTAAAGGGGATTATTTAAATGAACCCATTAAATAGATCCTTATATTTATTAATAAGTAGAGGAAAGGAGGAATTTAATCAAATTGCTTAGTGAATTCAATTAAATTAGGAAGGGGGATTAATTAAATAATTGCTTATTTAATTAATTATCTTCAGACTATTTTTTGGTGTATACATTTTCCCCTCTTTGAAGTGAGGTGTGATGACGCGTTGATTCAAATAATAATCTCATTTTGATGATGATATTGGTTTGATAGGATGCCCCAGCTTTTGATTGATAAATTGCAATATGATGATGCCCCCTCGGGAGATCAATTGAGATAATTGATCATTGGAGTTTTTGGATTTTTTTGTGAAATTGATATCCCAATTAGATTTTGATTTGATGTCTACAACTGTGGTTGATGAAAATGCGAGTTCTATGATCATGGTAATGTGGTTCTTGATGATTGATAAAGCTTGATTGGTTAGATTGATAAGATTGAGATTCAGTCTGGTTTCAGGAATGACACCTCATGTATAAGAAAAGATGATCAAAGCGTCTAGTTTCAGGAACAATATATCCTGTATAAGACATGATCAAAATGTCTAGTTTCAGGAAAGATACATCTTGTATAAGACATAAGAGAATCAATTTAGATGTGATTGATTGATAGAATTGATAAGATTGATTGGATAAAGAACTGACAGTTTGTTGATATCAAGTTGTAGTAAGATTTAGATATGTTGGTGTTGGTTCTGATGAGAGGGTAGCATAAGATTTTTGTTGGGTTGACAATATCTAGAGATATATGAGTCATCAGTGTGATTGCGTATACACTTGTGATGATACCTTTGTGATTCCTATGATAGATTGAACCTTGGATAAAAGGAGCATGCAGGATCCCATGCAAGAATGAAATACAAGCTAAATGCAAATGAAAAATGCAATGCCAAGCTATGAGTGGACCAGTCACTAGATTATTGCATTTTTATCATCATTGAGCTTTTTAAAATGTGGGAAGTGAGTGCAAACATCGATGGTATAATTAACCTTGATGACCTGAGCACTACTTTCTTGGATTTTGATATGGCAAGTTAGCACAAGCATCGAGGTATAATTGAACCAAGATGACCTGAGTGTTGCTTGCGTAAAACATGCAGTATTAATCATTTCAATATGTAAATTGGAAATGTCCTCAATGATACTCCGATGATCATGTCCTGAGACAAATTTGCACATATTAATGATCAATTTTTAGATAGCAGACAAGAAAAATATCATGTTCCTTCCTTGTTCCTCTAATCAAAGACATCCTGGAGTCACTCAGAAATCATGATAGCGAAAATCAATATAGAAAAGTTGAACAATCAAGTTAAAATCATTATTCAAAAGATATCATCCATGCATTTAGACTGACTTTGTGATAGTTTGATGGTTGATAATTTGATCTCGTGTTCAATGTTGGATATGTCTCAGTTTTCACTTGTTAAGTGTAATGCCCCACCAGGAAACCCCAAAGGGTTTAAGTTAAAAACACTCAAATAGAGTGTAAATATTATTTTTTTTAATAATAATAATTACGAGCATTAATAATAAGTTACAACATTAAGATAATTTGGAGTTATCTGAAACTTAGATAACACAACGGAAGGCTAAACGAACCTAAGGAGTTTCCCAACACGATTACGTACCTTACACCTAACTCAACTTGTGTCAATTGATCCAATAAGATGGATAACTTAATTACGGGATAATGCATGAGACATGCTCATATGTATGTTCAATGAATTGACGTCTTAGAATTTTAGGAAGCATTCATTTATTTTGGGTGGATAGGAGGCCATCATGAGGTTATTTACTCAATGCACATTAACACCTAATTATTTAAAGAGGCCTTCCTTAAGGTTCAATGCGATTAATATACGAAGTTCATTCATTTGGTTTTAAGATAACCACCCACATTTGATATCTTTCTTAAATATTAAAAGTATGGTTAATAAGATGAGATTCGTTCATTAAGGATTAAACTTCCATTAGTAGAGTGAGGTCCCTTCATTTGAATTCAAGCATAACCAACTAATGAGTCGTAGTTCTTTTATGGAGGATAAAATGAAATTAGCCATAGGGTTCATTCATTGAAGTTTTAATATTGCTAATTGAAGGACTAAATTCATTAAGGTGAAAATGTAAATAGGAACACATGAGTTCATCCCTTTAGTTAAGATATAGTTAGCAAGATGATATTCATTAATACAGGATTAAAATATAAGTTCATAGTGACGTTCCTCCATTAGGATTAGAATATAAACTAAACTTATTGAATGTCACTCTTTTTGGTTAAATGAAGTTAATATGAAGAGATACATTTACTACGATTAAGATATAAACAACTATACGAATACTTCCCTTTTTAGTACAACCTTAGCAATCATAAAGAGATTCTTTTATTAGGGTTATAATATGGATAAATAGTTGAGGTCACCCAATTATCAAGTTAATTTGGTAAGGATTATTTGTTAAGATTAAAACATAAATAACTAAAAAAATTCATCCAATATAGTGAAGTATGATTAACATGGTGATACTCATTTAAGAAGATAAAAAGTAAATACCTTTATGGTGTTCATCCTTTAGATTTTAACTTAGAAATTATAACATTAATTCTAACTTTGTTTCCCATTCACATTCGTTCAATTTACATGCTTAATAACAAGTTAATCCAATAATGGTAACCTAGCAAGATTCTTTCCACTATTACTACTTTTATTTAACATAAACAAAATATTTTTCCATAATCGTAACTTACAATGCTTTATGAACCTGATTACTACATTTATCAAGATGTCTACTCTTGTGCACTTTGATCTAGTTTCATTAAATTCCCATCATACACTTATACAAGATAACAACCATACATGATAACTTAAAGTATGAAATAAAAGAGACAAGGCATCGCATAACATGGATATGATCTCAGAGTTCACCCCTAAAGGGCTACATCTTCAGGTCTGCTCAACTGCAAGATCCCTTTGGCATTTAATATAGTTAAGATTACATAAGTTTCATGACATATACATCCTTGCCATTTAGGCAATCACAATCCACTATACAACGACCACTTTGGCCAATGAATACATCTCTACATGTTATCCAACCAAGTTCACATAAATGACAACATCGCTCGTCTAGGTATGTTATTTAATCCTTAGATAAACACCAAAGACAAGTTGGTTTTACAAAAGTAATCTAGCCCCTTCTCTAACTATACAAAAAAATTACCCTTTTTCTATAAAGATCAAAATACATTAAGAGTAAATAAAGGAATTGGAAAATCATTTCCGAGCTAAATTGAGCTTCTATTGTATACACAAAAAAAAAGGTTAAAGTCTAATGCCACCATTCAATTTTCTCATTAGCATTTAAACGTGAATCCCCATATTTTCCACTTAAATGAAATAAAACTTAAATACACATTTCAACATTTGTAAAGATAATGAAAATCATTGCCATATTACATTCCAAAAATCAATATATATCATCAAATTATATATGCTAATTAGATGTTACCTATATTAACATATATTTTAATATATCTATTTATCCCTCTTTTTTTTTTAAAAAGAACAACATTACTTATTAAAATATATATCTCAACTCACATTTTTAATATAAAATATTGCTTATAATATATTTATATTAATAAGCATCTTTTTTTTTGTTTGTATAAAATAAAACAAACTATATTCAAATTTTAACTTACCTAAAATACTAAATAATAATTAAAAAAAAAATAGTTAAAAAAAATTAGAGTGCGGCCAACCCTAGGCAGCGAAACCCTAGGGCGGCCGTGCCCTAGCTGAAGAGGCTGCGGCCTCCATGGAGGACGCAGGCGCCTCGGCCTCCACTTACAGTGGAGTCGGGGGTACTGTGCCCGCCGTGGGGGTCGCAAGCCTTTCGGCTCCCCCACACAGTGGCACCGGGAGGAGCTACAGCCTCCATGGGAGACGCAGTCCCCTTCGACCCCCACTGTGTGTGGGCACCGAATGGAGCTGTAGCGGCGCCGCGGGGAGGGGTGGGTTGAGCTTCGGCTCCCCCCCCTCGAAAACCCCAAATTTACTTTTTTTTTTGTTTATTTTTTTTTTGTATATAATTTTTTTTGCATTAAAAACTAGTTTCGACTTAACAACATTTTTTTCTTGTTTTTTTTTTAAAAATACCCATAAACGAAATACCCAAAAACGTAAAAACCCCCATTTTTCCATTTGTTACAGTCACATTCATTTGTTCTTTTTTTTGTCTTTTCTTAGCATGTTATGGTTTTTTCTTTTTTAACAAATAGGAGAGATTGATGAATAACCTTCAAATCCATTTAGTATTTGTAGTCTGTTTTCCTCACAAAGATCCAACAATGGAAAATCTGAAAACCAGTATTGCAAGAAAGAAAAATACAAGACATTATGATCAAACTGATGAACAAAATCCTACCTCCAAACGCATTCCGGGAAGAGTTTTGATGAAGAGCTCCACCTGCAACTCAAAGCAAATCTCCATTTTTTCTCCCCAAAGTTCCCCCATCTCCATTCCCAAAAGATCCCAAAAAGAACCCCCAAAATATTTCCAAAGACTAGGTTAAATGAGAAACCCCCCCTTTTTTTTACCTAATTTTCAATTTTGAATTTAGGCATTTATTTTTAAAATAAAAGAAAGTGAAAATGGAAATCATTCCTTTCCACTATTCAATACATCTTATCCATTTTTTTTTTTCTTATTAAAATTAAAATGCTTCTATTTCTTATTTAATTCTAATTTTAATTTCTCCATATTACTTTAGCCAACATTTATATTTTGAACTATTAACAAGGGTAAGGTATTTAAATTAATTTAAATTTCCAAAAATCGATCCTTTATACTATATCAACTTTACAAGTAAAAAATAATAATTTCTTTTAAATAATAAAATTTACCCTTTCTCTTCCAAAATGCGAAAATGATTAATTTATTTCTATTTCCCAATGACTTTAAATCTTTCCTTTCTAAAACACATAGCTCATTGAATTTTGTTATTATTAAAATTAACTATTAAATTAACTCGCTACAACATAATAAAGCGACCTTTTTAATAAATGACTAATCTCATGAAAGAAACCTATTTATTCTAATTTTCTCAACTACTAATGCATAAATGAACACATTAATTCAAGTTAAATACTTTAAGCTTGCTACAGTTATAATTAAAGCGATCTCTTTAAATTAATGATTAATCATATAAAAGAAACTACCTATTTTAAATTTCTAAATTACAAATGCATACATCCACTCATTAAATTGAATTAAATACTTGGGATAGCAAACTCCACTTACCCCGCACATGGCACACAAATCGAGGAAGTCCACCAAATCACACGACACACAACCCAATGAAAAGAAAGCCCCACGAACCACACACGATGCTCACCTGACCATGGCTAAGGCAAGACAAGAGTTTTATGACCCCCAAATCCGAATTCTAAGGATGGAGGAGGTATACTCAACCCTGCAAATCCAAAGGAGATGAACCTCGCCCTAGGCGATGATGTACCTGCAATCTCCTGCACCCATGAATCATGCAAGCATACATATACATATACATATTCAATGAAGGCGTTAGCTTGAGATTTATAACCAGAATTAGGAAACAACTACATTTACACAAAAATCGATGCAAAAGAACAATAATAGGTATGCACAATTATTTATTTTATCAAATCTACAACCTTGCATCACAGTTAACCAACCATTCAAAAATGCCACATAGGAAGTCAACCAAGGTCAAATGGGTTTTACGAGGCCAACTAGGGTAGGGGCATTACATTAAGGGTTGTCTAACTGTTTGTTCTACCTGTTTGATTAAGCTCAAAATTGATCCAAAGTTTTTCCCCCAGCTAAGTGCATGATTTTGCTCCAAGCCTAGAAACAAATTCATTATGATATACCCAATGATCCAAGACATGGTGAGAGAGCAACTGTGATGCCTGTGTATGTACAAAAGCTTTATGATGGATATGAACAACGTTGATGGAAAATGAATGACTGCAAGCGGAAAGATGCATGAACTAATAGATGGAAGAGCTAGTTGACAGATAGAGCCTGTTTGCCAGGTTTTCACCATCTATTTTTATTGCACTTTTTCTCATATTTGATTTTTTTTGGATTTTTTGTTTTTTCACTGTTTTTGATTTTTTGCTTTTTCACTATTTTTTTTTTCTCCTTTTTCACTTTTTTTTTTTTGGATTTTTTGGCCTTTTCAGACATAAAACTTTTTCAGATGCATTCTATTGATTGGTTCCTCAAAGTGATCTCCATCCTATGTTGATAGCTGATATGCTCCTGATCCAAATACTATTGTGATCACAAACAGACCTAACTAGTTTGGTTCAAACTTTCCTTTCTTTTCTCGATCTACCTGGTTGCATGGATTTTCTTTTAGTACTAGTTCTCCTACTTGAAATATTCATTGTTTGACCCTGTGATTATAGCTCTAGCACATTCTTTTTTGATATACCTTTAAATGATCAAAGGCATTTTGTCTTTGCTCATGGATCAGTTCTAACTCTTGTAATCTAGATACTCATTGTTCTTCATCTAGGATGAGACCTTTTAATGATACTCATAGAGAGGGTATCTCTACTTCTATTGACAATATTGCTTATGATCCATAAACAAGAAAGAAAGTATGGCACATGTTGGTGTGTAGATACTGGTATGGTAGGCCCATAGAGCAGGCTTCAATTGGATATGCCAATCTTTTCCAGCATCATTCACTATCTTTTTGAGGATTTTCAGAATAGTTTTTTTTTATGCTTATGCTTGCCCATTCCCCTGTGGATAGTAGGGAGTGGAGAATCTATGTTGAATCTTGAATTTCTCACATAGCTCTTGTACATCTTGATTCTTGAATCACCCATTATCAGTGATAATGGTCATTGGTATTCCATAGCGACAGATGATGTAATTCAAGATAAATGCAGCAATTTGTTTTCCTGTGATATTTATGAGAGGTACTACCTCAATCCATTTTGTGAAATATTTTGTAGCTACAAGGATGAATTTGTGACCATTAGATGAAGAAGGATTTATCTTTCCTACAAGATCAAGACCCCATTGGCAGAAAGGCCAAGATGTTGCCAAAGCATGAAGTTCTTGTGTTGGTGCATGAATCAAATTCCCATGGATCTGACATTGGTTGCATGTTCTAGCTATCTAAAAATAATCTCATTCCATGGTCGGCCAATAATAGCCCAAGTGTATGAGTTTTTTTGAAAGGGTAAGACCACTTGAATGAGTTCCACAAATTCCGCTATGGACTTCATGTAAGGCCTTCTCAGATTCTTCTTGTTCAAGACATCTTAAAAGAGTACCATCTAGACCTCGTTTAAACATGGTATCCGCAACGAGAGTAAAATGGGAGGATTGGCGAATAAAGTATCTCTTTTGGTTCTTCTATAAGTCAAGAGGTAAGATGTTATCTTTCAGGTATGTGTAAGTTTGGCCATAGCGGGAGGAATCATGTCCAATAAGTTGATAGATGGTTTGGGAATCAGGACAATTATAGGCAGGGTAAAACAACTCTTCCACCAGGAATTTATAATGCTATTGATTTTCCAGTGTCTAAAGGAGAGAAGCAAGTGTTTCCATGGCATCTGCAGCTTTGTTATCATTTCTTGGAATCTATTCAAGAGTTATTTCTACAAATTATTTCTTGATATCATCAACCATCTTTTTATAAGGCATTATCTTTTCATCCTTTGTTTGATAGTCATCATTGATTTGATTAATGACGAGCTAAGAGTCTCCAAAGACTTGAAGTTGTGTAATGTTCCATTATATAGCCATTTTGATACTTGTAACCAAAGCTTCATACTCTGTTGTGTTGTTGGTGCATGGAAAGCTTAATTTGTATGCTTTTGGGATTGTATGACCTTGTGGTGTGATGAATAGAATACCTGCTCTTGATCCATGTTGTGTATATGAACCATCAAAGTATAATTGCCATGTTTTTGTTGTGATTGTTAGGATATCAGCATCGAGAAACTCAATGTGTAAAGGATGATCATCTTGAAGGGGTGCCTCTGCTAGTTGCTCTGCAATAACTTGTCCTTTGATAGCTTTTCTGTCAATATACTCAATATCAAACTCACTCAGAATCATGATCCATTTTACTAGTCATCCTATTAATGTTGCTTTGCTAAGTAAATATTTCAGAGGATCAATTTTAGCTATCAACTTGATGGAGTGAGATAGTAAATAGTGTTGTAATTTTTGAGAAGCAAAAACTACTGCCAAGCATGCTTTTTCTATTGGTGAATAGTTGATCTTGTATCCTACTAGTGTTCTGCTGATGTAGTAGATAGCTCATTCTTTTCCTTCATTATCCTATTGCGCAAGCAAAACTCCTAATGATGCTTTGGTGGTTGATACATAGAGTAATAATGGCTTCCCTAGAATTGGTGGCATTAGTATAGGTGGTTGTATGAGATATATCTTGATCTTGTTGAATGCATCCTCACATTGATGCTCCCACTTGAAATGAACATTTTTGTGCAATAGATGAGTAAATGGTTGGCATTTATCTACTAGTTGAGCAACAAATCTTCTGATTGACTAGAGTCTTCCTTGGAGTGATCTTAGTTGACTGATACTCTTGGGAGATGTCATTTCCATGATTTCTTTAACCTTAGTTGGATCCACTTTGATACCTCTAGCTGAAACAATGTATCCCAATAGCTTTCTTGAAGTAACACCAAAGGCACATTTCTTAGGATTTAGCCTTAGCTTGTATTGTTCTAACCTGTCAAAGATCTTTTCCAGTATCTCTATATGTTCTTCTCTATTGTAGGATTTAGCTAATATGTCATCCACATAGTCTTCCATGAATGTATGCATCATGCCATGAAATATAGTTGTCATAGCTCTTTGATATGTAGCACCTGCATTCTTTAATCCAAAAGGCATGACGTTCCAGTAGAAAGTACCCCATGGACATGTGAAAGTTGTCATTTTTTGGTCTTCAAGTGCTATTTTGATTTGATTGTATCCAGAGAAACCATCCATTAAAGAAAACATGGAGTGTCCAACAGTTAAATCTACAATGATGTCGATGTTAGGCAAAGGAAATTCATCCTTTGGACATGTGCTATTAAGATCTCTGAAGTCTATGCATATTCTGATGCTTTTATCTGGTTTTGAAACAAGAACGATGTTGGATACCCATTGAGGATATGCTACAGGTCTGATGAATCCTACATCCAATTAATTTCTTTAGTTATGCTTTGACTAGGAGAGCAATATGCAGATGCATTTTCCTTAACTTTTATTTAGCTGGTTTGGCTCCTGGACTAATATTCAAGTGATGCATAATAAGCTTTGGATCTAACCCTGGCATGTTTGCATATGACTAGGCAAAATTGATTTGTCATCGTTTGAACAATTCCACAAATTGTTGCATTTCTTCTTCTAATAGAGAAGTCACTAGATGAAGAATCTTTGGTTGCTCTGTTGTGCCAATGTTAACTGTCTCTGTTGGTTCAATCAAAATGGATGACCTTTCTTGATAGTGCTCAGGTAAAGTGTCAAATCTCCCATCTTCCGGCGCCTCAAGGAGGTTTTCACCGTTAGATGCATCCTTTCTTTTTACTTTTTCTTGATCTAATGTTACCAATAAATGGTTTTCAGCATTGGACTTGATATTCTTTTCGTTATTTTCACCTTTGTAACTAGGAGATTTGGCACCCACTTGATTGGAAGATGCGTTGCTGGAATTCCTATTGAAATTTGTTATGGGTTTGATTGCATTAAGATATACAGATATGGCATGGTCATTCAGAAAGGTATCAATGGCGGTATGTCCTTCATTTTCCCAATCAATAAGCTCGGGGTGGATTAGAGGTAGGGGATCTTCAGGTTGGGATGTTTCAAGGGTTTCAAGGGTCATGATAGATGTATCAAAGTTTTCAATATGTATGTCTATGTCTAGAACGGTACTCTCATTAGAATGACTTTGCATAAGAAATTCCTAGTCGTCCTCGGTTAAGTCCAAGTCAGCCGAATGTGATTCTAATTCAAGTGAACTAGTTCCTAATGTTTGTCCTGCATACGTGTGAACTACATCAATTCCTACATCTCCTTCAAAGCAATTTTCTTCAGCCGATTCTTTAGAGTGATAGGAATCCCATTCCCATTCATTAGAATCTGTATCACTTGCAACTTGCAATCTACAAATTTGGTCATATAGCATTTCTTCTTCTTTTTTGGCTATATCTTTTCTTCTTTCATATTCATCTTCTTCAGGACTGAGATTAAGTTCTGTCAACTTTTCTATGAGTTCTCCTCAACTTATATTAGCTTCTTTCTTGTTTTTATTGAGATTTAATGCTGCTTGAGAGATGCTTTTAGTTTGTTTCTCTTGTTGATTTGAAGCTTGCTTCTTTTCCCATTTCATGTTTGCTTGTGTTTGTTACTTAGCTGATGTTTCTTTTTTTTCAATTTCTAGTTGTTCTTGTCTGTTTTCATATTTCTCTTATTGTTGACTAAAAGATGCATTTTCCGGTAGAGTGACTTGTCCATACCCTAAGCCTGTTTTGTCTGTAGTCTGCTGAGTATGAGGTTGAATAGGTTTTGAGATACCTTCTTTTCTTTTTCCTATAGGACCTTTTCCAGTGTATCCCATTCTTTTGAGAATGTTAAATCCTTTTCCATACTTTTCTATAGGTATTTTGACATTGTTAATCTTTTGTTGACATTCTTTATCCTTGTATAGCCACTGTAGCACATCTTTGTCTTTTGTTTCCTCTGATAAGGTTCTAGCACTAACAAATGCTCCATGAATATCGAAAGATGTTTTACAATTGGTTGTTGTTTAGAGTTTTATGGTTTTCCAAAGGATTTAGGAGAAAGTGGTAATTGTGATATTGAATATTCTTCGTTCCCTTGATCTCTTTGCTGCATTTGTTTTTCCATACTTGATAAAATAGAGGCAAATGATTGTTCCTTAGATTTTGTGTTCGAAGATCATGCCTCCTTGTTATGAGGAACAATGAGTGTTGTGGGGATGTTTTAAGGACATGCCATCTTCTTTAGTGAATGATGAGTAGTGAGGGGTTGTGAGGTGTCCCACCATGGTTTGAAATTGATCGATATCAAGATCTTTGGAAACTGTTGTATCTACTAATGCTCGTTCAAGAATTTCTTTGTGTGCAGGTGAAAGATTCAACAATTCTAAGATGGATATTTGTGCGGGTTTTTTTTGCAATTGCTCCACTAGGTTGTATTGTTTGGTAGTGGATGATTTGTTTGTTGTAGGACCCGACAAAACAAATTTGGCTTTTCTTCTTGTGATAGCATGAGCATGAGCATGAGCATGAGCATGAGCATGAGCATGAGCATGTTCTTGATTTTGTTTTTCTTTAACTACAATCATGTTTACCACATTATCACATGTATGAGCATAGTTTACCTTCGCTTTACCCTTACCATTGTTTGTTGTTGATGATTCACCTTTCTCATAATTTGGAAGTGGAGTTTTAAAAGTTGTATGAGATTCATTTGTTGTATGTCCATCCACTATTATTACTCCATTATCAATCATATCTTGTATGATATGTTCTAACTTTTGACAATTATCTATGTGATGTCCCTTGTTTCGATGGAAATCGCAATAATGGTTATCATTCCACCAAGGTGGTTTGATTTGAGGTTTGTAGTTCCTTTCTTCTGGTAAAGTGACCAATTTGTTCGTGAGAAGTGTTTTTAGTGCTGACCCAAGGGATTCACCAATATTTTAAAATTATCTTCGAAAGAAAGTTTTGATAGTTGCTTTTTGGTGATTGTTGTTTTGCTGAGTTGTTGTTGAGTGAGTGGATAAATTAAAAGCTGGTTGTTTTGGTTTCACATTGTTGTTATCCACTATTCCATCATTGACGACATTTCAATTTCTATTCCAAAACTTTGGTTTATCATTGTGGTTGTTGTTATTGGTGTTGGTAGGAGGATGGACTCCGTCTTTGTATATTTTCAACTCACCTTTATTTATCATGGCTTCCTCCATTCTGATTCCATTATTGACCATTATTCCAAAACATTGATTTCCTTGCATTTTTAAGTAATAACTCATTTGATCATTTAAGTTATCGATGAGTATGTCCATTTTTTTTGTATTCTGGCAATGTATGAGGATACCACGAAGCTAACTGTCTCCATCGTTGTAAAAATGTCATGAAAGGTTCTCCACTCTTTTGTTTGGCATTACATAGGACTAGCATTATTACTTCATGTTGTATATTGTAAGAGTATTGTGAAACAAACTTATCCACCAATTCTGAAAATGATCTTATTCCAAGTGAAAGGTTGGAGAACCATTGCATAGCTAATCCAATTAAGCTTTTCAGAAATAATCTCATTAAGTAGGTATCCTCATGCGCAAATTCCATACTCATTATGCAAAATTATCGTATATGATCTTGAGGGTCAGTGCTTCCATCATATTTTTTGTATCTATGAGTTTCAAAACCTATAGGAAATGGTATTATGTTTAGGTTTCTGTCGAATGGATAAGGACAGATTTCTTGAAGTGAGTGTCTTCTAATATTTCCTCTTTGCATATCTTGAATTTGTGTTTGCATTGTTTGTAGTTGTTCTGTGAGAGTTGTGATAGGATTATCAACATGATTTGTTCTTATATGACCATGATTTTATATTCTAGGAGGATCTGGATCTCGTCTTGTTTCATCTCTAGTCCTTCTTGTATCTTCATTGGATTGGATGTTATTCAGAATTTCTACTTCATCTATTTTGGGTATGTAGGTTTCTCCATTGGTTCTAGTATTATTGGGGATTGATGTGTCATTCATGTGGAGACCAAAAATATCTTCGTATTGTTCATTATTAGGGGGAGGGTCACTTTTCTTTTGTGTCAATTTGTTCACATCAAAATCTTGGGGGAGTGTAGCACTAGATTTGGCTAACATTAGAAAATATTTTTCTTTTTCTCCCTCCAATAATTTCTGCATAAATTTGTCAAATTGAGGATCTTTCTTGATGTCTCTAATATTTTGTTTTGTTATTTCTCCTTCAACTTGTATTTCCTCTTCATGTTTCATGGTTATATGCTCTTCAGTTGTTTCCAATGTTTTGATTTCTGTCTCTATGATCCTTCGTCTCTGAGCTCTAGTTAGAATGGGCATACACGTGTGTTATTTTTCTAGGATTCGATTGTCCAACAGTTTTTTTTTATAAGTGATCAATTGTCAAGGTAAATATGATAGCGCGATATGACACGAAAAGATGGTTCAAGTGTTTAAAGGTTTGCAAGTTTTTCGATCTTCAGTTTTGGAGTGCAATGACGATGATTTGATAAGAACCAAGTCTAGTAGGAATGATATATCCCATGATGTGGGACAAGATTATCCTGACCAAACGTTTTAGTTTCGTGATAGAGGATGATAGATCTCGATGAGAAACTATGTTTGAGTGATCAGTTTACCAAAGAGGGTGATAATGCACTTTCAGATGTTCAGATCTTGAACTTGTTGAGTGTGAGCACTTGAAAATCTTGAGGTGTTTATGTTCTAAAGTCTGATTTTGACGGATGATAACTTGACCAAGCCAACAAAGGAGACAGTCCAAGCACAAATTGACAAATAACAGGTGTTTATGATTACTGCAAATTGATCAAGAAAAATGACAAACCTGAAAAAGTCATGCAGGACACATCTCTAGATTGGTAAAAATAGAGACTCGTACGACAGATTACTCAACTTCAAACGACAAAAGATATAAGGCCATATGACAAACTGAGATTTTTATGTGCAAAAGAACAAGCTCATATGACAAACTTTTTTGAACCATACGACAAGATAAATGACTTGTACGACAGAGGACAGGACAAATAAAAGTGTGTTTTTTTGGTCAAATTTTGATCACTGAATTCTGATGTTTTGCTTATGTTTTCCAGTTTTAGATGTCTAATTTTTCAATTTAGAGATGAATACACAGCAAACACGCGATATAATAAGTGACTCCAAGCATGCTAAACCCTAAGGAAGTTGGTTGAGGAGAGAAAGCCTTTGCTTGTAAACTTAGGTACACACCCAATGGCTAATCAGAATATGGCCACTGAGTCTCACACAATGGATTCTCAATGTTGTATTATCCGACTCCAAATGCTAATGGGGGCACGATATGGCAAGTATCTTGGGAGAGTTACTATCTCTCTTGCACAAAGATTATCACCCTTTCAGATGTGAATCAGGTAGCTTCTAATTTAACCGGAACAAGTAAGGGATCTATTCAGTATGTCAAGGTATAATAATCAATTAAGAGGTCTTCCAGCCTTGAAAACCAAGGTTTTCTATACCCGAAGGTATGGAGGAGAGCTATTCCTGAGAATTGCTGTTGACTTGATTTTCATCAAATCATATTTATTTTATAGTGGGTTGGATTACTTGGCATTAGCCATTCCCACTTACATCTTTCCCCTCACACCAACCGTAATGGCTTTAAGAGTTATTAACTCCTCAGGAGGGCAAGCCTGCTAAAGAAATGCACCAATGAAAGTAAAAGATGAGTCTAGCTTTCTGATCACCTAAGAAAGGTGAGAGCATACTCGCCTATCATCAAAGACACAAAATACATGATTGTTCATTCCTTTAGCAAAAGATAAGTGTTCCTAAAAAAACTTTAAGGAATACACAAAGTTTTGTTGAATTCTTCTAGGCAACCTACAAAATAGATCCATTAGTAGTCATTCATGTGTCTTGAATTTGATCTTTGACTAGTGTATCTTCAACAATCGTCCTACAGAAAAGAGTTAGGCTACCAAAGATCTCATAAATAGAACATAGTTTACGTTAGTGGTAATCAATTAAAGCATCAAACCCTTAACATGCAGTCAATTTAAAAAACCACAGAAGCAAAGTGTCGTACGACACACCTTACCCACTTGTGCGAGTATCTTTCTGAGACCATACGAGTCAGGATGAGAGCTCGTACGAGTCAGGATGAGAGATAGTATGACATTAAAATTTTCCTAAAGGCTCATACGATACAGGATTGCTTGTCGCTCCAGTTCACAAAGTATGTCGTACTAGGCTAGAAATGAGTTCGTACGACATTCTGATTCAGACCCAACAAAGATCAATGTTGATGAAGCTTGAGAGGCCAAAATTGATAACTTTGGCCCCACGGTGGGTGCCAAAATGTCATGCCTGTGAAGTGTATACCTGTTCCTACAACACAAAACACTCAATAGATCATTACACGCATGGTTAATGAATTTAAAGCAAAGAAATATAAACCATAGCTAAGCAATCTATCACCTCCTAGTAAATGCGAGTATGAATTTTGCTCTCAGATCTTATTATGCAAATTCCAGTGACTTGAATACACTTAAATGGAGGATTTAAATGATAAATAACACATTTAAGCTAGAAATGATGAGATTAAGCTAGATGATAAGCAAATTGAGCTAGAAAATAAACTAGATTTAAGCTAAAATTGAACATGATGACAATGCTAAAATTATAAACTAATATTGCATATGCCTATAGTAACAATGCTTGAATGCAAAGGAGATGGGATGATTATTTCTCCAAAATGGGGTCTATTTATAGGATTTCCAAGGCCAAGGGTGAGGTGGTAGGAATCAACGGTCAAGATTAATTTTGAAGATATCAATGGTTAAATTGGAGGAGGTTGACAAAGAGGTTGGATTGAAGGGAACATTTGGAGGTTGGTATGAGAAGGGGTTGGATGAAAGGGGACAATGTCATCTCCATGGTGACAAGTGTCAAGAAGCTTCTAGAAAGGTTGGATAAAAGGGAACATGTGCCATCTCTATGGTGGCAAGTGTCAAGAGGCTTCTAGAAGAGGTTGGATTAAAGGGAACATTTAGTGACATGTGTCACAAAGGATTTTCTCATGAGAGAGTAAAATGTTCAAGGAAAGAAGACATGGTTTTTAGTATGTGCAAGCTAGGATGGGTTTAGGCAAACTCGAGGTTAGATGGAATGAGTTAGGTTCAGAAGGGGTTAGGTTAGGTGGTTAGAAGTTAGGAGAATTTGAATTTAAAAATACAAATAATATGAAAAGGCTAATTAATCTCAACAACTCATAAATTGATTTGTTTTAATTAATTAGGGGATTTAGAAGAAATGAATTTGATGGGGGAATTAATTAATTTGAGTTAATTATTTAAAGGGGATTATTTAAATGAAAATCCTTAGATTTATTAATAAGTAGAGGAAAGGAGGACTTTAATAAAATTGCTTAGTGAATTCAATTAAATTAGGAAGGGGGATTAATTAAATAATTGCTTATTTAATTAATTATCTTCAGACCATTTTTAGGCGTATACAAAAACCATTAAATCGGAGCACAAAGGAACCAACACAATGAAGAATAGAACATGAAAGCTCAGTACTTACAACACCAATATTTTGACGTGGAAAACCCAGTAAAGGGAAAAACCATAGTGGTAAACCCTACCTACAATCAAATAATACTCTATAGTAGTATTGTGAACAATTACAATGGGGTCTGCACTTGCAGAAAGGCCAATAGCCTAGAGCACACTTCTCAACACAAAAAAAAGTCTAACTGACTTACAAAAACATTGGACTACAATCTAGAAAGAATGAACTATAAAGTAGCATCTCCTAATGCTTGATACAGTTCCAGTTAAGCACATATATCTGCCCTACAATACAAAAACCTTCACCGAATGATATATCACTTGTTCACACATAAACCTTCCTCTGATAATTCAAACATAACCATCCATATTCAAATTACATGAATAAGTCACCTATAAATATAGATCATCAACCTTATTGATAAGGTCAGCTAAACCCTAAACCCATAAACCCATAATAACAAAAATTACATTACACGGTATCACCAGACCAATATTATGATTTACATTACATATAATGTACCTAAATCAAGTAACCAAGCAATTCCATCTGTCAAAAATTCCGCTAAGACCAAAATCCAACACGCTTCACCAACCGGTAGAAACCCTTAGTGAAGTAGCATAAAAAGTCTAACCAGATCCAAATAGAACCACCATAATAGCACGCCAGCCAATGCAAAGTCACCAAATACTTGGAATATGATCAAGAAGCACCTTTGGCATGATAGAAACCAATTCCATAAGCTGGACCAAAATTGCCTAATTAAAACACCAAATATCACTTACCGATAAAGCTAACTAGGAAAGATAGAAGCTAGCCGGTCCGGTAAATACCAAAAGCAATAACAACCAAAGCACAAAATCATGAACCAACAGAATATGGAAAAAAAATAACCATCTAGAGTAAGGATCCAAAACCGATTCTAGAGATCTGATCATACCAAATCAAAATCATAGCCAAAACCAAGATGATCACCAAGACAAACCAGGATAGGTCCAAGCAGGATAGTCTCCAACCAGGATATAGTGTTGACATCAATGAAAACACATAACCAAATCCACCATATTTCCAACATATTCAACTACACAATCCTACTGGAGGAAGACAAGCTTACATATCATTTATATAAAAACTCATAAACACATAGACAAAAGATATGAGGCAAATTAGAGTGATCTTCATTTCATTAATCAGAAAAATAAGAGTTTACATTCAAGTGTACATTTGTAGGAAGTAAATGTTCATGTATCCATGTATTCCTTTTTGCCTATATACATACTACTTAGCAAAGATTTCAGAATTTGACTAACAACAACCTTCAAAATGGCCCTGAATTCCTTTTTATAACATTAAGGGAGGAAACAAGCATTGGGCCAATTGTGACATCTATCAAAACCCTAACTACTATGTTTTAAAAAATGATACTAAGTAGCTCAAATATTCCTTGCATATCAAATCTTTAGAGTCCATTAATTGTAGTTGTTTATAGAGATATGATATGATGCCTGGAGTCGCACTCTATCAGGTAGCTCATCTGCACTTGTATTAGTTGTAGTTATGATCAAAATCATGAAGCTGAATCTGATATACTTTGACTGATAGGGGGTGGTTGAGAATTTATATCAAGATGCTGAAAATGCCAATCTGCAAGTGGAGAAATAAATATAGTCTCACCTACTCCTCCTCCTCGAGTTGTTCTTCTTCTAAAGAATAATATTTCTTGTGCCAGATATCTACATCATTTATTGGCCAAACAAAAGACAACAAACCCTATACTTTATTTATCACTTATTTTACTCTTGGAGAAGGCATAGTTACAGTCTCAAATGAAAACTTTTGATAAAGATAATCTACATCAATAATCTTATCAATAACTAAGAGATATGCATTCTCTTGATTTGGTTCTTCTGCCAATGAATCTAGAACCTTATTTACTGTTGTTGCAAAATCCCCTCCACCTAGTAAGATCTTTTATTTGCCCTTCATCTGCCAGAATCATAGGAATGTCCCACTTTTACAGGCCTTTGAATGATCCGATCTTTTTTGTTAGAGTTTAATTTTTTTCTTCTATGTGGGGGAGTTCCTTAATCAATAAATTAAAATTCTTTCATGTGGTCCCTACAAGTTGAGGAGTCTTTGAGTCATTCTTTACTGCAAAAAGAGCTTCTTTAAATTTTTGACCCTTGGGGAACCAAGTGTTAGGAACCAGAAGGACAACTAAGAGTGGGGGTGAATCAGTTGTCAATGAATTTCAGCCCAATTATAACTTAATCAAACTTAATACTTAATACTGGTAAACCAAACTTAATGTCGATTAACAGATTAGTAGTTAATATCAATATCGATGAAGCTTAATGCATGAAATAGAAAGAGAAACAACATCCACAACACATAACACAAATATTTTTAACGTGGAAACCCTTTAAGGGGAAAAACCATGGTTGGAAACCTTACCCACAATCAGATGATACTACTGTAGATAGTATGTGTATACAAAAGGGGTCTGCACATGCTAAAAGGCCAACCACCTAGAGAACACTTCTCAAATGGGAGTCGCAATGACTATAGTAGGATGGTTAAATCCTAAAATAATGTACTGCTCAAAACAACATCTCCAATGTTGGATTTAGTATCAATTAAGCTCTGATAAACACCTTCAAACCTTCCTTGAACCTTCTCTATGGTCTGCTCATATCATCTTCAATATTCACACATACCATGTTACAATACCATACCATAACCATACAACATGTCGACTCAATACATTTACAACAATATACAATCAATAAATCATCTCCATAACGTGTTGTGCTGATCTAGAATAGATAACGCATACCTGTCCATAACCTAGACCAATCTACCGGTAACAACAAATATGTCAACCCGATTAGACCAATAAATAAAACACTAAAATGAAGTATCCACACCATGTATTTGACATAATCAAGTGATCTCTAGATGATAACAAATCACCATCTAAGTCGATGAACCATAAATCTTATCGGTGAGCATATACCAGTGACTGTGCATAAGTCACTGACCTTGTCAGTGAACACAATGTGTCAGTTCAACAATAAACCAATATAACCATAGTGCCAAATCAACAATATAGATCTCCAGAAGGATAAGTGTTGACATCAATGATAAATATAATGCAACACATCCATAATACCAACAATCTCTCCCTTTGGTATTGATGGCAACACTAGATGGAAAAACATCTAAGTGCCAAAACAGAATGCCAAAAACCAAAAACCAACAATCTCCAAAATAGATCAATACTAGAAATCAAAACCAAAATACAAGGAGTATATATCTCTCCCCCAAAGAATAATATCTCTCCAAAGAATGTTTTTCCATATATCTCTCTCCCCCTTTGACATCAAATGCCAAAGCAATTAAGAATAAAATACTAGAACATACAACCAACTACTCCCCATGAGAAGTAGCTCTCCTCCATCAAAGCCGAAAAAAAGATTTCTCTATTAGTTTCTGTCGGTTTTATGTCAATGTTCAATCATCTAAGTCTCTGCTGGTGAGGGTATTACCCCAAGTTGTTCTCTGAGATATTCAAAGGTTTTCCTAGGAAAAGTCTTTGTAAAGATATCTGTGATCTTCTCTTTAGTATTCACATAAACAAATCTTACTTCTTTTGCTGCAACATTCTCTTTCAAAAAAATTATATTTGATAGAAACATGCTTAGTCTTAGAGTGAAATACCAGATTCTTTGATATATCAATTACTGCTGAATTATCACAATAAATGATTATAGGTTCTTTGCATTTTACCTTTATGTCCTCCAACATTTTCTTAATTCATAATACCTTAGTACAATTAGTTGCTGCTGCAACATATTCTCATTCTGCTGTTGATAATGATGTACAACTCTGCTTCTTGCTTATCCATGAAATCAATCTGCTACCAAGAAAGAATGCACCACTAGTGGTACTCTTTCTATCATCTACATCTCCTTCTCAATTTGCATCAGTGTATGCACATAGGTCAAAATTTTCATCTTTAGGATACCATAAACCAAGATTTTTTGTGCCTTGTAGATACTGGAAAATCCTTTTTACTCCTGATTCATGATTTTTTTTAGGATTACTCTAAAATATTGAAACAATACATACTATATTCATTATATCAGGTTTGGTTTGTGTCAAATACAGTAAACCTCAAATAATAGACTTGTATCTTGTCAGATTAACATGAGCTGAATCATCCTTCAATGTCAATTTATCAATTGTAGTCATAGGAGTACTTACTGGTTTAGAGTTTTCCATCCCAAATTTCTTCAGTAGTTCCTTTAAGTATTTTGTTTGACATATGAATATACCTTTATCGATTTGTGAAATATGCAATCCTAAAAAGAAATTTATCTCCCCAATCATAGACATTTCAAATTCTTCCTACATCTTGTTAGCAAAGTCCTTACACAATCCATCTTCTCCTCCAAAAATGATATCATCAACAAAAACTTCAATAACCAAGATGTCATCATTAGTCACTTTGTAATATAATTTGTTGTCAGCATTACCTTTAGTGTAACCAAGCTTCAAAAGATATTTGTTCAATCTAGCATACCAAGCTCTAGGAGCTTGCTTCAATCCATACAACACTTTCCTTAATCTGCAAACCATATCTTTAACATTTGTCAATGAAAATCCATCAGGTTGTTCAATGTAAACTTCCTCTTCAATATCACCATTCAGAAATGCACATTTTACATCCATCTAATATGCTTTATAGTTCTTATGAGCTGCAAATGCAAGAAATCATCTAATTGCCTCAATTCTAGCTACCGGTGCAAATGTTTCATAATAATTAATTCCCTTTCTGTGAATATCCTTTACAAACTAATCTTTCTTTGTTCCTAGTCACCTTACCATCTTCATTAAGTTTGTAAATAAATACCCATTTAGTTCCAATTACATTTTTGTCTTTAGGCCGAGGAACTAATGTCCATGCATTGTTCTTTTCAATTTGTTTTAATTCATCTTCCATTGCTTTTATCCAATGTTCATCTTGACATGCTTCAATAATAGAGCTTGTTCAGTTTGAGAAATTAAGCATACCTCTTCATTTTCCAGTCTTCCTCTTGTCATAACACCTTGATACTTATTCCCAATTATCTAATTTTCTGAGTGATTCAGTCTCACATACCTAGGTTTATTCACATGTTGTTGTTCTTTAGTCACTGTAGAATTCTCTAATGATGCCGGTGTGACTGGATCCACATTCTGTACCGGTGCAATCTGTATTGGTTTATTTATGATCATCTCAACTGTCGGTTCATAATCTATAGACCTTGAATTTCCTCTAAAGTGTTCATCTATCTTCACATTAGTACTTTCAATGATCTTCTGCAATCTTTTATTAAAACATCTATATGCCTTGCTTTTAGATGAATAGCCAAGAAATATTTTGTCATCACTTCTAGGATCAAATTTACCTACATACTCATCTCTCCTAATATAGCATTTGCTTCCAAATATTTTGAAGTATTTAAGAGTAGGAGTATTACCAAACCACAGTTCATAAGGGGTCTTACCGGTTTCACCTTTGATGTGAACTCTGTTGAATGTGTCCCCGGTGTTGAATGTATTACCAACACCAAGTAGTCATAATTGGTTGAAAAACTGAAAGAATGTTATCAATCTAATCACCCAATTGTGATACTAAAGAATAAGAGGCATGGACCTCATCCAGATGGCCTAGGACCTTGTCTGAAATCTACAAAATTGTAGATTTTTGTATGTCCAAAATTTTCCTCTCAGCCTCTTCTCTAGTATTTTTAAATTTTTCTTTCACTTTTTCCAGCTCCTCAAGTCGGGTGCCTACTGTAGATGTCGAATCCCATATAGATAAGTCATTTTTCAACTTAGCATTTTCAATGAAAATCCTTTTATGATCAACATTTAGTGCAACATCTAAAACTTTGAGTTGTTCATGTCACTTTTCTTTGTCTTCTACAACTAACTTAGCAAAATGTGCAACATGCATATATACAATGGCTGCCTCCAAAGTAGTTGTATTAGCTAGAGTTTTGATTACTGCCTCACCTATTTTATGTTGTATTCCTTTAAAAACAATAGGCTTATCTATAGTAGGAGCTTTAGATCACATAGCAAAGGAAGTTATTCTTGGTTTAACTCCAGACCCATTCTCTCCAAATTCTTGTGCATATATTGGGTCTTCTTGCCTCATCATTTGATCTAGTACAAAAAAAATCTTGAGGTCCCATCCTAGTACCAGGACAATACCACTCTTCTTTACTAATTATCTCCCTTCTTCAGGAGTGCATTTGATACTACTCTTATCAAAATTTATGATTTCAACTTTAGACAGATCCTTGAGCTTCTCCCTTAGCCAAAAAGATTTAAACACATCTATATTAACAAAATTATCATCGGGCATGAAAATTTTGGATGCAATGACCCTGTCATCCATGACATCATCTTTAGAGGTCACACTAGGGATGGTTGAACTCTATCCAATCAATAAATAATCTCCATACATTCTTACACAAATGATCTACAAGATCTCATACTTATATGAGTCCTATTACAATTCACCTTGTCATCTTACAAAAAGAATTTACAATTAAATACAAAATAAAATCCTGTCGGCCGGGGTGCCGGTAATCATCTTTGCTGCTACCGCTGCCGATGTCGATGCCGGTGCCATATGATTGTAAGGTTGCCATCAATGACAATACCTTCAATCACCTACAATTTCTCATTGGAGTGTGCATTTGCCAACAGTCTCCCCCTTTGGCATTGATGGTAACACTCATGAGAAAAAGTCAAAATTGTATCCAAAATGAGTTGTCCAAAAAAAATCTGCCCAAAACTGTGTTCTCCAAAATTGTGTGCTCCCCCTGAGCAGATGATCTCTTCTATCAATCATTTTTCTCATTCTTCTATTCCCTCTTTGGCATCAATGACAAAGGCTATCAATTAATGTCAATTGAGTGTAGTTCTTGTCGGGATCCCTATAACTGATGGGTTACAATTTGATATATATCCACTAATGCAAAATTCAAGTTGTTAGTGAACCTCCCACTATCCTTCAATGTTGCTTCTTTCCTTTGAATGGTACCAGTGAGTATGTGCATTTTCTCTTCCAGTGTCTTATGTCTAGGAACAAGAGCCTCAGAAATCTCTTTTCTCAAAGAGATGAGGATGTCTAGTTTCGGACCAAGTCTGCATTTGAGTTCCTTAGCCTTGTATATTATTCTTTCCATCTCTTTTTCCAGTTTCTCAAGTTTCTCCTCAAAACTAGCTATCTCTTGTTCTATAACTGATATGGGTTTTGATGAACCAATGAGATTGTCAGCTATATCATTTATTTCTTTTTGTGCTATTCTGATTTCCTTGTCAATATCCACTATCAGAAGATCAGTCTTGCAAGTGTCTTTGTACAATTCCTTAAATTCCATTAAGGTTTTGTTTAGTGCCAGTAGAAGGGTGTCAATGTGTTTCGTGCACTTCTGTATTGTCTCTTCAAAGAATTTTTCTTTTTCCTTGTTCATTTTCTCATTGAATGTCACCTCATTAATCTGATCAACTGTTAAAATATTGTTGGTGATGTACTTAGACAATATGTCTAGTTGACTCAAAGAATCTTTATTTTCTACATTGCACTTGGGTGCAATCAATTTCAATAAAGGAATAGTGTCATCAATAGCCTTATGCCTGTGCATTACACTATGATTTTCTTGATGGAATCTAGTAAAACCTCTGTTACATTTATCTACCTAAAATCTGTTAAGGAGGAACCCAAAGATTGTCCAACTGCCTTAAAGATTTGCAATCCATTGGTGTGGGTAACCTCTTTGCTTATGTTGACCTTTGGTAGGTCAGTTTGAGTCTGCATTTCTACCAGCAAAGGTTTGGGTTTCTCAGCTGTTTCCGGTGGCACTGTCTCTATCTAAACCTTTTCCTCTTTGTGTTTCTCATAATGTTCCTCTGTCAGTTTCTTTGTGCTCTCCACTGCCAGTTTCTCTAATTGTGTCTCAGTGTTAACTACCAGTTTTTTTGTATGTACCTCTGAACTGTCTACTGCTGGTATCTCAATAGATTTATCAGTAGCTGATTGCTCAGTATGTTTTTAGTTTGTACATCAGTGGTATCTATCTTTCCAGTATCCAGGGGATTAGTTGATTGTTTATTGTGTGTTTTAATCCCAATCTCAATGTTTCCAACTGTATCCTCAATATTTGTCTCAACTACAATGTTTTATGTCGATGGCTCAGTTTCCACATCTCTTTTCTCAGTTGTTTCCTTGTCAACCACAATGTTAACTTCTTGTGTGTCAATATTCATCATATACAATACCTCTGAATCAGGATTAGGATCCTCATGTGTAGTTTCCATACTCTCTACATTATTTGTTACCGGTGGTGTATCAACAGTTTGTGTCGGTAGAGTATCAAAAGGAGGTGGGGGCAAGTTATCTATTATTTCTATGCTCAGAGGGCCACTTACCTTGCCTTTCCCTTTATATTTTTCCTTTTCCTTTTGATATACTTTGAAAGTCTTTGGTCATTTAAGTTCTTCTTGTTTTTCCTTCTCTACAAAGAAGATGTCCCATTTGTCCGTTGTCTCTTCATTGATCTCATTTACTCTACCAACCATTAATGCTACATGTCGGTGACCAGTGGAAAATACAGTCCTGTTTGCTTCACTTATCAGTTTATCAATCTCTTCTGCTAATCTTACTGGGTGAACTGCAAGTAGTTTCTCTACCTTAATCTTCTTATCTAGTTCCATAATTGTTAACCTTTTTTCATCTAACCTTCTATACAAGTCACTTGGCAAGTCATCTACAACTTCTATCAAGAATTTCTTATAAATGTCTAAGTGTAGGATAACACTGTTTTCTATGCTTTCTTTTTCTTCATTACTGAACATGTTATACAACTTGCTGATATTTGACAAGTTTCCATCTTCAGTTATTTCATTCAAAAGGTTGTCTAAGGGAGGGAAAACTTGTTTTACCTTTTTCTTCCTGGGTGTTATTTTCTTTGTCGGAGGCCTTACTGCTTGTTGTTTCTGTCTTGTTCTCTTAGGTGTAGGAGCGAGTACCGGTGCAGGTTTTCTTTTTCTTACTACGCTTTTGAATTCAGCAAGTATTTCATTGTCAGAGGACGTACCAACCGGTGAAAGATGTGTTTCCGGTTGTAATCCTTCCAAGTCTCTCTCCTTAATACCAATCATATCCAATATATCTTCCTTGATTTCCTTTGCCTGTCTGATTTCCTTTCTAATTGTTTGTTTTGTTTTCTTTATTCATTTTTGTGATTGAACTTTTCTTTCAATGGTTTGTGCATTTCCAAATACTTCTTCTTTTGGTTCTTTAGGGGCTTCTAGAAGTGCTTTTGCATAAGTTTCTATTATGTTCTCATCAGCCTCATAACCCATCTCTATAACCCAGACTGTCCTCGAAACTACTACCTCCATCCATATTTCATCCTTCTTTATAACAAAACATATCTAATTTTGATATTTATCAACTATGGATTGAGATAGTCTTTCCCTAATTTTCATTCTAGCCTTTAGTGCCTAATAGTGTTCAATTATGTTCTTCTCCCTGTCATCTCCCATGTTATTAAGAATATCCAAAAGTTGTTTTCCTACCAGAATATCAAATCCAAAATCCTTTCTACCAATACCGGGAACTTCCTTGGTTATATACATCAATAGACATACAAGTAAGTTACCAAATCTAAATGTGCTTTTCTTGTCACCCTTAAGTTTCTTCAGATTGTCTATTACCTCATGTTTTAACCACTTATAAATGTCAATCTTTGCATTATAATTTACTAAGTCATAGGCACTCTTGATACATAAACTAGAAACAAAGTTTAATCTATTGGCATGTGTAGCTTTGTATCCAAGAATCATGCTAATGAATCTTACATTCATATCCTTTACATCATTGACTCTCAGGGATCTCTTGTCAAAGGTTGCATCGGTTAGGGTTATTATAGTGTCGTTTGGAACCTTTTTAGTCTTGTCAGGTCTGCTACCGGTGGAAGGTAAGCCTGTGGCTGCCCTAACTAGTTCTTTTGTTATCTTATGAATGGAATCTAGCCAAAATAATTCCCCATGAATTCTGCTCAATAAAATCCTTATAACCTCTTTGGGAAAATCAGGAATACTAAGTATCTCCACAAAACCTAGGGTTTCAATTATCTTATGTTCCGATTATACATTACCATTTTCATCACATATTACTGTCCTATACATATTCATAATCTCATTAGCACCTAGTTCTTCAATATGACAATGTATGTAAATTCTAGGATCCTCAGCATAAGCAACTCCTTTGGGTATTTTAGAAAATGCTCCTAGGGTATCATCCTTCTTTGCTACTTTGGGAATGATTTTAAATATGGGCCTAGGGTATTTAATCACTTCAATTATAGTAGGGTTTGCAATGAATTCAGGTACAGATGAGGAAGCCATTGTATAAATACCTTAATTTGCCTTTAGGTTTGAATGCTTCAATGATTTGCTTCACTTCTCGTTGTGGATGCCTTTGCTTGGGTTTTTTGTGCTCTAAGGAGTTTTGAATGCTCGATGAATGAAAAAGAGTGAAAAACACTTACTTTATAATGTCATTTCCTTCAACTACCACATTAAATGCCCGTCAGTTAAGTGAAACTTAACACATCTACCAGTAAAGAAGTGATTCAACTTCACCATCAACTGAGGGTAAAATAGCATGTTTTTCAATTTGGTGCCATACCCCTAAGGGATTTCTTTTCAGTTAGATGAAGAATCTCTTGTTGGTGGAGTGATACTCTATTCTACCAGTGAAGGAATAGCTTCATTAACATTCTGATCTGACTTTCTAATCCATTGTTTTGAAAATTCTTACTTTACTTCTTCAACCTTCTCTTTACCTTTCAAACTGGGTCCTTTGTTATTTGTCGGTGGTGTCTTACTTCTACAAAATTTTGCAATATGTCCAATCTTGTTACAAGCATAACAAGTCACACTATTTTTCTGAATAGCTTTTCCATATCCTATGTTGTTATGTGTTCTGCATTGATTAGATAAGTGTCCAAATCTTCCACAAACATAACATCTTACATTCATTCTGTAGTTTTTTGAATTATGACAAATTTTGTTGCATTTAGAACATTGACCGGTGGGTGCATTGGTGTTCAGATAGTTTCTAGATCTACACTGATTTTCTCTATGACCATACTTGTTGCAATTAAAGCATTTCCCATTAAATTTGTAGGCATTAGGTTGTCTTACTAGTTTATTGTGATCATGATTATTTGCACTACCCGAGCTTTCACCAACTTCAAAGCTGAGACCATTAGTATCTCCATTAGGTTTCTGATTTTTCAGCATGTCATCAAGTTCTTTTGAGCTTTTCTTGAATTTCTCCTTGTGTTGATTTGTAGTAGCAAACTCATTTTCTAAGAAATATCTCTCTCTCTTATGAGTTCAGTTTTATCATGCTCCAAGTGAATCATATTTGTTTTCAACATATTATTTTCATGATTGAGTCTTAGATTTTCATTTCCAGCATCACTGATTCTCCTAGTCAAGTCATCTTCATTCTTCTTTCGGTCTTCAATATCTTTACAAAACCTCATAGTCATGTCTTGCATCTCATTCCTCAAGGCCATGTTTTCTTGCTTCATCTTGCTTACAAGATCATTAAGAGTTTCTTTTTCATCATCATCACTTTGTATCTTCTCATGAAGTTATCTTCTTTTGTTCCTAGCAATAGTGAGATTTTCTTGAAGTCCTTGAATGATTTCCTGTGCAGCCTTCAGATCATCTTCAAGTTTCATATTTTTCAATTTTTCTACATCATAATCTGCAAGAGTTGTTTCCAATTGCTTTCTAAGGTTTTCCATCTGTATCGGTGTCAGAATCTTCCTCAAGCTATTAGGCTTTTGAAAATAGAGGATCGGGCTCTGATACCAATTGTTAGGATTCCCAAAGATACTGAGAGGGGGGGGGGTGAATCAGTATCTTGTTAGTTAACAAATTTTCTAAACTTATTAAACAAATTGCATTCCAAAATAGTGTACCGGTAAACCAGAAATAATGCAGTAAATAAGATCAATAGCCACAACATAGAAAGAACACCATAACACAATATTTTTAATGAGGAAACCCGATGTGGGAAAAATCTCGGTGGGATTTGTGACCCACAATATTCACTCACTGGCCAATAAATGAATATTACTTACAATAGGGGCCTGCACATGCAAGAAGGCCAACTGCCTAAACCTCACTGCTTAATTACAAAAAGGGAAGTCTCACTGACTTAAAAAAATGGATTATGCAAATCCAATATCATGTACTACTTTAGTTCAGCATCTGCTATGCCAGGTTCAATACCCCGTTTAAGCTCATACAATTATATACAAAATAAAATCTTGTTGGTTGGGGTGTCAGTAATCATCTTTGCCACTACCGGTGCCAGTGTCAGTGCCTGTCGGTGCCATAGGATTATAAGGTTGTCATCAATGACAATACCATCAATCACCTACAATTTCTCATTGGAGTGTGCATTTGCCAACAATTTCAATATACATCACCAAGTTGAAGCTTGGTGCAAGGATTGGTGCCCTAAAAGTCTAGGGGTTGGTAATCCTTGGGTTGGTGCCCTAAATATTTGTAACCTAGTATTTTACTTGTGAGCCTAGATTGGAGCAGTAGTTTCCAACAGCATTTCTCACTGAGGTTTTTCCCATATTGGGTTTTCCTCATATACCTGGTGTTGTGAGTGTTGAGTATCAGAGACAACTAAGAGGGGGGGTGAATTAGTTGTCCAATAAATTCAAACCAAAATTAACTTAACCAAAACTTAATGCTTAATGTTGGTAAACTAAACTTTATGCCGGTAGACAGTTTTATTAGTTAATTGCAGTACCGGTAAAGATTAATGCATGAAATAGAAAGACAATAACATCCACAATGCATAACACAGATATTTGTACATGGAAACCCTATAAGGGGAAAAACCATGGTGGGAAGCCTTACCCACAATCAAATGATACTACTGCAGATAGTATGTGTGTATAATATGGAGTCTCCACATACAGAAAGGCCAACTGCCTAGAGCTCACTGCTCAATCACAAAATGAGAGTCACGCTGACTACAATTGGATGGTTAAATCCAATGATAATGTACTGCTCAAAATAGCATCTTAATATGGTAGATTTAGTACTGGTTAAGCTCTGATTATCTTCTCAATACCTTCCTTCAATCTTCAAATGATGTCTGTGTGTATAGCTCTAATTATTTTTGCATATACCTTATTACAATCCTTTTTCAATCGCATATCAATCTCACAAATGAGATCTTACATTTATACCATAACCTAAGACCAATTGAGTAGGTTGGCTCACTAAAGATATTACAATAAAATTAATTACAAATAAATCATTATGTGATGTATCATGTCGGCTCAATGCATTTACAATAATAACAAATCATCTTCATGATGTGTCGTGCTGATCTGGAATAGATATGTTTGTCGGTACATAACCTGGACCTATTTGTCAGTAACAACAAATATGCAAACCTGCATAAATCAATAACCAAATCACCAAAACCAAGTGATCAAATAGTGTCTTTGACATAACCAAGTAGTCTCCAAGTCATTCCAAGTGTTGGTGAACAATATAACCTGTTGGTGAACCAAATATTGGTGACTGTGCATAAGTCACTAACTTGCCAGTGAACATAACCAAAGATCTCCAAGTGCTGATAAGTGTTGACAAGTGTTAACAAGTGTTGACATCAATGACAAAACCAATACAACACATCCAAAATACCAACAAACTCCCCCTTTGGCATTGATGGCAACACAAGATGGAAAAACCATCAAAGTGCCAAAATAGAAATGCCAAAAACCAAAAGCCAACAATCTCCCAAAGAAATCAAAAATACATAATATCTATTCCCCTACGAATAATCTCTCCCAAAAGATAATGTGTTTTTCCATAATATCTCTCCCCCTTTGACATGAAATGCCAAAGCAATACAAAACCAAATACAAATACAAAATACCAACTCATTACAAAATACCAACTACTCCCCCTGAGAAGTAGCTCTCCTCATCAAAGCCGAAAAAAGATTTCTCTGTTAATTCTGTCGGTTGATGACAAACATCAACTGTCTAAGAATCTACCGGTGGGGGTATAACTACAAGCTACTATCTAACATATTCAAAAGTCTCCTTCAGCAAAGGCTTAGTAAAAATATCTGCAATCTTCTCTTTAGTATTCACATAAACCAATTTCACTTCTTCTACTTCAACATTCTCTTTTAGAAAATTGAATTTGATAGAAACATGTTTAGTCTTAGAGTGAAATACTGGATTCTTAGATATATCAATTGTTGCCATATTTTCATAGTAAATAGTTATAGGTTCCTTGCATTTTACCTTTATGTCCTTCAACATTTGTTTAATCCATAATACCTATGTGCAATTAGTTGATGCTACAACATATTTTGATTATGTTATTGATAGTGATGTACAACTCTGTTTCTTACTCAACCATGAAATTAATCTTCTACCAAGAAAAAATACTTCACCGATGGTTCTTTTTTTGTCATCTACATCTCCTGCCCAATTTGCATCTGTGTATGCACATAAATCAAAGTTTTCATCTCTAGGATACCATAAGACAAGATTTGTAGTGCCTTGTAGGTACCAAAAAATTCTTTTTTACTGCCGATTCATGATTTTCTTTAGGATTACTCTGAAATCTTGAAACAATACATACTGCATTCATAATATCAAGTCATGTTTGTATCAAATGCAGTAAACCTCCTATCATATATTTGTATCATGTCGGTTTAATAGGTGTTGCTTCATCCTTCGATGATAATTTATTAGTTGTAGTCATAGGTGTGTTTACCGGTTTAGAGTTCTCCATGCCAAATTTCTTTAGTAATTCCTTCAAGTAATTAGATTGACATAAGAATATACCTTTATCAGTATGTGAAATCTGCAATCCTAAAAAGAATTTTACCTCTCCAATCATAGACATTTCAAATTCTTGCTGCATCTTATTAGAAAAGTCTTTACACAATCCATCTTCTCCTCGAAAGATTATATCATCAACAAAAACTTCAATAACCAAGATGTCATCATTAGTCACTTTGTAGTATAGATTGTTGTCAGCATTACCTTTAGTGTAACCAAGCTTCAAAAGATATTTGTCCAATCTAGCATACCAAGCTCTAGGAGCTTTCTTTAATCCATGTAAAGATTGCCTTAGCCTGCAAACCATATCTTTGTCATCTGTCAAAGAAAATCCATTAGGTTGTTCAATGTAAACTTTTTCTTCAAGATCTCCATTCAAAAATGCACATTTAACATCCATTTGATATACTTTATAGTTCTTGTGAGTTGCAAAAGCCAATAATAATCTAACTGCCTCAATTCTAGCTACTCGTGAAAAGGTTTGATTGTAATCAATTCCTTCTTTTTGTGAATATCCCTTACACACTAATCTTGCTTTGTTTCTGATTACCTTGCCATCTTCATTAAGTTTATTTCTGAATATCCATTTAGTTCCAATTACATTTTTATATTTAGGTCGGGGAACCAATGACCAAGTGTTATTCCTTTCAATTTGTTCCAATTCATCTTCCATAGCTTTAATCCAATATTTATCTTCACATGCCTCATTAATTTATGTAGGTTCAATTTGAGAAATAAGACATACCTCTTCATTTTCCAATCTTCCTCTAGTCATAACTCCTTGAAATTTATTTCCAATTATTTGATCTTCAGAGTGGTTCAATCTTACATACTAGGTTGTTTTTACTTTTTGCTATTCTTTAGTGACTGTTGAATCCTTAGATGATGCTGATTTGACTGGATCAACATTTTGTACTGGTGTACTCATAGTAGGTTCATTTTCTATTATTTCTATTTCTGGTTCAGAGTCCAATGACCTTGAATTTCCTTTAAACTGTTCATTAATCTTCACATTTGCACTCTCAGCAATTTTCTGCAATCTCTTGTTAAAACATCTATATGCCTTTCTCTTAGATGAATAACCAAGAAATATTCCTTCATCACTTCTAAGATAAAATTTGCCTATATACTCATCTCTTCTAATATAGCATTTACTTCCAAATATTCTAAAATATTTAAGAGTGGGATTATTACCAAAACATAGTTCATGAGGGGTCTTACCAATTTCACCTTTGATGTGAACTTTGTTGAATGTATCAACTGTTGTATTCACTGCTTCTCTCCAATATATGTGAGGTAGGTTTGCTTCTGATATCATGCTTCTAGCTGCATCCAAGATAGTTTTGTTTTTCCTTTCCACAACTCCATTCTGCTGGGGTGTCCAGGGTGTTGACAACTGTCTTTTGATCCCATTCACTTCACAGAATGTATTAAAGTCCTTAGATGTGAATTCACCTCCTTGATATGATCTCAAACATTTGATTTTCTTATTGGTTTCATTTTCTACCATCACCTTGAATAGTTTGAATTTCCCAAATGCTTCAGATTTCTCCCTAAGAAAAGTAACCCAACACATTCTAGAATAGTCATCAATGATTAGCATGAAATACCTATCTCCTTGTATACTTCTAGTTCTTGCTGGACAACATAAATCATTATGAATTAAATCAAGAACATTGTTAGATTTCTCTAGAATACTCTTGAAAGTTGCTCTAACTTTCTTTCCAAATTGACATTCCCTACATACCGGATTGTGAGGTTTAACAATCTTAGGTAAATCTCTTACTGCCTTAGTTGTACTGATTTTCACAATGAAATCAAATTTTGCATGACAAAGTCTCTTATGCCATAACCAACATTCATCAATGTGTGCAATCAAACATGCTTTCTCATTGTTATTCAAGTGAAATATATTACCTTTAGTCTGATTACCAGTTACAATTTCCAAACCAGTTCTATTTAAGATTTTACATTTATCATTCTTAAATTGTAACTGAAATCTTTTTTCAACTAATTGACCAACATTCAAAAGATTATGCTTCAAACCTTCAACATAGTAAACATTATTAGTATTGCGCTTACCATAAAAAGATATAGTTCCTTTTCCTTTGATCATACAACCTTTATCATCTCCAAATCTCACTAGACCTCCATTGTATTCCTGAAAGGTTAAGAATTTACTCTTATCACTAGTCATATGATGTGAACATCCTGAATCAATGATCCATTCATCCTTATCTTCAATTTTAGCTGCCAGGGCCTGCTCTACCTATTGAATAGTAGGTGTCAGTTGATCTTCTGTTATAGCAACAAAATCCCATCCATTGTCTATTGGATCCTCATCAGAATCATCAGTAACTCCTTCATCAGCATAGTAACAAGATTTGTCTCTATTCTTCTTGAATTTGTATCTGTGATAATCAGGGTTGGGCTTATATGTTCTTTTAGCTTCTTTCAATCTTGCATGTCTATCAGGACACCTAGAAGCCATGTGACCAATTTTATTGTAGTTAAAACATTTAAATGGTTCTTTACCTTCATACTTACTTTCAACTGGACCTTTAGGCTTTTTCCTTGCAAATAGTGCTTCAAGCTCTTCCAGTTCTTCATTATCCTTTATGATTTCTTCAAGTTCTCTTGCATAGAAGACTTTCCAATCAGATTTCTCAGATGATGATGATGCTACAGATGATGATGATGCCTTAAAAGCTAGATTTGTCTTTATTTTAGCAATAGGACCAAATTCCTCAAGTTCAAAAGCTGAAAGTTTTCCAACCAAAGTGTCTCTAGATACTGATGTATTAGGCATTGTTCTCAATTCATTTATAGTAGTAAATTTTATTTTATATGCTAGTGGAAATGCTCTTAAAACTTTAGAAACAATCTCATCTTCACTTAAGGTTCCTCCACAACATTGTATATCAAAAAAAAATTCATTTACTCTTTTCATAAAAGCAGAAATTCTTTCATCTTCTTCCATTTTTAGATTTTCATACCTGACCCGGAAGCATTTAAGTTTTACAATTTTAACTGTGGTATCACCTTCATTCAATGTTTCCAATTTGTCCCAAATAGCTTTAGCAGTAGATCTATCTGATAATCCCACAATTTGGTGATCTAACAATGCGCTCAAAAGTGCTTCTCTTGCTTTGCAATCATTTTCCTCATCTTTAGCCAGGTTTGGTGGATTAGGTTGACCTTGAGTAGGAGCAGTATAACCATTCTTTGTAACATCCCATATGTCCTTTCTAATGCAATTCAAATGTGTCTCAATCCTGATCTTCCATATGCCATAGTTGGTTCCATCAAGTTTCAGACCGTCCTTCCTGAAATAGTTAGAAGACATTGGATCTCCTCAAGTTGTTGAACTTCTGCAAAAAAAGGACTAGGCTCTAATACCAATTGTTAGGTCCCGAAGACAGCTGAGAGGGGGAGGGGGCTGAATCTGTTGTCCAATAAATTCAAACCAAAATTAACTTAACCAAAACTTAATGCTTAATACCAGTAAACCAAACTTTATGCTGGTAGACAGTTTTATCAGTTAATTATAGTACCAGTAAAGATTAATGCATGAAATAGAAAGACAATAACATCCACAACACATAACATAGATATTTGTACATGGAAACCCTGTAAGGGGAAAAACCATGGTGGGAAGCCTTACCCACAATCAAATGATACTACTGCAGATAGTATGTGTGTACAATATAGAGTCTGCACATGTAGAAAGGCCAACTGCCTAGAGCTCACTGATCAATCACAAAATGGGAGTCACACTGATTACAATTGGATGGTTAAATCAAATGATAATGTATTGCTCAAAATGGCATCTTCATATGATGGATTCAGTACCAGTTAAGCTCTGATTATTTTCTCAATACCTTCCTTCAATCTTCAAATGATGGTTGCGTGTATAGCTCTGCTTATTTTCACATATACCTTATTACAATCATTTTCTAATCGCATATCAATCTCACAAATGAGATCTTACTTTTATACCATAACCTAAGACCAATTGAGTAGGTCAGCTCACTAAAGATATTACAATAAAATCAATTATAAATAAATCATTATGTGATGCATCATGTCGGCTCAATGCATTTAAAATAATAATAAATCATCTTCATGATGTGTCGTGATGATTTGGAATAGATATGCTTGTCGGTGCATAACCTGGACCTATTTGTCGGTAAGAACAAATATGCAAACCCAAATAAATCAATAACCAAATCGCCAAAACCAAGTGATCAAATAGTGTCTTCAACATAACCAAGTAGTCTCCAAGTCATTCCAAGTGTCGGTGAACAATATAACCTGCTGGTGAACCAAATACCAGTGACTATGCATAAGTCACTAACTTGCCGGTGAACATAACCAAAGATCTCCAAGTGCTGATAAGTGTTGACAAGTGTTGACATCAATGAAAAAACCAATGCAACACATCCAAAATACCAACAGTGAGTTGCATTTGTGTGTTTGATCTCTTTAGTTTTCCTTTTTGTTTTACCGGTTTGGTTTCTTAGAGATTGAGTGGTTAACTAGTATCCTGAAGTTGATTTGAAAGTCAAAAAGATTTAGGAACCACTGATTCACCCCCCTCTCAGTGGTACTCTGTATTCAACAATTGGTATAAGAGCCTAGGTTCCTAATTATCTTAAACCTTGGGTAGATTATGGACTTTGAACACAATGGCAAGAAATGAGTCTGTTTCCTCCAAAGATCCCATGTTTGATGGATCTAACTATGCCTTCTAGAGAAGAAGAATGGAGACCTATATTTCATCCCTAGGTTTTGATGTGTGGATGTCTATCAAGAATGGATATGTTGTCCCTAGTGTTCCTCCCACTAATTCGGATGCCAAAAGGGAGTATGAGAATAATGCCAAGGCCAAACATGCTATCTTGAGCGGGCTGTCTGATAATGAGTTTGTCAAAGTCATGCACTGTGTATCAGCCAAGGAGACTTGGGATAAACTGCAGAGGTTGTTTGAAGGAGATGCAAAATTCAAAGAGGCCAAGTGGCAAGCACTAAGGGGCCAACTTGAAAGTATCAAGATGAAAGATGATGAAAAGGTTGCAGATTATCTTCACAGACTTGATGAAACTGTGAATACCATCAGGGGACTCGGTGAAGAGATTGCAGATGAGACTCTTGTCAAGAAGGTTCTTAGATTTCTCACACCCAAGTATGATACTAAGGTGTCTTCCATAGAAGAAGCTAAGGATCTGAAGAATTTTACAATGGATGAGTTATTTGGTTCACTAACAACCTATGAGATGAGAACAACCAGTGATACTTCCTTAAGAAAAGAAGTAGCATTCAACATCACCAAAAAGGGCAAAGAAGCAGCTTCTCATAAAGAATCCAATGAAGACTCTTATTCTGAAGTAGAAAACTTTGTTAGGAAGATCAAGAGAGGATCCGACCAGTATAAAGGAAAGATACCACTTAAATGTTTCAACTATGGTAAGGTTGGACACTTTGCTGCAAAATGCCCCAATAAAGAAATCAGTGGGGATGAGTCAAGAGAGTTCAGTAAATCTGCTGGCAAAGATAGAGAAAGAAACACCTACTAGAAAGGAAGGAAAGGCTACCAGAATTAGAACAACCTATGTACTATTGAGGATGACATAACATATGAATAAAATGCATCCAAAGATGATTACCATGACAATGAAAGAAAAGTCAATCTCTTCATGGCACTTGGTGAACCAATTGATGAAAATGAGAAAGAGGAGGATATTGAAGTTGAAGTGGACTTGGAGGGTGAGATTATTAGTGCTCTTGAAGAATTGAGTAAAACAAGATGAGAACTCAAAAAGTTCAAGCTTGCTGTAGTAGATGAACAAGATCTCTTGAAACAATCTCTGGATGAGTTCGGTCAAGTTATATCTGACCTGAAATTGCAGCTAGAAAAAACTAAGAGGATATGTGAAGCTACATCCTCTGACTTAACAAGGAAGGAAAGGGAGCATCAAGAGTTGGAAGCAGAAATATTAAATCTTAGAAAGGAGCTTGAAGAAAGTAAGGAAGAAATAAAAATAAGGAGCAAGTATGAAGGCAACACCGAGGCCTTAGATAAGATGTTGAGCAAACAAAAGCAATCCAAAGATATTGGTGGCTTAGGCTTTGAAGAAGTTAAAATTTCAACCCACAAAGATAAATTCGACAAATAAATAATGTTCACCTCTTCAATTAAAGGTGAAGAAAAGAAGACATTCACCTTAGGCAAGGATACTAACAAAAAGACATATGCAGATGTTGTTGGAAATTGCCACTCAAATTGGTATACAACAATAAATTGGAGGTCACACTTCCTGCACCAACATGTAGATCCAAGGATAAAGGAAAAATTTGATCGTGAAGGATTCAACAGACTCAACAACATAAAGGGAAGACCCCCAATAAGATTGCTCCATTCAGGACCAAGACAACCTAACTGGTATATTCCAAACTTTCATGGTTACTATTACCAATGTAACAAATTTGGGCATAGAATAGCTGACTGTAGACTATTCAATCAGCCCTCTAAGAGTTATGAAAGTAGAAATCCATTTAATGCACTCTGGGATATGAATGTTGTCTTTTATCAGTGCAATGAATATGGTCATAAGAGTTTCGATTGGAGAAAGAATAAACCAATACCCTACAATAATTTTAAGGATGTTTCCTTAAATGAAAATATAAAATGCTATAATTGTCAAGGGTTTGGATACATAGAAAAGTTTTGCAAAAACCAGAAGATCAATTAGAAGAAGACAAATATTGATCAAGAGTCAGAAACTGAACCTGAGCTCAATATAGCAGTTGACAATAAGAAGGAGACCAAACTAGTTTGGGTTGAGAAAGAAAAGGAAAAGGCAAAATCAAGTCTCATAGTATAGACTACCTTACATGTTGAAAGGAAAAATCTATTGGTGGTAGATAGTGGTTGTTCAAACCATATGACTGGTGACAAAAAGAAATTTATTAAACTTGAAAATTGGAATGGTGGATTGTGAGATTTTGCCAAGATCAAGGGCACACTGAAAAGTATAAAAATAGAGACAAAAGAATGACAAGAACAAACTGTATTCTCATCAATATGAAAATGATCAACTGGATTAACCAATAAAATGAATATAAGCATGCTTATATAGGAAAGGCCATATGGATGTACGAGCACATGGTCATGACATGTGGCTCAATGAGAAACAAGGGTAGGTAAGAAATAGTAGGGGTAGGTAGGAGAAATAATATAATATTCCACAAGAGGTGGATGACCCACCGAATGTGGAGTGTAACAGCAAAATAAGACCACAAAAGGTGGAATTTCTCCTAAAAGCTCTATCCATATGTGCACACTTCCTTAAGTGTCTCAAATCCAAACTACGAAGAGATGCATTATCCTAAGTTAACTTAAGTAAAGTGTAATAATATCCAAAATGAATATTTATTTACACCAACACCCCCCCTTAAGTGCAACTTAGGGGAATGAAGACTCAAGTCAATAATGCAAGATGGGTCTCGACTGCTAGGCCAGGATAGGTACCCATGTACAATATGCAAATGCAAGCAAAACTATGTAATGAAATCTCTCACAAACGGAGAAAGGGAGAAAACCTAGTGGGAAAAAGCTCCCCCCTAAAAGAGAGATGAATGTACAAAAGACTCTCAAAGAAGAAGGAAAAAACCTCAAAGTGGAAAAAGTCCCCCCATAAGAGAGGAAGGAGATGTCAGCTGACCACCCCTAATGACACATCCCGCACCCCCAAGAGAGCTCGCAACTGCTGGAACTTAATCTTGGTGAAAGGTTTGGTGAATATGTTTGCAACCTGCTCCACTGTAGGACAATACTGCAAATCAATGACCTTCTCTTGAATCATCTCTTGAATATAGTGCATATGAATCTCGATGTGTTTAGTCCACTGGTGCTAGACCAGGTTCTTCAAGATTGCAATAGCACTCTGATTGTCGAAATGTAAAACTATCAGTCATGGATTGGTGAACCCAAACTCTGTGAGAATATGTTGAAGCCAAATGGTCTCAGTCGCTACGTTAACAACTCCTCGATACTCAGCTTCAGTCAAAGAAAGAGCAATCGCATGTTGCTTCTTTCTCTTCCAACAAATGGGGCCTGAACCAAGATGAAAATAGTAACCTAAAGTAGACTTATGATCATCAAGATTGCCAACCCAATCGAAGTCTGTGTAACCAACCAAGCAAAGTCCTATGTTTGATGCATAGTGAATCCCATAGTGATGTGTACCCTGGATGTAATGAAGGATGTGTTTGGCAGCTTTCTAATGAAGCTCATGTGGTTCCTATATGAAGTAGGAAACCATGCCAACTGCAAATGAAATATCAGGGCATGTATGAGTCAAGTAGATGAGACTACCCACAAGCTGACGATACAATGTGGCATCAACTAGTGGAGAAGAACACTGAGCCTCAAGCTTAACTCCTAAAAGAAAGGGAGTCGGTGCAAGCTTACAATCAGCTATATGAAAGCGTGCAAGTAGATTAAGAGCATACTTGGGCTGTGATAGTGTAATCTTGGAAGGTGACTGTGAAATATCTATCCTGAGAAAGTAGTGCAAAAGGCCCAAGTCAGTCATAGAAAATCTGTCATGCAAAGCAGATTTGACCCTACTAATGATGGATGTGGTCCTCCCTGTAATGATCAAATCATCAACATAGAGCACAAGTATCAAGTGAGAGTCATCATGTCGCAAAATGTAGACATTCGGATCAAAATGACACTTGGTGAACCCTGTTGAGAGAAGAAAGGAATCCATCTTAGCGTACCAAGCCCTGGAGGCCTGCTTAAGGCCATAGAGAGATTTTCTTAGTCTGCAAACCAAGGAAGTATCCTATATGAAACCCTGTGGCTGCTCCATATAAATCTCCTCATCAAGATCATCATGAAGAAAAGAACTCTTCACATCCATCTGATGTATAGCCCACACATGAGCTGTAGCAATAGCAAGTGTCAAGCAAATGGAGTTCATCTTGGCTATGGGCACAAAGGTCTTAGTATAGTCAACACTTGCAACCTGAGAGAAACCTTTCGCAACAAGCCAAGCCTTACACTTATCCACACTACCATCCACTGCATACTTGGTCCAATAGATCCACTTGCATCAAACCATCTTTCTCCCCTTAGGGAGATGGACTAAATCCCATGTGTTGTTCCTCATTAAGGAGCTATACTCTTCCTCCATAGCTTGGTCCCACTCAGGAACCCCTGATGCTTCCCGAAATGTCTATGGATCGAAAGCAGTAGTAATGAATGCATGTGGAAGATCCTGATCCTGTGACCATGTCCTTCATGTATCTGAAGGATCCCCTACAAGAGAACCCGCCGACTCAAGTGTCTATCGAGCCCAATGAGGTCTAGGTGGAGGTGGAGAATGATGCTCCTCAACTGCAAGTGGACCCTATAGAGGTGTAACCCTGTGAGTTGGAGTTGAAGGAGTCTCATCATATGAATCACTACCATCACTATCCATAATGGACAAAGGTGGAGGAGGTAGAGAGGCTAAGCTAGGAGAGCTTTCCTCAAAGTGAACACTCCTCTCAATGAACACCTCATGTGTCTCAGGATCCATCAATCTATATGCCTTAACACCCTCAGGATATCCAACAAATATGCAAGGCTGAATCTGAGGTTCCAATTCCTTGCATTTCTGTGGAGGTATGTGAGCCCATGCTAGACACCCAAAGACTCTGAAATGTCTCACAATTTGTTTCCTACCAGCCTAAGACTCAAAAGGAGTAATACTTTGCAAAGCTTTGTGAGGAACCCGATTTTGGATGTATGTGGCACAACTGATAGCCTCTGCCCAAAAGGCGGGATCAAGAGAATGTGCATGTATCATATAGCTAGCCATTTCTTTGAGAGTTCTATTCTTGCGTTCTGCAATTTCTTTCTATTTTGGAGTGTATGCAATAGAATGCTAAAGATCACTCCCCTCAAATGTACAAAAATCCTCAAGTCTTTTATTCACATATTCCCTTCCATTATCTGTACGAAGAATCTTGACCACTTTCCCAGATTGCTTCTCCACACGAGTCTTGAAGTCTTGAAATCTGTCAAATACTTCACTCTTATGAATGAGAAAGTAGACCCAAGTGAAGCAGGATTAGTCATCAATGCAGGTGAGGACATAGAGGGCCTTCCTAAATGAAAGTGCTGGAAATGGACTTGCTACATCACTGTGAACAAGTTGAAGAACTTCCAAAGCTCTCCAAGCTTTCCCCTTATCAAACTTCTCCTGGGGATGCTTGCCCATGGAACAATCTGAACATACACCCTCTGAAAACTAATTCGAGGTAGACCTGTGACCATGTCTTTCATGTTGAGTTGTTGAAGATAGTGGTAGTTGAGGTGACCAAACTGCTTATGCCATAGCTTACTTTCAAAATTTGAATGAGTAAGCAAGGCCCTAGAAGGTGAACTTGGCACAAAGTGGGAGAATGAATAAATCCTTGAATTGTCATTGACTTGTCCCACTGCTACCAAGGCATCATCATCAAGTTCTTTTACCACAACTGAATCTGGTGTAAACTCAACCTTTTTCCCATTCCCATAGTGAGTGATTTGGTAGATAGAGAGAAGGTTGGTAGACAAGTTAAGAACATAAAGAACATTCTCAAATGTTCCATCATCCATGTCAACTGAACCTTTCCCTTCAACCTCTACTTGTGTATCATCACCTATGTAAATGTGAGGTACCTTTGATGGCTCCAATGAAGAAAATTGTTCCTTTGTAGAACCCATGTGATATGAGGCACCCGAGTCAAGTATCCACTGTTGTGAAGAACCTGTTGTAGCCACAAATGCTTGCCCTTTTTCCTTAGAATGTGAGGAAGAGGAAGGAGTTGAATCCTTCTTTGTGTAGGCGGATGGCAAGTTGATGTTGCTTTTCTTAAGAAGATTAGTTAACTCATCAACTTGCTTGGTGTACCATCGATGCTCATCATGACCATACTTCTTGCAATATACACAAGTTGGTTTATCCTTATTAGGTGGTGTCCCCTTCTTGGAAGAGGATGAAAAATTGCCTTGTGATGGAGAGGATGATTGTCCTTTTTCCTTTTGTGGCTTTGACTTATAGTTCTTCTTCTTCTTGTTAGAATCTTTGTCTTGACTTCCTTGATTCCCTTGATTAGCCACCAAAGCCTTGGATTTGAAGACTTGAGAAGCCCTATGTTCAACAACTTAGATTGTTCCAATATCAACATTTTTTGTGAAAGCATCAAATGAAGGCATAACATAGGAACTCCCCACTGTCAAACGATGAGTTTGGAAGCTAGATACAAATGCTGCATATTCTGATGCAAGCTTATCCAACAAGTTGAATATTAACAGAGCATCCTTTTTATCAATTCCACAATCCTTAAGCTTTTCTCTTAGCTCATTTTCTTTGGTGACATAATCTTGGATTGTATCAAAACTCTTCGGATCCGAGTTGGTGAGCTCATTGTCAATTTTGTAACCTTTGATTTCATCAACTTGACCATACAATTTCTGAAACATATCCCAAGCCTCTTTGATTGTTGTACACTTCTCAATGTGAAAAATGAGTCATTTGATACATATTTATGCAAAGTTCCAAGAGCCATGCAATTCTTAGTGAGCCATTCTAACTAAGCATTAGGATTAGCCTTAGGATCAAGTGGTGTTGCTATAGTTCCATCTATGTAATGTGTGAGACCTTTTTCCATTAATTTACTCCATACTTTAATTTTCCATGATGCATAATTATGTGGAGTTAAAGGTGGAAATTTATGAGGACTCATTGCAACAAAAATGAAAAAGCACAAGGAAATAGAGGCACAATCACCCAAGACACCCCCCCAAAGTCACTCAATCAAAGAACCCCCCCAAAAGTGATGATTTGGCACTTTATACTTAGTGCATGTACAATGGGGCACTTGCAAAAAATGGCAAAGTGAACTTCTGATTACAGTTTTACAACTGCCTCAATAAGGCCAAAAGAGACTCAAACTAATAGTGCAAGAGATCTAAACTAAGATCCAAGCAATTTACAAGTACCAAATAGGCCAAATAAGACCAATATCTAAAAGTACAATTTTCACTCAAAATCTATGAAATATGATCATAGATTATGAAAGTAGATGAAAAAACATGCACTTTCAAAAAAAACAGCACCTGAAAAGGAGGTCGTATGAGGTCAAACGAGGCCTTTGAATTTGCAGAATTGAGGATTGGACATGTACAATTGAGAGAATCCAAAAATTAAGAAAACCTTGTGCACCAAAATCATAAAATAACCACACCACTATGAAGAGCATGAAAAATTAGCCCAAATAAAAAAAATTACACCCAAAAAGGAGAAAAATTGAGCAAGTTATGAGCCTCCAAAGTTGGCCCAAAAAACCAAACAGCTCAACGGAGTTCCAAAAAAAATGCTAACTGGGCAAAAAAAAAGGTGGCATTGACTGGGTAGATCTGTTGATGTGGTAGGTCACTGGACCTGCAGCTGATGTGTCAGGCAGAGGTGGCAAGCAGTGGGCCCAGTTGACATGGCAGGCAGTCGGCGGTCGCCAGAAAAAATGACAGGTAGCGGCCAGAAAACAGTCGTCGGCCAGAATCCGGCTATCAGAGGTCTGCCGGTAGGCCAGCGGCTGGGGGCCCGTCAGGGGTGGCCAGAGTAGCAGGGCCGAAGTTGGCGGCAGAGCTGGCGGGAGGTGCCAAGGCCAGCGAGAGGTGGTCATCGATGGGACGTGGCCACCGGGGCCGGAGGGACTGCTGTCATTGTCAGGGCCAGAGGGGCCGACCAGAGGAGTTGCTGCCTGAGGATAGTGGGAGGAAGTGTCGTCGGGCTTTTGCATGGTCAGGTCGGTGGTGTTGTTGGCTGCTGCATAGGGATGGTAGCTAGAGTATGATGGGAACCTGCAGACATGGCAGTACGAGGGGCAGGGGGTCTTCAGACCCCCCCCCCAAAAAAAAATTGCCTTCGCCTTTTTTCGAATTTTTTATTTATTTATTTATTTACTTTTCAAAAAAAACTGGAAAAATTTTCAGAAAAAAAAATATATATATATATATGTATTTTTAAATCCGAAAAATTCCATACCGTACTGCCCAAATTGGGCAAAAAATTCCTCCACCCCCAAAAGTCGATTTTTGCCAAAATTGGTCGAGTTTATACTCGATTTTTATGGAAACGGCCTCCCGGACATAATGGAGAGGTCAAAAATGCTCTAAGATGCCTCCAAAAAAATGCTTGTTCATCAGATCTGAAAATAGAAGCCTTCTAAAATGTCTCCAAAAACTAATCAATGAAGCCCCAATGGCTCTGATACCATGTGATATTTTGCCAAGATCAAGGGCACAATGAAAATTATAAAAATAGAGACAAAAGAATGACAAGAACAAACTGTATTCTCATCAATATGAAAATGATCAACTGGATTAACCAATACAATGAATATAGGCCTTCTTATAGGTAAGGCTATATGGATGTACGAGCACACAATCATGACATGTGGCTCAAAAGAAAACAAGGGTAGGTAAGAAATAGTAGGGGTAGGTAGAAGAAATAATATAATATTCCACAAGAGGTGGATGACCCACCGAATGTGGAGTGTAACAACAAAATAAGACCACAAAAAGTGGAATTTCTCCTACAAGCTCTATCCTTATGTGCACACTTCCCTAAGTGTCTCAAATCCAAACTACGAAGAGATGCATTGTCCTAAGTTAACTTAAGTAAAGTGTAATAATATCCAAAATGAATATTTATCTACACCAACATGGATCAGTAAGGTTTGGAGACAATTCTTCCATCAAAATAAAGGGAAAAGGAACTCTAAGCATTGATGGAAAATTGAAGGCACATGATATATATTATGTGGAAGGCCTAAGCACAATCTGCTAAGTGTGAGTTAGATGTGTGACAAAGGTTACAAATTCACCTTTGACTCAACTAGTTGCTAGATAAAGAAAGATAGTACCGGTAAAGTTGTAGCAGAAGGAAAGAAAACAAATGGAAATGTTTATAATCAGAAGGAATGCTATGAGTCCCAATGTATGTTACGAAAAGTAGATGAAAGTTGGCTATGACACCAAAGATTAGGACACATAAATTTTGATAACCTAGCTGCAGTAAGAAAAAAGGGGTGTGTGAGGAATATTCCACCAATCATCAAACCGGTAAACACATTTTGTGATAAATGTGTAAAAGGTAAGCAAACTAAAGTGAGCTTCAGGACAAAAGAGCACAACACCTCAAGACTGCTTGAAATTGTGCATACAGTTCTATGTGGTCCAACTAGGACAAGAGCACTTTAGGTGAAAGATATTTTATGCTCTTCATCGATGACTACTCAAGAATTACATGGGTCCCCGTTCTGCAAGATAAATCACAAGCATTTGAAAGATTCAAGATCTTTCAGAAGATGGTGGAAAGAGAAAGTGGGTATAGGTTAAAGTGCCTAAGATCAGATGGGGGTGGAGAGTTTACATCAAATGAATTTGAAGATTATTGTGAAAATCATGGAATTAGAAGGCAACACTCTTCTCCTAGGACACCACAACAAAATGGTGTGGTAGAAAGGAAGAATGGGACAGTCAAGGAGATGGATAGAACCATGTTAAATGAGGCCAGTTTGCCAGACACATATTGGAAAGAAGTTGTTCATACTACTGCATATACTTTGAATCGGGTTCAATTAAGAACAAACAACAGGATGACACCTTATGAGTTGTGGTATGACCGGAAACCATCAGTTAAATACTTCAAAGTATTTGGAAGCAAGTGCTTTATCAAGAAAGATATGGATGGTCTAGGAAGTTTTCACTCCAAGAGTGATGAAGGAATCTTTCTTGGTTACTCATCTAACTACAAGGCCTACAAATGCTACAATAAAACACTAAGAAGAGTCGTTGAGAGTGTGCATGTAAAAGTTGATAAAGATATGCACAAAGGATGTCAACCACATATTAACCATTATGATAACTCTGGTGATGAAGATGATGAAGTTGAGTTAGATATTGAACTAGAGGTAGCATTCAAGAAGTCCCCCAGCCGGTATGTATAGCTGAATCACCTGGAAGAGAAAATTATTGGAAATAAGAGTGATGGTGTACAAACTAGAAGAAGACTTTGCCAGAATGATAAACAAGTCAACCTATGCCTCATGACTGAAGTAGAACCTAAAACATTAAATGAGGCCAACAAAAGACAAGAATGGATGGATGCCATGGAAGAAGAACTACAACAGATTAAGAAGAACAAGACTTGGGAATTAGTCCCTAGACCGGAAGAAAAGAACATGATTGGCACTAAATGGGTCTACTAGAACAAGATGAATGAAGAAGATAAGATTGTTAGGCATAAAGCTAGACTAGTGTGCAAAGGATACTCTCAAGTAGAGGGGATTGACTTTGAAGAAATATTTGCACCAGTATCTAGATTAGAAGCAATTAGAATGTTGCTAGCCTACTCTGCCTACAAGGGCTATAAAGTATACCAAATGGATGTAAAATCTGCCTTTCTCAATGGAAATTTGGAAGAAGAAGTGTACATGGAGCAACCAGAAGTTTTTCTACTACATGATGATGAGATATTTGTGTGTCGGTTGAAGAAGGCCTTGTATGGTCTAAAGCAATCTCCCAGAGCATGGTACTCAAGATTAGATCAGTACCTAAAGGAGTAGGGATTAAAAAAGGGAAGTGTTGATAGCAATTTGTACAAAAAGAAAGATGGGAACCACATGATCATTGTGGTTGTGTATGTAGATGACATCATTTTTGGAGGCAACAAGGACACCCTCTGCAAAGAATTTGTTGATTAGATGCAATCAGAATTTGAGATGTCAATTCTTGGTGAATTGACTTACTTGGTTTGTAGATATTACAACAAGATAAAGGAATCTTTATCTCACAAATCAAGTATGCAAAGGAGATGTTGAAGAAATTCAAACTGGAAGATTGTAAACTAGTAAGCACCCCCATGGTGACCGGCATCAAATTAAGAAAGAATGATGAATCACCAGTGGTGGATCAGACTCTGTATAGATCCATGATAGGCAGTCTATTGTATCTAACTACTTCAAGACCAGATATAGTTTAGGCAGTATGCATGGTGGCTAGATTCCAAGCTGCACCAAAGTAGTCACATATGAATGTTGTTAGTAGAATTTTTAGGTACCTACAAGGGACGCTTAGCTATGGTTTGCGGTATCCTAAACAAGGGGATTTTATCTTGGAAGCATACACTGATGTTGATTGGGCAGGTTGCATTGATGATCAAAAGAGCACAAGCGGTGGTGTATTGTTTCTAGGTGACCAGTTAGTCTCATGGCATAGAAAGAAGCAAGACTTAGTCTCTCTATCTACTGGTGAAGCTGAATACATTGTTGTTGCTACATGTTTCTCTCATGTTCTTTGGATAAAGAAGACTCTCAAAGACATACACATGGACATCACTGACCCTATTCTCATCTGGTGTGACCATTCGAGTTCAATCAACATAGCAAAGAATCCAGTCATGTATTCCAGAACAAAGCACATTTCTATCAAATATCACTTCCTCAAAGAGAAGGTTGAAGGATAGGAGATAAGGATGGATTATGTTCCTATTGGCGAACAAGTAGTAGACATTTTTACCAAACCATTACCAGTAAGCACTTTTACGTACCTTCAACACAAGTTGGGAGTTATGTCATCTGTCTAGGAAGGTTTTATGTATTTTAGGGGGAGCATGGTATGGATCAAAGGGGGAGTGCACAGTACCCTTTGTCATTGTGTCAAAGGGGGAGAAATGTACCAATATAGAGTGTCTAGCAAAAAGTTGACATCAATGCCAAAGGGGGAGATTATTGGCATTTTGGCATTTAGTTGTCATTGATGTCAACCGACATGATGGGTATTCACATGAATGTGAGCAGATAGAATGACAGCTTACCAATAAGGCATAAACTGGTTTGAAGGATAATTTCATGTTTATGATGAAGAGACAGAATGTTAAAAGTTGTTACAAACTACTGGAGGAGAAGATGTGTTACCGATATAGTGTGCACTACCAGTTAGCAGAAGAAGAAGAACTTACTGGTAAAGGCATGTACTAGTATGAGTTTGTTGAATGTTCAATTTTGAACCACCTATGTGTCGGTGAGCATAGTGATTGACCATGGTGATGCCATGTGGAGTCAAGGTGGCAAATAGGCAGAGGATGGTAAAACCATCATCGACACGGTTGGTGAAACTGTCTGTTGATATAAATGAAACAACCACAAATCATGAGATTGTATTTGATTGTTATGGCTTGAGGAAGAAACAATGATAGAGGAAGATTAGGGAGTAGTTGGCTCCTAGATCAATGCAAAGGAAATCCAATTCAGGAAGACCTCGAAAAGGAAATAGCTGAAGGTCTTTATGAGTCAACAGATTTCAAGGTAGGAGATCTTATTTGAGATTGCTATTTTTAGGAAATATGCATTGGATAATGGGAACCATGTACAGATGCATCCTTGAAGGATAGGTAATTGATCCAAGATAGGCTGGATCGGATCTCATGAAGATTGTGTTGGGAAGAGGAAACCCTAACCACACCAAAGTTTGAATTGTTTTCTGGCAGGAAATCTTGGGATAAATGAAGAGAGCTCGAGACAGAGGGGGTTGATGCTGCTGAGCAAAAGAAGAAGAGAAAAGAAAGATTTAGTGAAAGAGAAGAATTGCTAGCCTTAGAAATAGTTATAAGAAAGTTGCAGTGTAGGTGAGCAAGCATACCGGTGAGAGGATTCTATCGGCATAACTTTAGTTTTGCTTTTGAGTCATACCGACAAAGTGTGGTAGAGCATGCAACATCCAAGTGTGACATAGTATGTTAAGAGACTGTGTGAGAGAGGGAGAGAAAGATAAAAGATTCCAAGAATCGGAGATAGTAAATTCACAACAGGTAGTGTGAGATTCAGTGAAGGAGAAAAGATTGTCAACCGATAGTGAGTTAGTTGATCAAAGAGTTGCATAATTCATTTGCAACAAGAAGCCTTAATTTTATTCAAATAGTATTTCAATATACATCACCAAGTTGAATCTTGGTGCAGGGGTTGGTTCCATAAAAGTGTAGGGGTTGGTACTCCTTGGGTTGGTGCCCTAAATATTTGTAACCTAGTGTTTTACTTGAGGCTGGATTGGAGCAATAGTTTCCAATAGCATTTCTCACCGAGGTTTTTCCCATATTGGGTTTTCCTTGTACACTCAGAGTTGTGAGTTGCATTTGTGTGTTTGATCTCTTTAGTTTTCCTTTTTGCTTTACCAGTTTGGTTGCTTAGAGATTGAGTGGTTAACTAGTATTCTGAAGTTGATTTGAAAGTCAAAAAGATTTAGGAGCCATTGATTCACCCCCCTCTCAGTGGTACTCTGTGTTCACTGATAATTCTATTTCCTTCTTCTCTGCAAGGCTTCTGAGGGATAAGAATTTCTAATTAGGTCTTCAATTTCATCAAAATGGTGGGTGAAAACCCCCACCCTCATCTTATTTGTTTTAACATCATTTATGTAGCCTTCGGGTTTATAATTCCCTTCTTTAGCCACCTTGAGCCTATAATTATTTACAAGGAATCCATGTACCTTATCCAAGGTGTCACACCCTACATTGAATTCATTATATTTCACTATCCGGGAAAAATGTTGCCCCTTCCTTTCTATTCTTATTTTCTCTTTCTTTGACTACAACATCTACCAAATGAATTCTATGAATGCAAGCCTAGGTGAAACTATGATGGCCAACATTGTGGTGCTTGATTGCATCTATACACCCTTATTAATGTACAATTGGAATAGAAGAAGAAATCCCCAAAATTATGGGTGAAGGCACCCTCATGATACTTTGTGCCTTCAACCCTTGCACTATTGACCCTTAAAACCTGTACAATTTCCCTTGAGAGCCTAATTAACTTAACTCCCATCATAATCAAAATTATCATAACAAAGCAATCAAAGAATGTATAATAATTTGAATATTTAGACCCATTATCCCATGTTTGGGTCCATCTCTACACCAACCAATTTATGTGTGTGTTTGGCTCAAAAAGGTTTACCTTGAAAGACTCTTCCCATCCAAGTCTATTCTGATAAAGAATTAAATTGTACAATAATAAATAATATTTAAGTTCAACCCTTCCTTGAGGTTCCTTGCTTTAGTCAAGACCTCATGCAAGCTGTCCTGAATAATTTCAGTAAAATCATATAGTTCATTGTAATCAACATGCTAGATTCTTATGGCCATCATCATATAATCCATTGGCATAATAGTCAATCCACAGTCTTCTCCCAAAACTTGACAAAGGGCATAGTAATTTTTTTGTAAAATAGTCTTCCAAAAGAGTGAGGTCAAGGGGCTCCATCTTCGAGTTCACAAGGTAGCTCTTTCCTCCTTTATATAACTTTTTTTAAAAGAGGGGCAAAATATTTTGCCTCTAGAAGTCCCTCTTAGCATAATATTCCTTCTTCAACCTATCCTTATTTATTCTTTGAAGAACACTCCTATCCAAATCAGGTCACTCAGTGATAGCCACCTTTGACACATCAACCAACACATGGTCTATGGCCATTTTGACTATCATGCTCTGATGACGATAATTCTTAGTCAATTCTCTGATTAGCATTGGATCCACAAAAATATTAGGGACCACCAATTTCCCTAGATTCAGTCTTAATTGGTTTGAGATTGGGATAGATTTATCCATGTTTCCATAGAATTTGTTAAATATGTCCATCCTTTATTAGTGATGTGGACATCTCTTCATCCAGATTCATCATCACAAAATACAATCTTCATACCTTCTTGCATTGTAGAGCCCTGAAAAAACTCTAAGAGATCTTAGTGGAGGCTCCTTGCCTCTCTTTTCTTCCTTTGTTCCATCTCCTCCAATTTTTCCTCTACTTCCTTCTTAATTTCTTCTACAGTCTTTGTTGGAGCCAATAGAACTGAAGCTTCTGCAGTCTGCTCAGGTTGAGTAGGAGCTTTCTCCTCTTCTATAGAATTCTATTTCATTTTCTTAGGGGCCCTCTGTGTGGCCTTCTTTGTTGGGGATTTTCTCTTCTTGAGTTCAAAAGCCTCTGTCTATGGGCTTTGTTCTTCAATGGGTAGATGTTGGGAAAATGAGGCCTCTATGAATGGTGCTTGAGCAGAGGGCTTTGCAGTAGGTTTCCTCCTCTTTGGGGTGGGTTTCCTGGCTTTTGGAGGAGGGGTAGGGTCATCTAATGATTCATCATCATTAGAAACCACAATTGTTTTTGTTACCCTTTTCCTTTTTGGCTTAGGAGGTTTTTCCTTAGGTGGGGCACTTAGTGTAGGCTCAAAGATAGTACAAGGAACATCAATAGAAGTAGGGTTAACAATAGGCACATTCACAATTGTTGGCAAGTGGTAGATAGTAGTAAGTGGGACAACATGGGTAATTTCAGGAGCAGAGGAACTTGTCTCTACAATTTGTGCCTTTGAAGTAAATGAGGTGGGAGCACTAGGGGAGGATGCCATCGTAATTCTTTGAATCAAAGAAAAAACACAATTCACATAGATAGGACATTACCGTATCTAGGGAAATTAAAAGAATTTTTTCCTAAAACACCCCCCATACAATAAGACACAACTTTTTATAAAGTAAATGCATGGTTTTAGCAATTACTTATTGATTTCAAAGCATAATCTGGTTGCTCCGGTTACACTACTCTCTTCGATAGCCTTAAAATCACTTTGGTTGATGTACGAATGTTGTGTGCTTGTAAATGACCTTTGAAATTTACTTCTATGGTGCATACATTAATCGCATTTGATTCATACGTACATGGCACCTCGGGTTGGTGGCTTGAAATTTGAATTCGTCTATTGATTGCATGGACAAATGGCTGAGATTACCCCTCATTTGTCCTCTCATTGCTGACATGGCACGTAATAAATCATCTTTGGTCACCTTGAGAATTATGAGAATTCACAACCTTGTTGTCTTTCAAGTCCTCCTACTATGAGATAGCAGGGAGAACAGTGTTATTTCTTTCTAAATACCCCACATCATCTTCCTAAAATGAATTATTCTCCTAAAGGGAAGATCCTCCTCATCATCTATACACATCTCTCTATCCCATGATGTAGTGTATTTCTTCTTAGGAAAACCCATTTCCCTTTATCCCCTGTATCATACTCTATCCCTGTAGGACAATAGTGAAAACTATTTTTCCCTATCCCCCTTATCCCGCATCAAACTTCACATACTTCATTTACCCTTGTGGGGTAGCATTCTTCCATTCTCACATGCTCCCCGCTATCCCATAGGTCATCTCATTTGAACTAATCTTCTTCAACTTCTATCTTCATTTCTACTGGGTGTCAGGAAGTACTGAATTCTTCGGCTATTAATTTCCTGCACCACATCTCCTTTTGCCTCTGGACCTTGTAGGGTATAAATTTATTTTGTTTGCCTTTGTTCCCATTGTCCTGCATAAGCATTAATATTATATCCTTGTCCGCAAAGGAGTTCCAACTATTGACCCTTCTATTAGGACCTATAAAAAAATTTTAATTTGAGGGGCCCATTTTAAAATTCTACTCTACACTTTTAGAATGGCACTTGATGAATCAACCTGAATCGCCTAGTTTGAGGGCTTGAAAAATAGAGCCAACAATCTTCCCCTCGCTTGCCTATGAAAAGTGAAGGCATTTGAATTTTTTAACCAAATGCAATGGCGGGTAGAGGGTTTGCATTCTCCTCGCCCATGGTATGGCATGGCTATTAAAACCTTCAGGAAAATTCATTTGGCAAGTGTATCACCTAATCCCCTACATGGTAGATGGAAGGTAAAAGAAACTTCAAAACAAATGCAATCAGCCTGTGTAAAGCATTTTTACTTGGGCGCCAAATTGGGTTTACAAAAGAAATAAGTGTCAGGCATAAAATCATTTGTCCCATATTGGTTCTGTAGAGGATATTTTATGTATTTAAATACAAAGACACACACTTCTATAGTGTCAAAGCTTAAGGGCTTTCGGCAAGAGGTGGCTCGTGGCCAAGTGGACCCCGCGTGTGTGCACATCCCGAGGCAACCAAATTTTGTAGCAAAAGGGTGAATTAACAAGCGAGAAAGTTGCAGATGATTTGACGGTCATCGCTAGTCTGCTATACGAAGATACATGCCAGTTATCCATTGTGAATCATTGACAAGGTTGTGGTGGGTTCAACGAAGGTGAGGCAGCGATCCAGTGGTAGATGAAGTGGCGGTCACATGGCAGGTTAGGTGGTGGCCAGCCGGATGCGCGGACAAATCAGGAAGTGACATATGGCATAAGCAAGCAGGATAAAGTGATTAAGGGATGAGCAAGTCTGAGGAAGATCGATGGTGGTCACTAATCCGCAGCCAAAAATAGCTCGATGAATAACCATTGTGGCTCAGCGACAAAGAAGTGGAAGGTCTGGCCTAGGGTGATGTGGTGCTTAAGGTGGTGCCCAGATGGATCCAAAGGCGATCCAGGGGCTGACACATGGTGGGCCTAACAGAAGGGGTGAGTGGCCCAGGTGAGATAAGGGTCGTGCAAATTGAGAAGATCCAACGACATATCTGAGGAAGATCAACGGTGGAGTAAAATTCTAGGACTATCAATGGCTATCGTTGTACCGCAGTTGTGAAGTGCCCAAAATGAATACCCTCGCGACATGGCAACCAAGTGGTGGGACCCGATAGGAGAGTAGCTCAAGCAAGTTAACAAGAGAGCAAGTCTGAGGTAGATCAACGGTGGTTGTTGATCCGCTATGTAGAGATGCATGCCAGTTACCCATTGCAGATCAGTGACTAGTGAGATGGTGTCCAGTGGCAGTTGTAGTGACAAACAAGTGGATCTACAAGTGGGATAGAGGAGACACATGGCATAAATGGATGACGAGCTAAAGGCCAAGCAGGTTGAGTAGATCTGACAATCGAGCGAGAAGATCCAATGGTGGAAACTAGGTCGCGATGGGAAACTGCTCGTTAGAATATCCATCATGACCCAGTGACAAAAGAAGAGCTTCATTCTGGTGGTGAGTCTAGTTGTGCTAAGGTGGCAGGTAAGGGACTCTGGAGCCAATCGGGGGGTGCCATGTGGCAGGGTGTAGAAGGAGAAGTCAAAATTAAATGTATAGTTTCGACTATAATGAAAATGAAAAGATTTAAATGACTATTGTGCCTAACTGATCTGCAAGAGAAATTAATGACTGACCTACAAAGAGATTGATGGTTGAGGGGTTATTTTTTGCCCGAATATACAAGTGTTATATATCATTGGAAATCTCTCAATACAGAGATTTTTTTTTGCAGTCAATTGTTACACACGTCAAGTATCTCAAGAGAAGTTTCCTCGAGATTTTAGAAGGATTTTTTAGTCTGCCAGTGATGATTTTTCTGCAAGCCAAGGGTGTGAGAAGTCGATGGCAGAGGGAGTAGGACTTTTCATTAATGAAATCTGAATTCTCCTCTCTTCCTTCTTATTCAGAGGTCTTCTCATTTGGTAGGGGGTTCTATAATTTTTGTGAGCAGAGCTCCATATTCCGTGTTTCCAGCTCTGAGTTTTTCTTCCAGAGTTTGTATAGTCTAATGTCTTTTTCAAGTAATGGGGTATATCTTCTTGCTATAGGTGTTTTTTGTTGCAGGTTCTTATGTATGTAAGGCATGCATAGATTCACACAAACTTGTCTCTAGATATATATTTCTTTGTTACAAATTAAATCCTCAAGGAGGCTAGAATTTGTCATCTCAAGGAGATTGTTGTGATTGTTTGCAGGCATTCTTCAAGGAAGAATTTAAATTTTGTAATCAATAATAAATAATGGAATATATTTTCAAGATCTGATGATTTTGTGAATGAGCTGAGTAATGCATTTATGCAAGGCATTAATGCAAGAATATTTTAATATGAAGAAGGACTTGCAGAAGAGGTTCTCATTTACAGTTTGATGTATGACTTTGTTCCCCTTGGATAAGGCACTGGTCTTGCAGATTCTGGGGATCCTCAAAGATTTTTTAAAATCAAATATCCATTTCCTTTTATGTTTGTAGTTTTAATTTGTTCCACCTATCTCACGCTTCAACTTAGTTGAGATGTCAATGTAGATCTAGCCCATCTGCAGTAACCTCCTAGTTGTTAAGCCTTATGAGATCGATCTACTTTTATTGATGTTGTCATATGTGGGTAATGAGTCTAATTCAATGCATCAAAGGTACACCCACCTAAGTTTTTGTAGAGCCTAAAGAGTAGAATGATTCAAATCCTTGTTATGTTGTCCAAGTCCTGAAGTTCTTCATTGTATGAAGTTGGCTATTTCATAGATAGATTGCAGGTGAACTTGGTTTGCTCTTTTTTGAGAACAACAAAAACCCTTTAATCATCATGGGATAGCGGGAATAATATACTAAATGGACACTTCTTTCCTTGCGTCGCTACTCTTCCTTGCATTTTATCCTCGTGAGGTAACATATTTCACTATTCCCACCAGCCCGCACGTGCATTGCATTTCAGCAAAGGGCTTGTTGGCATTGTTCCTTATTGTTTCCATGGGATAGCGGGGAGTACACATCTAATTACCATTTCTTCCCCCACATCACCTTTTGTCAACTCATCTCAACCATGTAGGATAGGGTGATTATTAAGATTTCATTCTTCCCGATGTCCCGTGCAAGACACCTATATTCCCCTTTTCTTTATTCTTGGCAAAAAATATTTGATGGTCCGACACTATGGCAAGGACCATCCAATTTATTTTAATACTTATCCCGTGGTGCATGCTCTCTCCTTTTTAAATCCACGTGGGACAAAGATAGCTTCATCTTTTCTAAGAATCATGTAGGATAGTAGGAAAAACTATGTTCTTCCCACATGCTTAGCCCACAGTATTTATGGACGTAATCTATGATCTTTATAGGGAAAAGCCTTCATCAAAATTCCTTAGTTCTCTCTATCTCATGGGGTGATCTAGAAATAATTCCCAACTTCATCAAAGTAATACCACGTGGGTTAAGAATCTGCACAACTACCAACTTAATTTCTTAGCCTGCATGGGCAAATTTTCCAATGTGAAGGTCGTGCAGGGTAGGTCCTCCTGTTAATGGTAACACTTAATGTTGTTCCATAGGATCTGAGACCATGACTTACAATTGGCATGGGGTAGAGTCCTTGGCACCAGACTGTAGACCCCACCATCCCGTGTGACCAAAGATACAAGGGTGGTCACACTTTCACATACATGGGGACCTGTGAAGGGTAAAAGGAGTCATGGCCTAGGGATTTACTAGGATGTTTTAAATATTAATACTTACCCATTGGGGGGAAAACATAAGACATAGGACATAGAATGTATTTGAGCGACTGGCTCGATAGGGAGACTAGGTACACAGGGCTGGTAAACTCACGACCATGAACCCTTCAAGTGATAACTTAAAACATGGTCACCGACCACTAACGGTCAACTGCAAAATATAACAAGGGCTGAAAAAGAAAGGAAATCATCAACTTATTTATTTTAAAACCCCCCTAAAACCCTATAATTCTAGGCCTTAAGCATAGGCATAGTGTCCCTAAAGGCAAATTTTGACACCTCCAACAGGTCCAAATTTTAAATAGAAAAATAAGAAAACGGTTTGATTTAAAAGAAATAATAATAAAGACACAATCTCAATCAACACTCGAACTAAGTTAAACCAAGCTCTTGTTTTCAATGATAACTATAAGGAACCTTAAAGAATATAATGATAATCAATTAAATTGTAATAAACTTCATCTCATTAAAAGGCATGCTAAAACAATAACAATTCATTTTCTATTATGTACCTATACATATATTCAACTAAATTTAAAATTTAATTAATTTCCAATATTTTAATTTAATTATCTTAATTATATTTATCCAGCTACTTTGTCAAAATACAACATAACCTATCGCTTAATGGCTACTAGCATTGTTTCTAATTAACTTCTAGACATCGACATATCAATAACATAAATAACCAATGAATTAATTGATTCCCAACAACTTAATAAAGTTTTGATGAATATAATAAAATATAATTATATAATTGATTATTTATAATACCAAAATAGATTCTTGGAATAAAGCAAAAAAAATTCCCAAGCTGAAACTAAAATCTCCAAATATCCTCATGGAGTAATTTATGGTTACAAAAGAAAATAAACAAATTAGCATAAAATAGATAAATAAATTAAATATAGTTGCATTAAGATAAAATAATAACCAATCCAAATTATACAAGGCTCAAAACCCACAAATAACTATATTCATGCACAGGAAGCTAATAATCATAAGCAAATTACCCAAAAACTAATGATTGGCTACCAAAAAATAAACAATTGGGGACGGTTTGCAATGACTGGCACATTAATGTTGCAGGACGAATCAATAAAAAAACACAGGCAATAATAAGAAACTGGATGATTTATTTAGTGCAGGGTAAAATTATATATATATATATATATATATATATATATATATATATATATATATATATATATATATATATATATATATATATATATATATATATATATATAGTAGGACCAATTAATATGAAGAGAGGGCAAAATAAAGAATAACGTGAGGAAAGGAAAAATGCCCAGTGGCACACCCATGACCAATGCAAAGGAGGGAAGAGGCTGTGGGACGGGACTGCCTTCCAACACCATGGGAAAGGCCTGTTAGGATAGCCAGTGGACAACTCAAAGGGGGGGGGTGAATACATTATCAATAGATTATAAAAATTTAAGCACACAAAAACTTTTACCAAAATGCATAAACCATATACCCAAATAGAAGATATAACAATTAAGCACAAACATAAATCACAGAACAATTACCAACCATCCATAACATATAACACCGAGATTTGTACGTGGAAAACCTAATAAAGGAAAAAACCATGATGGGAAACCTACCCACAGTTAGATAATACTTTTGCAACAAGTATGTGATTTACAATAAGAGGAGCCTACACATACAGGAAGTCCAACAACCTAGAGTGCACTACTCGTCACAAAAGGAGCCTCACTAACTACAAAATAAATCCAGACTACAATCCGGAAAGATGAATGATTTGCAAGAATAGCATCTCCTATGTCTAAGTATAGTTCTAGTTAAGCTCAATACCAAAGGTCTTAAACCTCTTTTACAAACCCAATTTGATCACCTATGATTGACAAAAACCTCTACATATGATTACAACTTTATTCACACACAGATAGTCCCATAACCTTAACCTACCACATGATCTACAAAGAGATCTTACATCATATTTATATGAACCTAGGACCTAAACAATTAGGTCAGCCACCTAAAAGATAATACAATAAATCCATTATATAATCCCGCAAACCAATGATAAACCAAGTTGGCCTAAGACCGAAAAAACATAAACCAAACAATAAATCCAATCAATGATGCATTGGGAGCATCAACCAACACATTAAATAAACCGGTCCATAACCTAATAGAATAACCACCAAACCTAAAATAGGTTGCCATAAGCCAAATGAAACACTAGGAACAACTGGAACACGAACATGATAATCATCAACATCCTGATAACCTTCTAGAAGCTACACCAACACCACTTATTGGATACACCAAAAGATCTTCAACAAAGTGCTGCTAGTAAAACCCTTACTGGTAACCAAAAGACTTACTAGAATAAATGATAGCATTTGGATCATCAAATTCCAAACCAACTGAGTGTGATTAACATCAAGAACACATGAATAACCAATTCCAACAGCCAGACCAAAACCAGAGATAAATCTCCAGATAAACATCAAAGACCAACCAGTCTACTAAAAGTAGGTAGACAACAAAACAACTAGTGTTGACATCAATGACAAAAATAAATGCAACACATAATGAATTCTGCCAAATTTCCAACAATCTCCCCCTTTGCAATTGATGGCACCACTAGATGTGAAAAACATCTAGGTGCTAAGAAATGTCAAACAAGTCTCCTCGATGGAAGACATCCAAGAAACTCTCCAAGATGATATGACAATGAAGTTTTGAACCAACTGACCAAACTCCTCCTGTGAATGATATCCCTGTTAAGCTCTATTTTTCACATAAATATCTCCCCCCCTTTGACATCAAAGAAAAATCATAAAACGTTTGAAACACACAGCTGACTACTCCCCCTGAGTAGTAACACCAACACATCAATCCAGAAATGAATAATAGCACTGATAAATACATACCAAACTAATGCCAATCAACATCACTCAAGTTTCTACTAAAGGGGTAGAAACTCCCAATCTATCTCTGAAATACTCAAATGATTCCTTAGGCAAAGGTTTAGTGAAGATATCTACAATCTTCTCTTTCGTGTTCACATAAACCAGTCTGACTTCATTTGCTTCCACCTTCTTCTTTAGAAAATTATACTTGATATAAATGTGCTTAGTCTTAGAATGAAATACCGGATTCTTTGATATGTCAATAGCAACAGAGTTATCACACTGAATAACTAATGGTTCATTGCAATCTACCCTTATATCCTTCAACAATTGCTTCATCCATAGAACTTGTGTACAGTTAGTAGTAGCAACAACATACTTAGCTTCAGTAGTAAACAAAGAAGTACATGACCGTTTCTTGTTGATTCATGAAACAAGTTTCTTTCCAAGAAAGAAAGCTCCACCGGATGTGCTCTTCTGGTCATCAACATCTCCAGCCTAGTCAACATCTATATATGCACATAGTGTATATTCATCATTTTTAGGATACCACAAACCATACTCAGTTGTTCCTTGCAAATACCTAAAAAACCTTTTCATCGCACTCTCATGATTCTCTCTAGTATCACTCCGATATCTTCATACAATACAAACTACATTCATTATATCTGGTCTAGTCTGAGTCAGATATAACAAACCTCCAATCATAGAATTATACCATGTAAGATTTATCAGAGCTGGTGCATCATTCTTTGTCAATTTCTCACTTGTAACTATAAGGGTACCAACCAGTTTAGAATTTCCATACCAAATTTCTCCAACAACTCTCTAACATACTTAGTTTGATAGATGAAAATACCTTTATCATTCTGAGTAATCTGCAAACCTAAGAAAAATTTCATCTCCCCAATCATAGACATCTCAAATTCATTCTTCATATTTTTAGAGAATTCCATACATAACTTATCCTCGCCTCCAAAAATGATATCATCAACAAAGACTTCAAAAATCAATGTCATCATTAGTGATCTTATAATATAAGTTACTATCAAAAATTACCTTTAGTGAAACCAAGCTTCAAAAAGATATTTGTCCAATCTAGCATACCAAGCTCTAGGGGCTTGTTTCAATCTATATAAAGCTTTCCTTAACCTGCAAACCATGTTTTTGTCATCTAAAAGTGAAAATCCATCAGGTTGCTCAATGTAAACTTCCTCTTCAAGATCTCCATTTAAAAATGCACACTTAACATCCATCTAATAAACCTTGTATATCTTATGGGCAGCATAAGCAAGAAATAATCTAACAGCTTCAATCCTAGCTACTAGAGTAAAAGTCTCATCATAATCAATTCCTTCCTTCTAAGAATATCCTTTACATACCAATCTAGCCTTATTCGTCACAACTTGTCTATCCTCATTCAATTTATTCCTAAAAACCCATTTAGTTCCAATAACATTCTTATTTTTAGGTTGGGGAACTAAAGTCCATGTGTTGTTCTTTTCAATCTGATCTAATTCCTCTTCCATAGCTCTCATCCAACATTCATCTTTACAAGCTTCAATAACTAATGCCAGTTCAACTTGAGAAACTAAAAATACCTCATCAGTTGCCCATCTTCTTCTTGTCATTACTCCTTTTTTCTTGTCTCCAATGATCTGATCTTCTGAATGATTTAACCCTATATACCTAGGAGTCTTCTGCCTTTCTGTTCCTCTACTCTGATCTTCTGTTACTATTTAATTTTTTGATACAGCTGGGGTAACTGGTTCAATATTATGTTCTAATACGGGTGCTACTAGTTTACTTATGATCATATTCACTTCCGATTCTCTCTCATAAGTTTTGATTTGACCTTTGTACAACCCATCCACCTTGACATTAGCACTTTCCACAATTCTCTCCAATCTTTTATTATAACATCTTTATGCTTTTCTTTCATTAGAATAACCAAGAAATATCCCTTCATCACATCTAGGATCAAACTTTCCAATGGCATCATCTCTTTTGATATAGCATTTACTACCAAATATTCTAAAATACTTAACTGTACGTGTATGACAAAATGATAACTCATAACATGTCTTACCGGTGTCTCCTTTGATATGAACTCTATTGAATGTGTATAACATAGTTCTCACAACTTCTCTACAACATATATGAGGCAAATTAGCTTCCATCATCATAGTTTTGACCGCATCCAAGATAGTTCTATTCTTTCTTTCCACAACACCATTCTGCTGAGGTGTTCGGGGTGCAGACAACTCTCTCCTTATCCCATACTTCTTACAATAACTATTAAATTCATCGGATGTGAATTCACCACCTTGATATGACCTTAAGCATTTAATCTTCAACCCTATCTCTATCTAACCTTTACCTATAAATATCTTAAACTTATCAAAAGCTTTAGATTTCTCCCTTAGAAAAGTAACCCACATCATTCTAGAATAATCATCAATGATTAGCATGAAATATCTATCACCTTGAAAACTCTTTATTCTAGCAGGACCATGCAAATTAGTATGAATAAGATCAAGAACATCATTAGATTTGTCTTCTATACTCTTAAAAGAAGCTCTAACTTGCTTTCCCATTTGACATTCCTTACATACCATATTATAGGGCTTCACAATCTTAGGTATATCTCTAACAACCTTAGTTGAACTAATCTTTACAATGCAATCATAATTCACATGACACAACCTCTTATGTCATAGCCAGCTCTCATCAACTTATGCAATCAAACATGTCTTCTCACTAGAGTTCAAATGAAAGATGTTACCTTTAGTCTAAGTACCGTTCGCAATCTCCAATCTAGATCTGTTAATGATTTTGTATTTTCCATCCTTGAATTGTAATTGAAATCCCTTATCCACCAACTATCCTACACTCAAAAGATTATGCCTTAAACCTCCAACATAATAAACATTATCAGTGTTATGCTTACCATCCAATGGTATAGTTCTTCTTCCTCTGAGCATACATACTCTGTCATCTCCAAATCTAACCAGACCACCATCAAATTCTTACAATGATGGAAACTTTATTTTATCTCCAGTCATATGATGTAAACATCTACTGTCTATCACCCATTTATCCCTGTCTTCAATTTTAGCAGCAATGGCCTTTTCCTCATTTTGAATAACAGGTGTTAGAGCATCTTCCTTGATAGCTAAAACTACCCATTCCTTTCCACTGTTGGATCCACTAGCTAAATCTTGTGTTAGTTCATCATCAGAATTAGTCACACCTTCCTCATCTGCATAGTAACATGATTTGTCTTTGTTTCTCTTGTACTTATGCTTGATCTGATAATCATGGTTAGGCCTAAAATATCTTCTAGCTTTCTCTTCAAATCTTGAATCCCTCTTAGGACATCTAGATGCAAAATGAACTATCTTATTACATGCAAAACATTTAAATGGTGGTTTTCCTTCATACTTACTTCCTGTATGACCTTTAGGTACTCTTCTAGAAAATAGGGCTTCAAGTTTCTCAAACTCATCATCTTCTTTCTTCATTTCCTCCAGTTCCTTCGCACATAAATCTTTCCAATCACTCTTCCCGATTGATGATGCAGATGTGTCAAAAGCAGATTCAGTGTTTGCAGCATCTTGAGGACCACATTTCTTCAAGTTCAAAAATTGATAATTTTCCAACCAAAGTATCCATGTTAAAAGAAGTGTTAGTTATTGTTCTCAGCTCATTAATTGTAGTAGCCTTCATCTTGTAAGTTGGTGACAAAGCTCTCTATAAATTAGAAACAATTTCATCTTCACTCAAAGATCCACCACAACACTGAATTCCCATAACAATTTCATTAACTCTTTCCATAAAAGTAGTAATTCTTTCATCTTCTTCCATCTTCGGATTCTCATACCTCACTCGGTAACCATCAAGTTTAGCAATTTTAATAGTAGGGTCACCTTCATTCAGAGCCTCCAAATTATCCCATATAGCCTTTGTAGATGATTGGTTAGTTAATCCCATAATTTGTTGATCAGAAAGTGCATTAAAAGTGCTTCTCTAGCTCTACAATCATTCTCAATGTACTTGTCCAAGGTTTTCGGAGGAGGATTGCCAGATGTCAGATTATGAGGAGTATATCCTTTCTCCGTGACCTCTCAAATCTCTTTCCCAATTCATCTCAAATGAGTTTCCATTCAAATATTTCATACCCTGTAATTTGTTGAATCAGTCTTAGGGGTTTCTCTCTGGAAAAAAGATGCAGTTAAACTATTGGTTGCCATAGGATCTTCCTCAAGCAATTAAGCTTCTATAGAGAGGACCAAGCTTTGATACCAATTGTTAGGATAACTGGTGGACAACTGAGAGGGGGGTGAATCAGTTGTCAACAGATTATAAAACTTTAACCATACAAAACCTATTACTAGAATGCAAAAACCAAAAACTGAAATAGAAGATATACCAATTAAACACAAACATAAATCACAAAACAATTACCAACCATCCATAACACATAACACTGATATTTGTACGTGGAAAATTTGGTAAAGGGAAAAACCATGATGGGAAACCTACCCACAATCAGATAATACTTCTGCAACAAGTATGTGATTTACAATAAGAGGGGCTTGTACATGTAGGAAGGCCAAAAGCCTAGAGCGCACTGCTCATCACAAAAGGAGTCTCACTGACTACAAAATAAATCCAGACTACAATCCGGAAAGATGAATGAACTGCAATAATAATATCTCCTATGCTTGAGTATAATTTTGGTTAAGCTTAATACCAGAGGTCTTAAACCTCTTTTAAAAACCCAATTTGATCACCTATGATCGACCAAAACCTTTGCATATGATTGCAACTTTATTCATACACACATAGTCTCATAACCTTAACCTACCACATGATCTACAAAGAGATCTTACATCATATTTATACCAACTCAGGACCTAAACAATTAGGTCGGCCACCTAAAAGATAATACAATAATTTTTTTACATAATCCTGCAAACAAATGATAAACCAAGTTGGCCTAAGACCAAAACAACATAAACCAAACAATAAATCCAACCGGTGATGCATCGAGAGTATCAATCAACACGTTACATAAACCTGTCCATAACCTAACAGAATAACCACCAGACCCAAAATAGGTTGCCATAACCCAAATTAAACACCACAAACAACTGGAACATGAACATGATAATCATCAGCATTCTGATAACCTTCTAGAAGTTGCACCAACACCACTTATTGGATACACCAAAATATCTTCAACAAAGTGCTACCGGTAAAACCCTTATCAGTAACCAAACAGATTACTAGAACAAATGATAGCATTTGAATCATCAAATCCTGAACCAAATGAATGTGATAGACATCAGGAACACATGAACAACCAATCCAAACTAATTCCAACAGCCGAACAAAAACCGGAGACAAATCTCGAGATCAACAACAAAGACCAACCACTCTACCGGAAGTTGGTAGACAAAAAAATAGCTAGTCTTGACATCAATGAAACACATAATCAATTCCTCCAAATTTCCAACAATCTCCCCCTTTGGCATTGATGGTAACACTAGATGTGAAAAACATCCAAGTGCCAAGAAATGCCAAACAAGTCTCCCCTAATGGAAGACATCCAAGAAACTCTCCAAGATGATATGATAATGAAGTTATGAACCAATAGACCAAACTCCCTTTTTGAATGATATCCCTATTAAGGTTTGTTTTTTACATAAATATATCTCCCCCTTTCACATCAATGCCATAAATCTAACAAAAACATCAAACAAAAATCATAAAACCCCTAAACCACACAGCTGAATACTCCCCCTTAGTAGTAGCACCACCACATAAATTTAGTTCAATGAATAATAGAACTGATAAATGCATACCGGACTGATGCTAATCAGCATCACTCAAGTTTCTGTTGGAGGGGCAAAAAATCCCAATCTGTCTCTGAAGTACTCAAATGATTCCTTAGGAAAAGGTTTAGTGAAGATATCTGCAATCTTCTCTTTAGTGTTCATATAAATCAATCTGACTTCATTTGCTTTCACCTTCTCCTTCAAAAAATTATACTTCATAGAAATGTGCTTAGTCTTAGAATTAAATACCAGATTCTTTAATATGTCAATAGCAGTAGAGTTATCACACTGAATAACTACCGGTTTATTGCAATCTACCATTATATTCTTCAACATTTGCTTCATCCATAGAACTTGTGTACAGTTAGTAGCAACAACAACATACTCAACTTCAACAGTAGACAAAGAAGTACATGACTATTTCTTGCCGATCCATGAAACAAGTTTCTTTCCAAGAATGAAAGCTCCACTGAATGTTCTCTTCCAATCAACAACACCTCTATCCCAGTCAACATATGTATATGTACATAGTGTAAAGTCATCATTTCTAGGATACCACAAACCATGCTCAGTTGTTCCTTGCAAATACCTGAAAAATCCTTTTCACCGAACTCTCATGATTCTCTCTAGGATCACTCTGATAACTTGATACAATACAAACTGCATTCATTATATCTGGTCTTAGTCTGAGTCATATGTAACAAACCTCCAATCATATATTTATACCTTGTAGGATTTATCAGAGTCGATGCATCATTCTTTGTCAATTTCTCACTTGTAACCATAGGGTTACCAACCAGTTTGGAATTTTCCATACCAAATTTCTTCAACAACTCTCTAGCATACTTAGTTTGATACATAAAAATACCTTTATCATTCTGAGTAATCTGCAAACCTAAGAAAAATTTCAACTCCCCAATCATAGACATCTCAAATTCATTCTTCATATTTTTAGAGAATTCCATACATAACTTATCCTCACCTCCAAAAATGATATCATCAACAAAGACTTCAACAATAAATATGTCATCATCAATGATCTTATAATATAAGTTACTATCAAAAATTACCTTTAGTGAAACCAAGTTTCAAAAGATATTTGTCTAGTCTAGCATACCAAGCTCTAGGGGCTTCTTTCAATCCATATAAAGCTTTCCTTAACCTGCAAACCATGTTTTTGTCATCTGAAAGTGAAAATCCACTAGGTTACTCAATGTCAACTTCCTCTTCAATATCTCTATTAAAAAATGTACACTTAACATCCATCTGATAAACCTTGTATTTCTTATGGGCAACATAAGCAAGAAATAATCTCACAGCTTCAATCCTAGCTACCGGAGAAAAAGTATCATCATAATCAATTCCTTCCTTCTGAGAATATCCTTTACATACCAATCTAGGCTTATTCCTCACAACTTATCCATCCTCATTCAATTTATTCTTAAAAACCCATTTAGTTCCAATAATATTCTTATTTTTAGGCCGGGGAACTAAAGTCCATGTGTTGTTCTTTTCAATCTAATCTAATTACTCTTCCATAGCTCTCATCCAAAATTCATCTTTACAAGCTTCAATAATTGATGCCAGTTCAAATTGAGAAACTAAACATACCTCATCATTTGTCAAACTTCTTATTATCATCACTCCTTTGTTCTTGTCTCCAATGAAATAATCTTCTGAATGATTTAACCTTACATAACTAGGAGTCTTCTGACTTTTTGTTCCTCTGCTCTGATCTTCAGTTACTGCTGAATTTTCTAATACTGCTGGGGTAACTAGTTGAACATTTTGTTCCAGTATGGGTGCTATCGGTTCACTTATGATCATCTCCACTTCCGGTTCTCTCTCATAAGTTCTGATTTGACCTGTGTACAACTCATCCACCTTGACATTAGCACTTTCCTTAATTATCTTCAATATTTTTTTATAATATCTATATGCTTTGCTTTCATTATAATAACCAAGAAATATCCCTTCATCACATCTAGGATCAAACTTTTCAATGGAATCATCTCTTTCGATATAGAATTTACTAACAAAGATTATGAAATACTTAACTATAGGTGTAAGACCAAACAATAACTCATAAGGTGTCTTATTAGCATTTCCTTTGATATGAACTCTATTGAATGTGTATACGGTTGTGCTCACAACTTCTCTCCAATAGATATGCGGCAAATTATTTGTCATCATCATAGTTTTGGCCACATCCAAGATAGTTCTATTCTTTCTTTCCACAACACCATTCTGCTGAGGTGTCCGAGGTGTAGACAACTGTCTCCTTATCCCATACTTCTCACAATAACTGTTAAATTCATCGGATGTGAATTCACCACCTTGATTTGACCTTAAGCATTTAATCTTCAACCCTATCTTTGTCTCAACTTTACCTTTAAATATCTTAAACTTTTCGAAAGCTTTAGATTTCTCCCTTAGAAAAGTAACCCACATCATTCTAGAATAATCATCAATGATTAGCATAAAATATTTATCACCCTAAAAACTCTTTATTCTAGCAGGACCATGCAAATTAGTATGAATAATATCAAGAACATCATTACATTTGTCTTGTATACTCTTAAAAGAAGTTTTTACTTGCTTTCCTATTTGACATTCCTTAAATATAGGATTATAGGACTTCACAATCTTAGGTATATCTCTAACAACCTTAGTTGAATTGATCTTTACATTGCAATCAAAATTCATATGACACCACCTCTTATGCTATATCTACCTCTCATCAACTTGTGAAATAGAACATGTCTTCTCATGGGAGTTCAAATGAAAGATGTTACCTTTAGTCTGAGTACCAATTGCAATCTCCAATACATATCTGTTAATGATTTTGCATTTTCCATCCTTGAACTATAATTGAAATCCCTTATCCACCAAATTTCCTACACTCAAAATATTATGCCTTAAACTTTCAACATCAAAAAATTATCAGTATTATTCTTACCATCTAATGATATAGTTCCTCTTCCTCTAATCATACATGCTTTATCATCTCCAAATCTAACTAGACCACCATCAAATTGTTGCAATGATAGAAACTTTATTTTATCTCCAGTCATATGATGTGAACATCCACTATCTATCACCCATTCATCCTTGTCTTTAATTTTAGCAGCAAGGGCCTTTTCCTCATTTTGAATAACATGTGTCAGAGCATCTTCCTTTATAGCCAAAAATACCCATTCCTTTCCACTACCAGATTCACTAGCTGAATCTTGTGTTGGTTCATCATGAGAATTAATTACACCTTCCTCATCCACATAGTAACATGATTTGTCTTTGCTTCTACTGTAGTTATGCTTGTTCTGATAATCATGGTTAGGCCTAAAAGATATTCTATCTTTCTCTTCAAATCTTGAATTACTCTTAGAATATCTAGATGGAAAATGACCTATCTTATTACATGCAAAATATTTAAAAGGTGATTTTCCTTCATACTTACTTCCTGCAGGACCTTTAGGTACTCTTCTAGCAAATAGGGCTTCAAGTTTCTCAAACTCATCATCTTCTTTCATAATTTCCTCCAATTCCTTGGTATATAAAGCTTTTGGATCACTCTTGTCGATTGATGATGTAGATGTGTGAAAAGCATATTCAGTCTTTGCAGCTCCTTAAGGACCAAAGTCTTCAAGCTCAAAAACAAATAATTTTCCAACCAAAGTATCCTTGTTAAAATAAGTGTTAGCCATTGTTCTCAGCTCATTAATGCAGTAGCCTTCATCTTGTAAGATAGTGGCAAAGCTCTTAGTACTTTAGAAACAATTTCATCTTCACTCAGGGATCCACCACATCACTGAATTTTCATAATAATTTCATTAACTCTTTCCATAAAAGTAGTAATCCTTTCATCTTCTTGTATCTTCAAATTATTATACCTCACCCAGTAACCATCAAGTTTATCAATTTTAACAGGAGGTTCACCTTCATTTAGAGACTCCAACTTATCCCATATAACCTTCACAGATGATTGGTCAGTTAATCCCATAATTTGCTAATGAGAAAGTGCACTTAAGAGTTCTTCCCTACCTCTACAATCATTCTCAGTGTCCTTGTCCAAGGTTGTTGGAGGAGGATTGCTAGAAGTCGAATTATGAGGAGTATAGCATTTCTCCATGACCTTCCAAATCTCTTTTCAATTACATCTCAAATGAGTTTCCATTTGAATCTTCCATATCCTGTAATTTGTCGAATCAAGCCTAGGGGTTTCTCTCTAAAAAATAGATGCAGTTGAACTATTGGTTGCCATAGGATCTTCCTCAAGTAGTTAAGCTTCTACAGAGAAGATGAAGCTCTGATACCAATTGTTAGGATAACTAGTAGATAAATGAGAGGGGGGTGAATCAGTTGTCAATAGATTATAAAAATTTTAAGCACACAAAATCTTTTACCAAAATGCATAAACCAAATACCAGAATAGCAGATATAACAATTAAGCACAAACATAAATCACAAAACAATTACCAATCATCCATAACACATAACACCAATATTTGTATGTGGAAAACTTGGTAAAGGGAAAAACCACGGTGGGAAACCTACCCATAGCCAGTTAATACTTATGCAACAAGTATGTGATTTACAATAAGAGGGGCATGCACATGTAGGAAGGCCAACATCCTAGAGCATACTACTCATCACAAAAGGAGCCTCACTGAATACAAAATAAATCCAAACTACAATCCGGAAAGATGAATGAACTACAAGAATAGCATCTCCTATGCTTGAGTATAGTTCCTATTAAGCTCAATATCGAAGGTCTTAAACCTCTTTTAAAAAGCCCAATTAGATCACCTATGATTGACCAAAACCTCTACATATGATTACAACTTTATTCATACACAGATAGTCCCATAACCTTAACCTACCACATGATCTACAAAGAGATCTTACATCATATTTACACCAACTCGGGACCTAAACAATTAGGTCAGCCACCTAAAAGATAATACAATTAAGCTGTTACATAATCCCAAAAACCAATGATAAACCAAGTCAGCCTAAGACCAAAACAACATAAACCAAATAATAAATCCAATCGGTGATGCATCGGGAGCATCAACCAACATGTTACATAAACCTGTTCATAACCTAACAGAATAACCACCGGACCTAAAATAGGTCACCATAAGACAAATTAAACACCAATAACAACTGGAACATGAACATGATAATCATCAGCATCCTGATAACCTTCTAGAAGTTGCACCAACACCACTTATCGGATACACCAAAAGATCTTCAACAAAGTGCTACCGGTAAAACCCTTATTGGTAACCAAAAGGCTTACTAGAATAAATGATAGCATCTGGATCATCAAATCCTGAACCAATTGAATGTGATACACATCAGGAACACATGAATAACCAATCCAAACTAATTCCAACGGCTAGACCAAAACCGAAGACAAATCTCCACATCAACATCAAAGACCAATCACTCTACCGGAAGCCGGTAGACAACAAAAAAGCTAGTGTTGGCATCAATGAAAAACATCAATGCAACACATAATCAATTCCTCCAAATTTCCAACAAGGCCTACCTCCCCACACTTAGGGGTGATGGCTTGCCTCCCCATGGTTTGGGAAGAGACAACGTTGTCCACCACCCCCCCCCCCCGAAACTCATAATAAGAAAAGTAAAATAATAAGAAAATACATTGCCGCCACCAAATTCAAACACAGTGCCCCAACACAAGCGCGAAGAAAATGCATTCAGACAATAGAAATAAAAGAAAATAATTAAATAAGTTTTAATTGCAAAAAAACAAATTGGTCAAACTTACCATACCCAATTTTCATAGGAAAAAATAAGATAACATAGTTCATTGAAATTTACAATCATCCTTAATCGAATCACACATATAGTTAATAGAATTGATCATAAACCACATAAATTCATTCAAGTTATTGAAGGAATCCAAGCATGTGATTACACAAGATGGGTTCATTCAATAATCTAAATATAACAAATTATGGCAAAATCACTCAAAATCCAAAACCCTTAATGTAGAGATGATTCATTTTTGAAAACCAAAAAAATAGAAAATGAAAACCCTACCTCAAAATCACAACCAAAAATTGAATATCAGAGAAGTGCAAAATCCAATCAGAAATGTCGACCACGTGCACTGATTCAACCCAAAATCTGATAGCACTTTGGTAGGTCAAATCCACATTCAATTCCCACAACCCAAAAAATAGCTCTCCAAAATCCAATTCCCACATGCTATAAAAAATTTCTATAAAATTTATACAAAGAGACAAGAATGAAAACCATCCCCTATTATGGAAGTTTTCTCGAATAATAAAGTGTTTCCTCAAAAATTTCTTCATGAGAAAAATGGAAACTTTCCTCAAACCTTCAAGCTTCACAATAGTCTGAAAATACATCTCTAATACTTTATTAAGTTTATTTTATCATCTAAAATAAATTTCCTTTGAATTAAAACTTAATTTATTATCTATTTATGCTTTTATATTAATTTCCTTATTTAAAACATTAGCATAAATTTGTTAATTAATTAATATGGTAAAATAATCTGAGCACACACACACACACACACACACACACACACACACACAATTTAATTGTAATACACACAACCAAAAATATTTATATTAAATTATCATAAATTAAATAAAACCTATAATAAAAATTATAATTAAAATATACCAAAATACTACAACAAATTAAACCCAAATGCAACACAAAAACATACTCACACACAAGATACCAAGGACATCAGATTATTATCTATGTGGCATTCTGATTAGGTTGACACTAAACAAAGGACACTTCTCTATTACCAAGCACAGCTAAGGGTATGATCATCAGGCCTTATGCTATCTCCCACAATTTCCATCGAGATTATGTAGGCACACTCAGACCTGAGAACCAGGTGGAGCCGATGCCCTGTACTTGCAACTCTACATCACCGAGAAAAATACATATATAAATAAAATACATATAACCAACAATTACATACACACCGGTGAATGGGAATCGTGACATCTCGTTCCTCTCTAAAGTGAGTGACATAAAACCATCCCCTCGCACCCCAAACAGAATCAAACACATAACATGAAATCTAATACATGATACATCTCATAAGTTAAGAAAATATGACAGTCCATGGGTTATTACACATAAATAAAATCTAACATAAAATCATCCATAAAGATAAAGTGCATAACCAACATATATCAAATCAAAACATCATAAAATATCTCAATCAAGAGGAATTCAATCATCAATAAGGAAGTCAAAAACACACATGAGATTCATTAGTATCTAACATAACTATCATAAGAATGATTCCTAGAGGGGAATTACATAATGGTACGTTGGGTGTCTATGTTGGTACATTCATTTGGCAAGTATCCTATAAAAAAATGAAATTAAAAAATAGCTATGCTTCTGACTATCGCACATACCTCAACCCTTAGTATTATATCTAGAATGGAGGGGTTCACTCCTTGTCTGCAATGTGTTTATTTTCTACAATGGGATATCATTCACACCTTGATTTTTCATATCCTAGTGTACAAAGCTCTAGTGATACATAATACGGCTCAATGATGAAAATGTTGTGTATAAATAAAGAAACAAGATTTCACTATGGTATATATTTTCATCATTTCATGTCTTTTTACCCTACTAACTTACTAACATTTCTTCTAAAAAGCATCAAGTCAAGAAACAAAGATATATTCTGACACATCAAAAAAAATGATAATTTTATTTCATTTTCATATTTGCATTAGGTTGCATTTTATTAGGTTCCATTGCATTTTATTGAGAGACATTGCACAACCATTATATTCATGCACTCGTTAGTCCATTTAGTTAATTAATTTTGGTATTTTATTAAGATTTCATTTCATTAGGTTTATATATAATGGATATTATTTGTTAGGTACATTTTTCATTATAAATTCATAGATTACATACTTTCATACATTACTAGGGTTAAATATCATTAATCTTGTGATTGCATTCATACAATAGATTGCATTCCACGTATAAAAATAGAATAAGATTGTATGTAGCATCATAATAGAAAATCACATCACATAGAGCATATAGAAAACACATAAGTGAGATCATCATTGTAATCACATGCATATAGGAAACATATAACATATGCATATAGAACAACGCCAAAACTACATCTCATAAATATCTCAAAAAATGTGTCAAAATATAATAAATAAGGCCCAAAATGTCAATAGATGCTTGTTGGAAAGAGACATTGTTTCGGTGCAGATTGGTGTGTGATTAATGTTTAGGGGTTGTCATTGATGATTACTCAGTTTGTAGATCACATCTAGTGCATATAGAATTGGTTTACCGGAAGTCATTTTGTTCATAAGGCATGAGTCTGGAAGGTGGAACATAGTAACCGATAGAGCATGAGATCGTGGTGCACTTCTTGACTTTGGTGATGTATTTTTGGTTACGGTGATCAAGGTAGTTGGTTTGATCTTTGAGACAAATTAATTTATGATCCTGATATCTAGTGTTGAATTGTGTGCAAGTTTAGAGCTCTAAATTTGGTAATTCAATTAGGGCGGAGCTATTTTGATGTAACGTGTTTTGTAGATTTGTTAGGATGATTTTGGTGATCAGTTTCATGCTTGAGGAGAATGGGCTGACTTATGGGAAGCATTTTATCATCTTGTCTTGGTCTGCATTTGGATTTGTGATCAGATTGAGCCAACTTGGTGGAACATGTTTCATGTTGCGTGTTATGTAGTTTTTGGAAGCCGACTTAGTAAATGATTCTTTTTTATGATGCAAAAATATAAGATTGATTTGGTTGATTATTTTGATATACATGAGTGAAGGAATTTTGTGTGAGAGAATTTGTAAGTTTTATGAAGACTTTGTTGCTCTGGTATGTGACAAAGTAGAATAACAAATCAGGGTGGCAAATTAATTGCAGGAGAAAATTTGAGCCTAACCGAAACTATATTTTAGAATATTTAGATGTTATTCCTCATTTTATTTATCATTGTAATCATTTTTTGATATCTTGTAAGGTAGTGATCCTTCCTCCGGGTTGTATCCCTTTTGTAATTGAGCAGTGAGCTCTAGGTTGTGTGCCTAAATGCAAGTGCATTCCACTTTTTGTAATATTGTTCTACTACTGGCCATAGTATAATAATATTGTGGGTACTCAATCCCACTGTGGTTTTTCCCTTTACGGGTTTCCATGTAAAAATCTTGGTGTTATGGTTGCATGGTTGTATACTTTATGTTTCTACATTTCACTTTCTTTCTTGTACATCCGATGGTTCAAGACTCAAATTAATAGGTTTGCAAATTATTAAACACTAATTCACCCCCTCTTAGTGTTCATTGATTCCAATAATTGGTGTCAAAGCCTAGTTCCTCTGAGGAAGCCTAACAACTTGAGGAAGATCCTGAAGATTGAATCAATGGACTCCGGTTTGCAAAGACAACATAGTGTGGCACTTGAAGATATTGATGTAGAAGGAAAGGAAGTAAGTTCCCTAAAAAGAAACCTAAATGCAGTTGAAGACTTCATTGAGACATTGAAGGATCAAGTAAGCACATAAAGAGAGAAGAGAAAGGAATTGATAGATAAACTGAAGGAGAAAGAAGAATAAAGCATAGACAGTCAAGCTCTACAAGACAAGACAAATGAATGTGAGAAGTTGGCTAGGGAGATTGTAGCTCTAAAAAATGAGATACAATATATTATAGTGAAGCTGACAAAGGAGATTGAAGATCAGAAGAAGAATGAAGAAACCTTGACTTAGTCATTGAAGGACAAATCCGATGAATGTTGCAAATTGACATATGAGAATGATCAGTTGAAGCTTGAATTGGTGCAAACAAAGACTGATGGACAAGAGCTTGAAAGGAAAATCATAATTCTAAGAGATGAACTGACTACTGCTAATGAGCAAAAAGAAAAATTCAAAGCTATTTCATCCTAGTTGGATGAGATGCTTGAGAGTCAGAGAGATGGGAAATACATGCAAGGACTTGCATTTGAGAAAGGAGAATCCTTTGCATCTGGTCAATGAAATCATCAGCAGAAGAACAAGAAACCTCCTGTAAGACAACCTAATGCCTATAAATTCAATGATAAATATTTTATTTGTGGTAAATTTGGTCACATGGCGAGTCAATTCAAAAGTAGGATGAATAATGGGATGATGAATAAAGAAATGAGTAATGGTCCTACTTTTATTGGTCAATGTTTCATATGCAACAACTTTGGTCATAAGTCAAACATGTGCAGAATAATAATGAACAACTTTCAATATAAGAGATTCTATGCTTGTGGAATATTTGGGAATATTTCTAGCCAATTTAGGGTGAGACCAAATCAAATGAACTTCAAGCCTATGTAGAGAAATGTTTTTTTTTCATGCATGCAATAAGCCTAGTCATATTGTAAGATATTGTAGAAGCAGGAATACTCTAGTAGATAAGAATAAATTAGATGAAAAGGTAGATGAGATCAGAGATCAACATAAGAAGATGTGGGTGAAGAAAGAAGATTCTATTGTTCAAAATGGCTCCATACCTGATTCTGGTGTAGGAACTTCATTTGGTAACTAAGGCATTTCGGCCTTAGGGGGAAGATTATCATCCAAATATTTAAAACCCCCTTTTGGAGATCTATAACCAGTTGAGGATGGTTGCAGATGATGGAGATTAGTTGTGCAATTGTTATCCAGAAGATTTCATGGCAGTTTGGGATTCTGATGAAGTGAATTCATGAAAAACAAAGTATCTGAAAGTCTTTAGGGTTGTGCATTTATTACAACTTAAATTATGCTTTTGGTGGATAAAAAGGCATTTCAATAGCTCATTCTTCATAATGCAAATGAAAGAGAAGAGCATAGTAATGCATCTATAACTAGTAAAAACCCTCAAAAGAGTCAATTGGCTTATGCAACAAGAGAGACAATGAAAGCAGCAAGAAAACATAACAAGTTCGCAAAAAATAGATCATATTAAAGCCTTAGAACTTCCAGAAATCATCATATTATCATCAAAGAACATCTGGTAATTAACCGGTTACATGCAGGCTTCAAGCTAGATACAATCCAACTGGGACTCTAAGAATCAACTAGATCACAACATGAAAATCTCAATCCTTATTCTAAGTTCTACTTAATTTTCCCCTACAAATGATTACATAATATCATATTTATACCCACTAGAACATATCTAGGCTGACCTCATAGGATTACATTCACCAATGCAAGAAAATGAAAATGTGTAATTAGGTCAGCCCCAAGAATTAGATAAATCTTTCCAAAAAATAACAACCAAGTGATGCAGTTTAGAAAGAAGGTTAGCCATACACCAAAGAACATCAAACAATACCCAAGATAGATCCACACACCAATAATCATGCCGGTAATGGATGAAAACCAACCGGTAATTACAAGAACTATCCCGAAACCCAAAAACAGTCAACCAGAAACGATAATTGACCAGAAAAGAACCCAAATGAACTGAAAATATGGAATCAAGCACATGAAACCATCTGGAAACCAAAAATAATAACTTCCATGAAGAACAAGAAACTATTGGTGCCAACTGATAAGAACATAGAAAACTACACAAAGAACTAAACAAGAATAAAACTGAAAAGAAATATTTTTAGTTGATACAAGATTACGCATCGACCAAGGATTTTGCTGCATCACATAGTAGTAGAGTGAAAGAGTTTTAGCAACTAAATCTGAGCCTGTAGTGATTAGTCAATGATTTCAAGCACCCAGTTGATAATCAAAAGGCATTTTTTGTTTGCAATCTATCTGTTTTTGAGATGGCGTCTGCATTTGGTGTTTGTGACTCCTTTGGTGGTTGATATCACTAAGAGAACTAGGCCCGTGTTCAAGAGGCATCCATTCAAATATACTAAAGATGATCCAGAAGGTGCATTTTATTTTGTCCTTTATGGCGTAGTTCACAACTAAGACATTAGGTCATACATCCACTACAACATTAAAGACTTGGGAATGCAGATATGCTCTCACTTTACACCAAGCATATGATGGATAGTATGGGAAATCTGAGGCCAGAATTCAAGTCATTGCATGATAAGGGTTTCATCCAATTCATTCATTTTCCAGTGTTCGACAAACCCAAATGGGTTCGATACATTCTAAGTAGAATCCATGATGAATACATGTGGTTGGACTTGTGTGTGTGAAAAAAATGAAATAAGTTTGTAAGCTACAAGACACAACACTTCAATTAAGTCATTACATGTATGGTTAGACAGATATAAGCATGAATAATAAAACCATAACAAATTGACTAATTGCCTTCTAAAAGATGCAAGTATAAGATTTCTCTCAGATTTGTATAAGCAATACCAGTGGCTAGACTACACCAAGACAAAGGATTTAATCTACATGAGCATGATATTAAGCTAAATGGATGCAAGATGGATAAAAGATTCAAGCAATCATGGATTCAAGCAATCATGAGTAAAATAAATATGCAAAAAGCTAAACTAAGATGCAATAATCTCAAAAAGCAAGCACAAAATATTCAATGACTCCAGAGCAAAAACTGTATAATAACAATAAATCTCCAAGGTGTTTTGAATGAGAGATGAAGGCTGAATTTATAGAGAATCACAAGAGAGATCAAGAAAAAGCACAATTTAGGATAATTCAAATAATTGAGAAATCGGATTCAGTTAACCTTGAGATAGATTCCAATTATAGTTTAATTGAAATGCATTCTGAAAAGAAGTTTGAGTTTGCATTAGAAATAAGATTTGATTAATTCCATGCACTTGAGATGAAAATAGGTAATTCCATGCGATTTCTTTGATTTATTCAAGAAAAGAGTCTTTTCAATGCAACTGAACTTCTTTTTCTCAAAAGCTTTGAGTTCCAATTTTAGAGAATGATTAAATTCCTTTTAATTGTTTTTTGATTTCAAGTTCTCAATTTAGAAGAAAGAAAGAATTTCTCGAGTTTGATTTCTCTCTCAATTCAATTCTTTTATTTTATTTTCAATTTAACTCTTGCTTTGTGATTAATTCCTCTTTTGTGATAAATTAATTCATTTTTTATGATTAAATGGCAAATTTATTAATTAATTAAATATGCTAGGATATTTAATAATTAAAATAGGATAATTGATCAAAATGATTTTCTTGGAATGATTTAATTAAATAAATAAATATTTAATTAATATAGAATTATAGATTTGCCATGTGACATTTATAGCCTATGAGATGCTAAAGGAAGGAAAAAGGTATGATCTTTGTTCAGTTCTTCTCAATGAGCTATTGAGAAATCTGAAGAAGATTAAGCAAGATAAGAAACATGTATTCAATTTCTGCTCCTTGATTTTTTTCTTTGCTCTGTATTTCCTAAATTAAATCCTTGATATTGGAAAGATTTAGTGGGGATATGATAAACTGGTGGCTACTCATATCAAGGAAGGATTGTAGGATTTAGGTAATATTTTTTTACAAAAATCCATGTTTTGGGGATACTTCAAATCCTTTCAAGCCGCCATGCAAAGTAGGGAAAGGATCCCTAAAGAGATTGTTGAGAAGTATGAGAAAACTATATGCTTTATGGCTGATAAGGACCAATGCCACATGGAGGTAGTTGAGCCAAGAACTATTTAGAACATGCCCATAGGGTATGAGGTGGATGACAAGGAAGAAAGGTTTTATATTTGTCAGGAAAAAGATCTTTATTTGCACAAGAAGTTTACCAGACCTGCTAGGAAGAGGAAAGTAAGGAAATAGGTAGAGGACATAGCAGATAAAATGGGAATATCCAAGGAGGTTGTACAAAAGGAAAGAGAATGAAACATTCTGAAGGAGGAGGACATGGTGAAGCCCAAGAAGACTAAACCTATTTCCACACCTTTGAAGTAGGCCAACCCAAAACAGTCTTAGTCATACCTACTTCCGATGTGCAAAAGCCCATTCCTCCACCCAAATCAAAATCAACATTATCAACCAGTAGGGAAAAGAAGAGGAAGAAGGAGAAATATCAAAGAGTATATGTTATTTCCACTACCAAAGATATAGAGATATAATCTGATGAAGCAGTGAGAGATGTGAAAAAGACAACCACTTATGCTAGAGTGGTGAAGAAGCCACAATCCAGTGGAGTTCAACAATCAAAGAAGTTAAGAGAATAACCTGAATCTATTGGCATAATGGATGAATTGATTATGTGTTGCATTGATGTTTTCTCATTGATGTCAACACTAGCTATTATGGTTGGTTATCGACAGACAAGTTTTGGTTACCGGTAGAAGATCTAGTGTTACCGGTAGAAGAGACTATCTGTTGGACATTTCCAACATGTGTGGATTAGTAAAGTATATTTGATTTCATGTGTTATATGCTCCATGAGCATGTTTTGGTCAGTTGGTATTGGCTTGGTAATTGGATGCTATCATACACTCTAGTAAACCCTTACTGACATGGTTTAAGGATTTAGCAACAGAGCCTTCATTGAGGAATCATGACAGGATGCATAGTTGGTGTTGGTGTACCTTCTTCATGGGTTTCAGGATGTTGAAGATGTTCTTTTATCATGCTTCAAACTGCTTGAAGACATTACTTTGGCGTAGTGGACTCTACACGTTACTGGGATGACTCGAGATGATTTATGGATTTGTTATTATTATTTTGGTCTTAAGCCGACATGGCATATCATTGTAATATGGAATCGTGTAATGATCTTATCGTAATATCTTTTAGGTGGCAGACCTAATCAGTTTTGGCCTTAGGGTTTGTATAAATAAGAGGTAGAAACTCTTTGTAAAGTATCATGGTTATTGGAAATGTCATGGTCAATGAATTTAATGTGCGAATATTGTAATATCATTCAGGCAGAGGAGTTGGTCGATCATTGGTGATCGAATTGGATTCAGAAAAGGATTTAGTCCTCCAACACTGATCTTAATCAAGACTGTAACTAGGCATGGTAGATGCTATTTCTCACAGTTCACTCTATTGGATTGTTGTCCATTTATCTTGAGATGATTGTAGCCTCTTTATAGTTAGTGAGACTCTTTTGTAATGAATAGTACACTCTAGGCAGTGTGCCTTCCTACAAGTGTAGGCCCCTCATTGTAACACATACTTTCTGCAGAAGTATCATCTGACTATGGGTAGGCTTCCCACCGTGGTTTTTTTCTTTCCGGGTTTTCCATGTACAAATCATGGTGTTATGTGTTATGGTTTCTTTGCATTGATTATTTGGTTAATTATTAAGTCGTATTGTTTATCGGTATCTTTACATGCCGGCATGTGTATGTGCTTTACCGGTACTTGATTTGTTTAAGGTTGTATTGTGGATTAAAAATTATAATTTGTTAACAACTAATTCACCCCCCCCCCTCTCAGTTGTTCATCGGTTATCCTAACAATTGGTATCAGAGCTTTGGTCCTATTTTGCAGAAGCTTAACCACTTGAGGTAGATCCTATGGCAACTAATCCACCGACAATTATTTTCAGAAGAGAAATCCCCAAGCTTGATGGAAAAAATTATGGGATATGGAAAATTCGAATGGAGACTCATCTTAGATTTCTTGGAAAGGATATTTAGGAGATCACTGAGAAAGGATACACACCTTATGATCCTGCATCTGGCAATCCTGCTCCTGCAGACCTGGATAAGAATATTGAAAATGATTGCAGAGCTAGAGAAGCCCTCTTGTGTGCACTTACTGATCAACAGATTATGGGATTGGCTGACAAATCATCGGCTAAGGTTATGTGGGACAAATTGAAAAATTTGAATGAAGGAGATCCTACTGTCAAAATTGCTAAACTTGATGGTTACCGGGTAAGATATGAAAACTTGAAAATGGAAGATAATGAGAGAATTGTTGTGTTTATGGAAAGAGTAAATGAGATTGTTATGGGAACTTAATGTTGTGGAGGATTTATAAGTGAAGATGAAATAGTTTCCAAAGTCTTGAGAGCCCTTCCACCGGCTTACAAAATGAAGGCAACTACAATTAATGAGTTAAGAACAATGGCAAACACCTCAGTTAATAGAGACATTCTGATTGGGAAATTATCTTCTTTTGAGCTTCAAGAATTTGGATCTTCTGGAGCTGTAAAATATTAACCTTGTTTTCATGCATCATCATCAACATCTACTAGCAAAAGTGATTGGAAAGCCCTATATGCAAAAGAATTGGAAGACATGAGGAAAGAAAATAAAGAACTTGAGAAACTTGAAGCCTTATTTGCTAGAAGAATACCTAAAGGACCATCTGGAAGTAAGTATGAAGGAAAAGCACCTTTTCAATGTTTTGCATGTAATAAGATTGGTCATTTTGCATCTAGATGTCCTGAAAGGAATGCAAGGTTTGAGGAAAGAGTTAAGAAATCTTTTAAGCCTAACCCGAACAGATATAGATTCAAGAAGAGTAAACAATGTTACATAGAAGATGAGGAAGGAGTAACTGATGACTCTAGAGATGAACTAGTAGAAGACTCTACTAGTGGATCTAGAAATGGAAAGGAATGGGTGTTCTATGCTTTGAAGGAAGATGAACCAGAACCATCTATCAAGAATGAAGAAAAAGCCCTGGCAGCAAAAGTTGAAGATAAGAATGAATGGGTAATTGATAGTGGATGCTCACATCATATGACTAGAGATAAAGGGAAATTTTTGTCCCTGCAAGAATACAATGGCGGTTAAGTCAGATTTGGAGATGACAAGGCATGTATGATCAAAGGTAGAGGTATTATTTCTTTGGATGGAAAGCATAACATTGATTATATCTATTATGGAGAAGGTTTAAGGCATAATCTTTTTAGTGTTAGTCAATTGGTTGATAAGGGTTTTCCACTTTAGTTTAAAGATAGAAAATGCAAAATCATTAACAAGACTGGTTTGGAGATTGCAACCAGTATTCAGATAGGAAGTAATATCTTTCACTTGAACACTGGTAATAAGACATGTTTGATTTCTCATATTGATGAGAGTTGGCTATGGCATAAGAGGTTGTGTCATGTTAATTTTGATTGTATTGTTAAGACAGTTCAACTAAGGCAGTTAGAGATATACCTAAGATTATGAAGCCTCATAATCTGGTATGTAGGGAATGTCAATTGGGTAAGAAAGTTAGAAGTTCTTTTAAGAGAATACATGATAAATATAATGATGTACTTGATTTGATTTACATTAACTTATGTGGTCCAGCAAGGACTAGAAGCTTTCAAGGTGATAGGTATTTCATGTTGATTATTGATGACTATTCTAGAATGATGTGGGTGACTTTTGTAAGGGAGAAGTCTGAAGCTTTTGAGAAATTCAAGATCTTTAAAGCAAATGTTGAAATTGAAACTGGATTGAAAATCAAATTTCTAAGATCAAATCATGGCAGTGAGTTCAACAGTTATTGTGAGACAAATGGAATCAGGATACAACTATCTGCACCTAGGACTCCTCAGCAAAATGGAGTAGTTGAAAGAAAGAATAGAACCATTTTGGATGCAGCTAGATCTATGATGATGGAAGTCAAATTGCCTCATATCTACTAGAGAGAAGCAATGAGTATAGCAGTTTACACATTCAAAAGAGTTCACATCAAAGGTGAAACCGGTAAGACCCCTTATGAACTATGGTTTGGACATACACCTATTGTTAAGTAATTCAAAATTTTTGGAAGTAAATTCTATATTAGAAGGGATGATTCAATTGGAAAGTTTGATCCTATATGTGATGAAGAGATATTTCTTAGTTATTCAATTCAAATCAAAGCATATAGATGTTATAACAAAAGATTGCAAAAAATTCTAGAGAGTGCTAATGTTAAAGTGGATGAATAGTACAAAAATCATTTTATATCATATGACAGGGAACTGGCAATGGAAATGATCATACCTGAACCGGCAATGCCTCAACCGATACAGGAAGCTGAGACAGTTACACCGACACAATCAAAAAATTCAACTGTGACTGATGATTAGAGTAGTGAACCTGAAGTTCAAAAGACACCTAGGTATGTAAGATTAAATCATTTTGAACATCAAATTATTGGAGATAGAAACAAGGGAGTTATGACTAGAAGAAAACTGGCAAATGAAGAGCGGTGTCTTATTTCTCAAGTTGAACCGGCAACTGTTATTGAAGCTTGTAAGGACAAACATTGGTTAAAGGCTATGAAAGATGAATTAGATCAAATAGAGAAGAATGAAACTTTGTCTTTAGTTTCCCGACCTAAAAATAAGAATGTTATTGGAACTAAATGGGTTTTTAGGAATAAACTAAATGAGGATGGTCAAGTTATAAGGAACAAGGCTAGATTGGTTTGTAAAGGATATTTTCAAATGGAATGAATTGATTATGGTGAGACATTTTCACCTATAGCTAGAATTGAAGTTGTCAGACTATTTCCTGCCTATGCAGCTTATAAGAATTATAAGGTTTATCAAATGGATGTTAAATGTGCATTTTTCAATTGTGAGCTTGAGGAAGAAGTTTACATTGAGCAACCTAATGGATTTTCACTGATAGATGATAAAGATATGGTTTGCAAATTGAAGAAAGCTTTATATGGATTGAAACAGGCTCTTAGAGCTTGGTATGTAAGGTTGGATAAATATCTTTTGAAGCTTGGTTTTACTAATAGTGGTGCTAATAGTAATCTATATTATAAGATCACTGATAATTATATTCTAATTATTGAAGTTTTTGTTGATGATATCTGTAGACACCCAAAAATGGTCAACGCTTGCGAAGTCATACTTTAACATTTGCGCATTGCCTCATTTTAGGTTTTTGCATCGCATTAACATTTCTCCTATGTCACGCACTTGATTTTTATCATTTGCGAGCATCGAGTCATTCTTCTGCATTCTTCAATCATCTCGTCCTCGAATTTGGTCTTGTTGACAACACTATCCAGTCATGATTTTGATCGATTTTATCTTGTTGCATCAATGTGCGTGCTAATTTGTCATCATTTTGGACATTGTCAATCCTAATTAGGGTTTTGTCCCCTTTTCAATCTTGTCATCATGCGATCGATTTGTCATCGATCGTGGTCATTGTTCGATCTTGTCATTTTGCGATCGATTTGTCATCGATCATGGTCATTTCTAATTTTGTCGTCTTGCAATCTATTTTGTCGTCGATCCTTGTCCTCTTGTCAATTTTGTCATTTTGCGATCATTTCGCTATCGATCATTGTCTGTCTTAATCATGTCAATTTGGATCAATTTGTCATTGTTCCTCATCAATTGGCGTATTTTATCAAATCATTTATCACATTGGTCATTTGTCAATCTAAAATCAAATCAAATTGAGTCAATTATCTTTCAAGACCTAATTCGTCTTCCAGGGTTTTGTGATTTAATCATTTAACCTTGTGTGTCATTTCTTCCTCTAGGATTAAATAATTTATTTATTTATCCTAGGTCTTGGCTAATTAATTATTCTTCTCTTTATGAATTAATTAATAAATGAAAAATTACTAATTAATTTCCTAATCTTTCATCAATTATTCCTCTTATTATAAATTAATTAATAAATGAAAAATTATTAATTAATTTATCTAATTTTCCTAATTTTTTATTCCCTCTTTGTGAATTAATTGATAAATGAGAAATTATTAATTAATTCACTAAGTTCCTATTTTCCTCATTTCTAATTTTTCTAATTTTCATTAATTTTCCTAATTTCCTAAATTCTAATTCCTAATTTCCACCTATTTTTCTAATTTTCCAATTCAAATTCCACCTAATTAACTTGTCTCTAGTTCTCCCTATTTGTGTGCTTCATGTGTCATACTCTTGACATAGAAATTTGTCATAGAGTCTTGTCTTGACATAGCAACTTGTCATAGAAATTTGTCATAGAACTTGTCTTGACATGGAAATTTGTCATAAAATTTGTCATAAAATTATCATAATCCTCTTTGCATAGCAATATGTCATAACTTTGCTATTTTTGATTTGAATTTCTATTCAAATCTCTTTCATGCTAATTTGCTCATTTTCTCCAATTTCTCTATAAATTGGATGATTTTCAATCAAACCTGGTCTGAATTTTCTATCAATTTACCGAACCTTCGTTTCTAGTACTCTTGAGCCTTTTTGCTTTCGATTGTGTGAGCACTTGTAGGTGAGATCCACAAAACTATTGAAGAGGAAAGAACAACAATGGAGCCGCATGGAAGAAGTATTCAACTCTACATCTGGTTTGCATAATTTTACTCTTGAATGCTTTGTTTCCATACCTCTATTGAATGTGCTTTAGAATTAGGTTCATTTCAATGAGTTTTCTTATGATTGAGCTATCATGTTTAATGTTTTGATCTACTTATCTTGTTTTGATGATTCCTAATTTCTATGCCACATTAACTGGTGAACCCGACGTGAAATACTAACCTTCTAACCATCTTACTATGTTTTGGAGTGCTTCTAAGCTGATTTGCAGGTCAAAAACTCAAAAACAGGGCCGTGCAGTGCATTCTGGACACTTCTGTGCCTGTGTGAAGCATCTTGCGTCTGTGTTGAAGAGTCTTGCGCCTGTGTCAAGACATTCTGCGCTTGTGTCAGACATCTTGCGCCTGTGTCATGAATTTTGCGCCTGTGTAAAGTCCAGAATAGAGGTAAAAAATGCAGTTTTTACTTGAAAAATTTTCTATGTTTTAGTAAATTGCAATTTTGAGGGTCTTCAGTGCATTTTTGGACAAATGTTGTGCTTCAATGTTTCCGAAATTTGGTTCTATATTATTTGAATACCTTTCTAATGCATTAAACAGTTTGTAATTTGGAGCTAGGATGAGAAAGTTATGCCTTCTCAAAGTGGACTGAAATTTTTATAGTTTTTATAAATCAGATCATCTGTGTTTTGGATTTTGGTACTAATTGTTGGTACAGGATCTTGGCGTACGCATGAGAAAGACTACAAATCAAACTACTAACATGTGTTATGCAGATTCGATGGTCAAAGATAACAAATCAAACTTCTGACATGTGTTTTGCAGGTTGCCTTAGAGAAACAACCAAATCGTGTGTTTGATTTTTAATTAGGCATTTAGTGATTTATAAATAGGTGGAAATGAACCCTTGTTTTCTTTGTTTGTTAAGTGTGACATTGGAGTAGGAGAGTATGCTCTCATCCTTTATAGGGTGATCAGAAATCCAGATCTTCAATACCATGCTTGTGTTGCTGATTGTTTGTCTCCATTAGAGGGCCTGCCTTCCCGACCACTTTGCTTTAGCAAGCGAGTGATAATCGTGAGAAGGGAATGACCCAAAGTGAGTACGGCTAGAATTCCTTAGCATTCTAACTCACTATAAAAAAATACCTGATGAGCGAAAGCTTTGAAGGAAGTGTTACGTGGGAATTGCAGTTACTTGGGAAGTGATGACCCTTGAACTCTTTCTCATATCAACATCTAAGTAGGGCCTCTTGGTCTAAATCATGCTTGTGTGACTACATTTGTTTGGTATCTTGATGGGCTTAATGTCTCAATCATGCTTGCATGACATCAAGGAGTAATGCTTAACAGAAATCCTTACTACATACCTTGTTTTTAGAGGCCAAAAACCTTTCTAGTTGCTTGAGAAGGACAAATTCGGATACTTGGAAGAGATACTAAGTTTGCCATGGGGAGATTCCATGGGGACTGATGCTTGGCTTCCCTGAGAAGTGAGTGCCGTGGAGGGGAGCCCGTGGGGTCAAGCATCTATGTATTCTCCTTGAATCTCATAATGAGTCTACCTCTCAAGTACCTAATGTCTTTGCCTACCCTAAGGAATGTGGAAATGAGCATGATTGTCTTGAGTCTAAGTTGTAACATCTTATATTCTTTGATTGTCAAAAGTTGAATGTTATCCCATTTCAAGAGAAAAACAAATTGATTCCAAACAAGATTAAACACAAGAGACATTCATCCAACAAAAGTTCAACAAGGTTCAAAGCACATCTTCTAGCATGATGATCCAACATTGTTCCCAATCTTGTCTTAACATTCATGTCACTTACATTTAGGTTCATCCTAGGTTGCATTTTTCAAAGTCATTGTCAAGTATCAAGGTTAGGTTTCACCTAAGTCATACTTCTTTTGCATATCAATAGAAGTCATTCATTTGCATATATCCTCTTGCATAAGAGTAATGTCATTTCATAATTAAACCCTAGGTTTCATCTTAGGTGGACATTGTCATACATTGGCATTTGCATATCCCAAGTCTCTTCATTAAGCCTAAGTCATTGTCATATCATATTAAGATCATTTGCATATTAATTGTCCTTTTGCATATAGTCTCAAAAACCTAGGTCTTGTCATACTTGAGCAATTCAAATCTTTGATAAACCCTAAGTCATTGTTAAGAAGTCTAGACCTTATCAAATCCTTTGTCCTTTTGTCATCAATATCATTTCGTCAAACCTAGCTTAGTATCCAAGCATATAGGGGAGACATTGTCATCTTGTCCTTTGTCAATTAAGTCCTTTTGTCCTTTGAGGTCTAGATATCATTTCAATTTCCTAAGGGTCTCTTATAGATTTGCATTCACAAGCTTGTCAAAATCTTCAAAAACAACCAAAAACATAGATTGCATTTTCATTTATTTAGTTCGCATTTAGTTGCATACCATATATTATCCTTGAAAAAATTCCAAAACAAAAAAATATTGCATTTGCATAAGTGACATGTCTATTGAAACAAGGTTCCAAGCACCAATGATGCAACAAAGTTTGACATATCAACCGACAATGCAATCACAATTCTATTCAACCCAACAACAAAGCAACATTGGTCAAACTTATCATGATGATGTAAATCTCCAAATACAAAAACTTGAGGAGAAGCTAGCTCAAGAAAATGAGATATTGGAGCAAAGAGTGAAAAACATTGCGAAGAATAGATCACAAATGTCCAAAATGTTTCAAAAATTTCCAAGTCAAAATCCAAGTTTTGAGCCAATTAATGTAAGATCTCTTCTTGAACGATCAGACATACCAGCTCTCCTCTCCCAAATAGAGATGATGAAACAATTACAAGAAAGGATACAACATCAATTTCAACATTATGTGCCTCCACAACAAGAACAAGGTGTTTACTATCAATCGGATTGTCAACCATCACAACCAATTGTTCAACATATTCAACAGACACAACCAATGGTCCAATTTCAACAATATGTCCAACCAACTATACAATGTCAACAAATAGTTCAACCAATGGTGGAATATCAACAAGTTCAATCAACATATCAATGTCAACAACCGCAATCACAAAGTCAAAAACAAAGGTTGCAGCATACACCAAGCCAAATTTTGAACATGTCAAACGAATCTGATCAACATCTAGTCTAATATCAAAAAATGACATCAAATCAAAAACAAGTTCAAATTCCAGGTCCAATCATGTCAAAACCTCGAAAGAAAGGTGGCTTTCTTGCAATGATATTAAGGAAACAACCAAGTGAGTTCTTTAAGGAAGATAAAGATAATACAATTTTGTCTAGCAATGCCTCATCCCCCCATAAACAAATTGACTCTCTAGTGGCATCTATCCCTACACCTCCAGAAGTTCCGCAAGGACCTTCCATATTGTCTTCATCAAACAATACACCCAAGGATGCAATTATCCAAGAGCTATCCATAATTGATTGCCACGATAATCCAATTCATGATGCACATCCTTGCCATGTTTCAGAGATACAAGACCCAATGCCACCATACACTTTATTGCCATTACCTATTTTAGAGGACCCCATTCCAAGTCCCTCTTCCTCATGTTCAAGCATTGATTCCTTGCCAGAATCCATCACAAATTTTCAAAGTGCATTTCCTTCATGCCAAACCATTGATTCCTTGTCAGAATCCTCCATGCATATCCAAAGTCCAACCTCATGTCAAGAGGAGAATTTAGAGCATGAAGAAATGAGTCCTAAAGAAGATGAAGATCAAGATCAAACCATATCATCCCATCCAATTGTTGACCAGGACCCCATGTTCCCAGACACTCATGATGATTCCCCTATTCTTGTCCATCCTATCCAAAGTCCTATTGACACTCCATTCCCTCAGCAAGATCAAGATATCCCAGTCCATCCAATCCCAAGTGATCCCCTTCCATTTCATGAACACAATGTCCTTTCAAATCCCATTGACATTCCAGATATCCCTCCCATCCTTTCTGATGATCCCATTGAAAGTCAAGAGCAAAGCACCTTTAAAGAGGATTCCAATGATCTTCCTCCTTGTCAAGATCAAATCATTCCTTCAGATCCTCCACAAGATCCACTTGTCCCTCCATCTCCACGACCTAATCCTCCATATACACTCCAAGATCACATTTCTTTTGCTGATCCCATTATTTCTCCCATTCCATATCTTGAAGAGCCTGTCATTGAGCCTTGTCCACTACATGATCCTAATCCCCCTCATGATCCTGATACCCCTCATGATTCTAACGTGTCAGTGCAAGATGTTCATGAACCCCCTACATGCATAATGGGTTCTTCCACTTTGGTGCAATCCGATCCACTTCAAGATCTCCTTATTTCTCTCATATCACATCCACCTCATAATGGACTCTCGTCTTCTTCCCAAAGAAAAGAGTATCCTATTAGTCAAAATATTGATAAAGGCAAAGGGGTAGATCTCCATAAGAAAGAATCCCTTCATGTTAAAGAGTATACTAATGGTCATGGCTACAGAGCTCACACTCAAGGCATTGGTATCCCTTCAAAGTCAAAATCCAAATGTCCACCTTCCCCATCATCGCTTCCATCCATTTTAGGTCCCTATATCCCTTCGTCCTCTATGCAAGGTCAGCAAAGGCACACATCCTTGAGTAAATTTCATCCATCCCACATGCCTCCATATCATTCCCATCCACACCAACATTCATTCCCTCTTCCAAGCAATTTGGATGCCAAGCATAAAAGTCGTAAGTCTAGCAATCCACATGTATTCAAAGATCAACATGTCCAATCTAATCGACATGTCAAAACAAAGAGCAATATGATCTATAAAGAAAAAGAAATATCCAAAAGGCCACAAAGGCCCACTAAGCAAAATAAAGAAAAGTCAAAATATATATGGGTTCCTAAATCCTTTGTGCAAGCAATGCACTCCAAGGAACCACAAAAGCATAAAAAATCAAAAACCATGTGGAACCCTAAGAAGCTCCTTGAAGCACAAAAAGAAACATCCAACTTGGCATCCAAAATTGCTATTACTCCATCCAAATCATCCAAGTTTATTCCTCCATCACCTTCTTCATCTATTTTGGGCCCTTATGTCCCAAAATCCCAAGCCTTTCTTCCGTCCAAATCTCAATATCCAAAATCCATTTTTCCTCCATCAATCCATCACCCCTCAAGGTGTGTGCCAATGTCGATCTTGCCAACATTTCCATCCACTGAAGCATAATTCTTCCAATACCCTATCCATTATCCAATGCATATTTTCCATCCTTCCATCCCTTTGATCCAATCCTTTGCAGAAATCCTTGCCTTAATTTCATCTCATTTTCCATGTCCTTATCCTACCAACGTCTTTGAGCATACTTTTAAAGGTCATGGTCCATTTATTTCAAGGCTACTATCCAAACAAAAAAGACGCTTGCGTCCTTCTTCCATCCCCTATCATGTGTCCATCTTCTATTGAAAAAGTCAAAATACAAAAAAAAAAATTTGAAAAGACAAAAGAAAAAAAAATAAAGAAAAATAATTCGTTCACTGGTGAAAACCTGGCAAATAGGTGCCTTGGGCAAGTACCATGATGAAAACTTGGCAAACAGGCGTCATGCGTAATTTATGAACTTCTTGCACATCACACTTGGGGGCAAGTTTTATCCTCCTTCATATCCTTTTGTCCTCCATTGTTCCATTATCCTATCGAACCCATGTCATATTCCTCCATTGTCCTATCATCCCTTATGTCCAGTTTCCTCTTTCCCCATTTGATCTTGACAAGGCTGATGATCTTCATGAGCATCATGCATCTTGTTTGCAACTTTTAGTCTATCATAGCTTTTGGTCATGTATCCATTTGCTTATTACAACCTTTCATCCATATTCCCTATCTTATTGCAACTTTCTGCTACTATCCCTTAGCCTACCCCGACCTTCTGTCCATGTCCTTTATCCATTCTTGGTCTTGCTTATCCTATCCATATCTTATCACTATCCATACACTCTTTTTCATTCCTTGATCTTGATCTGACATAAGGACGCAAAATTTAAACATGGTTTCAAAAAAAACCTCTTGACATGTCCCTCATGCCATGTTCACTGCTTTACATTGTCATATCCAGTCTCTTGTCCCATCACGCAATAGCTCTTGGAAATTGCATCCGCATTGTCTCCATAATAAAAGGCCTTTGTCTTCCCTCTATCCACCATCATTGCAGCAAGCCTATTTATTCACCTGTCATATTCCTTTCCTTGCTAGACACTGGGGGCAAAATCCTAAAAAAATTGCAAAATGTCTTGAGATAAATCCAAAAAAATTGCAAAATGTCTTGAGATAAATTCCAAAAAAATCAAATAATGTCCTGAAAAAATTCCAAAAAAATCAAATAATGTCCTGAAAAAATTCCAAAAAAATCAAATAATGTCCTGAAAAAATTCCAAAAAAATCAAATAATGTCCTGAAAAAATTCCAAAAAAATCAAATAATGTCCTGAAAAAATTCCAAAAAAATTGAATAAAGTCCTGAAAAAAAGAACACAAAAAAGTATAAAACTCCCACAAACAAACATTTTGCAATAAATGATTCCCTTTGTGCATCGACAGCTCACTACGTATACATCCAACAATTTGCAACCAAACACTGTGCTTTAATGAAATCATGCGTTAATAGATGAACCTTTTCAGTCAACTCAAACATTCAAACTGATCAAAATTGTCTTATCACTCGAATATCAGCATCAAAATCATTTGTCCTTATCACATTATCATGGGTCTTATACAAGGTGTGGTATACTCGAAACCAGACTATGTCCTGTCTTAGACGGGGTACCTCATTTCCTGAAACCAGACAGCATGATTGTCCTATCAGCGTGTTCAACTTTTGACAATGAAGATCAAGATGTTTGTTTGATTTGCTTGAATTTGTGAGTCTTATCTTTTTATTGATTTATCTTTGGCTTCGATCATGTTCCTATGTTTCTCGATGATGTCACCGAGTGATTTAGAGTGACCGGGATGGCTCATGATCCTTTTCTTTTTTGATTGTGATTGTCGTTTGTCTATGATGTGTCTGTCTTTTGCAAATCGGGTTGCATTTCAGCTCTGGCCTTCAATGCCATGATGCTACGCATCCATTTTGCTAAATAAAATAAAGGTTCTCACCTACAAAGTGCATTACTGAAAGCAAATTTTTGGTCATCTCTAACGGTCCTTTGTCTCATTTCTTCTTACTAACGTTTCTTCCGTCAGTCTGGATAGTCAGTTCGGTCTAGTGCTCCGATATCCAAAAACCTATGTTACGTCCTGCATCCATTTGGTTAGTACATTTGCATATTACATCAAGCATTTTTCATTTCATAAATACATCAAAAAAATACATAAAAATGCATCCATACATGTTCATAAACCAGTGCATAAGTCATCCATACATGCAAAAAACATAAGTCATAACATATTGCATCCATCATATCGATGCATATCATATCACATATCATAATAATGTCGGAGTACAAAATCGGACTATCTGTCCTAAGTATGGCCCGCAAGCTGACTACATAATGTCAAACTACATAATGTCCACTGTCTGTCATAAGGAGTACGTGCCTCTATCACTGGGTGCTTCCTCTGTCCTCCTCATCCCCGCAATATCCCGTAAGCCATCAAAATTCATGAAATTTAAAACATGGGTTTTCGAGATACATACCGCTGCTCCTGCGTCCTCCGGTCATTTGAATGTGCGTACACGTTCTCCAAGGTGATCTGCCATTGGAATGTTCGCTATCTGTCTGCAAGTGTCTTTGTCCAGAGCAACAAATCCTCCTCTTTAGTTAAGTGCAAATGAGTCATTTTCACCCTCTTGGTCCCATTTATAGCTCTTTGTCCTTGCATAGATGGACGTGCGTCCTCTCCATCTTATGTTGGTCGCGGTCTTGTGCATGTTAAATTGATTGTCTGTCAGGCATCCGATCTCCGATTGTCAGTCCCTTCGATCCTATCAATTTTATCGATCAATTGGCCTCTTTTCCGCATGTTTCCGGCCAATTCCTCGAGGGGGCATGCATATGTCATTATCGCTGTCTAGGGCATTTTCATTATCGTTCTTTGAAACAACGCTCAAAATCGCATTGTCTCAAAGAGGGGCAAAATGTAGACACCCAAAAATGGTCAACGCTTGCGAAGTCATACTTTAACATTTGCGCATTGCCTCATTTTAGGTTTTTGCGTCGCATTAACATTTCTCCTATGTCACGCACTTGATTTTTATCATTTGCGAGCATCGAGTCATTCTTCTGCATTCTTCAATCATCTCGTCCTCGAATTTGGTCTTGTTGACAACACTATCCAGTCATGATTTTGATCGATTTTATCTTGTTGCATCAATGTGCGTGCTAATTTGTCATCATTTTAGACATTGTCAATCCTAATTAGGGTTTTGTCCTCTTTTCAATCTTGTCATCATGCGATCGATTTGTCATCGGTCGTGGTCATTGTTCGATCTTGTCATTTTGCGATCGATTTGTCATCGATCGTGGTCATTTCTAATTTTGTCGTCTTGCAATCTATTTTGTCGTCGATCCTTGTCCTCTTGTCAATTTTGTCATTTTGCGATCATTTCGCTATCGATCATTGTCTGTCTTAATCATGTCAATTTGGATCAATTTGTCATTGTTCCTCATCAATTGGCGTATTTTATCAAATCATTTATCACATTGGTCATTTGTCAATCTAAAATCAAATCAAATCGAGTCAATTATCTTTCAAGACCTAATTCGTCTTCCAGGGTTTTGTGATTTAATCATTTAACCTTGTGTGTCATTTCTTCCTCTAGGATTAAATAATTTATTTATTTATCCTAGGTCTTGGCTAATTAATTATTCTTCTCTTTATGAATTAATTAATAAATGAAAAATTACTAATTAATTTCCTAATCTTTCATCAATTATTCCTCTTATTATAAATTAATTAATAAATGAAAAATTATTAATTAATTTATCTAATTTTCCTAATTTTTTATTCCCTCTTTGTGAATTAATTGATAAATGAGAAATTATTAATTAATTCACTAAGTTCCTATTTTCCTCATTTCTAATTTTTCTAATTTTCATTAATTTTCCTAATTTCCTAAATTCTAATTCCTAATTTCCACCTATTTTTCTAATTTTCCAATTCAAATTCCACCTAATTAACTTGTCTCTAGTTCTCCCTATTTGTGTGCTTCATGTGTCATACTCTTGACATAGAAATTTGTCATAGAGTCTTGTCTTGACATAGCAACTTGTCATAGAAATTTGTCATAGAACTTGTCTTGACATGGAAATTTGTCATAAAATTTGTCATAAAATTATCATAATCCTCTTTGCATAGCAATATGTCATAACTTTGCTATTTTTGATTTGAATTTCTATTCAAATCTCTTTCATGCTAATTTGCTCATTTTCTCCAATTTCTCTATAAATTGGATGATTTTCAATCAAACCTGGTCTGAATTTTCTATCAATTTACTGAACCTTCGTTTCTAGTACTCTTGAGCCTTTTTGCTTTTGATTGTGTGAGCACTTGTAGGTGAGATCCACAAAACTATTGAAGAGGAAAGAACAACAATGGAGCCGCATGGAAGAAGTATTCAACTCTACATCTGGTTTGCATAATTTTATTCTTGAATGCTTTGTTTCCATACCTCTATTGAATGTGCTTTAGAATTAGGTTCATTTCAATGAGTTTTCTTATGATTGAGCTATCATTTTTTTGGAATTTTTTCAGGACATTATTTGATTTTTTTGGAATTTTTTCAGGACATTATTTGATTTTTTTGGAATTTTTTCAGGACATTATTTGATTTTTTTGGAATTTTTTCAGGACATTATTTGATTTTTTTGGAATTTTTTAAGGACATTATTTGATTTTTTTGGAATTTATCTCAGGACATTTTGCAATTTTTTTGGATTTATCTCAAGACATTTTGCAATTTTTTTAGGATTTTGCCCCCAGTGTCTAGCAAGGAAAGGAATATGACAGGTGAATAAATTCAACTGTGACTGATGATTAGAGTAGTGAACCTGAAGTTCAAAAGACACCTAGGTATGTAAGATTAAATCATTTTGAACATCAAATTATTGGAGATAGAAACAAGGGAGTTATGACTAGAAGAAAACTGGCAAATGAAGAGCGGTGTCTTATTTCTCAAGTTGAACCGGCAACTGTTATTGAAGCTTGTAAGGACAAACATTGGTTAAAGGCTATGAAAGATGAATTAGATCAAATAGAGAAGAATGAAACTTTGTCTTTAGTTTCCCGACCTAAAAATAAGAATGTTATTGGAACTAAATGGGTTTTTAGGAATAAACTAAATGAGGATGGTCAAGTTATAAGGAACAAGGCTAGATTGGTTTGTAAAGGATATTTTCAAATGGAATGAATTGATTATGGTGAGACATTTTCACCTATAGCTAGAATTGAAGTTGTCAGACTATTTCCTGCCTATGCAGCTTATAAGAATTATAAGGTTTATCAAATGGATGTTAAATGTGCATTTTTCAATTGTGAGCTTGAGGAAGAAGTTTACATTGAGCAACCTAATGGATTTTCACTGATAGATGATAAAGATATGGTTTGCAAATTGAAGAAAGCTTTATATGGATTGAAACAGGCTCTTAGAGCTTGGTATGTAAGGTTGGATAAATATCTTTTGAAGCTTGGTTTTACTAATAGTGGTGCTAATAGTAATCTATATTATAAGATCACTGATAATTATATTCTAATTATTGAAGTTTTTGTTGATGATATCTGTAGACACCCAAAAATGGTCAACGCTTGCGAAGTCATACTTTAACATTTGCGCATTGCCTCATTTTAGGTTTTTGCATCGCATTAACATTTCTCCTATGTCACGCACTTGATTTTTATCATTTGCGAGCATCGAGTCATTCTTCTGCATTCTTCAATCATCTCGTCCTCGAATTTGGTCTTGTTGACAACACTATCCAGTCATGATTTTGATCGATTTTATCTTGTTGCATCAATGTGCGTGCTAATTTGTCATCATTTTGGACATTGTCAATCCTAATTAGGGTTTTGTCCCCTTTTCAATCTTGTCATCATGCGATCGATTTGTCATCGATCGTGGTCATTGTTCGATCTTGTCATTTTGCGATCGATTTGTCATCGATCATGGTCATTTCTAATTTTGTCGTCTTGCAATCTATTTTGTCGTCGATCCTTGTCCTCTTGTCAATTTTGTCATTTTGCGATCATTTCGCTATCGATCATTGTCTGTCTTAATCATGTCAATTTGGATCAATTTGTCATTGTTCCTCATCAATTGGCGTATTTTATCAAATCATTTATCACATTGGTCATTTGTCAATCTAAAATCAAATCAAATTGAGTCAATTATCTTTCAAGACCTAATTCGTCTTCCAGGGTTTTGTGATTTAATCATTTAACCTTGTGTGTCATTTCTTCCTCTAGGATTAAATAATTTATTTATTTATCCTAGGTCTTGGCTAATTAATTATTCTTCTCTTTATGAATTAATTAATAAATGAAAAATTACTAATTAATTTCCTAATCTTTCATCAATTATTCCTCTTATTATAAATTAATTAATAAATGAAAAATTATTAATTAATTTATCTAATTTTCCTAATTTTTTATTCCCTCTTTGTGAATTAATTGATAAATGAGAAATTATTAATTAATTCACTAAGTTCCTATTTTCCTCATTTCTAATTTTTCTAATTTTCATTAATTTTCCTAATTTCCTAAATTCTAATTCCTAATTTCCACCTATTTTTCTAATTTTCCAATTCAAATTCCACCTAATTAACTTGTCTCTAGTTCTCCCTATTTGTGTGCTTCATGTGTCATACTCTTGACATAGAAATTTGTCATAGAGTCTTGTCTTGACATAGCAACTTGTCATAGAAATTTGTCATAGAACTTGTCTTGACATGGAAATTTGTCATAAAATTTGTCATAAAATTATCATAATCCTCTTTGCATAGCAATATGTCATAACTTTGCTATTTTTGATTTGAATTTCTATTCAAATCTCTTTCATGCTAATTTGCTCATTTTCTCCAATTTCTCTATAAATTGGATGATTTTCAATCAAACCTGGTCTGAATTTTCTATCAATTTACCGAACCTTCGTTTCTAGTACTCTTGAGCCTTTTTGCTTTCGATTGTGTGAGCACTTGTAGGTGAGATCCACAAAACTATTGAAGAGGAAAGAACAACAATGGAGCCGCATGGAAGAAGTATTCAACTCTACATCTGGTTTGCATAATTTTACTCTTGAATGCTTTGTTTCCATACCTCTATTGAATGTGCTTTAGAATTAGGTTCATTTCAATGAGTTTTCTTATGATTGAGCTATCATGTTTAATGTTTTGATCTACTTATCTTGTTTTGATGATTCCTAATTTCTATGCCACATTAACTGGTGAACCCGACGTGAAATACTAACCTTCTAACCATCTTACTATGTTTTGGAGTGCTTCTAAGCTGATTTGCAGGTCAAAAACTCAAAAACAGGGCCGTGCAGTGCATTCTGGACACTTCTGTGCCTGTGTGAAGCATCTTGCATCTGTGTTGAAGAGTCTTGCGCCTGTGTCAAGACATTCTGCGCTTGTGTCAGACATCTTGCGCCTGTGTCATGACTTTTGCGCCTGTGTAAAGTCCAGAATAGAGGTAAAAAATGCAGTTTTTACTTGAAAAATTTTCTATGTTTTAGTAAATTGCAATTTTGAGGGTCTTCAGTGCATTGATATTTTTGATATTTATGGCATTGATGTCAAAGGGGGAGTGATAGTAATGTGAAAAATAATTCAGAACCATATAGAGATATCATTCACAGGGGGAGAGTTATTGATTGTTGGTTGTCTTCCACAGGGGGAGACTTGTTTGGAATTTCTTGGTACTTACATGTTTTTCACATCTAGTATTGCCATTAATGCCAAAGGGGAAGTTTGTTGGCATAATGGATGAATTGATTGTGTTGCATTGATATTTTGTAATTGATGTCAACACTAGTTGTTATGGTTGGTTACCGATAGAAGATCTAGTGTTACCGACAAAAGAGACTATCTGTTGGACATTTCCGGCATGTTTGGACCAATGAAGTATATTTGATTTCATGTGTTATATGCTCCATGAGCATTTTTTGGTCAGTTGGTATTGTCTTGGTAATTGGATGCTATCGTACACTCTGGTAAACTCTTACCGACATTGGTTTAAGGCTTTACCGATAGAGCCTTCATTGAGGAATAATGGCATGATGCATAGTTGGTGTTGGTGCACCTTCTTCATGGATTTCAGGATGATGAAGATGTTCTTTGATCATGCTTCAAACTGCTTGAAGACATTGCTTTGGCATAGTGGACCCATAATAGGTCTAGTACCTATCTAGGTTATGGACCGGTATCATGCTAACGTGTATTCTACACGTTACTGAGATGACTCGAGATGATTTATGGATTTGTTATTATTGTTTTGGTCTTAAGACAACATGGCATATCATTGTAATATGGAATTTTGTAATGATCTTATTGTAATATCTTTTAGGTGGCTGACCTAATCAGTTTTGGCCTTAGGGTTTGTATAAATAAGAGGTAGAAACTCTTTGTAAAGTATCATGGTTATTGGAAAGGTCATGGTCAAGGAATGTAATGTGTGAATATTGTAATATAATTTAGGAAGAGGAGTTGGTCAATCATTGGTGATAGAATTGGATTCAGAAGAGGATTTATTCCTTCGACACTAAGCTTAACTAGGACTGTAATCAGGCATGGTAGATGCTATTTCTAGCAGTTCACTCTAGTGGATTGTTGTCCATTTATCTTGAGATGGTTGTAGCCTCTTTATAGTCAGTGAGACTCTTTTGTAATGAGCATTATGCTCTAGGTAGTTGGTAGGCTTCCCACGTACAAATCATGGTGTTATGTGGTATGGTTGCTTTACATTTATTATCTAGTTAATTGTTAAGTTGTATTGTTTACCGGTATCTTTCCATACCGACATTTGTATGTGATTTACTAATACTTGATTTGTTTAAGGTTGTATTGTAGATTAAAAGTTATAATCTGTTAACAACAGATTCACCCCCCCTCTTAGTTGTTCATTGGTTATCCTAATAGAATCATCCAGAAAAGCTAGGGCAAGCAAGAAGCAAAAATCTGAGATAGATGAATCTCTCAAATCAGGTAAGATTGAAGGCACATTTAAAATAGTACCCCCATTGACTTTGAAGGAGTTAATTGATTAAATTCTTAAGGATGGGAATTTGAAAAATGTGTCTATATATTATGAAAATTTTGATGATAAGGAATAGAGAGCAGTTGAAGAAGCAATTGTTTAATTTATGGATGTCTATAGTAAGACATTAATATAACTAGAATCTATGATCCCTAAAAGTCTATATGACATTTTGGATGCTAGGAGGCATACAACTAGTCAAGAGGATGAGAAAATAAAGGAGTATGTGTTAGTGAATCTATCTTTTGTCATTTCTAGTGATGAAGTTATTAGATTATTGAAACTTACCAAGGGTACATTTCGAAGCAAGAAGAGGGTGAATAAGCTCATGTGAGGGAAGATAGATGAGGTGACAAAGGAAAGTGAAATAATTTTGATACAGTTTTTGATAGATCAAAGAGTTGATGTGAATTCAGAAGAACCATCTCAAGACACACCTATTTTGGAAGTTCAAGTTGTTGTCCCCGATAAGAAAAAGGATTAGTCACCTAAGAAAGCCATTTAGAAAGGACATTCAAATGATGAGACTCTAGTTGATAATGTTGATGATGGCATTAATGATACTTTTGGTGAAGCTATACAGGAACCTCTAGTTATAGATGGTGTGTCAGAGAAAGTAGCTGAGGAGTTTGTGAATGTTGAAAAGGATAAGGAGGATGGTGAGAAAGGAGGAAAGGATGAGAGTGTTGAGGCAAGAGAAAAAGAAGAGGAGAAGGCAGATCAGGCTCCGACAATAGTGGCAAGAGACACTGGTGCCGATAAAGGAAAACAAGTTATTGTTAATTTAGATGATTTTGGTCAAGGACCCATAGACCCGAGCTCATTATCTCCTATTCAAACACTTAAATTCGCAACTCTAGCTCAATCCAAAGCTAGTGAGTACTTGCGTAAGTCCCATTTTGTTGATAAAGAATTAATATCATTGGCAGGAGATATGTTGGAAAAAATCATGCCATCTTTCCAACCAGATACATCTGATCCCTCTGGTAAGCTCAAGGGTTTGCTAAATGTTGTTGGTTCTCATTTTGAGTCTTTGGAGAAGGAAGTAGATATTAAATTTTGAATCAATTCAATGATATAAAATTAAAACAATTTATGAAGATGATTGAAGATGATAGAGTTAGTTTAGTTACTGCACTGAAGAATATTCAGGATGCAATTGATGAAGGAAGTAATATATACAAGTCATGTCTAATTTTTCCCAAGTTAACTATAGACATTAACAAGAAAATAAGGTAGTCATTGGTGAGGAAGGACCTCAAAGAGCTCAATCTGGACTATTTAGTAAGAGTAAACACAATAGAAACACAAACATATGATGGAGGCAATGTAGAACAGATTGTTTTATTTCATGAAAATTGATTACAACCAACCGCTAACAACTGGGTTACAACATAACCAACTCATAGGCCTGGTAGAACATACAAAATAGGTCACAACCGGGACCTTGAATCTTAAGATCTATCTTCTATGCATAGTCTCGCTACCTGATTCTTTGGTTGATTACATTCTAATGTGCAATTACAATTATATATATATCCAAAGGATTCAGACGGCCCAAAAAGGGAACAAAACCCGAAGAACAAGACCTAACGTGTAAAATTAACAAGGTCGGCCTCTGCCAAGAGATTCCTCTGGAAAATCTGAAGGATGAAACATATCAAAACCCAAGGCTCTGCAAGCTTCAAAAGGGGTTCTGGTAGATCACCAAACTAGGTCCAAGCAACCAGTAACAAGAACTATCAACAGGTAACAGGAAACTATCAAGGAAACCAATAGCGATAACTTGCTGAAAAATGATCCAAATGCGATGCATTCTAGAAATAAGAAAGATGATCAAGTATTCAAGTAGAATCCAACTCCACAGGATCCAATGAGCCAAAACTGGGACACATAGAAAGAAAAGTTGAAACTACAAACAAAAAGCAAAACAAAAAGAAAATGTTTTTGGTTGATGCAAGATTGCTATAGATCGGGGATGCTTCTGCATTAGACATCTAAGGTTATTGAAAAAGTGAGCCTCTCACTTTGCTAGGGTTAGAGGAAAACCAAGGTGGTCTACCTCTTCTTGAGAAATCCAAGATAAATCTTCAACTAGTATGTCCTTCCACTTTACAAGATACTCCTTATACTGACTGCTCCAAGTACTACACCCAATCCTACTATCCAAAATTTCTTCAATCTGATCTGGTTCCTTCCAAGGTAACTGTTTCTCCAAGTTTGCAATACTATCCTCCCTAAATTTTGGTTCATGATACTCATGAAGATCTACAATGTTAAACACATGTGAAATACTCGGACTATCTGGTAACTCTACTTCATATGCATTTCTAGAACTGAACTTCCTCAAAATCTTGCAAGGTCCAAACTTCTTCATCTGCAATTTTTTATAAGTTCCAACTAGGAATCTTTATTTTCTCAAATATACCATCACTTCATTGTCAACTTCAAATTCCTTATGTCTCCTCTTCTCATCTGCCTTCTACTTATACTTGTTGTTCATGTCTTCCAAATGCTGCTTAACCTTAATATGAAAGGCTACCATGTGATCTGCAAAGTCTTCTACTTCTAAAATTCTTCAGTCTTCACTGCTAATGTCTCTCAATTCTGATATACCTCTAGGATGCACTCCGGTAACAATCACAAAAGGTGTTCTTCTGATACTCCTATTCATTGAATTGTTGTAGGAAAACTCTTCTTATGTAAGGATCAAATCCCAACTTCCGGTTTTATATCCAACTAAACATCTCAACAAATTTCCAAAACTCCGATTAACTACTTCTGTCTATCCATCAGTCTGTGGATGAAAAGTAGAACTTGAACTTAAAATCTGTCTTTATCTTCTTCCGAAGTGTTCTCCAAAAATAGCCAACAAACTGAGTGTCTTTGTTTGAAAGTATTAATCCATGCAATCTCACCGCTTCCTTAAAAAATAGGTCTGCTACATGTAATGAATCTGATGTCTTCATACAAGGTATGAAATGAGCCATCTTTGAGAATCTATCTATAGACATCTGAAAATATCTCATTAATTCTACACTAATTATTCATCTATTTAATTAAGTAATTCTTTAATTATTTGATTAAATTAAATATTTCTTCTGATCAGAACATTTAACATTTCTAATTATCAAAATTTTATCATTTAATCAATTAACCCTATCTCAATTATTAACAAAATATAAATTATTTAATTAATTGTGACATTTTCCTTAGTTAGATAATCTTTATTATTTAATTAATTCAATTTCATATGATTAAATTATTTTATTTAAATTATTTAATTAATTCAATTTTATATGATTAAATAATTATATTTAAATTATTTAATTAATTAATTTAATTCTTCCAATCCCCAAATTTTAATTCCAATTAATTCCATCTAATTTCGTGTCATTTTCCCCAAATTCAAATTTCACTTAATTCCAATTAATTTCATTTCTTCCAAATTCATATTTCACCAAATCTGAATTTTAGTTAATTTCATGTGCATTTCAACATTTGAAAGTCCAAATTCAAATCCAAATTGAAAATGAAAATCAAATTCAACTTCAAAATCCTACAACTCATGCTAAAATCAGAACTGATTGATCAAATTAGTTATCTAATTAGTTAACTCAGTTAACTCATCAATCACTCTTTTTAACTCTCAATTACCTTTTCTGACTGATCAATTAATCTACTTATCTCTCCAATCGATTCAGTCATCTGATTCATCAACTTAGTCAACTAGATAGTCTATCTAGTCTATCGGTTAATCAATTTAGTTGACTCCTCAATCTAATGAGTTAACAGATCAATCAATTTCAGTTATCTATCAATCAACACTTGAGTTCAAATTCTCACCTCCTTTGTGTTGAAAACCTATAAATTCAACCTCATTTTCTCATTTCAAGCTAGAATCACAGTCTTCAAAGTTATTGTCCATCTTATGTAGGAAATCAATGCAATACCTAAGAGCCACCTACACCAACAATAATGGAGAAGAACAAGTGGAGAACAAGGAGTTTTAATTTAGTTTAATCTTTCTATTTCTATCATTAATTTCATTGTATTGTGTTTAAAATCATTTTAATTTGTTAAGGATTTTGTGATTTGTCCTTTTAGTATAATTATCTTGGATTTAATGATTTCAAACATGAGAACACTATCCACTACCACAAATATAGAATCATTCCCTCTCGATGTTTTAGGCAATCCATATACAAAATTCATGCTTATATCCTCCCAAGGTCTTACTAGTACTACCAAAGGTTTATACAATCCCACATTCTAACTATCACCCTTTGCAACTTGACAAACTCTACAACTCTGCACATATCTCTTAACATCCTTATGAATATGGGGCCAAAATTACTGCTCACTCACCAATGCTACTATTTTGTCAATACCAAAATGTCTAGCTAAACCTCCACCGTGTTTCTCCTTTATCAGAATCTCCCTCATAGAACTCTTAGGTATGCACAACTGAACTCCTCTAAATAACATTCCATCCTCAATGAAATAATCCAACCACTTGCTTCTATCTACCATAACCGGTTCTCTACATGCTTTCCAAGGCTCTACAAAATCTGGGTCTTCATCATATAAGGTCTTCAACTCTTCAAATCCTAATACTATCACTCTCATATATGTCAGCAAATTCCTTCTCCTACTCAATGCATCAGTGAATTTGTTAGTGTAGTGTCATAAATTGTACACCCTTGCTAGTGTAGTACAATTTCACACTTAGTTTAGCACTCGCCTTAGTGTGTTTTGCATCTTGCATTTCTAATCTCTTTTAAGAATTTAATTAATTAATTTAATTAAATCAATCATATTTCACCTCTTCACACATTATAAAGTTGGGCCCTTTACCCTAAGTGTGCCCCTTTTAATCAATAAATCATTTAATCATTAACTCTAATTATGTCTTATTTCAACCTTTAAGGCTCGATTTCACATATCAAAACATCTCAAAATTAGTTGTAACTTTGGGATTCGCTCTAATATCATCATATCTAACGGCCCCCAAAATTTGGTGAGAAGTTGGTCGGACCATGTTGAAAGTGCACATGATCCTCGACTTTACTCCTAAAATTTCAGGAGCATAAACCTATGATATAATAATGCTTAGCCCCAAAAGAGTGGCAAGAAATTCAAATCCTAGGTCAGCCTAAAGACGAAATTAAGATCTAGGGTTTCATAATTAAGAGCTCTCTTTCTTCATTTGAAGGGGTCTTCTTCTAAGAATCTAAGAGCAATTTTTTGGAGCATAAAAAGACTTCTTTGCAGTGAAAGAGTAGATCTTTAAAGTCTTCAACAACTTTCAACATTCATCCATCAAACATTCATCAAGCATCATTTCATCAATTGGGGGATTTTGAAGATATAGAAAAGCAATAGGAGATCACCGACTGAAGATTAGCTTGTACCTCTCCCTTGGGGTTGGGTATGGTTTCATGTTGTTTACATGTCTTTATATAAGATTCATTTTAATTCATATTCATGCTTTAGATCACTTTGCATAATGGATTTAGAGCATTTACTTTGTCAATTATAAGCAATTAGGGTTTACTCTTTAGGGTTACTCTAGATTGTTTGCTTTCATTTTAGGATCTTGCACACACACAAGGTTCTAGCACACACATTTTTAGTACATTATCATCTATTTGTTGAGGTGGAAATCACCAATTCAAGGGTTTGACTAAGGCAAAACCCTATATAGCCACCCAAAACCCTCTTTTTCAGCTACAGGTACATGTTCGGATCCGAGCGTTGCTAAAAGTTTCAGGACCAGTAGAGCACACATAAATTGTCCCGAGGTGCAAAACTCATCATAAATCCCTAGGATAGGAGCATGGCACCCTAGTTTTACCTGTTTTCAGTAGGATTTGATAGTGCAGCAGGTTGCAGAGTCCAAAATCCAATCTCTCGGGTGCAGCTTCAGACTTACAGAGTCAGGATAGTGGCATTGCAACTTGGTCCTGATCATTTTGGCTCAGATTTTAGACACAGGTGCACCTCTGATTTTTCCTCCTAATCAGTACTTTTCAATAGTTTATCAGTTGTTTTTTGTTCTGCATTTCCAAATTAAGGTGCGTTTTCTTATTTGCACTTTAGGTTAAATTGCATTTTGTATCATTCCTCTCTCTCATTTATAGAAAAAGAATAGAAACCCTAAGAGGTAATCCATGACTCTCTCTTTCCCATAAGAAGTATTTGAGGTGCGTTACCTCCCTAGGCTCTTTCATATTCCATTAGTGTGTATGAGAGTGGGATTAGGGTTTCCATACTTAATCTCACTTTTCACCTTACACATTCTGGTGAACCTAACGTGAACCCAATTGCATTTTCATTAAATTGTATTGTTAGCTCTAGATTTGGTATCTTTTCATTTTTCTTTATAAACATAAAATTCCAAAAAACACAAAATGTGAAAAAAATTCAAGAAAAGAAAAGAAAAAAAAGAGATTTCCCTTTATTTGCTTGCATTGTGTGTTTAAATTTCATTTCAATTTTCATTTTAAAATGTCAGATTTTTATTTGCAAGATGTTCCTTCTTTTGATGATGTATGGAAATTAGTTGATTATGAGTTTAGTAAAGATGAATTGGATGAAGCTCTAGATGAATTTTTGAACCCTAAGCCTTCTAAACCCTCATTTTACCAAAAACTAATCAACCTTATTACTATGCCATTTTGTGGTGATGAGAAAGATAATTTGAATTATTCCTCTCATGGGTACATTCCTATCAGCTCCTACACTAAATATAATGACATGGTTGACCTTCCCAATTCCCTTTATGAGGTTATGTCCCCTTTTGAGTCCAAAGATAAGCCTTTCAATCGCTATGACCATGGTTTATTGGAAGATGCCCTTGATGAATTTATGTCTTTACCTAAGCCTCCAAACAAAAACAATGCATATAGAAGGTTAATTAACATGATCAATGTGAATAAACATAGTAAACCTCTTTTTGTGATCCAAGGTTCTTATCCAACCTTACGTCTTTCTAATCAAGCCCTTTTCACAGTTCAAGGAGGATATAGTCATGATTCCTTTAGCACTCCAAACAAACCTATCATTACTATGCTAGGAGGATATCCCACTAAGAGTCCTTATAGCTATGCTAAATAATTAACTAAGGAGAGTTATAAAGTGGTTGCCCATACCTATAACATGAGAAACAATAGGCAACCTAATCTTCCGCCTATTATCCTAACTTCTCTTCCTGATCCTAAACCTATTCTTCCTCAAGCACCTCACATTTCACAAACTCTTGGTAAGGAGTATGATCTTGTTGAACAACTTAAAACCACTCCTTCCAAGATATCCCTATGGGACTTGATTCAAACTTCTTCAACTCATCATGAATTGCTACAAGATGCCTTGAAAACATTGAATGTCCCACCCGCAGTGACATCTAATAGTATGGCTTCCTTGATTAATTATATCACAACTCCTAAGGCTCAAATTGTGTTTACACAAGATGAACTACCCACTAGTGATATTCAACATCAATATGATCCCTTAATGATTGTGGTTATTATAAATGATAGTGTGATAAGATGAACACTAGTGGACAATGGTTTTGGCCTTAATGTTTGTAGCATTAACTTGTTGTATACGATCAATGTCAATACATCTCTTGTTAATCTTGACTCTCTCACTATCTGAGGCTTTGATAATGTTGCTAAATCTTCATTAGGTATCATCACCTTTCCTATTAAGGTAGGTCCTATTACTTTACCCACACCAATCCATGTCATGTCTAGATAATTAACATACAACTTGTTACTAGGGAGACCTTGGATTCATAGCATGCAAGTTGTCCCCTCTACATTACATGGGCAAGTTAAGTTCATTTACAACAAGAAGACATATACCCTACTAGGTAACACAAACCTATAGGATTGTATGTAGACATCAACTTCCAAATCCTCTTTAATTGGTTCTTCCCCAACTATCTTAGATTATTCCTCTAAAGCTTCTAGTGTGTCCACTTCATCAAACCAATATCCCATTTCTTCCTCACGTGAACCTAAATTTATTCAGGAAGAGTTTTCTCAACCTGTTTCTACTTTTAAGGACACTTTCTCTTTTGAAAAAGCTTCTTGCAAAAGATGATTGGGGATCCCTTGATTTTAATCCTACATTCATAGGGGAACATAAAATTCCCCCTAGAGAACCTAAGGTCGAAAGGAAGGAAGAAGAAGAAAAACCTAAAAATCAATCCACTTTGTCTGGGCCATTGAGTAATACCTTTGTGGTGGCTTTCCAGACTTTATCTCCATTAGTTTCTGACCTAGAGGACTTTGACTTTTCACTTTATGAAAATCCTCCTCCTCTCTCATAAATGGCTAACCTTTATGGTCTTGGTTTTCACATCCTAGCTAGGTGTGGATATAATGGTAATGGATGTGGTGCTCAAGAACAAGGGATAAAGGTTCCCTTGGAAAACAACTTTGAGGATATGACATTCGGGCTTGGTTATGATCCTTTTAAGCATACTAAAGCCTCTAAGAGACCATCAATTAGTGTTAATGTCATTTCCTCTTCTCTCTTAATAAAATATCTAGAGTATATTGACTGTGACTCTTCTAGTGTCCTAGCTTTGGATGTTTTTCCTAATGATGATTCCTTAGCCAAATTCTTAGGCGCTTATGACAACCTTCCTCGTTATCACTATAACTATGGCTTTCCCTATTATCTAAATGCAAAAGCTTACTTTGGGAAAGAAATAAATAATGATGAGATAGTTAAAGAATTTCCTCAGTTAAAAGACGTTCCTCAACAAAACAATCTCCTAATAAGTGACACTATTAATATTGGGATAGATCCTTATGTTGAAGATAAAATCATTAAGATAGGGAAATGTCTTTACAAAGAAGAGCAAAAACAATATTCTGAGTTATTACTTGAATTTCCTGAAATCTTTGCTTGGATATACTCTGATATGCCTGGAATATATCCTAAGATTATCACTCATAACATTGTCCTAATTCTTGATGCTAAACTTATAAAGCAAAATATTTGAAAGATTCACCCTAAAGTGGCATTACTTATTAAAGTTGAGATTGAAAAGTTGTTGGATGCTGGATTCATCTGTCCTATTGATTATTCCCCATGGATTTCAAACATTGTGGTTGTGTCTAAGTCTAATCATAAGATTAGAATGTGTATGGGCTTCCGTCATCTAAACAAAGCCTCTTTAAAAGATGATTTCCCTCTCCTGAATATTGATATGATAGTGGATTTCATAGTAGGTCATGCCTTATTATCCTTCATGGATGGTTTCTCTGTATAAAATCAAATCTTCATTAATCCTCAAGATCAATACAAAACTACTTTCACCACCCCTTGGGGCACATTTTTTTTTGTTATGGTGCCTTTTGGATTGAAAAATGCAGGTGCAACCTATCAACGTGCTATGACCCTCATCTTCCATGACTATATGCATAAGACCTTAAAAGATTACATTGATGACATCGTAGCTAAATATGTCCTTCACACAAATCATGTTAAGGTCCTTCATTGGGTCTTTGATAGAATTCATAAGTATAACATGCACTTGAATCTGCAAAAATATGTTTTTGGTGTGGTTCGTGGAAAACTATTAGGATTCATAGTTTTGCATCATGGAATTGAGGTGGATACAAAAAAGATAGATGTTATTGTTAACATACCACCTCCTAGAAATGTCTCCCAACTCAAAAGCTTCCAAGGAAAGATTCAAGCTATTCGTAGGTTTGTATCTCAGCTTGCAGATCATACCTTTCCTTTTACTCAATTTCTTAAAAAGAATATCACCTTTCAGTGGAATGAGGATTGTCGTCAAGCATTTGAAGACCTAAAAACTTATTTGGGTAATCCTCCTGTTCTTCAACCCACTGACCCTTCTAAACCCTTTTTTCTATACAAAGTTTCTTCCCTTCATGCTCTTGGAACTTTATTGGCACAACATGATAAGGATGGTAGAGAATGTCTGGTTTGTTATATAAGTCATACTCTACTAAATTACAAGGTCCAATATTCTACGATAGAAAGGCAATGCCTTGCTTTGGTCTTCACAACCCAAAAGTTAAGGAATTACATGTTGAGTGTTGAAATCCATGTTATCATTAAATTTGATCCTCGTAAACACCTTTTTTATAAAACTGATCTTTCAGGATGCTTAGCCAAGTGGGTTATGATGTTGACTGAGTTTGGCCTTAAATTTGTCTCGCAAAAGTCAATAAAGGGTCAAGCATTGACCGATCACTTAGTTGAGGCTCCCTCACCCTTCTCCTTACATAACCTGGAGTCTTTCCCTGATGAATTCATTTTCTCTATTAGTGTAGCCTCTCTTGTATCTCTAGGGAATTATATTTTGATGGTTCTAGGTGTCATACTAGGTCGGGGGCAGGGGTGGTCCTAATCTCTCCTAAAAAGAAACTTATCCCTTTATCATATTGTCTCAATTTCTTGTGTACTAATAACATTGCTAAATATTAGGCTCTTATAGCTGGAATTAAATCAGCCTTAGCATTAAATATAAAACATCTACATATCTATGGAGACTCGCAACTAATCATAAGACAAGTGACAAGAATTTATCAAGCTAAGCAAGACAAACTATCACAATATAGAGATTTAGCTACATCCTTGTTACAGAAGTTTGATTCTTATACCATGGAGCCCGTTCCTTGAAAAGATAATCAACATGCTGATGCAATGGCATGTGTAGCCTCTCTTGTATCTCTAGAGGATCCCTTGATAGATCTTAAATTCACTATTCACAACCTCACCACCTCGACTATTGTTGATAATCCTAGTGATGTGGCATATTGTTGCATTATAGATCCTGACGAATGGTACTCACATATCATGAGGTATTTGAGTGATTGTACCTTTCCTGACTCTTCGAAGAAGAATACTAGGGCTAGGATTTGTAAGTTGGCCGCTAGATACATTATCCTTTCTAATGTTCTTTATAGAAGGGTTTATAATGATCTTCTCCTTCTATGCCTTAACAAAGCTGAAATCCCTATTGCTCTTGAGGAAGCACACTCGAGCGCTTGAGGAGGGCATTTAAAGGATAGATCCTTAGTTCAAAGATTGCTTTGAATGGGATATTATTGGAAAACCATGTAAAATAATTCCTTTGTGTTTGTTAAGAAATGTCATCAATGTCTGCAACATAGCAATTTGATCCATGCTCCCACCTAAGAGCTTCAATCTCAAGTAGCATCTTGGGCCTTTTCTACATGTGGTTTGGATCTCATTGCTAAAATATCTCCTCCTTCATCCCAAGGACATAATTTCATCATCACTGCAACTGATTACTTTATGAAGTGGGTGGAAGCAGTTCCCCTTCGATCTACTACCGCTGAGGTAATTTGTCAATTCATCTTAGAAAACATTATTTCCTAATTTGGAATACCTTTTGCCTTAGTTTCAGATAATGGAACATCATTTAAAAATAAGGATGTGAAGAAGTTCCACGACAAATTTCATATTCAACATAAATTTTCTACACCCTACTATCCTCAATCAAATGATCAAGCCAAATCTTCTAATAGGATAATCGAATAGATTTTTTGAAAGACTGTAAACAAGCATGGTAAAGATTGGCATACTTAATTAACCTACAATCTATAGGCCTATCAGATGAGTGTACATGTTGTTACGGGTTGTACCCCTTATAATCTTGTTTATGGCATTGATGTCATTATGCCTTTGGAGTTAGAAATTCTTTCTTTAAGAGTTTCTCTTAGGGTTATAGTGGATGATGATTCCTATAGAGAACAAAGACTTCAACAATTTGAGATGCTCTATGAACGATATATAAACGCTCTTGAGCATATTCAAGCATATTATAAAACTTTACAACGGAGCTATAATCATAAAGTCATTTCACGTTCCTTTTCAATGGGCAATCTAGTGCTTTATGAAAATCAACAAAACATGAATGCTTTACCTGAGGAGAAAGGAATACTCAGCCCTAATTGGCTTGGACCATACATTGTTATCAAAGTCTATGGATCAGGTACTTACAAGATAGCTGTAATGCCCCGCCAGGAAACCCCTAAGGGTTTAAGTTAAAAACACTCAAATAGAGTGTAAATATATATTTTTTTAAATAGTAATTAAGAGCATTAATAATAAGTTAAAACATTAAGATAATTAGGAGTCATCTAAAACTTAGATACCATAGCGGAAGGCTAAACAAACCTAAGGAGTTTCCCAACGTGATTACGTAACCTTACTCCCAACTCAACTCGCGTCAATTGATTTAATAAGCTGGATAACTTAATTACGAGATAATGCATTCGACATGGTCATATGTATGTTCAATGAATTGACGTCTTAGAATTTTAGGAAGCGTTCATTTACTTTGGGTGGTTAGGAGGCCATCGTGGGGTTTTTTACTCAATGCCCTTTAAAACATAATTAATTTAAGAGGCCTCTCTTAAGGTTCAATGCGATTAATATACCGAAGTTCATTCATTTGGTTTTAAGATAACCACCCATATTTGAAATCTTTCTTAAATATTAAAAGTTTGGTTAATAAGATGAGATTCGTTCATTAAGGATTAAACTTCCATTAATAGAGTGAGGTCCCTTCATTTTAATTCAAGCTTAACCATCTAATGAGTCGTAGTTCTTTTATGGAGGATAATATGTGAGTAGCCATAGAATTCATTCATTGAAGTATTAATAATGCTAATAGATGGACTAAATTTATTAAGGTGAAAATGTATTAGGAACACATGAGTTCATCCTTTAAATTAAAATATAGTTAGCAAGATGATATTCATTATTGCAGGATTAAAATATAAGTTCATAGTGACGTTCTCCCATTAGGATTAGAATATAACTATCTTATTGCATGTCACTCTCTTTAGTTAAATGAAGTTAATTTGAAAAGATACTTTTACTAAGATTAAGATATAAACAACTATATGAATACTTCCCTTTTTAGTTCAATTTAGCAATTATAAAGAGATTCTTTTATTAGGGTTATAATTATGGATAAATAGTTGAGTTCACCCAATTATCAAGTTAATTTGGTAAGTATTATTTGTTGAGATTAAAACGTGAAATAACTAAACAAATTCATCCAATATAACGAAATATAATTAACATGGCGATACTCATTTACTAAGATAAAAAGGTAAATACCTATATGGTGTTCATCCTTTAGATTTCAACTTAGAAATTATAACATTAATTCTAACTTTGTTTCCCATTCACATTCGTTCAATTTACCAACTTATAACAAGCTAAAACAATAATGGTAACCTAGCGAGATTCTTTCCACCATTATTTCCTTTAATTAACATAAACCAAATTCTTTTCCATAATCATACTTACAATGTTTTATGAACCTGATCACTACATTTATCAAGATGAATAATTTTATGCACTTGATTTAGCTTCATTAAATTCCCATTATACACTTATGAAAAGCAACCATACATGATAACTTAAAGTATGAAATAAAAGAGACAAGGCATCGCATAACACGGATATGATCTCGGAGTTCACCCCTAATGGGCTACATCTTCGGGCAAGACTTGAAGGAGAGCTCCACCTACAACTCAAAGCAAAACTCCATCTCCTCCCAAAAACCCCAATCTCTCTTCCAAAGCCATTTTTTTTTTCAACTAGATCACCAAAAGAAAGAACCCCCAAAAATATTTCAAAAACTAGGTTAAATGAGAAACCCCCTTTTTTTGACCTAATTTTCAATTTCGAATTTAGGCATTTATTTTTAAAATAAAAGAAAATGAAAATGGAAATCATTCATTTCCATTATTCAATACATCTTATTCACTTTTCTTATTAAAATTAAAATGCTTCTATTTCTTATTTAATTCTAACTTTAATTTCTCCATATTACTATAGCCAATGAACTATTAACAAGGGTAAGGTATTTAAATTAATTTAAATTTCCAAAAATCAATCCTTTATACTATATCAACTTAACAAGTAAAAACAATAATTTCCTTTAAATAATAAAATTTACCCTTTTCTTTTCCAAAATGCGAAAATGATTAATTTATTTCTATTTCCCAAATGACTTTAAATCCTTCCTTTCTAAAACGCATAACTCATTGAATTTGTTATTTTAAAATTAACTATTAAATTAACTCACTATAACATAATAAAGCGACCTTTTTAATAAATGACTAATCTCATGAAAGAAATCTATTTATTCTAATTTTCTCAACTACTAATGCATAAATGAACACATTAATTCAAGTTAAATACTTTAAGCTTGCTACAATTATAATTAAAGCGATCTCTTTAACTTAACGATTAATCATATAAAAGAAAACTACCTATTTTAAATTTCTAAATTACAAACGCGTACATCCTCACATTAAATTGGATTAAATACTTAGGATAACAAACTCCACTTACCCTGCGCAAGGCATGCAAACCGAGGAAGTCCACCAAATCACACGACACGCAACCCAACGAAAAGAAAGCCCCACGAACCACACACGATGCTCACCTGACCATGGCTAAGGCGAGACGAGAGTTTTATGACCCCCAAATCCAAACTCTGAGGATGGAGGAGGTTTACTCAAACCTGCGAATCCCGAAGGAGATGAACCTCGCCCTAGGTGGTGTTGTACCTGAAATCTCCTGCACCCATGAATCACGCAAGCATACATATACATATACATATTCAATGAAGGCGTTAGCTTGAGATTTATCACAAGGGTTAGGAAACAATTACATTTACACAAGAATCGATGCAAGAGCACAATAATAGGTATGCACAATCATTTATATTATCTAAACTACACATTGCATCCCAGTCATCCTACCATTCAAGAATGCCACATAGGAAGTCAACCAAGGTCAAACGGGTTTTACAAGTCTGACTAGGGTAGGGGCATTACAATAGCAAATATGGGAGGTACACCTCTCAAGGAACCTATAAATGCTATGCACCTTAGTCGATACTATGCCTTGCCTCTTTTTCATTCTTTCTCTCCCTCTTTCTCTTTCTAGTTTATCTTCTCTCTCTTTGTACCTTTTCTTTCTTCAAAATTGGGTAATGTGTTAGCATATCTTCATTAAAGTATGTGGTATTAAATGATATTATATTGTTTAGTCTACATTACTTCATTCTTGACAAGCATGTTTCTTTACTTTATTGTTTGTCTTGGATTCATTTATATAAATTGTAATAGATTTAAATTTTATATGTGCTAGCATGTTATACAATTTCTTATGTGTTAAGTGGGATTATATCATGTTGTGTTTAATTAGAGTTAATTAAATCACATTAGTTATATATTTCTTAAACTTAACACATTTCTCTTCTATATCATCAAAGTAGCATTTAATTAAATACTTAGTTATTTAATTCAATCACACATGTATCAATTTAATCATGAAGCACTGAGAAATAAATCACATGGAAATTAAATTAGACATACATGTTCATCACCAAATGTGTTGCTTTTAATCTAAGCAATGCATACATTGTTTAAGTATTAAAATAACATGTTTGAGATATATCATGGGCATAAATACATAAATATCCATGAGTGACATATACATCAATAAAATGTCTCATAAAAAAGAAGAGTCATCTCTTATCCCTAGGAATAGTACTTGGAGGATGGTGAATAGATGTCCCCTCCTGATCTGGTCATGGGGGTGGGCCCATGGGTGTGTATCATGATACAGAACACAAGTGACTCTGCGAGGAGCTCCTATGATCCCTCTCCATCATAATCCTATAGTATGTGGTTGCCTTTGTCTGAGATGTTTCTAGATCATGCTTTGTTTATTGTAATCTCTCTCGCAAGGATCTCTTTGTATCTCGCCAGACCTCCATCTCCATCCGAATGGGGGTGAATAGGTCCTCATTTTGTCCTTCCCTTCCCTATGATCTATTTTCTATCTACAGGGAACTAAGGATGTGTGCAAACATGATGAGGTCTATCACTGCATGCTAGATAAGGGAGTGCCATTCCTTGATGCTAACTGTAGAGAGAAAGAGAGAAGTTTTCATGAATAACATTCTATTTCATCAAATCAAAGAAAATAAGATGCATAAATTAGACAATCATAAAACACGTTACCTGGATCTCCCTCTCGCCAGTAGGGGTCATGGAAAGGAACCTCCTAAGACTGGGACCTGCTAGGCTCTCCGCTCTTGTGTTTTCTCTGCACAGTAGGCATGGGCCGGTGGGGACTAGAATCAGGATTGCTTATAGGGTCCTTCTCCACCTATGATGGGAGGCTCGATGGATCTAGTACTATGGTGTCATCCCCAGAGTGATGAGGAACTGCATCTGACTCATCCTCCTCAACCTCCTCCTCATCCTCCTCATCCTCCTCCTCTTCCTCCTCTTCCTCCTCCTCCTCCTCCTCCTCATCCTCTTCCTCCTCTTCCTCCTCTTCTCCATCTTCCTCATCATCTCCATCCTAATATCCCTCTTCTGTATCAGGATCATCATCACCAACCTGATCATTTGTGCCCTCCTCAGATGTATCGGGTCCCTCCTCGTCGCTTGTCTGTCTCCATGGTCCATGATTCCCTCTAGGTTAGTCTGCTGGGAAGATGCTTCCAAGGTATGTCCTCCCACACAATGATTTGTACCATCGATGCGTGCCCACATCATCTCTATAATCTATCGTGACATCTCAATCCGATCCATCTAAATCCATGATGTCAATCTCATCGCTCCTAGGCCTCAGAATAGCTCCTGACTTAGGAGTCACGCATGAGTGTCAGATGTAAACAGGTACATCAGTAGGAACACACTTATTAAAACCAAATTATCATTAGACTCGGTTGAAGTAGAAGGGAACGAATATGTGACTATAATATCCCTCCAGTAAATAGTTCCTCTTCATGCAAAATAACTATCTGTGTACCCCTGCCCACATATACATCTTGAGGTAGGGTCTCCATATGATCATACCTACTGTCAATCTATCCAGACTCAATCTCCAATGCAGTAGATCCCTGAACCACAACTCACGGGTAAGTGGATAATCAAATACCCTAGGATGCTCTGGAACTAAGTCCATAGGGACTCCAGCAGTCCTAGTGCATGTAATATTCTCAAACATCCACATCTGTAGTAGTGTAGGTCATCAGACTGCACCCCTGTCCAAACACATACTCACCAAGGTCATGATAGAGATGTGCAAGCATGCTCCAACCCCAAGAGTATACTCTTTGATGTCTCTCCATGGCCCTAATCGTGTAGGTGAGACCTCCATGCATGTGGGTGTCGCACCCATTAGGGCACACAACTAATGTAATGGTAGCAATCACGAGCCACCTCATTAGTGGAACCTCATCGGTAGGGTATAGGAACCAACTGACCATGATGCGATCCCTCATCTTGTAAGGCATCAATCTCCCTATGCAGTAGACTTGCTCCCTCCTGTACTCGGTAGCGAAGTAATTGGCTCTATATTTGACAGTCTCTCCCCTAATGGGAACAGACAGAATATGGTATACATCCTCAAGGGTAATCATCATCTCCCCCACATGTAGGAGGAATGCCGAGGTATTTGCATCCCATTTCTATATCAATGCCATTAGCATCATAGAATGAAACTTAATGGTGGGCACAGTCATCACATACTACAAGCCTACAGTGTGCAGCAACTCTCTCTCCTCTAGGGTAAGCCTTGAAATCTGACCTCAAAGGCTCCATAAGGTGTGACCGGTAGTGTGCTCACAAATGTATGGAAGAATCTACAAATCAAAACATCAAATCATCAGTAATCCATCATCGATCATAATCATCCAACACAAAGACATCATCAATCTACTCTATCTATATGACGCTTGATCCCATGCACCCTTTGGCTTCCTTGAATAGGGACCAGGGCGTCCTGAGTGGACCAAGGTTCCCCCTGGGACCAGGGCACCCTAGGAGGACCAAGGCGCCCTCATGAGACCAGGGCACCCTAGGAGGACCAAGGCACCCTCATGGGACTAGGGCACCCATGGAGGACCATGGCGCCCCAGGAGACCATGGTGCCCAAACAAGGGGCATGACCATGATCTTGGCAATGACATCATTCAACATCAAATTCAGTGCAAAAATAAAAATTCAAAGACGAGTCTATGACAAGCCAACTCACCTCATCCAAGGGGCGGTTGACAAGTATAGTCTGGCACAGGATCTCCATCCACGTAGGTCACTCAGATCGGCATCGAGGCATGATGGAGAATAAGTGGGCTCCTTTGTAGTGAATAGTGCTAAAAATTCAAAAACTGACAAATGAAGGTGTCACTTTCATATTTATGAGGTATGCACTTTTTCATTTTTTATGCTTTTAAGTTATAAACCCTAATTTCTATACTTTTTCTTAAATCTATCATATCTCAAGCTAGAGAGCTCTGATTTTCACACTGTCAATGGCATTGGAATCATGAATTCTCTTTTATGTTCTGCATTGGTTCCATAAAGCACTTGGATGCACAACTGAGCCTTGTTGTGAACATGTTCATCAAGGTTTTCATTCTTGTTCATTGTGGTTAATATGGTACCCTGTTTCACCTCACTAATAAGCAAGCTGAAATAGGGGGGCATATAGCTACTCGTGAGTTTCATCACCTTCCTTAGTAAGCATTAGGTGATTTTGTGATCTAACATGTGGTTTTGTAGGGTGAAGGTCCTAATTGTGTACTGTAGATATTGTTGGGGGCTTCGTTCGACAACTTATGGATATATCCTTTTTCAAATGATGTTTACTTTTCCTATACTTTAGCTTGTATATGCATGTAGTGTCATATGACCGCTAAAGTGGGGGCTAAATGTAGTGTCATAAAATGTACACCCTTGCTAGGGTAGTACAATTTTACAATTAGTTTAGCACTCACCTTAGTGTGTTTTGCATCTTGCATTTCAAATCTCTTTTAAGCATTTAATTAATTAATTAAATTAAATCTAAATCATATTTCACCTCTTCACACATTATAAAGTTGGGCCCTTTACCGTAAGCGTGCCCCTTTTCATCAATAAATCATTTAATCATAAACCCTAATTATGTCTTATTTCGACCTTTAAGGCCTGATTTCACATATCAAAACATCTTGAAATTAGCTGTAACTTTGGGATTTTCTCTAATATCATCATATCTAACGGCCCTAAAAAGTTGGTCAAACCATGTTGAAAGTGCACATGGTCCTTGACTTTATTCCCAAAATTTTGAGAGCATAATCTTATGATATAATTGTATACACCTAAAAATGGTCTGAAGATAATTATTTAATAAGAAATTATTTAATTAATCCTCCTCCCCAATTTAATTGAATTCACTAAGCAATTTGATTAAATTTCCCCTTTCATCTACTTATTAATAAACCTAAGGATTTATTTAATAGGTTCATTCCAATAATCTTCTTTGATTAATTAATTCAAATTAATCAATTCCCCCCACCAAATTCATTTCTGCTAAATCCCTTAATTAATTAAAACAAATCAATCATGAGTTATTGAAATTAATTATCCTTTTCCTATTATTTGAATTTCTAAATTCAAATTCTCCTAACTTCTACCACTCCTAAACCTAACCATTCCTAAACTTAACCCATTCTACCTACCCACATGTCCCCTTTCATCCAACATCTTCTAGAACCTTGTGACACTTGTCACTAAGTGTTCCCTTTCATCTAACCTCTTCTAGAAGCCTCTTGACACTTGTCACCATAGAGATGACAGATGTTCCCTTTAATCCAACCCCTTTGCCAACTTCCTCCAATTTAACCATTGATATCTTCAAATCAATCTTGACCGTTAATTCCTACCACCTCACCCCTAGCCTTGGAAAATCCTATAAATAGACCTCATTTTGAGAAATATGGATCCCCATCTCATTCTCATCTTATGCATTATTACTATAGGCATCTAGCTTCTAGTTTATCATTCTTAGAAATGTTATCATGTTCAATTTTAGCTTAATTGCATCTTAATCTTAGTTCATTTTCTAGATCAATCATAAAATCATATAGCTTAATCATGCTATTCTTGCTAGATCATGCATCTTCATCATTTAAATCCTCCATTTAAGTGTAGTCAAGTCGCTAGAATATACATAATCAGATCTGAGAGCATTTTCATACTCGCATTTACTAGTAGGCAATAAGTCGATTAGCTATGGTTTTACATTTCATTGTTTCAATCTACTAACCATTGCTTGTAATGATTTATTGAGTGCATTATGTTTGTAGGTACAGGTACACTTCACAAAGCATGACATTTTGGTGCCCACCATGGGGCAGAAATCATCATTTTTGACCTCTCAAGCTTCAACAAACATTCATCTCTGTCGGATCAGAATCAGAATGTCGTATGAGTTGATTTTCCAACTCGTACAAACTACCTTTTAGTCTTGTGCGGAACCTCATCCTATTTCATATGAGCCCATTTCTCTTGTTGTATGAGGTATAAAGTCATGTCGTACGAGCTCCTTTGTTAGAAGATCTTGTATTGTACGAGTTCATTTTCATTGTCATACAATAGCTAAATTCATTTCGTACGAATTTATGGCTGTAAAATTTTGTATCGTACGAGCTGGTTTTGGTCTCTGTGTGAAATCTAAAGTTTTGTCGTACTAATTGGAAAATTGTGTCGTATGAGTCTTTAGATCTGTGATTTTTAATAGACTGCATGTTAGGGTTTTCTAATTTTAATCCGAGATTTTCTAACACTAACCCTGATCTGTTTGTGAGATTTTTGGCAGCCTAACTCTTTTCTATGGGATGATTGATGAAGATACGCTTGTCAAAGATAAATTTCAAAAACACAATCATGACTACTAATGAATCTATTTTGTAGGTTGCCTATGAATCCAACTAAACTTTGTGTATTCATTAAATTTTTCTAGGCACACTTCAATTTTGCTAAAAGAAATGAACAATCATGTATTTAATATCTTTGATGATAGGCGAGTATGCTCTCACCTTTCTTAGGTGATCAGAAAGCTAGACTCATCTTTTGCTTTCACTAGTGCATTTCTTTAGCAGGCCTGCCCTCTCGAGGAGTAATAACTCTTAGCCCTTAAGGCTGGTGAGAGGGGAATGAACTAAGTGGGAATGGCAAATGCCAAGTAATCCAACCCACTATTAAATAAATGTGTTTTTTTTTTAAATCAAAGCAACAATAGTGCTTAGGAATAGCTCTCCTCCATACCTTTGGGTATATCAAACCTTGGTTTTCAAGGCTGGGAGACCTCTTAATTGAGTTTATACCCTGACGTGCCAAACGGATCCCTTACTAGTGCTGGTTAAAATAGAAGCTACCCGATTCACCTCCGAAAGGGTGATAATCTTTGTACAAGAGAGATAGTAACTCTCCCAAGACACTTGCCATATCGTGCCCCCATTAGCAGTCGGATAATACGGTGTTGAGAATCCATTGCATGAGACTCAATGGTCATATTTTGATTATCTGTTGGGTGTGTACCTAAGTCAGCAAGCAAAGGTTTTCATTCTCAGCCAACTTCCTTAGGGTTTAGCTTGATTGGAGTCATCTATCACATCATGTGTTTACTGTGTATTCATCCCTAAATTGACAAATCAGACATCCAAAAACTGGAAGACATAAGAAAAACATTAAACTTCAGTTATCAAAAATTCAACCAAACAAATACATGTTTATCTCTGTCAAGTTATCTGTCATATGAGTTAGGATCTCTGTCGTACGAGCCTGTTTGCATAAAATCCTGTGTCGTGTTGTACAAAATTTTGTATCGTACGAGTCAGTTGTTTTGTCGTATGGTTTAGAAAAGTGTGTCGTACGAGCCTCTACTTTTTACATGAAAACTTCTTCTTTGTCGTACAAACTCATATCTTGTGTCATTCTAAGCTAGATATCCTGTCATGTGAAACTCTGCATTTGTCAGTCCAGAGCTGTGTCCTATATGCCTGTTTCAGATTTGTCATCTGCCTGATCAATTTGCAGTAAACATAAACACCTATTATCTATCAGTTCATTCTTAGATTGTCTTCTTGGTTCACTTGGTCAAGTTATCATCCGTCAAAATCAGACTTTAGAAGATAAAAACCTTAAGATTTTCAAAGTGCTTACCCTCAACAAGTTCAAGATCTAAACATCTCAAAGTGCATTATCACCCTCTTTGGTAAACTGATCACTAAAACATAGTTTCTCATCAGGATCAATCATCCTTTATCACGAAACTGAAACATTTGGTCAGGATAACCTTCTCCCACATTGTAGGATATATCATTTCTACTGGACTTGGTTCTTATCAAATCATCACCATTGCGCTCCTAAACCAAAGATCGAAAAACTTGAAAACTTTTAAACACTTGAATTCTCTTTTAGTGTCATATCACTCTATTTCCTTGAAATTGACTATTGATTACTCACCCAAAACAACCTTTTGGACAAATAAATCCTAAGCAAAATAACACATGTGTATGCCCATTCTCACTAGAGCTCAGAGACGAAGGATCGCAGAGACAGAAATCGAAACCTTGGAAACAATCAAAGAACATATAATCATGGAACATGAAGATGAAATACAAGTCGAAGGAGAAATAATAGAAAAAAACATTAGAGACATCAAGAAAGATCCCCAATTCGACAAATTTATGCAGAAATTGTTGGAGGAAGAAAAAGAAAATTACTTTCTAATGCTAGCCCAATCTGGTGCTACACTTCCCCAAGATTTTGATGTGAATAAATTGACACAAAAGAAAAGTGACCCTCCTCCTAATAACGAACAATATGAGGACATCTTTAATCTCTGCATGAATGACACATCAATTCCCAATAACACCAGAACCAATGAAGAAACCGATATACCTAGAAGAGATGAAGTAGAAATCCTGAATAATATTCAACTCAATAAGGATACAAGAAGAGCTAGAGATGAAACAAGAAAAGATTCCAATCCTCCTAGAATGCAAAATCATGGTCATGCAAGAACAAATCATGCTGATAATCCTATCATGACACTCACACAACAATTGCAAGAAATGCAAACACAAATCCAAGAGATGCAAAGAGGAAATGTTAGACAATACTCAATTCAAGAAATTTGTCCTTATCCTTTCGACAGAAATCTAAACATGATACCATTTCCTATAGGTTTTGAAACTCCGAGATACAAAAAATATGATGGAAGCACTGACCCTCAAGATCATATATGAGAATTTTTCACAATGAGTATGGAGTTTGCACACGAGCATACCTACTAAGTGAGACTATTTCCCAAAAGCTTAACTAGAGTAGCTATGGAATGGTTCTCCAAACTTACACTAGGAATAAGATCATTTTCAGAGTTGGTGGATAAGTTTGTTTCACAATACTCCTATAACATACAACATGAAGTAACAATGCTAGACCTATGTAACACTAAACAAAAAAGTGGAGAACCCTTCATGACATTCTTACAACGATGGAGATGCCTAGCTCACGGTATCCTCGTACATTGCCAGAGCATGAAAAAATGGACATATTCATTGACAACTTAAATGATCAAATGAGTTATTAATTAAAAATGCAAGGAAATAAAAGCTTTGGAAAAATGGTTGATAATGGAATCAGAATGGAAGAAGCCATGATAAAGAAGGGTGAGTTGAAAATATACAAAGAAGGGGTCCATCCTCCTAACAACAACAATCACAATGATAAGCCAAAGTTTTCGAATAGAAATCAAAATGTCATCAATGATGGAATAGTAGATAACAACAATGTGAAACCAAAGAAACCAATTTTCAATTTATCTACTCACTATCAACAGCAGCACAACAAAACAACAATCAGAAAAGAGCAACTATCAAAACTTTCTTTCGAAGACAATTCACAAACATTGGTGAACCCCTTGGATCAGCACTAAAGACACTTCTCGCAAACAAATTGATCACTTTACCAGAAGAAAGGAACTATGAACCTCAAATCAAACCACCTTGGTGGAATGATAATCAGTATTGCAATTTCCATCAAAACAAGGGACATCTCACAGATAATTGTCAAAAGTTGAACTTGTCATACAAGATTAATTGATAATGGCATAATAACTGTAGATGGACATACAAAAAATGAATCTCATACTGCCTTTAAAACTCCACTCCCAAACTATGAGAAAGGTGAGTCATCAACAACAAACAATGGTAAGGGTAAAGCAAAGGTAAACTATACTCATACATATGACAATGTGGTGAATGTGATTGTAGTTAAAGAAAAACAAAATCAAGAACATGCTTAGGCTATCACAAGAAGAAAAGATAGAGTTATTTTGCCAGGTCCTACAACAAACACATCATCCACTATAGCAAAACAATACAATCTAGTGGAGCAACTGCAGAAAACACCTGCACAAATATCCATCTTGGAGCTTTTAAAACTTTCACATGCACACAAGGAAATTCTTGAACGAGCATTAGTAGATACCATAGTATCCAAAGATCTTTATATTGATCAATTCCAAACCATGGTGGGACACCTCACAACCCCTCATTGCTTATTATTCACTAACAAAGATGACATGTCCTTGCAACATCCTCACAACGCTCCTTTGCATATTGAAGTCCTTATTCACAAAACCTGAGTAAAGTGTGTTCTAAAAGATGGTGGAGCTGGCCTAAATATTTTTTCATTGAGTCTTGTTCGTGCCTTAGGATATTCAGAAGATGGAGTGGATGTCTAGAAAAGGATCACTATAAAAGCCTATGATGAAGAAGAACGTTCCTCCAAGGGGATTGTGATACTACCAATCAAAGTGGGACCTTTATAAAAAGACATAGCATGCCAAGTTCTAGACTTGGACCTATCATATAATGTGCTCCTAGGGAGACCATGGATACATGACTTGCAAGTTGTCCCATCAACCTATCATCAATGTGTCAAATTTCCCTACAAAGGACAAGAAATCACAATATCTATAGATGCAAATCTGTTTCAATATTGTAGCAATCTAAAAATGGCTCAAGAAGTAATTGTTCCTCATAACAGGGAAGAAACATCTTCAAACACACAATCCAAGGAAAAATCATTTGCCTCTATTCTATCAAGTATAGAAAAACAAATGCAACTAAGAGATCGAGGGAATGAAGAATACTCAATATCACAATTCCTACTTTATCCTAAATCCTTGGGAAAACCATCAAGCTCTAAACAACAACCAACTGTGAAATGTTTGATGGATCATTTATTAGTGTTGGAACTTTATCAGAGGAGACAAAAGACAAAGATGTGCTACAATGGCTATACAAAGATGAAGAAGTTCAACAAAAGGTCAACAATGTCAAAATACCTATAGAAAATATGGAAAAGGATTCAACATTCTTCGAAGGATGGGATACACTGGAACAAGCCCTATAGGAAAAAGAAAAGGTATCTCAGAACCTATTCAACCTCATACTCAGCAGACTACAGACAAAACAGGTTTAGGGTATGGACAAGTCACTCTACTGGAAGACACATCTTTTAGTCAACTACAAGAGGAATATGAAAATAGACAAGAACAACTGGCAATTGAAAAGGAAGAAAACTCAACTAAGCAAGAAGAAAAAGAAAACACAAAATGGCAAAAGAAGCAAGCTTCAAATCAACAAGAGAAACAAACTAGAAACATCTCTCAAGCAGCATTAAATCTAAATCAAAACAAGAAAGAAGCTAATATAAATCCAATAGACCTCATAGAAAAGTTGACAAAACTCAATATCAGTCTTGAAGAGGTTGAATATGAAAGAAGTAAAAGTATAGCTAGAAAAGAAGAAGAAATGTTATATGACCAAATCTATAGACTACAAGCTGCAAGTGATACAAATTCTAATGAATGGGAATGGGATTCATATCACTTTGAAGAATCAACTGAAGAAAAATGCTTTGAAGGAGATATAGAAGTCGATATAGTTCACACATATGCAAGACAAACGTTAGGAACTAGTTCAATTGAATTAGAATCACATTCGGCTAACTTGGACTTAACCGAGGATGATCAGGAACTTCTTACACAAGATCATTCTAATGAGAGTGTCATTCTAGACATCGACACACATATTGAAATTTTTGATACATCCATCATGACCCTTGGAACCCTTGAAACATCCCAACCTGAAGATCCTCTACCTCTAATCCACCCCGAGCTTATTGATTGGGAAAATGAAGGACATACTTCTATTAATACCTTTCCAAATGACCATGCCATATCTATATATCTTAACGCAATCGAACCCATAACAACTTTAACCAGCAATCTTAGCAACACATCTTCCAGTCAAGTGGCTGCCAAATCTCCTAGTCGCAAAAGTGGAAATAAAGAAAACAACATCAGGTCTAATGTTTAAAACCATTTATTAGCAACATTAGACTAGGAAAAAGTAAAAATAAAGGATGTATCTAATGGTGAAAACCTCCTTGAGGCACCAGAAGATGGGAGATTTGACAATTTACCTGAGCACTATCAAGAAAGATCATCCATTTTGATCGAACCAACAGAGGCAGTTAACATTGGCACAATAGAACAACCAAAGAATCTTCATCCACCAACATCTCTATCAGAGGTAGAAATGTCTAAAGACGTAAATCGTGCTAACTTCAAAAATAGATGAAATACTCTTTATTCTTAAATAAACTCATAAATCAGTTAATAAATCTATTTCATTCCACTTTTCCATCCATAGCTTCATTTGATCATTCCATTTAGAAAATAATAAACACGGAATTTCAATAAAAGATAACGATTCTTCATTCAATAAATTGATGAAAATAGTATCTCAATCATACAATACTTAAGCTTTTCAAGTTGCCATAAGTTCAATAATAAATAATACAAAGTAAAGGATGAGATGCGTCCGTTGATCTGCAACCCAAGCTATCGCCAGTGCAATCTTTAGCATGAAGACGAGAACAAGATTCAGGTGCTTTTTCCGCCCAACCTTGAAGCTTACGCTTCCTTGGAGTTCTTGGTCAATCAAGAATACCTGACCCTGCATGAATTGCTTAGCAAAAGAATTTGAAAGGCAAGATGGAATCTGGTGCGTGCCTAGATGATACATGCATTTTCAATTTTCTAATTCTATTAAGAAACAAGCATTCATTATCATTCAAGGGTATGGTAGAGAGCATAAAATAAAAGAATTCCATCTATTTCAATGGTTTATTCAATTTGAATACTCGGCCGAGTATAATGCCATGCACAGCAAAAATAGATAATTGGAAAAGCAACTATTCTCTCTATAATCCACATTCGGCACCCATCCGGGAAGGTAACTTTCCACAAACCCAAGCTTATCTAGCTATGTTCACATAAATCTTGAATAAATTGATACAGAAGACAATCTTTCGCCTTTCAATTCTAGCTTCATATTTCTTGCAAGATAAAAATACAATGCTAAGAAGACAATCTTTTGTTTCAATAGAAATTGATAGAATAAATATTTTATCACAACCAATCCTATCTGATAGGAAACAATATTTTATGGATAATCCAATATACAACTGAAAGAAAACAATCTTTTGCTTCTATATTTCAAGCAATTTAAAGACAAGATAAAAATATTAAGAAGGTGTAACACATGTATGTATCTTACATATAAATTGAATAAAATGAGTAAACATTCTTTTATTCCATTATCAAAACATTTAAATAGTGTAATCATTAACATGCATTCAATTTCTTATGGTTTAGAAATATAAGTTTTATATCGTCTAAGCTCTCTATCTTTCCATGTGTTTTGGTTCATTTACCTCTTTTCTCGAACAACATACTAATATGTGACTTTCCATGATTTAAGAACTCAACTCACTGATTTTACTAATTTTCCATGACAATAATCTAACATGATGAAAATTCATTAGCGCCTATCTATATGGTCTTTCAAATGAGACACCTAATAACCATCTTCACTTTTCATGCAAGGATCAAATTCGAAAGTGTAAGTCTTTTCTTGTGATATTAAAATAAAATTCACTATTAAATAAGTCATAATCCTAATATTTCATCTTCTTCGCAATTTAATTTCAGAGTTTCTCTCTCTATCCTCTTACTATGTTTCTAGAGGATTGGGTGATCTAATTTCTAAGAGTTTCACTAAGTTTTATCAACAAACTTTCATAAATATATCATTATTGCATCTATATTTGCATGATCATAATTTAAACGATCAAAGATGATTCATATTACGACTCTAACTCCTCCATTAGAATATTTCATGAATCTAAAACAAGATCATTCTTTATCTCTTAAATCTCTTCAAATAAACATACTAGATTTGAGCCTACCTCAAGAAACGCGATCCAGGTCTATTATGATCCTTGATAACTTCAAATTGTCGATGTTATGTCTGGGTTCCATTTCTTTCCTCCTCGACGCTCTTCTATCTCACGAGCTCTCTATTCCTATTCCTCATTCTTTTTATATCTTGAGAATATCTCTAATAATAATAAATCAATTAACACTCATCCAAGAGCCTAACCTCTAAATTCGACACTAAATTGGAGATGATCATTGTCAATCTTTTACAACTCGGTCATAAACACATCAAAATATCCATTATTCTATTCTATCTAATCTCTTATTGCTCTTATATGTTCTTTCTCTCCTCTATCTCACTCTCCTCTAACTTCCTATCCCCTTGTTCTTTCAAATCAATGGTCTATATATATAGTGTTGTCATCTACCCACTTCCTTACTTTCGGGCTATCTCTCATAGTTGTGGATTGATTTTAAATGACACCACTCATGATCTAATTGCATCATAATAGTCCTAATCATATTTGAACACCTATGTGCTCACCATGCAAGTTATTTATTATATATCTTGTGACACCCAACCACTAAAGTTGTTAAGTCCATAATTATAGATTATCCATGTGGCCTTTAACTCCAATACTAAGTTGACTTTACTAAAAATGACTTCCTTAAAACATGTAAGTTAAATTACTAACTTTATACATGTCGATCACGGTGGATATCGATGGGTTTACGTGGGCTGGTAAACCGTGTCTCTATTAATTCATTCCATATTAAATGGTATACCAATGCGTGAGAAGGTGGAGATTTGGGTGGATAATTGGAAATGATACACACTCCTTCCCTTCCATACCTGGAATAATCAACAATGACTTCTAGTCCTTACTTTTAGTAGCTACGTGGGTTTAACTACGACCCCAACATTAAACCTTGCCACCACATGACTTTTTAAATGTGGCTGCAATGTGGTTTATTTTGTTGCAATGTGGTGTCGGTTTTATCAAAAGGGAGGAGGGGTGGTTGGTGGTAATACTGACCCCTCCCTTTAATTAAGGGGGGTGGTCGATATTACTATCGGCCACCCTAGTTAAGTTTTAATTTTTTTTAAACACTCAAAGTCGCCACCAATAACTCCTTTTCTATTATATTTTCTTCTTTTTTTTATTATTATTTTTTTTAATTTTAATTTTAATTTATATTTATATTTATATATATATAATTAATAACTTCATTAATATATATATTTTGGATTTTCATTAAATAATTTAATTCCATAAATCTATTACATATATATTTACAAGTCCATGATTGACTCCTTATTATTACTCTGATACATATACATATTATGCTTTTTCATACATTATACATATCTGAACAAGAAGAACATAAAAACCTAGAGTCAATATTCATTTTTGAATCCTTTATACATTTCATCTCTTTTATCAATAAAGCATAATATTTCGCAATCACTCATGTAACTTAGATTTAACTCAATCACCGCTCAAATCATGCAATCAATACACATGTATAAATATTTAAATCAATCATATATTCATTCCAAGTTCATCATTCTAATGTTAACAAACATTCAAATAAGGTCATTTAAATCATCCATATTTTCAAGATGCAAATTATAAATCCTAATGTGGTGTGTGAGAGATTCCATCTATTCTAATGAAATACAAGAGCTAAGACAACTCTACCTGAGCCATGTTCTCGCCTTCATTTGCATTCACTTGCACTCAGTTGCTCATTAGCAATGATGATCCCAATTATTAATGATCATTCAATTGTATATAAATCATTTCAATGCATTCAACCTCCTATCTTATTTCAAATTCCAATTTCATTTCATTTCCAATTCATTTACGAAAAATAAATATTATTTTCCTAATTAAATAATTATGGAAAAATAGGGTTCATGACATCCTTCCCCTCTTAAAAGAGACATTGTCTTGATGTCTTTATTATTCTATCAATAAGCACATACTTTCTCAACATCAAAAATATTAACCATATATTGTGGTCTCAATCAAATATAACAGAAATAGTATCATCTATACTTTCCAAATTTACAACATGTAAATCAAAATCAGAGTATTCAAGTATTTCATGCATCAAGCAAATAGTACTCTAAGAAAAAAAAAAGATGAATATGATAGTCAATCGTCGCATCATCCTCCCAAATAGCACTATCATCAGAATATTAGTCCCACCGGATCCAATACTGAGTGAAATCTCTGCTAAGTAGTCTTAACGCTACTCCAATCAAGAATTTGGATGTGCTCCACTAGCACTATTCCTGGATCCTATATCCATAAGCATCTGGATTCATACTTCCAGCACATCGAAGGGTCCCACATATCTTAGTACCAACTTTGATGATTTTCTCTATAAAATAAAGCTTTTATGAGGCTCCTCCCTCAAAAGAATTTCTTCTTCAGTAACCATTATCTGAGAGTCTTGTTTCTTTTATCATAGCTTGTCTACCGACTATTTCTTTCCATATATTCTTGATCAATTTCATTTGCTCATTTGTTTCTTTTAAGCATATTAGAACCAATTATGATCCTATTTTATTCTATCCTAACTGACAAATGTTTTTCATTTATGTCATAAGCATCATAATGGGTATCATTCCTTAAAAACATATGAAAAGATTTTGTTGTATGCCAATTCAGTCCAAAGGCAAATATTTCTTCCATTCATATTTCTAATTCATGCGATACATCAAAAATAATTTTCCACAACCTGATTAACTCTCTTTTTTTTCTTTTCTTTTTTTCGTTCGGTCATCTACGTAAAGATGTCATACCGATTTAATTTAGTTCCCAAAGATATATTCAATATTGTCCAATTCTAAAATGTCATCCAAACATTCCTATTTGATATTTTCATTTTTGAAACTCCATGCAATTGATAAGTTGAATAAATGTCTTCACAAGTTTTAATGATTCATCTTTATATATATCCAAGTACGAAATATGCAATCTTTGTCAATCTGTTGACACTATCCAACTATATATATCATGCTTTTTCTTACTCAAAAGCAATTCTTGAATAAATTTCATGTTGATCTCCTGCCACCTATACTCAGGTTTGATACAAAATTCCTATTATACGATCTTGCTCAACTTTCGATTGCTAAACATTGTGCCACATACTCAACTATCTTTTCCAAAGTTCTTAGGTTCGTCACAACTTTATCAACAATCTCTAGGTTAACTAGATATTTCCAAATGTTCTAAATATGGTGCAATATTTACTTCTTCAAGTTTCTACCTCTAAGTGAGTACATCCTTCATTGACGTTCTTAATTACCCTCAAGTTCTTTTCTCAAATCTATCAAATCTACAATCCAAAATATCTACTTTCCAAAACCTCAATAATGTTTTTTTTTTCCAAGTGATTCTGCATCTATTTCTATCTCAAGTTTGAATTTATAGTAAACAAGGTGAATAAACTTTCCTTGATCTATGAGAACCCATCACTTGACTTCCTTTTTATTTCCAACTATTCCAACCAACTCAATCTGCTTCATCCCTCTTACTTCTATCAATCTATAAGATTTCTGAATTACTATGTATGCTCTTAATCAACAAATAACAAGGCAACCATGATGACAAAAAATTTCCTAACTTCATAACATATGTTATATAATTACTAGCACAACCTTATAATCAATTATCTCAAATGTGTTTTTATGCCAAAGACCATATATTCTTGGATGTTTTAAGACTCCAAAACCTATTTTAACAAAAGACATCTTTCATGGTCACATGATCTTGAAGGTAAAATCTAAGGAAGTAAGATCTCATATAATTGGTGAGCTAATTTGAATTTGTCTATCTACTAAATATGTATATAAAAATTTATTTACCTTTGCAAGGCCTATCCTCTTATTCCACACATTAAATTTACTCAAACTAAAAATTACACAAATACATAGTATTATTGCCCTAATTGACACAACACCTATGTTTGGTACACTCTCTGCTCTTACTCTCTTGGACATACCATCAGGGGTTCACTATGATCATGATAAGGATGAAATACAATATGAAACCAAAAGACAATGAAAATTTTAAACATAAGATCATCCACCATAAAGGTTAAGAGAACAAGTGATCATTTTCAACAGTAAATTATAAAATGAGCATACTGAAACATTAAGTCAAGTGTGACCAAGGGTCACAAAATACAAAATTGGTAGCTTGTCCATTTAGAAAATGAAAATGAAAATATAATCAAGTCAAGAAGTCAAAACTAATCCGAAAATCAATGATCAACTAATTCATCAATAAACCAAATAAAGCATCAAACTGAATACATATCAAATGTATTGAGTGACTAGGACTAATCACATATGAAGGAGTGTTACAACACCTTGGGGTATCTTTTCCAGAGTGTGCGAGAGAGAGTATAAAACATAGTACCTAAAATTTCATGTTTGAAGATAAGGACACAAACTAGAATACAGAGTCCTATGCAGATTTCATCATATCATCCATAATTCTTATCCATTTAGTACCTACCTCGTACACTATAGACATAGAATAATATCTTTCGCAAGAGATAAGTTAGAATAATTATCATTCTAATAAATCAAGCATCTCAAGCATCTAGGTTCTAATAACAACCATTATTTTAATTGAAATCTTAGCTTACCACTTTACTATATAAGCTCCCAACTCTTACTCAATAAACTATCTTCCGATGGATATGTCCATTAAGTATGTCATTCTAGGAGATACTCTTTCTCCATCTATCCGGACACCATGTTGATTTCGCAAAAAGCAACTTTACTTATCGTTTGTTCATAAATGATAGCACCCAAATTTATATCTCTTCTCATGGAGTCAAATGGGGTATATCCTTTTGACTTATCTGAACTAAACATAGTTTAACTTAATAGGGAGATACTCATTTGGATATTCTTCATCTATCACCTTAATAGGCTAGTCCAACTATTATTGTCTCCCAAGGGAATGGTAGGTGAGATTTTTGATACCCTACTTAGCTTGATTAGCTATTTTTTTCTCTCTTGGTTTAGGAGTTGATTCCTTTCTTCTTTCATCCTAGAAGTAAACAACTACCTTCCTCGACCTTATAATTCTCATCTTGAATATCCTGAATTCATCTCATAGTAGGAGGGAAATATTTCTTCCTTAATCAACCATCCTCCTTCTTCTAGGTTTTTGTCATTAATTTACCTTGAAAAGGCTTTGTGATCCTTTATTTGCAAGTATCAAGCGTTAGATATCCAATAGAAAGTTTGTCAAGCACATGACTTCATTCATGAAGCGGACTCATAGGCCCTAGAGCTATAAACTGCGCTCTGATACCAAAATGTAAAGACGTAAATCGTGCTAACTTCAAAAATAAATGAAATACTCTTTATTCTTAAATAAACTCATAAATTAGTTAATAAATCTATTTCATTCCACTTTTCCATCCATAGCTTCATTTGATCATTCCATTTAGAAAATAATAAACATGGAATTTCTATAAAAGATAATGATTCTTCATTCAATAAATTAATAAAAATAGTATCTCAATCATACAATACTTAAGCTTTTCAAGTTGTCATAAGTTCAATAATAAACAATACAAAGTAAAGGGTGAGATGCGTCCGTTGATCTGCAACCCAAACTATTGTCAGTGCAATCTTTAGCATGAAGATGAGAACAAGATTCAGAAGCTTTTTCTGCCCAACCTTGAATCTTACGCTTCCCCAGAGTTCTTGGTCAATCAAGAATACCCAACCCTGCACGAATTTCTTAGCAAAAGAATTCAAAAGGCAAGATGGAATCTGGTGCGTGCCTAGATGATACATTCATTTTCAATTTTCTAATTCTATTAAGAAACAAGCATTCATTATCATTCAAGGGTATGGTAGAGAGCATAAAATAAAAGAATTTCATCTATTTCAATGGTTTATTCAATTTGATTACTCGACCGAGTGTAATGCCATGCACAACAAAAATAGATAGTTTGAAAAGCAACTATTCTCTCTATAATCCACATTCGGCACCCATTCGGGAAGGTAACTTTCCACAAACCCAAGCCTATCTAGCTTTTTTCACATAAATATTGAATAAATTTATATAGAAGACAATCTTTCGCCTTTCAATTCTAGCTTCATATATCTTGGAAGATAAAAATACAATGCTAAGAAGACAATCTTTCATTTGAATAGAAATTGATAAAATAAATATTTTATTACAACCAATCCTATCTGACAGGAAACAATCTTTTATGGATAATCAAATATACAGCTAAAAGAAAACAATCTTTTGCTTCTATCTTTCAAGCAATTTAAAGACATAAAAATATTAAGAAGGTGTAACACATGTATGTATCTTACATATAAATTGAATAAAATGAGTACACATTCTTTTATTCAATTATCAAAACATTTAAATAGCATAATCATTAACATGCATTCAATTTCTTATGGTTTAGAAATCTAAGTTTTATATCGTCTAAGCTCTCTATCTTTCCATGTGTCTTGGTTCATTTACCTCTTTTCTCGAACAACATACTAATATGTGACTTTCCATGATATAAGAACTCAACTCACTGATTTTACTAATTTTCCATAACAACAATCTAACATGATGAAAATTCATTAGCGCCTATCTATATGGCCTTTCAAATGAGACACCTAATAACCATCTTCACTTTTCATGCAAGGATCAAATTTGAAAGTGTAAGTCTTTTCTTATGATATTAAAATAAAATTCACTATTAAATAAGTCATAATCCTACTATTCCATCTTCTTCGCAGTTCAATTTTAGAGTTTCTCTCTCTATCCTCTTACTCTGTTTCTAGAGGATTCGGTGATCTAATTTCTAAGAGTTTCACTAAGTTTTATCAACAAACTTTCATAAATATATCATTACTGCATCTATATTTGCATGATCATAATTTAAACTATCAAAGATGATTCATATTATGACTCTAACTCTTCCATTAGAATATTTCATAAGTCTAAAACAAGATCAATCTTTATCTCTTAAATCTCTTCAAATAAACATACTAGATTTGAGCCTACCTCAAGAAACGTGATCCAGGTCTATTATGATCCTTGATAACTTCAAATTGTCGGTGTTATGTCTGGGTTCCATTGCTTTCCTCCTCGATGCTCTTCTATCTTACTAGCTCTCTATTCCTAGTCCTCATTCTTTCTATATCCTGAGAATTTCTCTAATAATAATAAATCAATTAACACCCATCCAAGAGCCTAACCTCTAAATTCGACACTAAATTGGAGATGATCATCGTCGATCTTTTACAACTTGGTCATAAACACATCAAAATATCCACTATTCTATTCTCTCTAATCTCTTGTTGCTCTTATATGTTCTTTCTCTCCTCTATCTTGCTCTCCTCTAACTTCATATCCCCTTTTTCTTTCAACTCAATGGTCTCTATATATAGTGTTGTCATCTACCCACTTCCTTACTTTCAGGCTATCTCTCCTAGTTGTGGATTGATTTTAAATGACACCACTCATGATCTAATTGCATCATAACAGTCCTAATCATATTTGAACACCTATGTGTTCACCATGCAAGTTATTTATTATCTATCTTGTAACACCCAACCACTAAAGTTGTTAAGTCCATAATTATAGATTATCCATGTGGCCTTTAACTCCAATACTAAGTCGACTTTACTAAAAATGACTTCCTTAAAACATGTAAGTTAAATTACTAACTTTATACATGTCAATCACGGTGGATATCGGTGGGTTTACATGGGCTAGTAAACCACGTCTCTATTAATTCAATCCAAATTAAATGGCATACCAATGCGTGAGAAGGTGGAGATTTGGGTGGATAATTGGAAATGACACAAACTCCTTCCCTTCCATACGTGGAATAGTCAACAATGACTTCCAGTCCTTACTTTTAGCAGCTACGTGGGTTTAACTACGACCCCAACATTAAACCTTGCCACCACATGACTTGTTAAACATGGCTGCAACGTGGTTTATTTTGTTGCAATGTGGTGTTGGTTTTATCAAAAGGGAGGAGGGGTGGTCAGTGGTAATACTGACCACTCCCTTTAACTAAGGGGGGTGGTCGATATTACTATCGCCCACCCTAGTTAAGTTTTGATTTTTTTTAAACACTCAAAGCCGCCACCAATAACTCCTTTTCTATTATATTTTCTTTTCTTTTTTTTTTTTCAATTTTAATTTTAATTTATATATATATATTTATATATATATATAATTAATAACTTCATTAATATATATATATATATTGGATTTTCATTAAATAATTTAATTCCATAAATCTTTTACATATATATTTACAAGTCCATGATTGACTCCTTATTATTACTTTGATACATATACATATTTAATTTCAAAAGATTATGTATAGATAAAACTAAATTCAAGACGTAATCAAATTTCACGATAATTGGATATTTATATAATAACTATATAACTATATATATATAATACTATTATCCAATTTACAAAAGTAAACTCATAAGTACGCTTTCTCATACATTATACATATCTGAACAAGAAGAACATAAAAACCTAGAGTCAATATTCGTTTTTGAATCCTTTATACATTTCATCTCTTTTAACAATAAAGCATAATATTTTGCAATCACTCATGTAACTTAGATTTAACTCAATCACCTCTCAAATCATGTAATCAATGCACATGTATAAATATTTAAATCAATCATATATTCATTCCAAGTTCATCATTCTAATGTTAACAAACATTCAAATAAGGTCTTTTAAATCATCCATATTTTCAAGATGCAAATTATAAATCCTAATGTGGTGTGTGAGAGATTCCATCTATTCTAACAAAATACAAGAGCTAAGACAACTCTACCTTAACCATGTTCTCATCTTCATCTGCGTTCACCAGTTCCTGCATTCACTTGCACTCAGTTGCTCATTAGCAATGACTGTCCCAATTATTAATGATTATTCAATTGTATATAAATCATTTCAATGCATTTGACCTCCTATCCTATTTCAAATTCCAATTTCATTTCATTTCCAATTCATTTACAAAAAATAAACATTATTTTCCTAATTAAATAATTGTGGAAAAATAGGGTTCGTGACAAAATGCAACAATATGTGGAATTATTCAAACGAAGGCAAATCAATTTTGCCTGGTCCTCTGCAGACATGCCAGGGTTAGATCCAGAGCTTATTATGCATCACTTGAATATTAGTCTAGGATCCAAACCAGGCGAACAAAAGTTAAGGAAAATGCATCCTCATATTGCTCTTTTAGTCAAGGCAGAACTAAAGAAATTACTGGATGTCAGATTCATCAGACCTGTAGCATATCCTCAATGGGTATCCAACATTGTTCCTGTTTTAAAACCAGATAAAAGCATCAAAATATGCACAGACTTTAGAGATCTTAATAACGCATGTCCAAAGGATAACTTTCCTTTTCCTAACATCGACATCATTGTAGATTTAACTGTTGGACACTCCATGTTTTCTCTAATGGATGGTTTTATGGATACAATCAGATCAAAATAGCACCCGAAGATCAAGAAAAGACAGCTTTCACATGCCCATGGGGTACTTTCTGCTGGAACGTCATGCCTTTTGGATTAAAGAGTGTAGGTGCTACATATCAAAGAGCTATGACAACTATATTTCATGACATGATGCATACATTCATGGAAGACTATGTGCATGACATATTAGCTAAATCATACAACAGAGAAGAACATATAGAGATACTGGAAAAGATCTTTGACAGGTTAGAACAATACAAGCTAAGGCTAAACCCTAAGAAATGCGCCTTTGGTGTCACTTCAGGAAAGCTATTGGGATACATTATTTTAGTAAGAGGAATCAAAGTAGATCCAGCTAAGGTTAACACAATTATGGAAATGGCATCTCCCAAGAATATTAGTCAACTAAGATCACTACAAGGAAGACTCCAGTCAATCAGAGGATTTGTGGCTCAATTAGCAGATAAATGTCAACCATTTACTCACCTATTGCACAAACATGTTAATTTTAAATGGGACCATCAATATGAAGAAGCATTCAACAAAATCAAGGCATATCTCATGCAACCACCTGTTCTAATGTCACCAATTCCTGGAAAGCCATTATTACTTTATGTATCAACTATGGAAACATCATTGGGAGTTTTGCTCGCATAAGAGGATAAGGAAGGAAAAGAATGAGCCATCTACTACATCAGCAGAACACTAGTGAGATATGAGATCAACTACTCATCAACAGAAAAATCATGCTTGGCAGTAGTTTTTGTTTCTCAAAAACTACGACACTATCTACTATCTCGCTCCATCAAGTTGATAGCTAAAATTGATCCTTTGAAATATTTACTCAGTAAAGCAACATTGACAGGACAACTAGAAAAATGGATCATGATTCTAAGCGAGTTTGATATAAAATATGTTGACAAAAAAGATATCAAGGGACAAGTCATCGCAAATCAACTAGCAGAAACACCACTTCAAGATGTCCATCCTCTACAAATTGAATTTCCTGATGCTAATATCCTAACAGTTACAACAAAAGCATGGCAACTATACTTTGATGGTTCATATACACAACACGGATTAGGAGCAGGAATTCTATTCATCACACCACAAGGTCATACAATCTTGAAAGCATACAAATTAAGTTTTCCATGCACAAACAATATAGCAGAGTATGAAGCATTGGTAACAAGTATCAAAATGGCTATAGAATGGAATATTACACAACTTCAGGTCTTTGGAGACTCTCAACTCATCATAAATCAAATCAATGATAACTATCAAACAAAGGATGAAAAGCTCATGCCTTACAAAAAGATGGTGGATGATTTCAAGAAATAATTTGTCGAAATCACTTTTGAGCAAATTCCAATAAATGACAACAAAGCAGCAGACGCCATGGCTACACTTTCTTCTCTATTACAAACACGGGAAAATCAACAACGTTATGAATTCATGGTTAAAGAGTTGTTTCATCCCGCCTTTAATTCAACTGATTCTCAAACCATATGTCAACTTATTGGACATGATTCCTCCCGCTATGGCCAAACTTACACATACCTGAAAGATAACATCTTACCTCCTGACTTATCAAAAAACCAAAAGAGAAACTTTATTCGCCAATCCTCTCATTTTACTCTCGTCGTTGATACCTTGTATAAACGAGGTCTAGACGATACTCTCTTAAGGTGTCTTGAACAAGAATAATCTAAGAAGGCCTTACATGAAGTCCATAACAACATTTGTGGCACTCATGCAAGTGGTCTTACCCTTTCAAAAAAACTCATACGCTTGGGCTATTATTGGCCGACTATGGAAAGAGATTCTTTTAAAATAGCAAGAACATGCAAACAATGTCAGATCCATGGGAACTTGATTCATGCACCAGCACAAGAACTTCATGCTTTAGCAACATCTTGGCCTTTTTGTGAATGGGGTCTTGATCTGGTAGGAAAGATAAATCCCTCTTCATCTAATAGACACAAATTCATCCTTGTAGCTACTGAATATTTTACAAAATGGATTGAGGTGGTACCTCTCATCAATATCATAGGAAAACAAATTGTTGCATTTAACTTGAATTACATCATCTATCGCTATGGAATACCCATGACTATTATCACTGATAATGGGCAACCATTCAATAATCAAGATGTACAAGAGCTATGTGAGAAGTTCAAAATCCAGCATAGATTCTCCACACCATATTATCCACAGGGAAATGGGCAAGCAGAAGCATCTAACAAAACTATTTTGAAAATCCTCAAAAAGATAGTGAATGATGCTGGGAAAGATTGGCATATTCAACTGAACCCTACTCTCTGGGCCTATCACACCAGTATCTGCACACCAATAGGTGCCACACCTTTCTCTCTTGTATATGGATCAGAAGTGATATTGCCAATCGAAGTAGAGATACCCTCTCTACGTGTATCACTAAAAGGTCTCATCCTGGATGAAGAACAAAGAGTATCTAGACTGCAAGAGTTAGAACTGATCCATGAATGAATACAAAATGCCTTTGATCATCTAAATGTATATCAGCAAAGAATATGTCGAAGCTATAATCACAAGGTTAAACCATGAATCTTTCAAGTGGGAGAACTAGTGTTAAAGGAAAATCCACGCAACCAGGCAGATCGAGAAAAGAAAGAAAAGTTTGAACCAAACTGGTTAGGTCCATTTGTGGTCACAATAGTATTTGGGTCAGGAGCATATCAGCTATCAACACAAGATGAAGATCAGCTCGAGGAACCTATCAACAACATGCACTTGAAGAAATTCTATGTCTGAAAAAACAGAAAAAATAAAAAACAAGTGAAAAAACAGAAAAAAAATAAAAAACAAGTGAAAAATCAGAAAAAATCAAAAACAATGAAAAAGCGAAAAATCCTAAAAAAAAAACATTGAAAAAGCAGAAAAAGAAAAAAAAATCAAATATCAGAAAAAGTGCAATAAAAACAGACGGTGAAAACTTGGCAAACAGGCGCTATCGGTCCACTAGCTCTTCCATCTATTAGTTCATGCATTCTTTCCACTTGCATTCATCTTCCATCAGCTCTATCCATATCCATCATAAGCATTTGTACATACGCAGACATCCCAGGTGGCTTCTTGCCATGGTTTGGATCATTTGATATATCATAACAACTTTGTTTCTAGGCTTGGGGCAAAATCCTGCACTTAGCTGGGGGCAAACTCTGAATCATTTTGAGCTTAATCAAACAGGTAGAACAATAGTTAGACAACTCTTATCAAGCGAAAATTGAGACACATCCAATGTTGAACACAAGATCAAACTGTCAACTATCAAGCTATCACAAAGTCAATCTAAGCACATCACACACTTTTTAGTGGATAATATCTTTTTGGATAATGATTTTAACATGATTGTTCAACTTTTCTATAATTTCTTTTCGATATCATGATTTCTGAATGACTCCAGGATATCATTGACTAGAGGAACAAGGAAGGAACATGACACTTTTCTTGTCTGCTGTCTAAAAATTAATCATTAATATGTGCAAATTTTTCTCGGGACATGATCTTCAGAATATCATTGAAGACATTTCTAATTTGCATATTGAAATGATTAATACTGCTTGTTTTATGCAAGCAACACTTAGGTCATCTTGGTTCAATTATACCTTGATGCTTGTGCTAACTCGCTATATCAAAATCCAGGAAAATAGTGCTCAGGTCATCATGGTTTAATTATACCATTGATGTTTGCACTCACTTCCCACATTTTAAAATCTCAATGATGACAAAAACCAAAATAATCCAATGACTAGTCCGGTCATAATTTGCATCTCATTGCGTTTTTCATTTGCATTTTAGCTTGCATTTCATTCTTGCATGGGATCCTGCAAGCTCCTTTTATCCAAGGTTAAATCTATCATAGGAATCATCAAAGCATCATCACAAGTGTATACACAATCAGCTGAATGACTCATATCTCTCCAGATATTGTCGACCCAGCCCAAATCTTATGCTATCTCTCTCAACAGAATCAACAATCAGCATATCCAAATATTTCTACAACTTGATATCAAGAAACTGTCAGTTCTTTATCTAATCAACCTTACCAAATCAAATCAATCAATCAAACCTAATCGATTATGATCATGTCTTATACAAGATGTATCCTTCCTGAAACCAAACGATCTAATTCTGATTCATGTCTTATACAGGATGTATCCTTCCTGAAACCAGATGTTCTGATCATGTCTTATACAGGATAAATCCTTCCTGAAACCAGATGCTTTGATCATCATTGTCTTATATAGGATGAATCCTTCCTGAAACTAGACTGAATCTTGATCTTATCAATCTAATCAATCAAGATTTTTCAATCTTATCAATCTAAGCAATCAACCTAATCAAAGAACTCGCACTTTCATCAACCACAGTTGCAGAGATCAAATCAAATCTATCAGGATATCAATTTCGCAAAAACTCCAAAGATCAATTATCTCAATTGATCTCCCGAGGGGGCATCATCATAACAAAATTTAGCAATCAAGAGCTGGGGCATTCTATCAAACCAATACCATCATCAAAATGAGATTATTCTTTGAATCAACGCATCATCACACCTCGCTTCAAATAGGGGCAAAATGTATACACCTAAAAATGGTCTGAAGATAATTAATTAAATAAGCAATTATTTGATTAATCCTCCTCCCCAATTTAATTGAATTCACTAAGCAGTTTGATTAAATTTCCCCTTTCATCTACTTATTAATAAATCTAAGGATTTATTTAATAGGTTCATTCCAATAATCCTCTTTGATTAATTAATTCAAATTAATTAATTCCCCCCACCAAATTCATTTCTGCTAAATCCCTTAATTAATTAAAACAAATCAATCATGAGTTGTTGAAATTAATTATCCTTTTCCTATTATTTGAATTTTTGAATTTAAATTCTCCTAACTTCTACCGCTCCTAAACCTAACCATTCCTAAACTTAACCCATTCTACCTACCCACATGCCCCCTTTCATCTAACATCTTCTAGAACCTTGTGACACTTGTCACTAAGTGTTCCCTTTCATCTAACCTCTTCTAGAAGCCTCTTGACACTTGTCACCATAGAGATGATAGATGTTCCCTTTAATCCAACCCCTTTGCCAACTTCCTCCAATTTAACCATTGATATCTTCAGATCAATCTTGACCGCTGATTCCTGCCACCTCACCCCTAGCCTTGGAAAATCCTATAAATAGACCTCATTTTGAGCAATATGGATTGCCATCTCATTCTCATCTTATGCATTGTTACTATAGGCATCTAGCTTCTAGTTTATCATTCTTAGCAATGTTATCATGTTCAATTTTAGCTTAATTGCATCTTAATCTTAGTTCATTTTCTAGATCAATCATAAAATCATATAGCTTAATCATGCTATTCTTGATAGATCATGCATCTTCATCATTTAAATCCTCTAGATCATGCATCTTCATCATTTAAATCCTCCATTTAAGTGTAGTCAAGTCACTGGAATATGCATAATCAGATCTGAGAGCTTTTTCATACTCGCATTTACTAGGAGGCAATAAGTCGTTTAGCTATGGTTTTACATTTCATTGTTTCAATTTACTAACCATTGCTTGTAATGATTTATTGAGTGCATTGTGTTTTTTAGGGACAGGTACACTTCAGAGAGCATGACAATAATAATCTTAACCCCAAAAGATTGGTGGGAAATTCAAATCCTAGGTCACCCTAAAGATGAAATTAAGATCTAGGGTTTCATACTTAAGAGCTCTCTTTCTTCATTTGAAGGGGTCTTCTTCTAAGAGTATAAGAGAAGGTTTTTGGAGCATAAAAAGCCTTCTTTGCAGTGAAAGAGTACCTCTTTAAAGTCTTCAACAAAATTCAACATTCATCCATCAAAAATTCATCAAGCATAATTTCATCAATTGGGGGCTTTTGAAGATATATAAAAGTAGTAGGAGATCACTGACTGAAGATTGGCTTGTACCTCTCCCTTGGGGTTGGGTATGGTTTCATGTTGTTTTCGTGTCTTTACATAAGCTCCATTTTGATTCATATTCATGCTTTAGATCACTTTGCATCATGGATTTAGAGCATTTACTTTGTCAATTATAAGCAATTAGGGTTTACTCTTTAGGGTTGCTCTAAAATGTTTGCTTTCATTTTAGAATCTTGCACACACACAAGGTTCTAGCACACACATTTTCAGTACATTATCAGTTATTTGTTGAGGTGGAAATCACCAAAATGGGGGTTTGACTAAGGCAAAACCTGTTAGAGTAAAGTAATTAATTAACTTTGCTCTCCTCTTAAGATTTCTCTTTATGCATACATTAGTCATTTAATAATTAATATTTAATTATTAAATGCTCACACCTTAGGGTTAGGTTTTCCTTTTGGTGTTGATCTCCTTTATAAGGATTGATCTCTTGTATTATTCATATTCTTGATTCATTTTTCTCTGATAATACATCTTTTCTCTTTGTCAGAGCCAAAACCCTTGTATTCGTTCTCTCTCTTTCTCTGTGACAGGTTTCTTGCATGCAGGTTTCTTTTGGGTTCTGTGGATTTGTATTTCTCAAATCCTACATGGTATCAGAGCTGGATCTGCTGCAGCTTGTTCAGAATTTTGAAAGATTTTGAGATCCAGGTTTTGGTTGCATCAGATCTGTGTTTGTCTTCTGTTTTTTTATTTTGGAATAGGGGTATTTTTTTTTCGGTGCACTTTGAGCCCAAACGGACCTCACCGTTGAGCTCATAGCGCCCAAAAACCCCTATTTCCATATAAAATTCGTCCAATTTGGACACAGTTGCACCAGGAGGCAAAAAATTTTTGGCCCCAAGGCCGTACGGCCCTAGGGCACGAAAACCGAGGCGGAATTTCAAAAAAAAATAAAAAACACAATTTTTTTGTTTGAAAAAAGCGCAGCCAGTTTTATTAAAAAGGGCGCAGCCCTTTGGAGTCCAGCGCCGCCGGTGCGCAGCCCGGCGGCCACCGCCGCCAGCGGTAACCCCCGCCGTGCCGCCAGCCGCCTGCCGCCAGCCTGCGCGCCGCCCGCGCCCAGCCAGTGCGCCGCTTGCCACCACAGCGCCGCCCCCGCGCCGCCGCCCCCTGCGCCAGCCCCTGGTCGCCCAGAGGACCAGGGGCTTATTTTTTTTAAGCCCTTGAGGGCTTAAAGGGCCTATTTGGGCTTTTTTGGAGCAGTTTTACTAAATCGGGTATAACTTGGGCATTTTAGCTCGGATTTTCGAATGAAAATAGGCGTTGGAAAGCTAGTTCCGAGCCCGATCTAAAAGATGCATATCTTTTTTTCTGATTTTTCCGTTTTATAGTGTTTTTTGCCAATCGAAGTCAGAACAAGTTTTTTGCACTCCAGGAGCCATATCTTTTGCATACGGACTCCGTTTTTCGAAAGCGAATAGGCGTCGGAAAGGTGGTTTTGTGGTCTTTTCAGATCTACAGTCTATTTCATCAGAAAAATCTTCAGGTGCTCCAAATTTTGTCTCAACCCGTTATTGCTTTCTATCATTTTCTGGCTTTCAGTTTGTACTGGGGATTAGTTTTTTGCATTGTGGGGGGGTGTTTTCTCTTGCTTTTTGTTATTTACATCAGAAAACTAGAATTTACAAACACCAATACAAAAAAAATCAAACCCCCTTCTGCATCTTCTGTCTAGTTCTGAAAGACCACTTAATAATAATTAAAAATTCAGAGCAGTTGAGGCACAGTTTACAGGATGGCAGACAGACCTATTGAATCTCTCACACCGCATAATTACCACACTTGGAAGGGTCGCATGATGACTCTTCTCCAGTCAAAAGGGTTATGGTCCTGTTTGGATGAGGTTCAGCCTCAGTTGACACGTCCTTTTGAGATTATGCAGCACAGGAACAATATGGATCAGGCTATGGGATTGATGGCTTTACACATTTCCGACAGTCTCCAGTTTCATCTTGAGGGTTGTATCACTCCTCGAGCCATTTGGACCAAGTTTGAGGGACTTTTTGGTACTGTCAACGAGTTCAGAGCTTTGCAGCTTGAGGCAGAGTTAACTTCCTTGGTACCTGATTCATTTCCTTCTATTGAGGACTTTCTGATGAAGTTCAAACAGCAAAGATCTATCTTGCAGGGTTGTGGTAAGACTAAGACTGATACAGAGTGCATTTTCCTGATTCTCTCTAAGCTTCGGGGTCCATTTCAGATCTTCTCTTCGACCTTCTATTCCACCATGGATGCCTTGGGTGCTCGACATGTCATGCCTTCTTTTGAGGTCTTTTGTGATCGTCTGACTCGTGAGCAAGCTAAGCTTAAGCAGTTGGATTCACTTTCAGGTTCATAGAACCAAGCATTGGTAGCCCAGTCCTCCAAAGGAAAACAGAAGCAGAAACCGAAGCCTAAGAAAGATTCAGAGGCTAGTGAGAATCCCTCCAAGCCACCACCTAAGTCTGATTCAAAAACACAATTCAATTCTAAACAGGGCAAATCTTCAAAGTCTGGTGAGTCTTCCTCCAAGACTAAGAAGAAATCAGGTGATCCTTGCAGTTTTTGTGGCAAGGAAGGACATCCCGTTTCTAGGTGTTGGAAACGTTTAGAGGCTTTGGAGGAAGCCATGCAGCAGCATAATATCAGTGCACCACAACCTCCTTCACAGCCCACAGGGAAAGGTCATGCTCTTTCTGCACGAGCATTGTCCTCAGCGTCCACTTGGATTCTAGATTCTGGTGCCTCTCACCATATGACACACACACAGGATTTGGTCACCGCTCTTGCTCCTACAGGCACTCGACATATTGCAGTTGGTGACTCAGCACAACTTTCCGTTCAGGGTTCTGGTACTATTTCATTGGATGGTGGTTGTCTTCAGGATGTGCTTTTGGTTCCTGACATTTCGACAAACCTACTATCCGTTTATCAGATTTGCCACTTTGGCTCTGGTAAGACAGTTGAGTTCTCTCCACATGATGTGGTTATTCGAGATCTTCATGATCCTGACTTGGTTGTGGCTACTGGGAGTGTGGATTCTGCATCTCACTTATATAGTTTTGATGGCTTTGAGAGTTTAGACACTGTTGGTTCCTCTCTTATAGCACATGCAGATTCAGTGAGCAGGCTTTGGCATGAGCGTTTTGGTCATGTCAATTACAGATATCTACAGCAGATGAGTACACAGGCACTTGTGATTGGGCTTCCACAGATTTTTTGTACAGATGGTGTATGTCATGGTTGTGTCCTTGGTAAACATCATCGAGATCCTTTTCCTAAGGGTCGAGCCTCTCGTGCTAGGGCAGCCCTAGAGTTGGTACACAGTGATCTTATGTCCTTTCCGACTCCTTCTTTTTCAGGGGCCCGTTATGTACTCACTTTTATTGATGACTTCTCCAGACGTACATGGGTGTACTTTCTTAAGTACAAGTCTGATGTCTTTGACTCTTTCAGGAAGTTTAAGACATTTGTGGAGAAGCAATCTGGACTTTCTATCAGGAGGATACGCACAGATAATGGGGGGGAGTATGTAAATCAGGCTTTCAGAGATTTTTGCACTGAGCATGGTTTACAGCATCAGTTTACAGTTCCTTATACCCCTCAACAGAATGGTGTTGCTGAGAGAAAGAACAGAACCTTACGGGAGATGGCAAATTGTATGATACAGTCTCGAGCTATGAGTTCTTCATTTTGGGCTGAGGCAGTCAATTGTGCCAATTATATTCAGAACCGGATGCCCCATAAGGCATTACGACATATAACTCCTGAGGAGGCTTGGACCCATGTCAAGCCTGATGTTTCTACATTCCGAGTTTTTGGTAGTGAGGCTTGGGCATTTATTCCTGATGCTCAGTGGATAGCCATGGAGAGGAAGAGCCGACCACTCATATTTGTTGGCTACTGTGAGGATGTTAAGGCATACAGGTTGTTTGATCCTGATTCTAGAGAGGTCTTGTTTTGGCGGGATGTCCAGTTTGATGAGTGCTATCCTCCGATGGATTCTCCATCACCAGCTTCTCCCTCATTGCCTACTCCTTCCTCTTCATCTCTTGAGGATTACTTATCTCTTGAGGATGATGTAGATCATGAACCACCATCTCCACCACCACCAGTTGCTCCATCTTTGCCGAAGTGGGCCCGTGATACTGTTGATGCAGCTGGTTCTTTGGCAGGTGATCCTTCAGATACTCATCGCACTCGTGCTCAGACATCTGGTTCTAGTCTTTTGAGTCATACCCTTTCAGATGATCCTCAAAAGTTTTCAGAGGCGACAGGACACCCAGAGTGGGATAGGGCCATGGATGAGGAGTATTCTTCTTTGATGAAGAATCATACTTGGGATCTTTGTCCTCTTCCTAAGGGAAGAAAGTTGGTTCGGTGCAAGTGGGTGTATCGTACCAAGTATGCTGCAGATGGTTCTATTGATAAGTATAAGGCCCGTCTTGTTGCGAAGGGGTTTTCTCAGGTAGAGGGTATTGACTACTCTGAGACCTTTGCTCTTGTCGCCAAGATGAATTCTATACGCCTGGTACTTTCACTTGCAGCTTCACAGGGATGGACAGTGTTTCAGATGGATGTGAAGAGTGCCTTCTTGCATGGAGACCTACATGAGGAGATCTATATGGAGCAGCCTCAGGGTTTTGTGCAGGACACTTCTTTGGTTTGCAGACTTCGACGTTCATTGTATGGTCTCAAACAAGCCCCCAGGGCTTGGTATGAGAAGATGGACTCCTTCTTGCTTTCCTCGCACTTCACACGCTGTCATTCCGATCACACAGTCTATATTCAGCATCAGGAGGGTGATCTTTTGATTCTAGTGCTATATGTAGATGATCTCATCATTACAGGTAGCTCATCCTCCATGATTCAGAGTGTTCAGAGAGCTTTGATGGAGCAGTTTGAGATGACCGATCTTGGTCTCTTGCACTTCTTTCTGGGTCTACAGGTTATTCAGTCTTCGGATTGGATTTCCATTTTTCAGGAGAAGTATGCTCTTGATATGCTTCAGCGATTTGGCATGCTTGATTGCAAGTCTGCCCCCACTCCATTTCAGTCAGGTGTTGTTTTGTCTTCCACTTGCTCTACTCCTTCAGTAGACCCCACTTTATGGCATTCACTACTCTTCAGGATCCCCTCACATCATTGGCTTCACTGACTCCGATTGGGCTGGTGATGTCAATGATCGGAAGTCTACTTCTGGCTTCATTTTTTGCCTTGGTTCTGGTCCTATCACATGGTCTTGCAAGAAGCAATCTGCTATTGCATTATCATCTATAGAGGCTGAGTACCGTGCAGCAGTGTTAGCCAGTCAGGAGGTTTTATGGCTTCGGCAATCGATGACAGAGTTTGGGTTTCCTCCAGATTGTCCCACTATTCTTTGGTGTGACAACCAGAGTGCCATTCACATTTCTCACAACCCAGTGGAGCATTAGCGGACAAAGCATATTGAAATCCACATGCACTTCATCAGACAGTTGATTCAGGATGGTTCTCTCATCTTGGAGTATATTCCTACAGAGGAGCAGGTTGCAGACATCTTCACTAAACCCTTGGCATCTCCGCGCTATCTTCAGTTGCGCTCAATGCTTGGGGTGAAGGAAGTTGTCCTTGGGGGGTCTCAGTGAGGCCTTCCTTCCTTCATGTTTTCTTTTCAGCATGATTCTTTATCTCTTTTTGGAGAGGAGTTTTTTCCCACTGGGTTTTCTCCTTTACTCCGCTTTATAGAGATTTTCTTGTATTTGGGTACCTCATCAGGCCTTGTTGCCGGGACCCTCTTTTGCATTGTAGTTCCTTTGCTTTTTTCTGCATTGTTTGTAGCTGCATTGTAGCTCATCTTAAGGGGGGGTGTTAGAGTAAAGTAATTAATTAACTTTGCTCTCCTCTTAAGATTTCTCTTTATGCATACATTAGTCATTTAATAATTAATATTTAATTATTAAATGCTCACACCTTAGGGTTAGGTTTTCCTTTTGGTGTTGATCTCCTTTATAAGGATTGATCTCTTGTATTATTCATATTCTTGATTCATTTTTCTCTGATAATACATCTTTTCTCTTTGTCAGAGCCAAAACCCTTGTATTCGTTCTCTCTCTTTCTCTGTGACAGGTTTCTTGCATGCAGGTTTCTTTTGGGTTCTGTGGATTTGTATTTCTCAAATCCTACAAAACCCTATATAGCCACCCAGAACCCTCTTTTTTAGCTACAAGTACAGGTTCAGATCTAAGCGTCTCTGTAAGTTTCAGGACCAACAGAGCGCACAAAGACTGTCCCAGGGTGCAGATCTTGTCTAAAACCCCTAGGAAAAGGGTGTGGCACCTTGGTCCTACCTAGGATAGGGGCCTGGCACCCTAGTCCTACCTGGTTTTAGAAAGATTTGATAGTGCAACAAGTTGCAGAGTTCAGAATCCAGTCTCTCAGGTGTAGCTTGAGATTTGCAGAGTCAGGACAGTGGTGTGGCACCCTGGTCCTAGTCATTTTGGCTCAGATTTTAGACATAGGTGCACCTCTGTTTTTGCCTCCTAATCTGTACTTTTCAGCAGTTTATCAGTTGTTTTTTGTTCCACATTTCTAGATTAAGGTGTGTATGCTTACTTGCACTTTAGGTTAAATTATATTTTGTATCATTCCTCTCTCTCATTTATAGAAAAGGAATAGAAACCCTAAGAGGTAATCTATGACTCTCTCTTTTGCATAAGAAGTAGTAGAGGTGTGTTACCTCCCTAGGCTCTTTCGTATTCTATTAGTGTTTATGAGAGTGGGATTAGGGTTTCCATACTTAGTCTCACTTTTCCCCTTATACAGTTAGATTTCCCACTTCTATGACTCAACACAATGGTGTAACTCTGCAATAATTCTACCCATCTCATATGTCTCTGATTTTGTTCAAATGTTGCAAATCTTGATGATCTATATACAACACAAACTCCTTAGGCAACTAGTAATGTCTCCACTTCTTCAAGGCTTGAACTATGGCATAAAACTCCTGATCATACACTTAATATCTCTTCCGAGCATCATTTAATTTCTCATTGAAATAAGCTATTTCTCTCCCTTCCTAACTCAAGACTTCTCCTATTGTTGTTCCACTTGCATCACAATCCACTTGAAATACTTTATTGAAATACAGTAAAGCTAAAACAGGTTGCTCAGTCACTTTCTGCTTTAATAGTTCAAAGCTTTTGTTTTCTCCTATGGTCCACTTGAATCCCTTTAGATATCCTCTCATGGTCTCAGTCATAGGGTTACAAACTGAACTTAAATTTATAATAAACTTCTGGTAAAAACTAGCGAATCCATGAAATGATCTTACCTCTCTAATGCTTTCTGGTGTAGGCCTTTCAATAATTGCTTTCACTTTCTCAGGATCCATCTTCAAACCATCCTCAGATATCACAAAAACCAAATAGACTAACTCATCCTTCATGAAAGTACACTTCTTGATATTTATCATCAACTTTTGTTCTCTCAATCTCTGCAAAACTTGTCTTAACTGCAACAAATGCTCCTATTTTGTCTTACTAAAAAATTAAAATGTTAGCTAAATATACAATAACAAACTTACCCAAGAATTTCTTCAATACCTCATTCATCAACCTCATAAAAGTACTCAGTGCATTAGTTAACCCAAAAGGCATCACCAACCATTCATATAGACCTTCATTCATCTTAAATGTTGTCTTCCACTCATCTCCTTCTCTGATCCTGATCTGAGGATATCCACTCTCCAAATCTATCTTTGTAAAGTATTTTCTCCACTCAAATAGTTCTTTATGTCATCCATCCTAGGAAAAAGAAACTGGTATTGTTCTGGAATCAGTACACATTCTCCACTCTCCATTCTTCTTAGGTGCTAATACTCCTGGTTCTACACAAGGGCTTAGACTTTCCCTAATCAAACCTTTCTTCAACAGCTCCTACACTTGTCTATTCAGTTCTTCATTATCTGTCGGTGTCATCTATTGTGTAGCTTTGTTAAGAAAACTAGCTATGGGAACCAAGTCCATGCAATGACTAATATTTCTGATAAGTGGCAATTCATCGAGTACATTATCTAAAATGATGTCTTCATATTTTGTTAGAAAATCTTTTATCTCTTCCGGTTGTTCTCCTTCTGGTTCTGGTTTCTTAGTCTTCTTAGGAATTAAGGAAAAACACACATTCTCATGTCTTAATCCATCGAGGAATTTACTTCCACCTACCAAAAAGATTCTAGCATTCGTACAGACTTCATTCTTCAAAGGTTCCTCCAAAGGTAACAAGGTTTGCTTCATCCCATTGGCCACAATAGTGTATGTATTCTTCCTCCCATCATGTATTAACTGTCTATCAAACTGCCAAGGTCTACCTAACAAAAGATGACAAATATCCATAGGCATAATATCACACAAGACTTTATCATGATAATTCCCAATTTTCAATTGCACCAAAAATTGTTCACTTACTAACAACTTATGTTCATCTTGAATCCATGATATTTGATAAGGCTTAGGGTGTTTCAATCTCTCCAAATTCAACTTATTTACCATTTATTTTGACACTAGATTATCTGAACTACCACTATCAGTAACAAATTTACAACACTTACTGGATACCTTACATCTGGTCTTGAACAAATTCTTCCTCTAGAAGGGCCCTTCATCTCCTCCAGTATGACACAAATCTCTCCTCATCGCCAAGAGTTCTCCATCTTCCCGTTTATTATCTGATCTAGTGGGGTTTTCTTCCACCACTGCTGCTCTTCTAGTATTCTTTGTCTTCTTAGACTTGAAATAGCAATGTCCTTATCCTCCACACTTATAGCAAGTCCCTCTAAATGGTCTCTTGTCTTGTCTTCCAAAATTCTCATTCCGTAGTCATCCGGTTCTCTCCTCCGGAAGAAATTTCTATCATCCTTCTGGTATGAATTACCTTCTTTGTTCACTTCCTTGTCCTTCTTCTAATCTATGTAGGTTCCTATTCCTCTGGTATATCCTCTTCCACCTTGAAATATTCCTATGGTAAACCTTCCATCTCTTCCTCTCTGCCTTTGCTCGTGTCTTTTGTTTAGCTTGTCTTTTGCCTTTAGGGAATACTAGTAAGCCTCTTCAATGCTCTCCAATTTGATCAAATTGATTTTATCTTGTATATACATCCGCAATCCATTCAAATATCTTGCAACTTGTTCAACTTCACCATCAACATGTCCAGATTTGATATTCAACTTGTAAAATGCTTTGGTGTACTCATTCACACTAGATTCCTTCTGTCTCAAATTTTGCAAATTCTGAAATAGATTCACTTGATAATCTAATGGCATAAACTTTGATTTCAACTAGGAAATCATCCGATCCCATGTCTTAATATTCTCTTTACCTCTTCTTTGTCTATCAACTTGTAAATGCTCCCACCAAAAAGATGCATGACCTTTCAACCAAGTACAAGCATATTTCACCTTCCTCTCTTCTGCAGTCTTTTAAAAATTGAAATATTTCTCCATCTCTGAGATCCAATTCATCAATTCATTTGAATCTTACTTCCCATCATATTTTGGTGTTAGGATAACCAGAAAACAACTGAGACTAGGGGTGAATCAGTAGTTAATAGATTATGAAACTTAAAGCACACAAAACCTTTTACCAAAATGCATAAACCAAATACCAGAATAGCAGATATCAATTAAGCATAGACATAAACCATAAACCAAATACCATGCATCCACAACGCATAACACCAAGATTTGTACGTGGAAAACCCAATAAAGGGAAAAAACATGATGGGAAGCCTACCCACAACTAGATAATACTTCTGCAGTAAGTATGTGATTACAAAAAGGAGCCTACACATGCAAGAAGGCCAACAGCCTAGAGCACGCTGCTCATCACAAAGGAGCCTCACTGACTACAAAAGAAATCCAGACTACAATTTGGAAATAAGAACAAACTGCAAGAATAGCTTCTCCTATGCTTGAGTACAGTTCCAGTTCATTTCAATACCAGAGGTCTAAAACCTCTTACTCAAACCCAATTTGATCACCTATGATCGACCAAATCCTCTACATATGATTACAACTTTATTCGCACACAGATAATCCCATAACCTTGACCGTTGATCTACAAAGAGATCTTACATCATATTTATACCAACCCAAGACCTAAACAATTAGGTTGGCCACCTAAAAGATGATACAATAAATCCATTACATAAACCCACAAACCAATGATAAACCAAGTCATCCTAAGACTAAAACAACATTAACCAAACAATAAATTCAATTGGTAACGCATTGTGAGAATCTACCAACACGTTACATAAACTGGTCCATGTCCTAGCAGAATAAGACCGGACCTAAAATAGGTCACTATAAGCCAAATGAAATACCACAAATCAACTAGAAAATGAACATGATAACCATCAACATCTTTAACACCTTCTAGAAGTCACACCAACACTACTTATCAAACTCATCAAAAGATCTTCAATAAAGCATTGTCGGTAAAACCCTCACCGATAACCAAAAGGCTTACTAGAACATATGATAGCTTATGGATCACCATATCCTAAACCAACTGAATGGTACAAATATCTAAACCACATGAATGACTGAGCCAAACCAATTCCACCAATCAGAATATACCAGAGATAAATCTCCTGATCATCATCAAAGTCCAACCACTCTACTAGAATCTGGTAGACAACCAAATAAGCTAGTGTTGACATCAATGACAAACATCAATGCAACACAATCAATTCCTCTAAATTTCCAACAATCTCCCCCTTTGGCATTGATGGAAACACTAGATGTGAAAAACATCCAAGTGCCAAGAAATGTCAAACAAGTCTCCCCCAATGGAAGACGACCAATAATCTCCCCAAGGTGATATAACAATGAAGTTCTGAACCAAAGACCAAACTCTCCCTGTGACTGATATCTCTGTTAAGCTCCATTTTTTACATGAATACCTCTCCCCCTTTGACATCAATGCCATAAATCTAACATGAACATCAAATAAAAATCATAAAACCTCTGAACCAAACAACTGACTACTCCCCCTAAGTAGTAGCACCATCTCATGAATCTAGAATGAATAATAATTCTGATAAATGTATACCAGACTGATGCCAATCCACATCACTCATGTCTTTACCGGAGGGGTAGAGACCCCCAATCTATCTCTAAAATACTCAAATGATTACTTAGGCAAAGGTTTAGTGAAGATATCTGCAATCTGCTATTTACTATTCACATTAACCAATCTATCTTCATTTGCTTCCACCTTCTCCTTCAAAAAGTTATACTTGATTTATATGTGCTCTGTCTTAGAATGAAATACTGGATTATTTGATATGCCAATAGCAGCAGAGTTATCACAGTGAATAATTGTTTGTTTATTGTAATCTACCCTTATATCCTTCAACATTTGCTTCATCCATAGAACCTGTGTACAATTAGTAGCAGCAACATACTTAGCGTTAGTAGTAGATAAAGAAGTACATGACTATTTCTTGTTGATTCATGAAACAATTTTATTTCCAAGAAAGAAAGATCCACCGGATGTGCTCTTTTGGTCATCAACATCTCCAGCCCAATCTGCATATGTATATGCACATAGTGTAAAGTCATCATTTTTAGGATACCATAAACCATATTTAGTTGTTCCCTGCAAATATCTGAAAATCATTTTCACCACACTCTCATGATTCTCTCTAGGATCACTCTGATATATTGATACAATACAAACAACATTCATTATATCTGGTCCAGTCTATGTCAAATATAACAACCTCCAATCATAGATAATACCTTGTAGGATTTACCGAAGTTGACTCATCTTTCTTTGTCAATTTCTCACTAGTAACCAACTGGTTTAGGATTTTCCATACCAAATTTCTTCAACAACTCTCTAGAATACTTAGTTTGACATATGAAAATACCTTTATCAATCTGAGTAATCTACAAAACTAAGAAAAAACTCATTTCTCCAATCATAGACATCTCAAATTCATTCTTCATATTATCAGAGAATTCCATACATAACTTATCCTCACCTCCAAAAATGATATCATCAACAAAGATGCCAACAATCAATATGTCATCATCAGTGATCTTATAATATAAGTTATTATCAGCATTACCTTTAGTGAAACCAAGCTTCAAAAGATATTTGTCCAATCTAGCATACCAAGCTCTTGGGGATTGCTTCAATCTATATAAAGCTTTCCTTAACCTGCAAACCATGTTTTTGTCATCTGAAAGTGAAAAACCATCAGGTTGCTAAATATAAACTTCCTCTTCAAGATCTCCATTCAAAAATTCACACTTACCATCCATTTGATAAACCTTGTAGTTCTTATGGGAATCATAAGAAAGAAATAATCTCACAGCTTCAATCCTAGCTATTGAAGCAAACGTTTCATCATAATCAATTCCTTCCTTCTGAGAATATCCTTTACAAACCAAACTAGCCTTATTCCTCGCAACTTTTCCTTCTTCATTTAATTTATTTCTAAAAACCCATTTAGTTCCAATAACATTCTTATTTTTAGGCCAAGGAACTAAAGTCCATGTGTTGTTATTTTCTATCTAATCGAATTCCTCTTCCATAGCTTTTATCCAACATTCGTCCTTACATGCTTCATCTACTAATGCTGGTTCAATTTGAGAAATTAAACATACCTCTTCAACTATCAACCTTCTTCTTGTCATTAATCCTTTTCTTTTGTCTCCAATGATCTGATCTTCTAAATGATTCAACCTTACATACCGAGGAGTCTTCTGACTTTATGATTCCCTTCTCTGATCTTTAGTTACTGTTGAATTTTCTGATACTACCAGAGTAACTGGTTCAACATTTTGTTCTGATATAGGTGCTACCGATTTAGTTATAACCATTTCCATGTCCAGTTCTCTCTCATAAGTTCTGATTTGACCTCTATTATGCTCATCCACCTTGACATTAGCACTCTCCATAATTCTTTACAATTGTTTGTTATAACATCTATATGCTTTGCTTTGATTGCAATAACCAAGAAATATTCCTTCATCACATCTAGGATCAAACTCTCTAATGGAATCATATCTTTTGATATATAATTTACTACCAAAGATTCTAAAATGCTTAACTATAGGTGTGTGACCAAACCATAACTCATAAGGTGTCTTACTAGTGTCTCCTTTAATATGAACTCTGTTGAATGTGTATACCGCCATGCTCACAACTTCTCTCCAATAGATATGAGGTAAATTAGCTTTCATCATCATAGATCTAGCAGCATTTAGGATATTTTTGTTCTTTCTTTCCACAACACCATTATGTTGAGGTGTCTGAGGTGCAGACAACTGTCTCCTTATCCCATGTTTCTCACAATAACTGTTAAATTCACTGGATGTGAATTCACCACATTGATTGGATCTTAAGAATTTTATTTTCAATCATGTCTCTCTCTCAACCATAGCTTTAAAGATCTTGAACATTTCAAAAGATTCATATTTCTCCCTTAGAAAAGTAACCCACGTTATTCTATAATATTCATCAATGATTAGCATGAAATATCTATCACCCTGAAAACTTCTTATTCTAGTGGGACCACACAAATCAATATGAATAAGATCAATAACATCATTAGATTGGTCTTGTATACTCTTGAAAGAATTTTTGACTTTCTTTCCCATTTGACAATCCTTACATACTCGATTATGAGGCTTCACAATCTTAGGTATATCTCTAACTGCCTTATTTGAATTGATCTTTACAATGCAATCAAATTCACATGACATGACCTCTTATGCCATAGCCAAATCTCATCAATATGTGCAATCAAACATGTCTTCTCACCAGAGTTCAAATGAAAGATGTTACCTTTAGTCTAAGTACTAGTTGCAATCTCCAATCCAGATCTGTTAATGATTTTGCACTTTCCATCCTTGAACTATAATTGAAATCCCTTATCCACCAACTGTCCTACACTCAAAAGATTATGCCCTAAACCTTCAACATAATAAAATTTATCAATGTTATTCTTACCATCCAATGATATAGTTCCTCTTCCTCTAATCATAAATGCTTTGTCATCTCCAAATCTGACAAGACCACCATCAAATTATTGCAAAGATAAAAATTTCCTTTAATCGCCAGTCTGAGATGTGAACATCTACTGTTTATCACCCATTCATCCTTGTCTTTAACTTTAGTAGTAAGTGTCTTCTCTTCATTATGAATGACAGGTTCTGGAGTATCTTCCTTGATAGCCAAGAATACCCATTCCTTTCTATTGCTAGATCCACTAGCTGAATCTTTTGTCGGTTCATCATCAGAATAATAAATTACACCTTCCTCATAAACATATTAGCATGATTTATCTTCATTCCTCCTGTACTTATGCTTGTACTGATAATCATGGTTAGGCCTAAAATATCTTCTACCTTTCTCCTCAAATCTTGAATTCCTCTCAGGACATCTAGATGCAAAATGACCTATCTTATACATGCAAAACATTTGAAAGGTGATTTTCCTTCATACTTACTTCCTACCAGACCCTTAGGTACTCTTCTAGAAAATAGGGCTTCAAATTATTCAAACTTTTCATCCTCTTTCTTCATATCCTCTAGTTCCTTCACATATAATGCTTTCCAATCGCTCTTCTCAGTTGATGATGTAGACACCTTGAATGCAGAATCTCTTTGCAGCTCCTTGAGGACCAAATTATTCAAGCTCAAAAGCAAATATCTTTCCAACTAAATTATCCCTATTAACAGAAGTGTTAAACATAGTTCTTAGCTCATTAATTGCAGTAGCCTTCATCTTGTAAGCAAATGGAAAATCTCTCAATACTTTAGAAACAATCTCATCCTCACTCAAAGATCCACCACAACATTGAATTCCCAAGACAATTTCATTGACTCTTTGCATAAAAGTTGTAATCCTTTCATCTTCCTCCATTCTTAGGTTCTCATACCTTACCTGGTAACCATCAAGTTTAGCAATTTTAACAGTAGGGTCACCTTCATTCAAAGTCTCCAACTTATCCCATATAGCCTATGTAGATGATTTGTCCATTAATACCATTACCTGTTCATCTTAAAGGGTGCTCAAGAAGGCTTCTCTAGCTCTACTGCCATTTTCAATGTTCCTATCCAAGTCTGTCAAAGGAGGATTTCCAGATGCCGAATCATAAGGTGTATAGCCTTTCTCAGTGGTCTCCCAAATCTCCTTGCTAAGACATCTCAGATGAGTCTCCATCTGAAGCTTCCATACTCTATAATTTGTTCCTTCAAGCCTAGGTTGTCCTTCTGGTAAGAAATTGAAGTTGAATGATTACTCAACATAGGATCTTCCTCAAGCAGTTAATTTTCTGCAAAGAGGACCAAGCTCTGATACCAATTGTTAGGATAACCGACGAACAACTAAGAGGGTGGGTGAATTAGTTGTTAACAGATTATGAAATTTAAAGCACACAAAACCTTTTACCAGAATATATAAACAAAATACTAGGATAGCAGATATATCAATTAAGAACAGACATAAACCATAAATCAAATACCATGCATCCACAACACATAACACCAAGTTTTGTATGTGGAAAACCCAGTAAAGGGAAAAACCATGGTGGGAAGCCTACCCACAATCAGGTAATACTTCTGTAGTAAGTATGTGATTACAAAAAGGGGCATACACATGCAAGAAGGCCAATATCCTAGAGCGCATTGCTCATCACAAAGGAGCCTCACTGACTACAAAATAAATCCAAACTACAATTTGGAAATAAGAATGAACTGCAAGAACAAAATCTCCTATTCTTGAGTACAATTTTAGTTAAGTTCTATACCAGAGGTCTAAAACCTCTTACTCAAACCCAATTCGATCACCTAAGATTGACCAAATCCTCTACATATGATTACAACTTTATTCTCACACAGATAATCCCATAACCTTGACCATCGATCTAAAAAGAGATTTTATATCATATTTATACCAACCCCAGACCTAAACAATTAGGTTGGCCACCTAAAACAAGATACAATAAATCCATTACATAAATCTACAAACCAATGATAAACCAAGTCATCCTAAGACTGAAACAACATTAACCAAACAATAAATCCAACCAGTAACACATCGAGAGCATCCACCAACACGTTACATAAACCAGTCCATAACCTAACAGAATAAGACCGGACATAAAATAGGTCACCATAAGCCAAATGAAATACCACAAATCAACTGGAACATGAACACAATAACCACTAGCATCCTGAACACCTTCTAGAAGCCGCACCAACACCACTTATTGAATTCATCTAAAGGTCTTCAATAAAGCGTTGTTAGTAAAACATTTACCAGTAACTGAAAGGCTTACTAGAAAATTTGATAGCTTCCGGATCACCATATCTTGAACCAATTGAATGTGACAAGCATCTAAACCACATGAATGACCAAACCAAACCAATTCCACTAAGTGTAATAACCAGAGACAAATCTCTTGATCATCATCAAAGTCCAACCACTCTACCGGAATCCGGTAGACAACCAAATAAGCTAGTGTTTACATCAATGACAAACAACAATGCAACACATAATCAATTCCTCCAAATTGCCAACATTCAGTGGAGTAAAATGAGGTTTAGTATTCACCCTACTCGAAACCCTCAAAAACCTTTCCTCATCTGGATCAACCACCGATGGGTTTTCTTGTTCTATCGAGGCTTCTTCTCCTTCATCTTCACTTACATCTTCAATATGTCGGCCTCTTCTCTGGGTTGTCTCCACGGCTTCCAACCAGGATGCTATACCTCTCAACATCTCCATCATAGAAGGTTTTGCATTCCCACGTGCTCCATCATTCCTAGCTCCTCTTTGCACCATCATTTATGCCAATCCTCTGCAGTTGTAGGTCAGATATGCAATCTGCCACCCTACAACAAAAATTTTAGGACACGCAACATTCAGAATGAAACTTCACTCCGATACCACTTGAAGTAATCACCGGTGAGGAGGGACCTCAAAGAGATCAATCTGGATTAGCCAACAAGAGTAAACACAATGAAAACACAAAGATATGATGGAGGCAATGCAAAACATATTGTTTTATTTCATGAAAATTGATTACAACCAACCGGTAACAATCGGGTTACAGCATAACTGGCTCACGGGCCTAGTAGAACATACATAATAGGTCACAACCAGGACCTTGAATGTTAAGATCTATCTTCTATGCATAGTCTTGCTGCATGATTCTTTGATTGATTACATAATAATATACAATTATAATTATATATACGATCCAAAGGATCCGGTCGACCCAAAAAGGGAACAAAACCCAAAGAACAAGACCTAACGTGTAAAATTAACAAGGTCGGCCTCCGCCAAGAGATTCCCCTGGAAAATCCAAAGGATGAAATCTAGATCATGAGAAAAGGTTGACCACATGCCAAGGAATATTGGAATCAATGCCCAAGGCTCCACAAGATTTGGAAGGGGTTCTGGTAGATCACAAAAAATAGGTCCAGGCAACCGATAACAAGAACAGTCAACCGACAACAAGAAACTGTCAAGGAAACTGATAGTGATAACTTGTCGAAAAATGATCCAAATGTGATGTGGTCTAGAAATAGCAAAGATGATCAAGTCTTCAAGTAGAATCCAACTCCACAAGATCTGGTGAGCCAAAACCAGGACACATAGAAAGAAAAACAGAAAGAAAATATTTTTGGTTGATGCAAGATTTCTATGAATCGGGGATGCTCCTGCATCAAAATGTGAAGGTCAGTTAGCGAGTATATCACAGTAATACACACCACAATCAACCCCGACTAGAAATTTTGAACCCTAAGTTTTGAGTGTATTGAATAAAATCAAGAGTTTATATCAAGAAAAGGAAAGAGTTATGGGTAGAGTGTCAGAAGTAAGGAGTCTTATTACTACACTGATAGATTCTTTGATGAGTAGCATGCAAGATGCTAAGGATGCACTAAATAAGTCTGTTTCGATAGATAGACAGGGAACTGAAATGCATGCCTACATTTTCAATAAGATGATAAGCATTTTGGAGAGCTTAAAGAAGGTATGGGATAATCATTTATTGTCCATTAGAAAAAAATTTGCAGACATCTTCAAATTTCGTGAGCAGTTGTACATATCTTTGTATATAAGTTTTGGCAGACTCTTTGGTATTAATAGAGGAGAGAGAAAAGCAAAAAATGGTGTAAATTCTTAGGGGGAGCTTGAATATTCTTTGTGAGTCTGAAAATTTGAAATTTTGCAGTCTTGAGTATATAATTCATTCAGTTCATTTTTCACAGCATTGCCATCAATGCCAAAGGGGGAGATTGTTGGCAAGATATACTGCTCTAGTGTAGATTGGTGCATGATTAATATTTAGGGGTTGTCCAGAAGTCATTTTGTTCATAAGGCATAGATGATGAGATCATGGTGTACATCTTCACTTCAGTGATATAATTTTGGTTGTAGTGATCAAGGTCGTTGGTTCAAGGTTTGAGATAGATTAATTCATGATCTTGATATCTGGTGTTGAATTGTGTTAAAGTTTAGGGCTCTGGTATCTGATAATTCAGTTAGGGCAGAGCTATTTTGATGTAACGTGTGTTGCGGATTTGCTAGGATGATTTTGATAATTGGTTTAATGTTTGAGGAGATTGGGCCAACTTATGGGAAGCATTTTATCATCTTTTCTTGGTTCACATTCGAATTTGTGATCGGATTGAGCCGAATTGGTGGAACACGTTTCATATTGTGTGTTATGCGGTTTTTGGAAGCCAACTTAGTAAATGATTATTTTTCATGATGCCGATATATAAGATTGTTTGGCTGATCATTTTGATATACATGATGAGAGAAGGAAGTCTGTGTGATCGAATTTGTATGTTTGGTGAAGAGTTTGTTGCTCTAGTATGTGATAGAGAAGAATAATAGAGCAGAGTGGTAGATTAGTTGTAGGAGAAAATCTGAGCCTAACAGGAACTTTATTTTGGCATAGTTAGATGCTATTAATTAATTCATTTATCATTGTAATAATTTTGGAATATCCTATAAGGCAGTGATCCTTCCTCCGGGTTGTAGCCCTTTTGTAATTGAAAAGTTAGCTCTAGGTAGTGTGCCTAAATTCAAATGCATTCCACTTTTTGTAATATTGTTCTACTACTGGCCATAGTATAATAACATTGTGGGTACTCAATCCCACCATGGTTTTTCCCTTTTCGGGTTTCCATGTAAAAATATTAGCGTTATGGTTGTGTGGTTGTATACTTAATGTTTCTACATTTCACCTTCTTTCTTGTGCATCTAATGGTTTAAGAATCAACTTAATAGGTTTGCAAATTATAAAACACTGATTCACTCACCCTCTTAGTGTTCATTGATTCCAACAATGCTACCCCTATCTGGATCTTGTTCACTAGATACTGCCCCAAGATGATCCAGTGGTGGACAAGGTGGTCCCATGATTCCCCCACTACTCATATCATGACTCATAGATATGCCAGACCTACTTCAAAAGATATAAGCCCAATAACTCTATACTCAATTTCCCTCTATAACAATGGTCTTATAGTACTGGCCCCAATCCATAGCCTCTTGTGTAGCATGGAAAAGTCAATTATCTTATGTACGAACATCAAAACCGAGGGCAAAATGTTGATCATATGCATCAAGAACCAACTGTTCTCATCGAACCACATCATTACGTTCACTGTGAAAGAGGTCTCACTTTGCAACTACTAAATCTCAGACTATACAAAAATTGTACCTCTTGTCTATCAAGGTATCTCTCTCCCGTACCCATGCCTCTTTCTCCTAACGAAATTGAGCCAGTTCTTGTATCCCATTCCACTTCTCTATGCATAATGCATCTTGTAGGCTTTGAATCTGGGCTCTCACCACCTGAGGATCTTTGATCTGTGTAACATCCTGTCCTATAGATGCATCCTCTAGCTCAAACATATTGATATCATCGCTAATACTCTCTATGCCCTCCGAGCTGGATGATTCCAATGAGGAATCATCATCACCATTAGTTGACTCCATATCACCACTATTTTCAACATCCATATCACCTACATCCTCCTCTGTAGCCGCCACAATAGCAAGGGACACCAATCTCCTCTATCCACCTTTCATATCATCTCCTCCATCTCCTCCATCCCCTCTTGCCTACCTCAACCATTGGCCCATCTATGTTGTAATCGACATTGTATAATTTGTGAAAGGAACAAGATGATGACTAACCCACCATGCATCATACTATGGGGTTGTACCTATATCAACTATTTCTGCACCCCAACCACACTGAACTAGTCTCAATGTGTCAAACTCTACAAAAGATACATCAGGACTAATACAAGACCCCCAATCAGATACCTCTCATACAGATTTGGCAAAATATGTTGTAGCCTTAGGAATACCCTCAACCTCTCCAAACTATCTTAGAATCAACCAGGGAGATGCACATCTATGAACCTCTACATTTGTGTTGTCTGTCTAATCAAGTATCTCTACTGCCAATAGTAAGCAAGGTGCTATGCATCATCAACCTAACTGAGGCAATCTAGGTATGGCCTCCATGTGAAATGTTTAATAACATTAATAGCATGTCTCGACCAATATAATGTGTCCCATATCCCTTTGTTCCTAATCACACATGTGTACTTGAAAGCATAAGTCTCATCTACCTATAACTAAGCATGTACCACTGGCTAGAAGATAGCGATATGCTCCCAAGCCCAGACCTGTAGGAGCGTGATGCCACAACTAATGGATCTATACTCTAATTAAACCTATATGCATATAGTAATACAACATAGCCAATACACATGGACCCCAAGCATAAATTTCCTCTCCTTGATCATACCTACAAGTACCCTCCCCCAACCCACAGGAAAGTCGTGACACCTCCAATCAGGAACCAGTAACCCAACAATGAGACTACACATGACTATTGTTAGATCATCATAATCTTGACTAAGGTGATCCCATCTGATCTCATATACTCCATCCATGCCAAGATCCTACTCTCCACACTCATAGAAATCACAAAGAGATACAATACCTTCCCTGTGGTCACATACTATCCTCTCTCGATGAATAAGTATATGCAGAATCCTCCATACATCCTCCAATGTCATCAAAGCCTCCCTTGTTGGCAAATAGAAAGTGCACGTCTCTGAGTTCCACCTCTCAACCAATGCAGTAATGAGACCCCTATTGGTCATAACTTTAGGGAGATATAGAACATAATACAATCCCACATGGTGAAGCAGAGCTATATCATCGACAGTCAACCGATCGCACAACAATAGACCACTAGGCCTATTTTGATGAGTACCAAGCTTCTTAAAGAACTCCTATGATGGTAGAAAAATAGAGCATTAGTCAAATTGTCAAATTATGACATTGATTTAGAGTAAAAGAGTGAAAATTTTAACTAAATCAATGAAAATGCAAAATATTTATTGCTTATGTGACAAACTTCACACAAATACGACATGCTTTGTACTAATGTGAAACACTTATGACTTTTGTGAAATCATTACAATGTATGCAAAAGTAGACAATCTCATGCAAAAATACTTAACATTAATGCAATACAATTAATGCATACGACATGTGAATCTCTTATGTGCAATAGTTAAGACACGTGAAAATTTTGAAATACGCATGTAAAGCTGCTAAAAATGACATTTTAGAAAAGTTTTGAAATCACTCACAATTAGGCAAAATTCAAGTAAATTTTCAAAGTACTTGCCATCCCACCTGTTCCCTCTAGATGCTAATAAGACCTAACTTGCTTGAATAGATGTCAGTGTGCTACAATGCCTACCATTGTGCTCGAAATGCTCACAAAATGCTCTAAAACTTCTCTAGATACTATGAACTCAATGAACAAATGAACCTCTAAAAATTCCTATTTATAACAAAAAATTAGGGGTTTCCCTCCAAAAAGGCATTAGTCCCCCTAAACTTTGAAACACTTGTAGGTCAGTCAAATGAGCTCAAAAATTCATGAAATTTGAAACTATCACTCATGAGTACCTTATCATTAAATTGGTCTCAATTTTGAAATTTGTTCGATCAATTTTTCAAGGGGGCATAATTACACCCTAGTATTGCTAGGGCATGCAAGGGTAGTAAATTTTTTATTTTCTTTGAAACAATGTTGTTCCAACATTGTCTCAAAGAGGAGCAAATGTAGACACCTAAAAATTTTGCATTACTAACACGCTAATTATTCCTATTCATTAAATAAATAATTATTTAATTATTTAATTAATCTAACTTTATTCTTGTAAACTAATTTAATCATCACATTTCATCATTTCTAATTATTCAATTTCTTCTAATTTCCTTCAAATCATTTAATCATGCAACCTTCTTTTAAAATTTATTATAATATTTTATTATTTAATTAATTTCAAATTTGCAACTTTAGTTAAATAATATTTATTATTTAATTAAATTTAATTTCTATTTTCCCCTGAATTAAATATTTTTTTTAAATTATTTAATTATCTAACTATGTCTTCTAAATTAAATAATTTTTTTAAATTTATTTAATCTAATTTTTCTCTTAGTTCTCAATTCTATATTCTCGAATTCTAATTTTGCTTCATGTGCATGTTATTGGATATTTTTGAAAATTAATTTTAAATTCAAATTTAATTTAAATGCAATTTCATGCTAAATTCCTACTGTACATGCCAATTTCTAACTAACACTCACCCTTGAATTTCACCTTTTTTGACTAATTAATTAATTCAATTAATTTAGTTAACTTCTTCAATCACCTCTCTAACTATTAATTAGATTTTTAGCTCACTTCAGTTCTGCCCATCAGTCAATTTCTCTCCAATTTCTATAAATTTGTCATCAATCTCCCTTTTTTTATCTAAACACTATCTTTGAAATCTTTGTGTCTTAATGCAGGTGTTTAAGCACAACTCTGAGAGACATTCAACCATAAGATTGAGAAGAGAAATGGAAGCCAACAATTGAATCAACAAGGGAGTTTGAGTTGATTTGATTAATCTTAATTTCTTTGTTGATTTCAATTCTATTTCCACTATTATTGCAGATTTTGCCAATTGGATTTGAGTTTTGGTGGTTAACTCACTAAGTGTGATTGTTGATGCATATTTTCTCCTATAGTACAGTAATTATATATCTTCCACAGGGAATCATATTCTTTGTGTCAATACTTGAAATAGGATAAGTGCTTGGTCAACAAATCGTCCTCTATTATCCTTAAATTTTTTAAGGCACCACAAACAAACCTACCCATTTTGACTAGAAATTTGAACCCAAACTTCTAATGTGAGTTCAGATAAGTATCATGAAATTCTCACATTTGTCTATAAAATTCAGTTAAACAATCCTAGGTGGAGGGATATCTAGGTTGATGGTATGATGAAAGAATAAGGATCCAGTCAACTACTGAGAGGAGGGGGTGAATCAATAGATAGAAAAATTGATATAAACTTTTGCCAATCTCATAATCAACCTCTCAAAGAAAACTCTAAACTGACAAGTTAAACCACTAAACTACAAATGCAATATCACTGTTAAGTTAAACCAGTTGATTGTTATAACAGATTAACAGTAAACAACTTGAAACTCACAAACATCCAAATACTTTACAAACATAAGTAAAACCTCATTTCAGATTATTGTCGGTTAATATAACATATCGAAGTGGATTAAAGAGTTAAGCAATTCAACAATAGTAAACATAACCACAAAAACATTCACTACTTGACACAATATTTTTGATGTGGAAACCCAAATGGGAAAAACCATGGTGGGGATGAATACCCACAAGTATTCTGAACTCTTTTGAAGTTTGCCCTGTTAGGAGACAAGCCTATTAAAGCTTTACAAAAGTCCTGTTAAGAACAAATCCTGTTAGGGACCACCTGGTTAAGGGATTGACTATAATTCCCTATTAGAAGCAATACCCTATGAGGAGTAACCTTGATAGAGGATTTGAAATCCAAGCTAATGGACCACCTGGTTAGAGGATTTGAATAACACTAAGCTTGTTAGAGCTTACCCGGTTAGGGGATTTTACTATTGTAATTGTTAGAAAACAACAGGGGTTTGCTGATCTATTTGAATAGGACTACACTTGCTTGTTTAGATCCTTTTCATGCTCCTATCTACCTTTACACAAACTACAGATACATTATCTGGTTCGGCAACCACACTCAACTAGAAATTTTCCAACTCTAAAACAAAACAACTCATCGACCTTATAAACAAATCATCAGGTGGGTAACACAACACAAACCTAATTCTCTTATATAGATTATAAACAAATCAGTTCAATTATGACCGTAGGATTACATAATAATCTTTGCACATCATTCAAGATAGCCTCGACTACTCCTTGATCACCACTTCATCGAACTCAGTAACTCATCATGTGGATTGCATTACATGCAATATACTTGCTCATTCCCAAGATAAAAACCGTTATCTCAATGCACCAAAAATACTTTGAAACTCTTCTCATACAACATGCATACGTGTCATAATCATTACCACTCATCATCAGATCATAAACCAATACAACCAATTCACCTAACTTAATCATTTAGGGTTTATCAAATCTATAGGTAGGGTTTACCGGTTCAACTCTCCATTACTTAGCAATACCGGTTCACTCCACAAACTCACCTACCGGTTATAGTTCCCTTCACTAGCTCTTCCTACCGGTTATAAAACAACATTATAACAATATCGTTACCTATTAATTGACATCAATGACAACATAACATTTCATTAATGCAATCTTCATGCAAATGCCAACAATCTCCCCCTTTGGCATTGATGGAAATACAAAGATCAATACCCTTGATTTCTATGATTGTGAATAGGAATCATGGTTTACATTTTACCACATACTCTCCTTGTCTTCAGCTGGTAACTGGCTATAGACCTCTCTTTCAATCATACAAGTCTTCTCCCCATAATCACATAGTTCATCTCCCCCTTTGACAACAATGCCAAAGTGAAAGTAAAACATGAATTGTCAAACTTCATTATTCAGCATCAACAACCTACAACTTGATGCTCCCCCTATGGAGTAACTCCACTCTAGACCAATCATGTTGTAAAATTTTGCAAGTAGCTCTGAGACTGATGTACTCTACATCATGCTCAATTGACCCCATGAAGGGGTACAACCCCTAGATAACTTCTAAGATACTCAAAAGTAGTCTTAGACAGAGGTTTAGTAAAGATATCTGCAAGTTGCTCCTTGGTAGAAACATGCTCCAATATCACATCTTTACTCTACACTTTTTCCCTCAATAAATGATACTTCAATTCAATATGCTTGGTCCGTGCATGCAAAATAGGGTTCTTGGAAATATTTATGGCACTATTATTGTCACATAAGATCTTTACAGGTTCTGAAAACTTCATCTTGAAACCTTCCAGAATGTGACTCATCTAGATAGCATGGGTACAATTCATATAAGCTACAACATACTCAGCTTCAGCAGTAGCCTGTGATATACAACTCCGCTTCTTGCTACTCCATGAAACAAGTCTTCCTCCAAGAAAGAATGCTCCACCGGTTGTGCTTTTCCTATCATCAACATTACCTACCCAGTCTGCATCTGTATACACCTTCAAGTCAAAGTTACCTGCATATGGATACCATAATCCATAGTCAATAGTACCTTTCAAATATCTGAATATCCTCTTCATTTCTATCAAATGTGTTTCCTTTGGATTCTTATGAAATCTAGCAACTAGACCAACTGCATGAACCATATCTGGTCTATTGTGAACAACATACTGCAATTTCTTAACCATTGACCTATACTCCTTTTCATCAACAGATGTGGCTTCATCTTCCTTAGTAAATTTACAACCTATAACTAATGGTGTCCCAAGTGGTTTACATTCACTCATACCAAATGTCTTTAATACCTCTTTCACATACTTAGACTGTGTGATGAAAATACCATTCTTTGTTTGTTGAATTTGCAAGCCTATGAAAAAATTTATCTCTCCCACTAGAGACATTTCTAACTCACTTTTCATTTCATTTGCAAATTCATTGCTCATCTCATCATTATCTCCAAATATGATATCATCTACAAACACTTCACTAACCAGTATCTTATCTCCTTCAGATTTGAGATATATGTTGTTGTCTTCACTGGTTCTTTAAAAACCTATCTTCATCAAGTGTGAATGAAGCCTTTCATACCATGCTCTTGATTCTTGCTTTAATCCATATAATGCCTTGTGCAATTTGCATAGCATGTCTTTTTCATTAGTCAAAGCATAACCATCTGGCTTCTCAATGTATACTTCTTCTTCCAGTTTTCCATTCAAAAATATTGACTTCACATCCATCTAATATACTTTAAATCCCTTATGTGCTACAAATGCAAGTAAAGTCCTGACACCTTCCAGTCTAGCAACTGGTGCAAAAGTCTCACCATAATCTTCTCCTTCTTCCTATGCATAACCTTTGCAAACCAATTTAGCTTTGTTTCAAACTACTATACCATCTTCATTCAGTTTGTTCCTGAATACCCACTTCATACCTATCACATTTTTATTCATCGGTCTAGGTACTAGGGTCCATGTATTGTTCTTCTCATTTTTATCAAGCCCCTCCTCCATATCTTTAATACAATGATCATCTCCAAATGCTTCCTTAGCTGTTCTAGGCTCAATAGTGGAGATCATGCAAGAATTCTCTCTAATTCTTCTTCTGGTAACACTCCAGCATCCTTATCTCCAATAATCTGGTCAGGATTGTGATTGAGTCTCACATGCCTCAGAATAACATGATAATTATCTTTAGGTCTTTCTTCTTTATTATCATCATCTTCTAAGTCTACCTATTCCGATTGAACTGGTACAACAACATTCTCTTTACCAGTTTTAGGTTTCATCGATTCTAGTTCCAAAAATAGAATGCAAGGGTCTTCATCCTTTTTCTCCACATTGGTTTCCCTTGAGACTTCAAGATACGCATCCACTTGAACATTAGCACTCTCAATGATTCTCTGTGTCTAGTTGTTGTAACATTTGTAGGCCTTACTCTTGGTGGAGTAACCAAGAAATATACCTTCATCACTTTTAGCCTCAAATTTGCTAACATAGTCACCTTTCTTAATAAAACATTTACTACCAAATATCTTAAAATAACTGAAATTAGGTGATCTACCATACCAGTATTCATAAGGAGTCTTATACTTACCTATTTTTACCAAAATCCGGTTCATAGTGTAGACAACTGTGCTGAAAACTTCTCTCTAGAAAGTTTTTGCTACACCTCCTTGTATCAACATCATTCTAGCAGCTTCAACAACTAAACGGTTGTTCCTCTTTGCAATACCATTTTGTTGTGGTGTCCTCAGTGTAGAAAGTTGTCGTTTGATACCATTTTTTTCACAATATCTATTGAATTCCTCACAAGTAAATTCACCACCTTGATCATTCCTCAAACACTTTATCTTCTTACCACTCTCCTTTTCAGATAAGACCCTGAATGCCTTGAACTTACTAAATGCTTTTGTTTTATCCTTCAAGAATGTGACCCACATCATTCTTGAGCAATCATCAGTGAAGATCATAAAATATCTATCACCTTGAATACTTTTAGTCCTTATTAGTACATAGAGGTCTGTATGAACCAAATCTAATAGATGTTCCCCTAAAAAAGATTTCCTCTTAAAATTTGAGGATGCCATCTTTCCCAACTGACATTCCTTACATAGAGAATTAACTGGTTTGTCCAACTGAGGCAAACCTATCACTGTCTTGGACTTACTCACTTTAACCATATTATCAAAATTTATATGACAAAATCTCCTATGTTAAAGCCAATTATCATCTACTTTTGCAATTAAATAGTTGTTGACTTTAGGATTCAAGTGAAACAAGTTACCTTTAGTCTACTTGCCAGTTGCAATCAGTTCACCTTTTCTCCCATAGATTTTGCACATACCATTCTTAAACTCCAATGGATATCCTCTGTCATTTAGTTGAGAAACACTCAAAAGATTGTACTTTAGTCCTTCAACCCAGTAGACATCATCTACACTTCTCTTCCCATTAAAATAAATAGTTCCCTTACCATTTACCATGCAGGGTAATCATTGCCAAATCTCACAACTCCGCCATCAAATTCCTTCAAAGGAAGAAATTTGCTCTAGTCACTGATCATGTGATGTGAACAACCACTATTAATGATCCAATCATCAGAATTATCCATGAGAGAAACTAAATCTTTCTGATCAGATGTCTCCTCTTTAATGGCTTAAAAAACAATTTCTTCATTAGCATCACCCTTAGATTCCTCATCAGTGATACCACCATCAACTGCAATAAGACAATCTCTTTTGCCTTTTCCTTTTTACTTCTTGAACTTTTCTTTCTTTTTCTCATTATCACCATTAGGACAGTTAGCTGCAATGTGTCCAATCTTGTTGCATGCAAAATATTTCAAAGGTAATTTACCTATATACTTACCAGTAACTCTGGGTAACCACTTGGCCAACAATGCTTCAAGCTTAACCAAACTGTCTTCATCATCAACTTCTCTATTAGATCTAGATTCATAACTGTGACTCACGTCTCTAATTTTTCTCATAGATAGGTTAAAAAATGAAGCTCTAAATGCAGATTCAGATTTTTGAACACTACCATCATAACCATTTAATTCAAAAGCAGTAAGCTTACCAATGATGGAGTCAAGGGTTACCTTAGTTTTGTCAATTGACTTTAACTCTTGAATGGCTACAACTCGGATTGCGTAGGCTGGTAGAAGGGTTCTCAACACCTTGCTAACCATTATTGCATCATCTACTTTACCACCAGCACTCTTGATCTCACTAACTATCTCTTTTATTCTTTGATCATACTATTGGATATTCTCACCTTCAGCCATCTTCATGTCATCAAACTGTCCTCTTAGACTCTCTTCTTTGGCAATCTTTACATGTTCATCACCACTATTAATCTCTTCAAGTTTCTTCCATACCTCATATGAAGTCTCCAGACCATGGACATCAACATATTTTGCATCAAACAAAGAACTGATAGTAGCCTCCAGTGCTTGATTGTTTTCTTGTTTCTCTTTCTTCTAATCATCAATCAAAAATCCCACTAGGTGCAACATATTGAGTACCAACATGTTCCCAGTTTTGACTTCCTAGAATCTTAATATAAATTTTCATTCTATCACTCCATATCCTGTAGTTCTCTCTATTAAACTTTGGACCTTCCTTCTTCATCATGTTCTGCAAGATCTTTCCCTCAAGTTGTTAGGCTTAGACCTTAGAGGACCTGAGAAGCTCTGATACCAATTGATGGTATGATGAAATAATAAGGATTCGGTCAACTACTGAGAGGGGGGGTGAATTAGTAGATAGAAAAACTGATATAAACTTTCACCAATCTTAGAATCAACCTCTCAAAGAAAACTCTAAACTGACAAGTTAAACCATTGAACTACAAATGCAATATAACTGTTAAGTTAAACCAGTTGACTATTATAGTAGATTAACAGTAAACTACTTGAAACTCACAAACATCCAAATACTTTACTGACATAAGTAAAACCCAATTTCATATTGATGTCAGTTAACATAACATATCAAAGTGGATTAAGCAGTTAAGCAATTCAACCATAGTAAACATAACCACAAAAACATTCACCACTTGACACAATATTTTTGACGTGGAAACCCAAATGGGAAAAACCACGGTGGGGATGAATACCCACAAGTATTTTGAACTCTTCTAAAGTTTGCCCTGTTAGGAGCCAAGCTTGTTAAAGCTTTACAAAAGTCTTGTTAAGAATAGATCCTGTTAGGGACCATCCGGTTAAGGGATTGACTATAATACCCTATTAGAAGCAATACCCTCTGAGGAGTAACCTCGGTAGAGGATTTGAAATCCAAGCTAATGGACCACCTGGCTAGAGGATTTTAATAACACTAAGCTTGTTAGAGCTTACCCGGTTAGGGGATTTTACTATTGTAATTGTTAGAAAACAACAGGGGTTTGCTGATCTATTTGAATAGCACTACACTTGCTTGTTCAGATCCTTTTCATGCTCCTATCTACCTTTACACAAACTACAGATACATTATCCGGTTCAGCAACCACACTCAACTAGAAATTTTCCAACTCTAAAATAAAACAACTCATCGGCCTTATAAACAAATCATCAGGTTGGTAACACAACACAAACCTAATTCTCTCATATAGATTACAAACAAATCAGTTCAAGTATGAGCGTAGGATTACATAATAATCTTTGCATATCATTCAAGATAGCCTCGACCACTCCTGATCACTGCTTCATCGAACTCAGTAACTCATCACATGGATTGCATTACATGCAATATACTTTCTCATTCCCAAGATAAAAACCATTATCTCAACGCGCCAAAAACACTTTGAAACTCTTCTCATACAACATGCATACATGTCATAATCATTACTGCTCATCATCATATCATAAACCAATACAACCAATTCACCAAACTTAATCGGTTAGGGTTTATCAAATCAACAAGTAGGGCTTACCATTTCAACTCTCCATTACTTAGCAATACCGGTTCACTCCACAAACTCACCTACCGGTTATAGTTCCCTTCACTAGCTCTTCCTACTGGTTACAAAACAAAATTATAACAATATCCTTACCGGTTAATTGACATCAATGAAAACACAACATTTCATTAATGCAATCTTCATGAAAATGCTAACATAGGTAACCTAAATGGTTGACCAATAAATATATGAGCCCTCAAAAATGACCATGTGGGGAACTAAATGTACCATCCACCAAAGAACTTAATTGCATCTTTTACATCCTTTGGTACTTTGTCTCTGACACTTCCCTCTAACTCTTTGGTAATTTTCATTATAAAATAATCATTGACTTCCCTATAATGTAGCAATGCCTAGTCTTGTGTGAGCTGGGGATAATATGCATACATTGGGTTTTCTCCTAGATTAGTACCTAGGATCCCTATTTTGCTCAAACCCTGAATATTCATCATAAATGCGTATGCATAAATTACATAGGAATATATGTAGAAATTCCCAAATGACCCTACAACAAAATCATGAATAGAATCAATTATAAACTGGGCCCATCAAATTATCATTTATTCCTTTTGATACTCTAGATGGAAGCAAACATCCACTCTTGAAACTGTCGAGTAACTTCTAACCTTTCTACTCTTCTCAAGAATGTAATAGCCCCATACACCTCTAGAGGCAAATCTGTCTTGATCACAAGCTTAGGTATTTAGGCTATCACTTTTCCTTGTTTTCTTTTATACAACTCTTATTGAATGATCTTTTCATAGGAAACCCTTGAATTCATAAAATTAGCTTCTACATGATTTCTAGTCATAGATGTGATTGACCTAGGTCTTACTATTCCCAATAATTTAGTAATACCTCTTGGAGTCAAGTCTGCATAAACTCAATTGTTCTTGATCACCTTGTGCTTGCTCAAATCATAATGATAAATACACTATTCTACCAATTTGTGTGCTTCTGCAACTACAAGAAATCCAACAGCTTCAATTAATCCACTCTTCCCTAGGTTCTTCATTTCTTCAATGGTTATTGGCTCTCTTATCCAGTTAATTAAATCCCCCAGATGACAATCTCCCAAGTGATTATCTATTAAGAATCTTCCACAAGGCACCATTTGGGACAATCTCCATTTGAACTCTCACCTAAAATCTATTTTTTTGGAGCCTATACTTTCTTTATCTACAATCCCTACTAAAATTTTCACAATTACCACTAGCCTGCTAGTACATTTTACTTTAAAGATCATATTCATCATCCCATTAACTGAATAACATGTAACTCAAGGCTAGGTTATGAGTACATACCTATATCACTTGTAGAATCACCTTCAAAAGTTGAGTAAGGTATGAACTATTGTATGTCATCTCCCTCCTTCATGTATCCCCACCTACAAATTTGTCTTTGAAAATAAATTCAACCTAAAATTTTACCATTACAATCCTTCCCTAAGATATTGGGAGTAGTCAGTTACAATTCAACATTGAGAAAATCACACAAATTCACATCACCAAAAGCCTTATACTTCGGCGAGAAATTTAAAACTTGAAAAATTTAATGCTACCAGTACTTTAATGTTAGTTTATTTTCCTAAGATCATGACACGTGTTTCATGTTTACTCCTATTAGAGTTTGAAATTTGAAGTTTTATTCACCTTTTGATTATTACGTGGGTTGTGGATGATTTAATTTTCTATTGATCATTAGCTTTGCACATTATAATTTGTCATATTTACCAATTCTCTTCCAAAATCATTTGTTTCAAAACATTAATACTAGCCACTCCACAGCATAATTTTAAGACTATTCAACAAATGCAGGTCTTTTTCGAATCAGGAGACCTATTTACTTTAATACTGAAAAAGTCTTATCAAATTAATTTTCCATTTCTTCCACTCTCTGCTTCTCAACATTTTTTCCTTGGATTAATTCCTAAGAGGCAAGAAAGATATACTCCACTTCATGTATTTGACTATCATTTCTTATTCACTTTTTTTTTTTACAAACCTTACCTTATTTCGCTTGATACACTTCATTTGCTCGTCACTAATGGTGAGAGATATTGATATCTTATTCCATTATTCCTTACCAGTTCTATCGCACTCAAAAGGTAATTTCTTCCATCAATTAAAAAGTGTATTTTAACTATCAATATTTTGACCATTCATTTCTTGCTTCTTAGATAATTTCAGTGTTTCATCCTCAAAATTTATGGGTCCCTATTTCTCTTGAAATAAATGGGGTGTGTTGAGGAGCCCCACAATAGAAGTTAGTATTAAAGAGAATAAAAAATAATCAAAACCATATCCTTTATGAGGGTTTGATCCTTCTAATAATTGAACACTTTGAAGGCTCCCATCTTCCCCTAAAGGTAAAGGCCATGACAGACACCCTATGCAATACAAGAACATGAGGTTTGAGGATAAGATGGATATGGATATAGGGGATGGGGAAGATGAAACCTCAGATGAGGATTGGGAAATAGATGATAGTGTTATTTAGAGCAGAAAAAGGTAATTTATTGTTCTACCTAACTTTCTTTATGTCTTGCCTAGAAGGTCGGTGACCGGTTGGAGGAGATACCAGTTGGCCTAACTCACTTGATGTTGGCCTAACTAACTATAGTTCCAGGTATAAACTTCCAAATTATTTGAGGATCCTATCTCCCTCTTGCTTCCAAGAAAAATTCATGGCCTAGGATTATCCCTTATGGATGGAAAAGGTAGATTCATTAAAAGGAAAGAGGTAGGGCAAGATTCTCCTAGTCACATGGAAAAGGATTTGGTGGGTGAGAAGGTGACTAACAACTATAATATTAGAACCAAGAATGAGGTAGGTATGAGGGAAGTCTCCATGGGTCTGGTCTCTCCCCCTCTCTCTTCTAATTAGGATGAGGATGAAAACACTAGATACCCTCCCTTCTCTAGGATTTTCAAAAATACCCTTTTCTTGGGGGTGGTCCTAAGAGCCCCCCATACCTTTTGGGCATTGCCAGATATGTTATTGTTGATTTTTTGGATTCCAAAGTGGTTATTCCTGGTAATGTATTAGGTGATTATTAATATTTAATCCCTCAAAAATAAAATTGTTGCATTGGAGAAGGGTGGTGATATGTTTAGTTCTAAGGCTAGAGATGGTAATTTGATTATAGATGAAGAAAAGAAAAGAATGTTATCGATTCTTGAGAAGGTTGCTAAAGACATGGCTCATTTGAAAATAGATCATGAAGACTGGTTGGGGGTTTTAGAAGCTAAAATGAAGACAATCAATGAAAACCTCATGAATCTGGTGAATATGAGCTACATAACTATTCATAATAGTGTAGAAGAGATTAAAATCCTTGCAGATTAATAGCAAAAAATATAGGATTTGAGATCAGGGTATAATGGTGTTACTAATCTTGATTTGGCTGAGAAGTGTAAATAGGGCAATTATGATAGTGTTCCTTCAACACAAACCTATGGGAATCTTAGAGACAAGGAAGCAGGCTAAGCTCAAACTACAAGATTTGAGGAACTTGTCTCAAAATCTAGACCAGATGGAAGCTGAAGTCACTAAAGCCTTGAAGAACACATGTTAATTCTCTATTTGTTTTATTTTTTTGACCTACTGTGTTAGATGTCTATTTTTTTTAGTTTTTTCTATTATTGAGCTATGAGTTGGGATTTTGTTATCCGATGGTATATCTTTGTACTTACGATTTCAGGGTCCCTTCAAAACCTAATTTTCTCAAGTAATCAAAAACTATACCTCTAATTGAAAAGGAATCAGAATCATACCAACCTTCATTCTCTTATGAGACCATGTATAACATCATAAATTGTACCTCATGCAATTCCACATGAAATAAGTACCTTTTCTTGGCAACAACAATGAAGGAAAACTGAGAGGGGGGGTGAATCAGTTTTCACCGGATCTACAAACTTAATCACAAATACAAATCTTATAGACTGCAGCAACAACAAAGATAAGAAAGTAGATAGCACAACACACAACACCAAGATTTTGACGTGGAAAACCCAATTAAGGGAAAAACCACGGTGGGAACCTACCCATAATAAGATGATACTCTGCAGTAATATGTGAAAATATTATAATGGGGAATGCACATGCATTCATGTACACTACCTAGAGATCACTGCTCAAAATACAATAACCCGGAAGGCTACAACCCTAAGGGAAGTCTCACTAACTTACAAAAGGATTCAGATTACAATTAGGAAGAAATGAACTGAAAGAATACCATCTCCAAATGCTTGATGATAGTTCCAGTTAAGCACATTTTCCTTCTCTGCAACACCAAGCTCTTCTCAATACACCACACCAAAAGATGAATCCTTTTGTTCGCACATATACCACTCTCTAATAATGCAAACTCAACCTCGATCCCTAAATTACATGACAATATCACCTATTTATTCAATTCATCAAACTTGACAACAAGGTCGGCTAAGCCCTCAACTCACAATTAAAAAAATTACATTATACGATACAAAGATTGACCACCAAACCAATATAATGATATGCATGATATAAAATGGACCCAAGTCAAATTTCCAAATGCTCATCTCCACTGATAATCATGCCAAGATCAATCGCAACATGCTACACCACCAGTAATACCGCATAACATGAAGAATATCACCGAATCAACAAAATTACCAAAAAATCGCATAACTGGGAAACACCAGCAAGGATGTTAGAATCATCAGAAGTAGTTGCACCAACACCACTTATCAAATCTTCATCGATCAACATCTAAACCTCAAGAATACTGAAACAAAAGCAACTGTCACGAAGAAAGATAACTTACAGGGCACCAAATCACAAACCATCTGAAATGAAGATACCCAAGACCATCAAAAACAATATCTCAAAAACTCAGCTCAAAATTTGATCACACCAAAATATACCAGAGGAAATATTTAACTCTACAAAGCACTGATCAGAAAAACAAACTGCAAACTAGATCATATGATATGATCAATTAAGGTTTTCGGATCACCAAAACCAATACAGAAAGATGTAATAATACTATAAATACTCCACACACCAAACCATGATCACAATAAACCAATCTACAAGCACCAGAGCATAAATATGTTGACATCAATGACAAAAACATATCCTAGTAGCAACAATGTACAACAATATTCCCCTTTGGCATTGATGGCAACATATGAATATGAAAAAAATCAATGCAAAGAAAGAAAACATCTCCAACAAACTCCCCCTAAGATCAAGCAAATAAAATAGTTTTTCACATGCTTCTCTCCCCCTTTGATAGCAATGCCAAAGATCTAAAAATAGAAAACCAAACTTAATCTCCTACTTAGCTAAACAAATCATGATTCTCTCCATCATAAATAGATAACCAATCCAACGGACTACTCCACCAGAGGAGTGGCACCAACTCATCAATCTAGATAAAGAAATAAGACTATGAAGTCCACCGGATTGATGCAACTCAATACATCTAGTTCTCATCAGGAGGGGTAGATACCCCTAATTTGTCTCTCAAAAAGACAAATGTATCTGATGCTCTACAAAAAGGATTAGAAAATCTATTTGATGGCAACACACACAAGAGCACAAGAAACAAACGTTAGTGTTAGCAACAAAAGATTATCCTAAACAGGCATATCAAGAGAGATATTAAGCATGAAATAGAAAGCATATAAACATAGAATAAAATAGCTAATCAAGATGCTCATAGTTGCTCCTCCCTTGTTCCTCTCCTCTCCAAGTCCCAAATGAGTGTAGCTCTCAACTTTTAGCACTATCCATGGATGCCATATGGAGATTCAAGATGGTTGAATATGATAAGCAAATGCTATGCAAGTGTAGACAGTGATGCTATGAGAAAGCTCTATGCTAATACCAATATAACAACAATACTCTAATGCTTCCTTTTGCTTGAGGAGAAGGGTTCTATTTATAGAAGAAATGGGGAAATGAAGGGTTAAGATTGAATGGTTTAATCAAGGGCCAAGTTTGAAAGTTGGGGATCCATGTGCACAATTGGCACCAATAAAATGGTGACAAGTGTCAACATAGGATTGGGTTGAGAGAAGAGGTTGGAGGCATTAAAGGCCTGAGAAGACCTCACGGTTATCTAGAGGCTAAGGGTCAAGTCCAAATTAAGATTACCCACTGGATTAAGAGTTAATCCAAGGATAAACCTTTGTGCAAATGTTTAAGAGATAATCATCGTCAAAGCATTAATGGCCTGATGAGACCTTTGGGTTGGGTAGAGGTTGAGTCAAAACAAATGTTTTAACCATGTGGGAGGGTTTGAGGTAACCATTAATGGTTATTGGAGAATTTGGGGATTAAGTGGTTGAAGGTTGAAGGCCTTCAATGGTTATCAAAGACTTTGAGTCATTTAGTGGTTGAAGGTTGAAAGCCTTCAATGGTTATCAAAGACTTTGAGCCATTTAGTGGTTGAAGGTTGAAAGCCTTTAATGGTTATCAAAGACTTTGAGGGTTTGAGAAGTGACTTCCCTTTTGCTTAGGAATGTGACAAAGTTTAGAGAAGGGGTTAGGTTATTTAGAAGTGATTAGAAAATTCTAGAAGGGGTTTAGGCATGCAAGTGGATTTTGTAGGAAAATGCAAGTGGGAGAAATTTTGGTATTTTCAATTAAAATAAAATCATTTATTTCAATTAAATGGTGTAATTTGCATTTGGATAAATATTCAAATAAATATTAATTTATTTAAGTGAGAAAAATGAAGATAAAGCATTAAAATGCTTGAAGACTTTGAGGGAAACCATTAAAGGCTTGAAGACTTTAAGGAAAACCATTAAAGGCTTGAAGACTATAGAAGGAAGCCATCAAGTTTGAATACTTTAAGGGAAACCATTAAAGGTTTCAAGTGGGTGAGGATAAATAGGATTTTAAATAAATAATTTATTTAAAATAGTTGTGCAACTTGCTTTTGTAGGAAAATACAAGTGGGTGGAGGATAAAGTTGATTTAAATAAATTATTTATTTAAAATAATTGTGCAACTTGCATTTGTAGGAAAATACAAGTGGGTAGAGGATAAAGGTGATTTAAATAAATGTTAATTTATTTAAATGTGAGAGGTGGGATTTTGGGGGATTTAAATAAATATTAATTTATTTAAATGTGAGAGAAGATTTAATTAAACAAATATGATTTATTTATTTAATTAATGGTCTGAATTTGGTTAAGTGAATTAAATCAAATAAATTGAATAATTTATTTAATTAATAGGAGAAGAGGGTTAAGATGAATTAATTAAATATTAATTTAATTAATTCATTAATTGATGGTTAAATAATCAAATAAATACTAAGTATTCATTTAATTAAGTGGACAGATTTATGTGACTACAGTATCTATAGTCAAAGGCTTAGTGAAAATATCAGAAATTTGTTCCTTTGTAGATACATACTCCAACTTTTCTTCTTTTTGCTGACTTTTTCTCTCTGGAAACGATATTTGATTGACACATGTTTAGTATTTGAATGTTGTACCAGGTTATTTGACATGTTAATAGCATTGAAATTATCACAATATATGACAGTAGGCTCAACATAGATAACTCTAATATCCTTCAACATTTGTTTCATCCAAACTACCTGAGTGTAGTTACTAGCAATAGCAATGTACTCAGCTTCAATAATAGATAAGGACACTGAATCTTGTTTCTTACTAGCCCATGAAACCAATTTCTTACCTAAAAAGAATGCACCACTGGAGGCACTTTTCTGGTCATCAATATCACCAGCCCAATCAGCATCAGTGTAAGCACATAACATGAAATCATCATTCCTCAGATACCACAAGCCATAATCCACAGTCTCATTCAAGTATCTGAATATCCTCTTTACAACAATGACATGACTCTCTTTCAGATCAGCTTGATATCTAGTAGCCATGCACACAACATGCACAATGTCTGATCTAGTTTGAGTAAGATATAGCAGTCCACCAACCATAGATCTGTACAAAGATGTATTATCTTTCAGAGATTCATCATTTTAAATAATTTGCAGCTAGTCACCATAGGGGTTCCAACCAGTTTTTAGTCATCTAACCCATTTTTCTTCAGTATTCCTTCACATATTTAGTTTGAGATATAAAAATACCTTCTCCAGTCTGTGAAATCTACAAAAATAAGAAGAATGTCATCTCTCCTATCATAGACATCTCAAATTCTTTCTAAATATCACTGACAAACTTCATACTCTTTTATCATTTCCTCTAAAGATAATATCATCAACAAAGACTTCAACAATCAAGATTTTATCATTCTCAATCTGAAAAATATAGATTATTATCAACGGTGCCTTTATTAAATCCTAATTTCAGCAAAAACTTATCCAATCTAGCATACCAGGCTCTAGGGGCTTGTTTCAATCCATAAAGAGCTTTCTTCAGTTCGCATACCATGTCCCCATCATCTGATAATTAAAATCCATTAGGTTGCTCAATGTATAATTCTTCCTCAAGATCACCATTTAGAAAGGCAAACTTAACATCCATCTAATACACCTTGAAATATTTGTAGGCAGCATATGCAAGCAATAGTCTAAGAACTTCAAGTCTAGCTACCGGTGCAAAATTCTCCTCATAATCAATTCCTTCTTTCTGTGAATATCCTTTGCATACCAGTCTTTATTTATTTATAACAACTTCACCAACTTCATTCAATTTGTTTCAGAATACCCATTTAGTACCAATAAAATTCTTATCATTAGGTCTACACACAAGCTCCCATGTGTTATTCTTTTCAATATGATTCAACTCTTCTTCCATATCTCTCATCCAACTTTCATCTTTGCAAGCTTCAACAACATCTTTAGGTTCAATTTTAGAAATTAAACATAACTCTTTAGCAGCTAACCTTCTTTTAGTCATCACACCTTTATTTTTATCTCCAATAATTTAATTTTTAGAATGATTCAATCTTACATACCTTAGAATCTTCTGATTGTTCTAATTTTCAAGTTCCTACACCTCTCCACCAACAGCAGCAACGTCTGGATTAATAGTCTCTACCGGATCATTCTGATTCAATTCTTCAATCTAAATAGGCATTAGAACAACATGCTAACCATCATCATATCCACAAGCTTTGATATCTTTTTCATAGTTCTCATCAACCTTCATATTTGCACTTTCCACTATCTTTTTCAGTCTCTTATTGTAGCACCGGTAGGCTTTGCTCTTTGTTGAATATCCCAAGAAAATTCCTTCATCACTTCTTGCATCAAACTTTCCTACATCCTCATCCCTCTTGATATAACACTTGCTACCAAAAATTATGAAATATCTCACAGTAGGGACATGACCAAACCATATCTCATAAGGAGTCTTACTAGTATCACCTTTAATATGCACATGGTTGAATGTGTAAAGAACAGTGCTAATAGCTTCTCTCCAATAGATCTTTGGAATATTCCCTTCAATCAACATAGTCCTTCCATCATCCAAGATGGTTATGTTATTCCTTTCAACAACTCCATTATGCTTAGGGGTTCTAAGAGCAAATAATTATCATCTAATCCCATGTTTCTCACAGAATGAATTAAACTCATCAGAACAAAATTCTCCTCCTCTATTAGATCTTAGATATTTCACCTTCTGTCCTATCTTAGTCTCAACCTTTTCTTTGAATATCTTGAATTTATCTAATGCTTCTTATTTCTCCTTCAAAAGACAACCCGCGTCATCCTGGAATAATCATCAATTAGCAACATAAAGTATCTATCACCCTACACACTTCTAACATCTGTAGGTCCACACAAGTCATTATGCACAAGATCTAGAAATCCATCAGATGTATATTATTTTCTCTTGAAAGAAGTTCTTGTTTGCTTACCCAACTGACATTCTTTGCATATCAGATTAGAAGGCTTAACAATTTTATGCAGATGTCTAACAACTTGAATAGAATTGATCTTAATCATTGAATCAAAGTTAACATGACACATTGTCCTATGCCACAACCAACTTTCATCAATCTAAGTAATCAAACAACTTTTCTCACTAGCATTCAAATGAAAGATATTACCTTCAGTCGTAGTTCTAGATGCAATCTCTATACCAGAGGCATTTAGGATCTTACATTTACCATTCTTGAATTGCAAATCATAACCTTTGTCAACCATTTGTCCAAGAATTAAAATATTATGCTTCAAACCTTCAACATACAAGACATCATCAGTATTATGCTTACCATCAAAGGAAATAGAACCTCTACCATGGATCACACAGGCTTTGTAATCTCCAGATCTTACTATTCCACCATCATACCTTTCCATAATCACAAATTTATTTTATCATCGATCATATAATGTGAACAACCACTGTCAATCACCCATTCATCTTTCTCTTTAATTTAGCAACTAAATCTTTATCCTCAATAGTGCAGATTATGGAATCAACAAGTACCGATCCATCTTCTTTGATAGCAATAAATACAACTTCATCTCCTTCTGATTATTCATCTGTAACACCTTCATTAGTAGCATAGTAATAGTTATTTTGATCTTTATACTTCCGTTTATGTTTGTAAGGCTTATCATACTTCTCATATCTGTCATTCCTATCAAGTTGTAATGCCCCTCCTTGACCTAGTTGTTGTGATACTCGTGATAGGTTCGCCGAGACCATTGAAGGATGTTCAAGATTTTGGTTAGGACGTTAGGCATTATAGGGACTCACGTTATATATTGGTTGCATGGATGATGGTGAATATTTCACCCTTGAGACGACTCTCGTTCCATTTTAGTAGACTTGATGAGATCTTTATTTTGAACAATGGAAGTGGTAGACGGATTAGATATACATGATGTATGGATGTTATTTTGGCTCTTCATATGTATCTCATAGATGATTGTAGAAAGACATTACGTGATTTCATGATTCTTTATATTAGTTATTATGTTCATGTTTAGATACGACTTTATGTGAATCAGATGTTAAACCTAATGATGATGATGTTAAACCTGTCGTAAATTGTACACACTTTCTAGGGTGGTACAATTTCACAATTAGGTTAGTGTATGCCTTAGTGTGTCTTGCATCTTGCATTTGTAATTCCCCTTTAAGCATTTAATTAATTAATTTAATCAAAATCTAAGGTCATGTCTCATCACTTTACACATTACAAAGTTGGGCCCTTTATCCTAAGCATGCCCCTTTTCATTTCATTCCTCCAATGAATCATTTAATCATAAACCTTGATTATGTCTTATTTTGACCATTTAGGTCTGATTTCGCATATCAAAACATCTCAAAATCAGCTCTAACTTTGGGATGCACTCTAATATCATCATATCTAATAGCCCCAAAAATTTGGTGAAAAGTTGGTTGGGTCATGGTAGGAATGCACATGGTCTGCGACTTTTTTTCCAAAATTTAGGGAGCACAATCCTATGATATAATAATGCTTAACCCTAAAATATCAGCTGTAAATTCAAATCCTAGGTCAGCCTAAACATGAAATTAAGATCTAGGGTTTCATACTTAAGAGCTCTCTTTCTTCATTTGAAGGGGTCTTCTTCGAAGAATCTAAGAATAGGTTTTTGAGGCATTAGAGTATTCTTTTCAGCGAAAGAGTAGATCTTTTAAGTCTTCAAAAAAATTCAACATTAATCCATCAAACATTCATCAAGCATCATTTTATCAATTGGGGGATTTTGAAGATGTAGAAGAACAATAGGAGATCACCAACTGATGATTGACTTGTACCTCTCCCTTGGGGTTGGGCATGGTTTCATGTTGTTTTCATGTCTTTGCATAAGCTTCATTTTTATTCACATTCATGCTCTAGATCACTTTGCATCATGGATTTAGAGCATTTACTTTTTCAATTATAAGCAATTAGGGTTTACTCTTTAGGGTTGCTATGGGTTGTTTACTTTCATTGTTAGGATCTTGCACACACACAAGGTTCTTGCACACACATTTTTAGTACATTATCGGCTATTTGTGGAGGTGGAAATCACCAACATGGGGGTTTTTACTAAGGTAAAATCCTATATATCCACCCCAAACCCTCTTTTTTAGCTTCAAGTACAAGTTCAGATTCGAGCGTTGCTGGAAGTTTCAGGACCGAAAGAGCACACATGGACAGTTCTAGGTTGCAGATCATGGTAGAAACCCCAAGGAGAGGGGCATGACACCCTATTCCTACCCAGGATAGTGGCATGGTGTCAGGGTCTTTCCCTTTGTCAACAAGACTTGGCAGAACAACATTTGCAGAATCCCTCCTGTCAGTTGCAACTCCAGAATTGCAAAATCAAGATAGTGGTGTGTCACCCTGGTCTCGGACATTTCTAGTTAGATTTTAGACATAGGTACACCTCTGATTTTTCCTTCTAATTTGTACTTTGCAGAAGTGTATCAATTGTTCTTTGATCTGCATTATCATATTAGGGTTTGCTTGCTTACTTGCTTTCTAGGTTAGACCGCATTTTGCATCATTCCTCTCTCATTTATAGAAAAGGAATAGAAAACCTAAGAGGTAATCCATGACTCTCTCTTTCTCATAAGAAGTAGCTGACATGCGTTACCTCCCTAGGCTCTTTCGTATTCCATGAGTGTGTATGAGAGTGGGATTAGGGTTTCCATACTTAGTCTCACTTTTTCCACTACACATCTTTGGTGAACCCAACGTGAATCCATTTTCATTTTCATTGCATTTCCTTATTATATCTAGATCCAGTTTATTTCATTTTCTTTCAAAAAATATATATAAAAAAGATAGGTTTCTTTCATTTTCCTTACATTCTGTGTTTAAGTTTTATGCAATTTTCATTTCAAAATGTCAGATTTCTATTTGCAATATGTTCATTCTTTTGATGATGTATGCAATTTGTTGATTATGATTTTATTAAGGATGAATTAGATGAAGCTCTAGATGAGTTTTTGAACCCTTAGCCTTCTAAACCCTCATTTTGTCAAAAATTAATCAACCTTGTTACTATGTTATTTTGTGGTGATGAGAAAGATAAGTTGAATGATTCCTCTCATGGGTAAATTCCTATCAACTCCTCCACTAGATATAGCAACATGGTTCACTCTCATGATTCCCTCTATGATGTTATGTCTCCTTTTGAGTCCAAAAACAAGCCTTTCAATCACTGTGACCATGCTTTATTGGATGATGCCCTTGATGACTTTATGTCTTTGCCTAAACTTTCAAACAGGAATAATGCATCTAAAAGGCTAATCAATATGATCAATGTGAATGAACATAACAAAATGATTTTTGTTGTCCTAGGTGCTTGTCCTTCTCTAGCTTCACCTCTTCCTAATCAATCTCTTTTCCCGATTCAAGGTGGATACAGTCATGATTCCTTTAATACTCCAAACAAACCTATCATTACAGTTCAAGCAAGGAATCCCACTAAGAGTGCTTATAGTTATGCTATAAAACTAAGTAAGGAGAGTTATAATGTAGTTACATATACCTATAACACAAGAAACAAAAGGCAACCTAACCCTCATCCAGTTATTCTGACTCCTCTACCTGATTCTCAACCTATTCTTCCTCAAGCACCTCATATTTCACAAACCCTTGGTAAGGAATATTGTCTTGTCAAACAACTTAAAGCTACTCCTGCCTAGATATCCCTTTGGGATTTTCTTCAAACTTCCTCGACTCATCATGGAATGCTACAAGATTCCTTGAAAACAATGAATGCCCCACCTGCAGTGACATCCAATAATATGGCTTCCTTGATTCACTCTATTACAACACCTAAGGCTCAGATTGTGTTTACACAAGATGAGCTTCCCTCTAGTGAAGTTCAACAACAATACGATCCCTTAATGATTGTGGTTATTATAAATTATAGTACAATAAAATGAACATTAGTGGACAATGGTTCTGGCCTTAATGTGTGTAGCATTAACTTGTTGCATAGGATCAATGTTGATACATCTCTTATTAAGCTCAATTCTCTAACCATTCGTCGCTTCGATAATGTTGCCAAATCTTCACTGTGTATCATCACCTTGCCTTTTAAGGTAAAACTTGTTACTTTACCTACACCTATCCATGTCATGTCTAGAGAGTTGACATACAACTTTTTTCTAGGGAGACCTTGGATTCATAGCATACAAGTTGTTCCCTCTACATTGCATAGGCAAATTAAATTCATTCACAACAACACAACATATACCTTGTTAGGTGACACAAGATTTTAGGCTTCTTTACAAACATCAAGTTCTAAATCTTCTTCAATCAATTCTTTCCCAACTATCATAGATAATTCCTCTAAAACTTCTACTCTAATTAGTGTGACCAGTTCATTGAACATGTCTCCTATATCTGAATCAATTCCCAATACTTCCCCAAGTGGACCTAAGGTTCTTGAGGAAGAGTCTTCTCAGCCTGACTCTACGATTGAGAATAATTTCTCTCCTGAAAATATTCTTGCAAAAGATGATTCGGGATCCATTTATTTTAATCCTAATTTTGTAGGGGAATACAAAATTCCCCCAAGAGAAGCTAAGGTTGACAAGAAGAAAAGAAGAAGAAGAACCAAAAAAGAAATCTACTTTCTTTGGGCCATTGAGTAATAACTTTGTGGCGGCTTCTCAGACTTCATCTCCCTTAGTTTCTGGTCTAGATTTGAAAATCCTCCTTCTTCTTCGGAAATGACTAACCTTTATGGTCTTGGTTTTCACATCATAGTTAGGTGTGGATCTAATGGAAATGGATGTGGTGCTCAAGAACAAGGCATTAAGGTTCCCTTGGAAAACAACTTTTATGATATGACATTTGGGCTTGGTTATGATCCTTTCAAGAGTACTAAAGCCTCTAAGAGACCACCTATTAGTGTTAATATCATTTCTGCTTCTCTCTCACTAAAATATCCAGAATATATTGACTGTGACCCTTCTTGTTTCTTTGCTTTGGATGTCTTTTCTACTGATGATTCCTTAGCTGAATTCTTGGGAGCTTATGACAACCTTCCTTGTTATCACCATAATCGTAGTTTCCCCTATTTTCTAAATGTGGAAGCTTACTTTGGGAAAGAAAGAAATAATGATGAGATAGTTAAAGAATTTCCTCAATTAAAAGATGCTCCTCAACAAAGCAATCTCCTAATAAATGACACCATTGATATCAAGATGGATCCTTGTGTTGAAGATAAAATCATCAAGATAGGGAAATGTCTTGATGAAGAAGAGAAAAAATAGTATGCCAAGTTGTTACACGAATTCCCTGAGATCTTTTCTTGGATTTATTCTGACATGCCTGGCATAGATCCTAAGATTGTCACTCATAACATTTTTATAATTCCTTATGCTAAACCTGTGAAGCAAAATATTAAGATTCGCCCTAAAGTGGCATTACTTGTTAAAGATGAAATAGAAAAACTATTAGATGTTGGATTTATCCCTCTTATCGATTATTCCCCATGGATTTCAAACATTGTGGTTGTGTCTAAAGCTGAAAACAAGATTAGGATGTGTATGGACTTTTGTGATTTGAACAAGGCCACTTTAAAGGATGACTTTCCCCTCCCGAATATTGATATGATAGTGGATTCGGTGGTAGGGCATGCTTTATTATCCTTTATGGATGGTTTCTCGAGATATAATCAAATCTTCATCAATCCCCAAGATCAATATAAACCTATTTTCATTACCCCTTGGGGTACGTTTTGTTGGATTGTGATGTCTTTTGGATTGAAAAATGTGGGCGCAACCTATTAGTGTGCTATGACTCTCATCTTCCATGACTATATGCATAAGACCTTAGAAGATTACATTGATGACATCTTAGGCAAATTCGTTCTTCGTACAAATCATGTTAAGATCCTTCATCAAATCTTTGAGAGAATTCGTAAGTATAACATGTGTTTGAATCTCTGAACATGTGTTTTCAGTGTGGATAGTGGAAAACTATTAAGATTCATAGTTTCACATCGTGGCATTGAGGTGGATACAAAGAAGATAGATGCTATTGTTAACTGGCCACCTCCTAAGAATGTTTCCCAACTAAAAAATTTTCAAGGAAAGATCCAAGCTATTCATAGGTTCGTCTCTCAACTTGTGGATCATACCTTTCCCTTCACACAATTTCTTAAAAATAATATCACTTTCCAATGGAATGATAGTCATCAAGTATTTGAAGACCTAAAGACCTCTTTGGCCAATCCTCCTATTCGTCAACCTATTGATCCTACTAAGCCTTTTCTTCTATACACTGTTGCTTCCCCTCAAGCTCTTGCAGCCTTGTTGGCACAATGTGATAAGGAAGGTAGAGAATTCTTGGTTTATTACATAAGTCACACTCTACTCAATTATGAAGTTCAATATTCTACGATAGAAAGATAGTGCCTCGCTTTAGTCTTTGCAACTCAAAATTTGAGGCATTATCTCTTGAATGCTGAGATCCACATTATCATTAAATTCAATCCTCTTAAACATCTTTTCTCCAAAACTGACCTTTCTGGATGCTTAGCTAAGTGGGTTATGATGTTGACCAAGTTTGACCTTAAGTTTGTCTCACAAAATGCAATAAAAGGTCAAGTGTTGACTGATCACTTAGTTGATTCTCCATCACCCTTCTCCCTACCTAATCCAAAGTCTTTTCCCGATGAAAACATTTTTTCCATTGAGGTTGACGACACTTGGGAACTGTACTTTCATGGCTCTAAGTATCTTACGGGATCGGGGATAGGGGTGGTTTTAATCTCTCCTAAAAAGAAGCCTATATCATATTGTCTCAATCTCTTATGTACCAACAACATTGTTGAATATGAGGCTCTTATAGATGGAATTAAAGCAGCCTTGGCATTGAATGTGAAATATCTACATATTTATGGAGATTCTCAACTAATCATAAGACAAGTGATAGGAGTTTATCAAGCTAAGAAAGATAATTTATCACAATATAGAGATCTAGCTATATCCTTGTTGCAAAAATTTGATTCTTATACCATGGAGCCCATTCCTTGAAAATATAATTGACATGCTAATGTGATGGCATGCGTTGCCTCTCTTGTGACTCTAGAGGACCCCTTACTAGATCTTAAATTCACTATTCACAAACTCACTACCCTGACTATTATTGACAATCCTATTTGTATGGCATATTACTGCATTATAGATTCTGATGAATGGTACTCGCATATCGTGAGATATTTGAGTGATGGTACCTTTCCTAACTCTGCAAATAAGAATACTAGGGCTAGGATTCATAAATTGGCTGCTAGATACATTATCCTTTCTAATGCTCTTTATAGGAGGGGTTATAATTGTCTTCTTCTTTGTGTTAGGACCCGGAGGCAACTGAGAGGGAGGGGTGAATCAGTTGTCTATTAATTTCAGCCCAAATATATGCATAATATCCGTAAACCAAACTTAATGTCGGTGGACAGTTTAATAGTTAATAACAGTATCGATAAATTTTAATGCATGAAATAGAAAGACAAATAACATCCACAACACATTACACAAATATTTGTACATGGAAACCCTGTAAGGGGAAAAAACATGGTGGGAAACCTTACCCACAATCAGATGATACTACTGTAGATAGTATGTGTGTACAAATGGGGTTTGCACATGTAGAAAGGCCAATTGCCTAGAGCTCACTACTCAATCACAAAATGAGAGTCACACTGACTACAATTGGATGGTTAAATCCAATGATAATGTACTGCTCAATGTAGCATCTTTGTATGCTGGATTCAGTACCGGTTAAGCTCTGATTGTCTTCTTCAAACCTTCCTTAAATCTTCAAATGATGTCTGTGTGATTATCTCTGCTTATATTTGTATATACCTTATTACATTCCTCTCCTACTACCATGTTAATCTCACAAATGAGATCTTACATATATACCAAAACCTAAGACCAAATGTGTAGGTCGGCTCACTAAGATTATTATAATTAACTCAATTACAAATGAATCAATATGTGATGCATCATGTCAGCTTAATGCATTTAAAATAATAACTAATCAATAAATCATCTCCATAACATGTCGTGCTGATCTGGAATAGATAATGCTTGCCAGTCCATAACCTAGACCAATTTGCCAGTAACAACAAATATGCAAACTCGATTAGACCAATAATCAAATCACCAAAACCAAGTGTCCAAACCATGTCTTCAACATAACCAAGTGATCTCCAGATGATAATAGATCATCCTCAGTGTCGGTGAACAATATAACCTGTCGGTGAACCAGATATTGGTGACTGTGCATAAGTCACCGAACATGTCAGTGAACATAACTAAAGATCTCCAGAAGGATAGGTGTTGACAAGAGTTGACATCAATGACAAAAATAATGTAACACATCCATAATACCAACAATCTCCCCCTTTGGCATTGATGGCAACACAAGATGGAAAAATCATCTAAGTGCCAAGGTAAAATTGCCAAAAACCAACAATCTTCCAAAGAGATCAATTGCCAGAAATCAAAATACATAATATCTCTCCCCCAATGAATAATCTCTCCCCAAAAGATAATGTGTTTTTCCATAGATATCTCTCCCCCTTTGGCATCAAATGCCGAAGCAATACAAAAACCAGATACAGCCAGTTCATAGAACTAATTACAAATACCAACTTATCCAACTACTCCCCCTGAGAAGTAGCTCTCCTTCATCAAAGCTGGAAAAAGATTTCTCTATAAATTATGTTGGTCTAATACCATTCTCCAACTGTCTAAGTCTCAACTGGTGAGGGTATTACCCCAAGCTGTTCTCTCAGATATTCAAAAGTTTCCTTAGGCAAAGGCTTAGTAAAGATATCTAAAATTTGTTCTTTAGTATTCACATAGACCAATTTCACTTCTTTCACTTCAATATTCTCTTTCAAAAAATTGAATTTGATAGAAACATGTTTAGTTTTAGAGTGAAATACTGGATTCTTGGATATATCTATTGTTGTCATATTATCATAGAAAATGCTTATAGGTTCTTTGCATTTTACCTTTATGTACTTGATCAACATTTGTTTAATCCATAATACCTAAGTACAATTAGTTGTTGCAACAACATATTCTTATTCTATTGTTGATAATGATGTACAACTTTGTTTCTTTCTCAACCATGAAATCAATCTGCTACCAAGAAAGAATGCTTCGCCGGTAGTTCTCTTTCTGTCATCTACATCTCCTACCCAATTAGCATCTGTGTATGCACATAAATCAAAATTTTCATCTTTAGGATACCATAAACCAAGATTTGTTGTGCCTTGTAGATACCGAAAAAATCTTTTTTACTGTTGATTCATGATTTTCCTTAGGATTAATCTAGAATCTTGAAACAATACATACTGCATTCATAATATCAGGTCTTGTCTGTGTCAAATACAGTAAACCTCCAATCATAGATTTATATCTTGTCAGATTAACAGGTGTTGTATCATCCTTCAATGATAGTTTGTCAGTTGTAGTCATAGGAGTACTTACCGATTTAGAGTTTTCCATACCAAATTTCTTTAGTAGTTCTTTCAAGTACTTTGATTGACATATTAATATACCTTTATCACTTTATGAAATTTGCAATCCTAAAAATAATTTTATCTCCCCAATCATAGACATTTCAAATTCTTCCTGCATCTTATTAGAAAAGTCTTTACACAATCCATCTTCTCCTTTGAAAATTATATCATCAACAAAAACTTCATTAACCAAAATGTCAGCATTAGTCACTTTGAAATATAGGTTGTTGTCAACATTACCTTTAGTGTAACCAAGCTTCAAAAGATATTTGTCCAATCTAGCATACCAAGCTCTAGGAGCTTGCTTCAATCCATATAAAGCTTTCCTTAACCTGCAAACCATATCTTTGTCATTTGTCAAAGAAAATCCATCGGGTTGTTCAATGTAAACTTCCTCTTCAAGATCACCATTCAGAAATGCACATTTAAGATCCATTTCATATACTTTATAGTTCTTGTGTGCTGCAAATGCTAAAAAAAATCTAACTGCCTCAATTATAGCTACCGGTGCAAAGGTTTCATTATAATCAATTCCCTCTTTCTGTGAATATCCCTTACACACTAATCTTGCTTTTTTTTTTATTACCTTACCATCTTCATTAAGTTTATTTCTGAATACTCATTTAGTTCCAATTACATTTTTTTTTAGGTCAGGGAACCAATGTCCATGTGTTATTCTTTTTAATTTGTTCCAATTCATCTTCCATAGCTTTAATCCAATGTTTATCTTCAAATGCCTCATTAACTCGTGCTGGTTCAATTTGAGAAATTAGACATACCTCTTCATTTTCCAGTCTTCCTCTAGTCATTACACCTTGATACTTATTCCCAATTATTTGACTTTCAGAGTGATTCAATCTTACATACCTAGGTGTATTCACTTGTTGTTGTTCTTCAGTCACTGTGGAATTCTCAGATGATGTTGGTGTGACTGGATCAACATTCTGTACCGGTGTATTCAATGTAGGTTCATTTGTGATTATCTCAACTACCGGTTCAGAGTCCATAGACCTTGAATTACCTCTAAACTATTCATAAATCTTCACATTTGCACTCTCAATGATTTTCAGCAATCTTTTATTAAAACATCTATATGTCTTGCTCTTAGATGAATAACCAAAAAATATTCCTTCATCACTTCTAAGATAAAATTTACCAATATAATCATCTCTCCTAATATAAAATTTGCTTCCAAATATTCTAAAATATTTAAGAGTAGGAGTATTACCAAACCATAGTTCATGAGGGGTCTTACCAGTTTCACCTTTGATGTGAACTCTGTTGAATGTGTAAACCGTTGTATTGACTGCTTCTCTCCAATACACATGAGGTAGGTTTGCTTCTAATATCATGCTTTTAGGTGCATCAAGAATAGTTTTGTTCTTCCTTTCCACAACTCCATTTTGTTGGGGTGTCTGAGGTGTTGATAACTATCTTTTGATTCCATTCACTTTACAGAATGTATTAAATTCTTTAGATGTGATTTCACCTACTTGATCTGATCTTAAACATTTGATTTTCTTACCGGTTTCATTTTCAACCATTACCTTGAATAGTTTGAATTTCCCAAAAGCTTCTTATTTCTCCCTGAGAAAAGTAACCCAACACATTCTAGAATAATCATCAATGATTAGCATAAAATATATATCTCCTTGTAGACTTCTAGTTCTTGTCGGACCACATAGATCAGTATGAATTAAATCAAGAACATTATTGGATTTCTCTAGAATACTCTTAAATGTTGTTCTAACTTGCTTTCCAAATTGAAATTCCTTACATACCGGATTGTGAGGTTTTACAATCTTAGGTAAATCCCTTATTGCCTTAGTTGTACTGATCTTTACAATGCAATCAAAATTCACATGACAAAGTCTTTTATGTCATAGCCAACTTTCATCAATGTGTGCAATCAAGCATGTCTTATCATTATTATTCAAGTGAAAGATATTGCCTCTAGTCTGCTTACCAGTTGTAATTTCCAAACCAATTCTATTCATAATTTTGTATTTACCATTCTTAAATTGTAACTGAAATCCCTTTTCAACTAATTGACCAACACTTAAAAGATTATGCTTCAAACCTTCAACATAATAAATGTTGTTAGTATTGTGCTTACCATCAAAAGATATAGTGCCTTTTCCTCTTATCAAACAAGCTTTATCATCCTCAAATCTTACTAGACCTCCATTGTATTCCTGAAAAGTTAAGAATTTACTTTTATCACCAGTCATATGATGTGAACATTCGGAATCAATGATCCATTCATCCTTTTCTTCAATTTTAGCTGTCAGGGCCTTCTCTACCAGTTGCATAGTAGGTGTCAGTTGATCTTCTATTATTGCAACAAAATCCCATCCATTATCTGTCAGTTCCTCATCAAAATCATTAGTAACTCCTTCATCAGCATAGTAACATGATTTGTCTCTATTTTTCTTAAATCTGTATCTCTGATATTCAGGGTTAGGCTTATATGTTCTTTTGGCTTCTTCTTTCAATCTTGCATGTCTATCAGGACACCTAGATACCATATGACCAATTTTATTGCAGTTAAAACATTTAAATGGTGCTTTACCTTCATACTTACTTCCAACTAGACCTTTAGGCATTTTTCTTCCAAATAGTGCTTCAAGCTCTTCCAATTCTTCATTCTCTCTTCTGATGTCTTCAACTTCTCTTGCAAAAAGTGCTTTCCAATCAGATTTCTTAGATGATGATGATGATGTTGTAGATGATGATGATGCTTTGAAAGCTAAATCTGTTTTAATTGTAGCAATAGGACCAAATTCCTCATGCTCAAAAGCTGAAAGTTTTCCAACCAAGGTATCTCTAGATACTAACGTATTAGGCATTGTTCTTAATTCATTTATAGCAGTTACTTTGATTTTGTATGCCGGTGGCAATGCTCTTAAAACTTTAGAAACAATCTCATCTTCACTTAAGGATCCTCCACAACATTGTATACCCAAAACAATTTAATTAACTCTTTCCATAAAAGTAGAAATTCTTTCATCTTCTTCCATTTTCAGATTTTCATACCTGACCGGGAAGTATTCCAGTTTTGCAATTTTGATAGTGGTATATGTTCACCTTTATTTTCCCCGATGTAAGTTTCTTAGCGGGCCCAGTTGTGATCATCTTTGGCATCCAGTTTTTGAAGCAGCGCGAGAGTGACAAATGGCAATGCTTACTGACTATTCTTCTGGGCAGGCCCACTCATTTGCGCAGTTTGCAAGCAATTCCTTGCAGCGGTCCCCTTTTTTGCAGTCCTTTCTCTTCTGACAAAATCTTTTCAGTTCTGGGCAACCTCCAGGATGTTAGAGGAAAAGGTCAAGTTGCAGGGTTTGTTTTGCTGGGTGTGGCCTCTGTTGTGACACGCCGTGTTTTTTTGTTCAAAGGAGGTTGTGCCAGTTTTGGATTTTTAGGAGAGTTGTTTTTAGGAGTGGTGGTCTATTTAAGGACAGATTTCTCTGTCGCAAAAAAGAAAAAGAAAAAAGAGAAAAAAAAAAGGGATTTAGAAGCAGAAGAATAGTCTAATTTGCAAAGTAGGAGTTTTCTTTCATTTCCAGCCTTTAAAAACTATTTGGGTTTTGCTACAAGAAGATTATTCAGATTGTACCTGTGGCCTTTATGATGTCTCTCTTGGCTTACTGTTAATAGTGTTTTCTATGCTATTGTTGTTGAAAATTCCGACAAACTTTGGGAGTATTTTATCTAACACTTCACTGATTATACTATGTTTTTCTATACTTGTTATCTAGTGAATGCATGATGAATGTGTCCCTTATGTTTTCAAGCAAATTTGGTTGTAGTTTTGATTATGTCCTTGGCTCAGATGCTTACATAAGTCACAAATATTTCTTGATTTTTGTTGGTTCATTTCCTCTTAATGATATGGCGTATCGCCTAAGTGTTTAATATCTTCTTTTTTTTTAAAGTATTTGTTTCCTCTCCCTTTCCTTAAAACCCAAGGAAGAGTTGGCTTCTCAATCCCGAAGGTCATTCAGTGTCTCCTTGCGCGAGTTGGTCCCCCAACACTAAATTTCCCATAAGGTTGTTCATCCCAAAAGCAAAATTTAGAGTCAACAGTTCTTTTTCTGGCATGCCCGGTGGGACCATTACCTTAGAAACAAAAAAAAAAAAAAGCACATCCCAGCTAGTTTATGAGTCATAGGCCTGTCACCAGGAGTCAAACGGCCCTAAATCCTCATCTTCTTTTTCCTCCATTAGTGACCGTCCATTCCACCTTAGTTTCACCTCCACAGGGTCCCCCCACCATCATATACCCTGCAATGGCCCAAATCCCTCCCCAAAATTTTGTGACCTGGGACAATGGTAGCCCTCTCATTCCTCTAGTTCCACCCATAATTTGGGGAGCCATTCCAGCAGCCGCGCTGAAAGTTGTTCCCAAATTCACGAGAGAATGTCACAAAACCCCTGGAGAACATCTGCAGGACGTAGCTACTATTTGTATTGTACATGGCATCACCGAGCAGAACGTGGCTTTGTAGTTGCTCGTACCTGCTTTCAAAGGAAAAGCTCTGGACTGGTTTAGATCTCTAGGCCCTAGTACCATAGGGGACTGGGATCAATTGGGAGACCGCTTCTTTTAGAGATTCTCAGACAAAGCTGATAGATCATCCCTCATGCATCAACTCATTACAATCAAAAGAGCTCTCACGGAGGCATTAACTAAATTCAATCTGAGATTCCAGCAAACATGGCAAAGGATACCGTTGTCCGCTCGCCCCCTAGCAGATATGGCCTTCGTATTTTATCTAAAAGCTTTCAATTCTGATATATCAGTAATGATTCAATCCTTAGGGGGTAACACTCTTTCGCAAGCTTTCAACTTAGCGGTTCAAGCTGAAAATAACCTTATCGATGCTGGAAAGCTCGCACCTCGCCCTACAATTCCAGTATTCCCTGAAATGTCTACCCAAGTAATGGAAGAAGCTACCCCGAGCACTTCTACTCCATGGTCTATGTATTCATTCCCCACTCCTCAAACTACCATCCATTCCACCTCTCTGGCTGCTGAGGTCAATGATATGAAAAATCTCTTAAGATCTTTCTCTAATGAAATTGTCAACCTAAAAAGGGCCCAGGTCTCTCCTGCCAAGCCTCCTTTTCAGAAAAACTTCCAAGGAAACCGACCCCCCTATCAACATCCTAATTATCGGGCTGAGAAAAATACCCCACTGAATGGCCAAATAGTCCCCATCCCTAATCCATTACAGGCCATCCACCCAAATGGCAGTAGAGAATTGACTGTGGGTCAGAATAATTTGGCGGATGATGCCAATTCTTGGTGTTTTCCATGCAACAATGCTCACACCCCGAGGAATTGCCCAAGGGTTAATCTGCAACAAAAGGTCACGGAACAAAGGAACTTAGGTATAATACTAGATGAATCCGCATATATATCCTTGGGCATGGATAATGCAGCTTTTGTTGCTTGGATGCAAGGAATGTCATTACAACAAGAAGCGAAAATCGCCCCTGAGCACACACTTTTTTCATGGATGGAGGATGACGATACAGTGCTACCTATTGATGGAGGAACTTCAAAAAATGGGAACCCTACGGTGCATTCAGACTACAACCTTTGCTCTAAAAGGCGTTTGACCAGGGAGGATGCCAAAAATATAAGGTGAATACCCGTAAATAGACCTCTGGAACCACCAGTCATCGTTTCCGCCTATCCCAGGAAGGAATTCATCCCTTACAAACTGAAAGAGCCTAAAGTTTTCACACCCCCGGTGCTGGATGTAGTAGATCAGTTGAAGAAAGCTCCATCCCATGTCTCTCTCTGGGACCTCCTGAGTATACTAGACCAAAAAAGCCAACTAAGGGAGGCATTGTCCCATGATCAAAAGGATACAGATGCGGTAGCGCCGCTGCCCTCTCAGACAAATGGAATAGATCGCCACTCAGTAGTTAACAAGGCATGCTCCCCTACTGTTTTGACAAATGAAGGCTCACCCTCCACTGCACAAGGAGAAGGTAAACCTAAGCCAAATCCTTTTTACCTTACCCTGATAGTTGGAAATAAACTTTTGCATAACTCCATGATAGATTCCGGTGCTAGCACCACGGTCATGCCTAAGCAGATTGCTGAAGTATTAAACATTAAGTATGACCCTTTAAGTAAAGGGGTAATGCAGCTCGATGGGAATAAAGTCCAAATGATAGGTCTCATCAAAAGCCTCCCTTTGACTTTATTTGCATGTCCAAGTATAACAGTATCCGAAGAGGTAGTGGTCATCGACATCCCTCCCATCTTTAGGCTCTGTTTGTCCCGAGACTTCATCGCTAAAATAGGAGGATATATGTCCCTAGATTGGTCCCACCTGATTCTTCGTACACGACATGACGCTAAGATGAAGATCCTTTCAGAACCTCTTCAGGCCGAGCATATAGTTGACCAAGCCTTGATTAATTTTGAGCCTACTCACACCTCTATAACCCATGACGAGCGAAAGGTGGTAGAACTTTTAGACGATGAAGAAGTAACCGGGGAAATCCCACCTGAACAAGAAGCCTTCTTAAATGAGTTCATAGACTTTGATCCCTTCTCTAATTACCATGCTACCAGCCTAGGAACTTATTGCATTTTTTAAGAGGATCAGCTAATCCCAAAACTCACCAAAGATCCTTTCTCCAAAGATCAGTTTTCTTCGACACTATGGACCCTACACTTTGATGGCACTAAATGCAAAATGGGCTCCGGAGTTGGAGTTTGTCTCACCCCTCCGGTGGTCGATCTGATCTAAAGGTCTTTCCGACTACAGTTCGCATGTTCGAATAATGAAGTTGAGTACAAAGGGCTAATTCAAGGCCTGAACATGGCAGAAAAAATGGGCATCAAGAAGCTTAAGGTTTTTGGTGATTCTAAATTAGTAGTACACCAAGTTCGAGGGATATCTAGTGCCAAGAATGTCCATATGAGATCCTACTGCTCCAGAGTCTGGGATTTGATAGAAAGTTTTGACACTTTCAATATCACCAGCATTCCCCAGACACTAAATACCGAAGCAGATCACATGGCAACCATAGGGGCTCATTTTGATCCAGCTGTAGACCTCTTGGCCGGCCATTCAGCAGTCAATATGGTGGTCCATCCGGCTATTCTTGATAATGATACATATTGGCAGGTTTTTGAAAGCAATGAGCAGATTGCTCTATTTATTCAAAGCTCAGGAGAATTTGCCGACCACCTACAACCCAGGGTTAAAGAGGCTTACGGAGACCAGATTATCCAGCTAAAATCCAACAAGCTCCCTAACAGTCTGATCACCTTGGAGAATTTGTTTGATCATGAGGATGTTAAGAAGGATAAGCAGAATCTCATAACGGACAAAGGAGATTATGCTGAAATGTCAGTGGGATGCGGAAGAATCCTCAAAGTGGGCAAAGGTGTTTCCTCTGAAGACAGGGCAAAATTGGCTCAATACTATGATGAATATGAAGGCGTCATGGCTTGGTCTTATGATGATTTAAAAGGTTACGATCCCAGCATCATTCAGCAGACCATCAAACCCACAAATGAAGCTAAGCTAGTATGACAAAAACAGAGACCTGTTAATGCCAAGATCGAATCCCTCATGGCTTAGGAGTTGAAGAAACTGATCGACTCAAGGATTATTTATCCTATAAAACATAGTACATGGGTATCCAATCTGGTCCCTATGAGGAAAAAGAATGGGGACATTCGACACTGTGTGGACTTCCAGGACCTGAATAGAGCATCGCTCAAAGATCATTATCACTTGCCGTCAATGGAGCAATTATTAAGCACTGTAGCTAGATCAGAAATTTTTTCTATGCTCGATGGTTTCTCAGGATATAATCAAGTAAGTGTCAAAATGGAGGATCAACACAAGACCACTTTTACCACCAAGTGGGGGACATTTTCATATCAAAAGATGCCCTTCGGCTTATCAAATGTTGGGGCCACTTTCCAAAGGGCCATGGATTTGGATTTCAAAGAGCTAATAAATAAGATTATCTTAATATATTTAGATGACCTAACCACATTTTCTAAACACCAGGAGGATCATTTCGATCATCTTGAGTTAGTCCTGCAAAAATGTCTAAAATTTGGGATCTCCTTGAACCCAAAAAAGTGTATTTTCGCGGTTCCCCAAGGGAAGTTGCTGGGACATATAGTTTCTAAAGAAGGTGTCTCCATCGACCCTGACCAGGTCAAGGCTATTAAAGAGCTACCCCTTCCGATCAACAAAAAGGGAGTGTAGTCATTTTTGGAAAAAGTTAATTTTGTCAGTCATTTCATTTCCGACTTCGTTGGGATAATAAGACCTATCACTCTCATGCTTAAGAAGGATGTACATTTCAAATGGACTGCTGAAGCCAAAAACACCTTCAATCAAATAAAGCATTCCATCTGTTCAGCCTCAGTATTATCTAATCTGGACATGTCGAAAGATTTCATAATGTATGCCTATTCTAGTCAGCATAGTATCGCCATGGTGCTAACTCAAAAAGACACCCAAAAAGGAGGAGAGCACCCTATTGCCTTCCATTCAAAAACTATCAAAGATTATGAGCTCCGCTATAACTTTGTTGAAAAGCAAGCCTTAGTTGTCGTAAAAGGACTGAAAAAATTCCAACATTTCATTGCCTACAACAAGACCACAGCGTATGTAGCTCACCCCGTAGTAAGAGAATACATTATAGAGGGTGACATCACAGAAAAAAGAGCAAATTGGATCACTAAGATCCTAGAATATGATGTTGACATCAGGCCCACAAAGTTGGTCCATGGGAGAGGTTTATGTGAGTATATAGTGTAGGATAATGAATCCCGTGTTTTTGAAGCCATCTCAAAAGAAACGGTTATGTTTATGTCCGACACCCCCAACAGAAATTGGATTGACAAAAGAAAAAATTTCATGAAGACAGGGACCTTTCCCAAAAATCTCCCCCCGACCAAGAGGAGATTCTACCGACTCCAAAACAATACATTATGGAGGGCGACATCATAGAAAAAAGAGCGAATTGGATCACTAAGATCCTAGAATATGATGTTGACATCAGGCCCACAAAGCTGGTCTACGGGAGAGGTTTATGTGAGTATATAGTGCAGGATGGTGAATCTCGTGTTTTCAAAGCCATCTCAGAAGAGACGGTTATGTTTATGCCCGACACCCCTAGCAGAAATTGGATTAACAAAAGAAAAAATTTCATGAAGACAACGACCTTTCTCGAAAATCTCCCCCCGGCCAAGAGGAGATTCGCCTCATAAATGAAATTCTTTTCAAAAGAAATTTTGACAAAGTTCTACTCCAATGTGTAGATCAAGGCCAAGCTGATAAAATTCTCCAAGAATTTCACTACGGCCCCTCAGGAGGTCATTTCTCTGCACCTACAACCGTGATCAAAATTACTCAAGCCGGATACTTTTGGCCATCCATGTTGAAAGATGTACACGCTCTAGTAAGAGGATGTAAAGAATGCCAATATTACACGGGGAGGGGTAAGAAAGCGGTCATGCCGCTCAGGCTTGTGTCAGTTGAAGAACCTTTTGCTTAATGGGGACTTGATTTTGTCGGGATGATCAATCCTCCAAGCTCAGCCGGACATAGATGGATTCTGACCGCCACAGACTATTTCACCAGATGGTCTAAAGTCGTCCCCCTACAGAATTAATCTGAAAATGAGGTACTATCTTTCTTGGAAGAACTGACTTGTCGGTACGGTCCCCCAAAAACCATTATATCTGATAACGCTAGCGCATTCACTGGCTCGCAGAACACATAGTTCTCTCTTAGCAGAGGTATTTATCTCAAAACCTCCTCTAACTATTACCCCCAAGGGAACGTTCTGATAGAATCTACTAACAAGAACCTGATCCAACTTATCAAGAGGATAGGTGCAGAATATAAGAGGGAGTGGCACCATCACCTGAGGAGTGCATTATGGGCCGACCGCATAACACCCAAGCAGATTCTCAAGAATTCCCCATACCAGCTGGTATACAGGAAAGACGCATTTTTTCCTCTGTCACTAGAAATTCTGGCATTACAGTTGCTAAAATCTATGGATATCGCCGAAAATGGCCCAATGGCTGTAAGGCTAGCAGAGATTATGGAGTTAGAGGAAGGGAGGGAGGTCGCCTTCACAGCTCTCCAGGATAGGCAAGAAGTCGTAAAAAGGTGGTTCGATAGTAAAAAGAGTTCTGATGTTATATTCACCCTCAAAGACCTTGTTCTAAAGTACAATGAGAGAATGGCGAAGCCAGGTCAGCACACCAAGTTTGACTGCCTATGGGAGGGTCCTTTCCGCATCATAGGATGTAAAGGTTTCAACGCCTTTGAGTTAGAGGACATGAATGGAGACTCCCTTTCCATCCTGGTTAATGGTTTTCATCTTAAGCCTTATTATTAAGGGTCCTTTCTCCTTTTCCATGTAAATAGTGTATATTATGTGCATATGTGTGGTGTGTATTTATTTTAATTATTTTCGGCTCAGCAAGCATCAGGAAAGAGAGACTAGATAAAGAAAAAGAAAAATCTTTATATTAAGTCTTTCTCGTATACTATTACAAAATGTGCGGGCCCTTGGCCTCTCTCTTCTTTACATCTATCAGTTTCAAGCGCAAGTTGTGCTTTGCCAAGGCCTCTCAGAGGCTAGTCTCAGTATCTTCCTCTTCAGTATTGGAGTCTCCTTCTTCTCCTAGCCATTCTGAACCAGAAGAACTCTCAGGCTCCCCGTGCATGAATATAACCACCAGGTTAGGAGGCTAATCAGGAAATAGGACTCTTGGGAAGATATAGTCCCTGAAGCCAGTATACCATTCCATGCCTTCCGGAATAGGGACCATCATATGCACTCGCAAAAGAAACTCTACAGCTAGCTTGGCATGGCACCTGTGGGAGGACAATGACATGGTTTTTAAGCAATTAATAAGTGGACGCCACCTCACTTATTCATTCTGAAATATGAAGCACTCTAAGTCAGATGTCACAGGGAGTTCGAGGAAAGGTACATGATATGCAACTACATCTTCAAGGCCTCCTAGATAGTCTAAAGGAAAGAGGGCTTGCATCAGTTGCATTGTCAGTAGCCCAGATTGGCTGCAGTCCAGCAGAGAAGCCATGAAGCGCGAGCAAATATCTGTATTCACCCGGTATCAGTCTGGATTGCCAATGAAATCTTCCCCAAGTACCCATTTGTAGGCAGCAATTATTAATGGATTTTTCCTTCTCGTCATCCCTTACACTCTCCGGTCTGATATATTCCCTAGGAAAGCGACTTGTGCCCTTCTACTGACGAGCCAAACCGGAGTATCCATTTCTTTAGAAACTCCACCGTTATAGCTCGCATTGTGATGAAAGAATGTCTGAAAAGACATATTTATAGCAAAAATATTGGCAGGTAAGCAATCGGCAACTTGAGCTCACCCTTGTCCCATTTTAATGTCTCTGTCACACCTCTATTAATTCGCGTCATGCGAATGGGATTATTTCCAAGATATCGACATCTAGCTAGTCACTTCGAAAAGAAGAATGGATGGAAACAAAGAGCCATACGTACTTTCAGGCACATCCCCCTTAAATGAGCCAGCTCTGCCAGCCTGTTTCAACTCACGCAGCCATTATTCCTAGCTGATCTTCTTGATTAAAGAAAGATTTGGCCCAAGGTACTTTTCCCAAGGAACGCCAACACAACCAAGTAGTTTTTTTGGAAAGTGGGAATGACGGCTCCCCTCATTCATGGAGGTTGATCGCAGCATTATTTTGAGTTGGCGCGCATGTCAGCCGAGCCTTAACTTTCATGAAAAACAAGGCATGTCATGCATTTAAAAGCTCAAAGGCTCTCCTGGTCATCAATCTATTCATTTTATTGCCAAGGAGTTAGGCTAGAGGATGACGTGCAGGTTTCCATTCTCTATCTCAGGTCTGATAGCAGTCCAGGAAAAGTCGATTGTCTGCCTTGATGGATTCAAAGGCTTTGTCCGCAAAAGCTACTCCCAGAGGTTTCTAGGTTGATATTTTCGAGGAACTATCTTACTCCTCCCATGCCATCCCACCAAAGAAGAATTATCCAAAGACAAAGGCCAAAAAGAAAATGATGACCTGGAACCCGTCAATTGTTCTGGATTCCTTAGAAAACATCTATGAGCCTAAGATCCGAAAGCAGCCCAAAAACCCTAGAGAGGCCGCTTGTTCGAGAATTTTGTGTCACATAAATGATCCTCATTCTGTCACAGTGCATTTCTCAAAGAGTGGTGCCCCCCAATCTTTGGTCCCCACAGTTCCCTACTGTCCTGAACTCATAGCCACCTGTGCAGAGGTTTTTGATCCTACCTCATTTTCTATCAGCAACTCGCACTTGAAACTGATCATATCTCTGGAGGCCATTAGGGAAATGCTATGCTCCCCAATCTTGCAGAATACTAAGGTTTTCTCGGAGAGATCCATGGAGGAATTCTGGAGCACCAGGAGAGATGCATTAACTTTCTATCAGAACGCCCTCAACCAGAGTTTGTCAACAGGGCCTCCAAAGTTCCCTTTGTCATACAGCGATCTGAAACAAGATAACCTCAGAGATATTTCATCTACCCTAGCTTGGTTGTGTGGTCATGATAGCGATGGAATATCATAGCTTCCATGATGGGATTTCTTTTCAAATGGAGGAAGAAAAGGGAACCTTTCCACTTCGACTTCTCCATGACTATCGCTAAGGCCATGGTCAAGTAGTTATTTGAGTTGCAATAGTTGTGACATTTCAGATTCTCTTCAGTATTGGTACACTTGCTTCTGCATCAGAATGAAGCCTTTTTTGCATAGTTCATGTGCTTGGCCACTTTCGATGAGGTGGGAAGTGTATTGTCGGTGTCTTGTTGGATGCCTCTATTGCTGGCCTCTTATGACTCCTATCAATTTTTTGATTTGTTCTTGGCTCCTATACTCAAGGATTTTGGAGTAATCCCCAATGAGCCTCTCGCTCGTTTCTCACAGGTCCAAATGAACTGGATGCAGAATGAAGGCCCTCCTTGTGACTAGTTCGTGGGCCCGGATTTTTCATTCATCCGCATACATGGTTTCTCTGAAGAGCCGTTCCGGCTACCTAATCATGTGACTGACAGAACCCTAGCTCTAGAAATGGCAAGGCAGTTGGTAAGAGTCGAGCAAGCGATTGGAGCTGGGAAGCATGATACTTCCATCATATAGGATAACAAGGCCATTGGCCCAATTACCCTAGTAAGAAGAAAAGTAGCTGAGGAAACCCTAACTTCAAAGATGGTGCAGCTGGGTTTCGTGGTAATTAATGACCTTTGGAGTTATGACCCTGATGGTTGCTTAAGCAAAAGGAAAAACGTTGTGAGGCATAAGCCTCGAGACTCATGGGCAGAATGTACCAACCCCCGGGTTGACGACCCAAGAAAATATATGGGTCCTAACGATTTTCCTATTTTGGATCGCCCCTTGTGGTTAAAATTTTATACCCTAATGCAAAGATTCAACCCCATGAAGCCAATTCCTCGAGCATTGTTAAAAGGCATGAAAACTTTATCCTGGCGCAAAAAGAAAAGGGAAAATTTTTGGGTCTATCGTCAAGAAGTGAATCAGCTTAGAACTAGCCTTGGAAACACACCCCTGGACGAGCGTTTCGAGTAGGAATGGAGTAAGGTAAATAAATCTGACGATGAGATAGGTGACAGTTCCTCATGTGGGGACTCATCTCCTGAGATAGCTGCTCAGCAAGAAGTTGGGATTATAAGTACCGAAGGGCAAGAGCTAGAGCCAGAGCCAGAAATCCCTCCTTCTCTAGACAGTACAACTCGCAGACCTCGTTCACAGTCTAGTAAGAGGCAGTCTGAGAAGTAGTCCTCTGAGGGCCCCCCAAAGAAGAAGCCATATCTTAGTAGGTCAGAAGAGATTGCACCTAATACATCAACCGCAGTATCAATATATCCTCAGCCACTACAGCCTTCGACCGATTAGGTATGTCCCTTTTTCCCTTCTTCCCATTCTTTAGATGTTCTTGCAGCTACTCTCATGCTTATCATGCAAACCTCAGTCCCTACTACTCTTATATTGGCCCCAGCGGGTATGACGATTAATCCCTAACATGTGCTCACATAGACTTCTGCTCCTCTCTCGGTCGGAACCCCCATACCTATAACTTTTTAGTTGTCCACATCAGAAGCAGTCCCTGTGTCGTGTAGGCTAGGTTTTGAAGAGTTTTCCCCCCAAAGTATGGATACGATGTCCACCAATTCCTTCCCATTAGTGGGTTCCCCTTTTGTCCCATTATTTTCCTTGCTGGCGGTGACTAATCCGATCCAATCCTCTTTCACTGCCCCTTTTTCGCATTTCCCTCTCGCTATCCCTCCTAGTGCAGTTTTTGCAGGTCAAGCCATCGATCACCCAGATAGTTTCCAGCAGTAGGTTGTTTATGATCGAACCGTTGGTTTGACTAAGGCAAATAAGAGGAAGGAGAAGGAAGGTGTTTGTCATGCTCGTCCTTGCCTGCAGACCCATTTCAGCGAGCAAAGAGATTGCCTTTACTTTGCAAATCTAGTTCCCAAAGTTGATAAGCTAGAATCCCAGATGAGGCCCGATGATTATGAGTTACAAGCAATGGGCGTTAGTCTCCAAAGCACCACGGCATCCGACAAGGTTGGAATGATAGAAGAAACTTCTAAAGCAGTGTCCATAGACTTTATTAAGAAGAGTCATCATTTAGAAAAGCTCCCAGCAGAAAATGCTAGCCTCCGTGATTCCCTTTCCCAGCAAAGGAAGGAAGATAAAGCTCGGGTATCAGAGATCAATTGTCTGCAAAGCCTGCTAGCTCAAGCAAATATAGAAAAAGGAAAGTTGCAGTCGGCCCTTAATAGCGTCGGTTCCTAGCTAAAAGGTCAGGAAGTGACAAGAAATGTAGCCCTGAAGGAATTGCAAGATAAACACTCTGAAATACAATGACTGAAGGCTGCTTCCAGGGATGTCACCCAGGTTCAGATGCAATTGTGCAAAGAAATCCTTCTCAAAGAAGGTTATGCCCGTCAACTGAGTGAAGCCCAGGCATCACGAACAGATGAGAAGATGACTTTTGAAGCTGAACTGAAAGCAAAAGAAGCAAGTCTCAAGCAATCTGGTAAGTGTGTTTCAGAATTGGGGACTCTTCTATAGCAGGAGTAGAATCATACATTGCAGTTGCCACAGACCATCAGGACCGGAGAAGCAAAAATCTTAGCCTTGGAAAATCAAGTGGCTATTGAGAAAAGCAAAATTCAGTAGCTCCAATAGGAAACGGTTGGGAAAGATAATGAGATATCTCAATTGATGAGCATCCCACCCCCTCAGCCGATTGCTCCAGACTTCTCCACCATGCTGACAGAGCTGTATGTTTCTCATTGGGAAAAAGTAAAGCAGTTCTGCCCATCTTCGCAGCTAGTGTTAAGATTTCTCAGTGGCATGCAATCCCTCTGTACTGAGGCTGGGAACCTTATAAATAACTCTATGCTTATCATCAGTCTAAAATTCCCAATAGCCCAGAATCTTATTCAGTTGCTTTAATCCGCTCTAGAGGAGGAGCTTAGGGAGAAAGGGATTGCAGATCGCCGGCAATTAATCAAAAGGACTAATGTCTTCATAAATCGCCACAGGATAATTATGCAGGTGTCAGCTGCTCTGGTGCCTTTGCAATTTTTTAGTACCAGACATTAAGCAGCGTGTCAAGAAATTTGTTTCTCTAGGCTTACCTTCTCCTTTCTCTGCGGATGGTTCTATGCTACGGATTGAACAAGTATTGCAGCAGATTGAGATTTGATAGCAGGACAGAGTTTTTCTGCAACAGCAGGGAAGCCCTATTTCATTGAATGAGGTGGAAGGCCTTTTGCATCCTCTAGCCTAGCTCTCCACTCTCCTGAAGTAGGTCCAAGATGAACCTGTACCTCTACCCCTGGATGAAGTAATTTGCCTGGAGCAATATTTCCAAGAGTTGGAAGCACAAGTTACGCTCTCAGAGGATGAGTAGCTACCCTTGCAACATGTTTTTGATCTTTTTTATCCCGTTGTGGTTTGAGGTCTGATCTTCGAACCAATAATTTTGGGTTCTTCTATTCCGCAGGCAGGACCAACCCCGATAGTCGCTAGGAAATGTTCACCTTTATTTTCCCCGATGTAAGTTTCTTGGCGGGCCCGGTTGTGATCGTTGTTTTTTTAGCCAGCAGGGCTGAGCATGTGTGACACTTGGTGGCCCGGTGTTGCTCCCTCGGTTCGTCTTTGGCATCCAGTTTTTGAAGCAGTGCAAGAGTGACAAATGGAAATGCTTACTAACTATTCTTCTGGGCGGGCCCACTCGTTTGTGCAGTTTGCAAGCGATTCCTTGCAGCGGTCCCCTTTTCCACAGTCCTTTCTCTTCTGACAGGATCTTTTCAGTTCTGGGCAACCTCCAGGCCGTTAGAGGAAAAGATCAAGTTGCAGGATTTGTTTTGCTGGGTGCGGCCTTTGTTGTGACACGCCGTTTTTTTCTGTTTAAAGGAGGTTGTGCCAGTTTTGGATTTTTAGGAGAGCTGTTTTTAGGAGCAATGGCCTATTTAAGGATGGATTTCTTTGTCGCAAAAAAGGGAAAAAAAAAAGAGAAAAAAAAGGGATTTAGAAGCAGAAGAATAGTCTAATTTGCAAAGTAGGAGTTTTCTTTCGTTTCCAGCCTTTAAAAACTATTTGAGTTTTTCTACAAGAAGACTATTCAGATTGTGCCTGTGGCCTTTATGATGTCTCTCTTGGCTTACTGTTAATAGTGTTTTATGTGCTATTGTTGTTGAAAATTCCGACAAACTTTGTGAGTATTTTATCTAAGACTTCACTCATTAAACTATGTTTTTCTATACTTGTTACCTAGTGAATGCGTGATGAATGTGTCCCTTATGTTTTCAAGCAAATTTGGTTGTAGTTTCGATTATGTCCTTGGCTCAGATGCTTACAAAAGTCACAAATATTTCTTGATTTCTGTTGGCTCATTTCCTCTTAATGATATGGTGTATCGCCTAAGTGTTTAGTATCTCATTTTTTTTAAAGTATTTGTTTCCACTCCCTTTCCTTAAAACCCAAAGAAGAGTCGGCTTCTCAATCCCGGAGGTCATTCAGTGTTTCCTTGTGCAAGTTGGTCCCCCAATACCAAATTTCCCATAAGGTTGTTCGTCCCCAAAACAAAATTTAGAGTCAACAGTATCACCTTCATTAAATGTCTCCAATTTGTCCCAAATAGCTTTAGCAGTAGATCGGTTTGATAATCCCATGATTTGTTGATGTGACAATGCGTTCAAAAGTGCTTCTCTTGCTTTGCAATCCTTCTCCTGATCTTTAGCCAAGTTTGATGGATTGGGTTGACTCTGTGTAGGACCAACATAGCCATTATTTGTAACATCTCATATGTCTCTTCCAATGCAATTCAGATGTGTCTCCATTCTGATCTTCTATATACCATAGTTAGTTCCATCAAGCTTCAAATTGTCCTTCCTGAAATAGTTAGTTGCCGTAGAATCTCCTCAAGCTATTAAACTTCTACAAAAAGAGGACTTAGCTCTGATACCAATTGTTAGGACCTGAAGGCAATTGAGAGGGGGGGTGAATCAGTTGTCTATAACTTCAGCCCAAATATAACTTAATCAAACTTGATGCATAATACCAGTAAACCAAACTTAATGTCGATGGACAGTTTAATAGTTAATAATAGTACTGGTAAAGTTTAATGTATGAAACAGAAAGACAAATAACATCCACAACACATAACACAGATATTTGTAGATGGAAACCCTGTAAGGGGGAAAACCATGGTGGGAAACCTTACCCATAATTAGATGATACTATTGCAGATAGTATGTGTGTACAAATGGGGTCTACACATGCAGAAAGGCCAATTGCCTAGAGCTCACTGCTCAATCACAAAATGAGTCGCATTGACTACAATTGGATGGTTAAATCCAATGATAATGTACTACTCAATGTAGCATCTTCATATGCTGGATTCAGTACCAGTTAAGCTCTGATTGTCTTCTTCAAACCTTCCTTAAATCTTCAAATGATGTCTGCATGAGTAGCTCTGCTTATATTCGCATATACCTTATTACATTCCTCTCCTACTACCATGTTAATCTCACAAATGAGATCTTACATATATACCAAAACCTAAGACCAAATGTGTAGGTCGGTTCACTAAGAATATTGTAATTAAATCAATTACAAATGAATCAATATGTGATGCATCATGTCGGCTTAATACATTTACAATAATAACCAATCAATAAATCATCTCTATAACATGTCGTGCTAATCTGGAATAGATAACGTTTGTCGGTTCATAACCTAGACCAATTTGTCGGTAACAACAAATATGCAAACTCGATTAGACCAATAATCAAATCACCAAAACCAAGTGTCCAAACCATGTCTTCAACATAACCAAGTGATCTCCAGATGATAACAGATCATCTTCAGTGTCGGTGAACAATATAACCTGCTGGTGAACCAGATACCAGTGACTGTGCATAAGTCACTGAACATGCCGATGAACATAACCAAAGACCTCTAGAAGGATAGGTGTTGACAACACTTTGATGCTTAAACAAGACCAAAATCCCTATTGCTCTTGAGGAAGCACATTCAGGTGCTTGTGGGGGGCTTTTTGGGGGTAGACCCTTAGTTCAGAGATTGCTCTGAATGGGATATTATTGGCAAACCATGGAGAAGGATTTCTTTGCATTTTTTAAAAGATGTCATCAGTGTCAGCAACATAGCAATTTGATTCATGCCCCTGCCCAAGAACTTCGATCACAAGTAGCATCTTGGCCCTTTTCTACATGGGGTTTGGATCTTGTTGGTAAAATATCTCCTCCTTCATCTCAAGGATATAATTTCATCATAAATGCCACTAATTACTTTATGAAGTGGGTGGAAGTCATTCCTCTTTGATCTACTACTACTAAACTAATTTGTAAATTCATTTTGTAAAACATTATTTCTCTATTTGGGATCCCTTTCGCCTTAGTTTCAGATAATGGAACGTCGTTCAAAAATAAGGATGTGAAGAAGTTTCTCGAGAAGTATCATATTCAACATAAATTTTCTACACCTTATTATCCTCAATCAAATGGTCAAGCTAAGTCTTCTAATAGGATAATTGAACAAATTCTTTGAAAGACTATAAACAAGCATGGTAAGGATTGGCATACTCATTTAACCTATGCTCCATGGGCTTATCACATGAGTGTATGTGTTGCTATGGGTTGTACTCCTTATAATCTTTTTTATGGTGTTGATGTCATTATGCCTTTGGAGTTAGAAATTCCTTATTTGAGAGTTTCTCTTAGGGGTATAGTGGATGATGATTCCTATAGAGAGAAAATACTTCAACAACTTGAGATGCTCGATGAATGGTGTATAAATACCCTCGTATATATTCAAGCATATCATAAAACTTTGCAACAAAGCTACAATGATAAGGTTATTCAATGTTCCTTCTCGGTAAGGGATTTAGTCCTTTACGAGAATCAATGCAACGCGAATGCTTTACCTGAGGAGAAAGGAAAATTCAGCCCTAATTGTCTTGGACCATACATTGTTGTCGAGTTCTATAGATCAGGTGCTTACAGAATAGCAGATGTGGAAGGGACGCCTCTCAAGGAACCCATAAATTCTATGCACCTTCGTAGATACTATGCCTAGTTCTCTCTCTCTCTCTCTCTCTCTCTCTCTCTCTCTCTCTCTCTCTCTCTCTCTCTCTATATATATATATATATATATATATCTTTTTCTTCAAAATTGGGTAATAATGTTAGCATGTCTTCATTAAAGTATGCAAGATTAAATGATGTTATATTGTTTGGTCTACATTACTTCATTCTTGACAAACATGTTTTATTACTTTATTGTGTGTCTCGGATTATTTCATGTAAATTGAATAGATTTACATTTCATATGTGCTAGCATATTATACAATTTCTTATGTGTTAAGTGGATTTATATCATGTTGTGTTTAATTAGAGTTAATTAAATTGCATTTGTCATATAGTTATTCGGCTTATTACATTCTTCTTTTACATCATCAAAGTAGCATTTAATTAAATACTTATTTATTTAAATCACACATGTATCAATTAAATCATGAAGCATTGAGAAATCAATCACATGGAAATTAAAATTAGACATACATGTTCATTACTCAATATTTTATTTTTAATGTAAGAAATGCATGTATTTCTTAAGCATTAAAATAACATAGCCATGAGTGTCATCATATATACATCAATACATCAAATAATCTCCTATCCCTAGGACTAGTGGTTGGAGGATAATGGCTAGATTCCCCCTCCTGATCTAGTCATGGGGGTGGCCCCATGGGGGTGTATCATGATACAGATTGTGAGTAACTCTACGAGGATCTCCTACAATCCCTCTCCATCATGATCCCATGATATGTAGTTGCCTCTATCTGTGATGTTGCTAGGTCATGCTCTGTCTATCGTAATATCTCTCGTAGGATCTCCACCTCTGTCCGAATAGGGGAGAAAAGGTCCTTGTGTCATTTTATACTCCTCTGGGATCTATGCAATATTTGTGAGGAACTAGGAATGTGCACAATCACAATAAGGTTTGTCACTGCATTTTGAATCAGAGAATGCCACTCCTAGATGATAGCTACAAGGAAGAGAGAAATTTTTATCAATAACATTCTATATCCTCAAATCTAAAGTAAGTAAGATACATAAGTTAATCAATAATAGGACACCTTACCTGGATCTCCCTCTCGCCAGTAGGGATTGTGGACAATGACTGCCTGAAACTGGGACTCGCTAGGATCTCCGCACTCATATTGTCTTTGTACAAGAGGTGTTGGCCGATGGGGACTAGGATCAGGACCCCTTATAGGGTCCTTCTCCGCCTGAAGTCTGAGACTTGGTGGATCTAGGGCTATGGTATCCTCCTCAAAGTGATGAGGAATTGCATCTTACTCCTCTTCCTCCTCTTCTTCCTCCTCCTCATCATCCTCATAATCCTCCTTGTCATCTCCACCCTGATCTCCCTCTCTAGTATGAAGATCGTCTTCATCTCTATCTGTCTCCTACTCTCCTGTTTCATCAACCTGATCATCTAAGCCCTCCTCAGATATAGCGGATCCCTCATCGCCCGACTGTCTCCATGGTATGAAGTGTCCTCCAGGGAAATCCACTGGGAAAATGGCTCCAGGGTATGTCCTCCCCCACCATGTGATGTATCTCCGGTGCGCGCCTGAATCATCTCTATAGTCTATTGCTATGTCTTGATCTGGCCTATTTAAATTTGTGATGTTGATCTCATCACTAGTAGGCCTAGGAATGGCTCCTAGCCTTGGCATCATGCGTGTGTGTCGGATGTAGATAGGCACGTCAGTAGGAACACACTGCTCAAACTTGAACTGCCGCCAAACTCGATCAAAGTAGAAGGGAACTACTATGTGGTTGTACTGCCCCTCTAGATAGTTCCTCTACATGATGAACATATGCATGCGTATCCTTGCCCACATGCACATCTTGAGGTAGGGTCTACATATGACTCCACTCATTGTCAATCTATCTAAGCTCAACCTCCAATACAGGAGATCACTGAATCGCCACTCGCGGGTAAGAGGATAAGAAAATACCCTAGCCTGCTCTGGTACAAGCTCTATGGGGGCTTCACCAGGCCTAGTGCAGGTAATATGCTCAAACATCCACACCTGTAGTAGTGTGCATGTCATCAGGATGCATCCCTCTCTAAACACATACTCCCCAAGGTCATGATAGAGATGCGCAAGCATGCTCCGACCCCAAGAGTATACTCTACTATGTCTCTCCATCGCTCATATGGCATAGATGAGTTCTCCATGCATATGTGTGTCACACCCATTAGGACACACGGCTAATGCAAGGGTCATAGTCATGAGTCACCTCACTAAAGGAACCTCACCAGTTGGGTATAGGAGCCAGATGACCATGATACGGCCCCTCATCTCATTGTCTATCACTCTCCCCATAGCATACACCTGTGCTCTCATGTAATCCTCCTCTATTCGGTCGGATCAATATCTCACGGTCTCTCCTCTAATGGGAAGGTGCAGGATATGGTATACATCCTCAAGGGTGACCATCATCTCCCCCATAGGTAGTCAAAATGTTGAGGTGTCTGCATTCCACCTCTCCATCAGTGCCATCAACCTCACAAAATGGAATCAGATGGTCGGCATGGTCATCACATCCCACAAGCCCACTGTATGTAAAAAATTCCTCTCTCTCCTGCTATCAACCTTGGGATCTGCTCCCGAAGGCTCTGAAAGGTGAGACCGATAGTATGCTCATGGATGTATGGTAGTATCTGCAAAACACAAAGAAATTTATCATTAGTAATCAATCATCATATAATCAATGCAATTATTCTATCAGATCTAACATGCATCGCCTGATCCCGTGTCATCGTTGGTCACCCCGAATAGAGACCAAGGCACCTTGAGTGGACTAGGGTGCCTAGATGGGACCAGGGCACAACCTTGGGACCATGGCACCCTAGGAGGACCAGGGTGCCCTAGGACCCCTAGGGGTCCGAAGAGGGGGCCCAGGCTAGGACTTGGTGATGACATCATCAATCCTAAAATTGTGAAAGCACAAAAAAGTCAAATGGAGTCGACGGAAGGTCAACTCACCTCGTCGAGCAGTCAGTTGGTGAGTACGGAGTGGCACAGGATCTCCATCCTCGTAGGTCACTCAGATCGGCATCACGGCATGATGGCTTGTATGTGGGCTCCTCTGCAGTGAATAGTGCCAAAAAGTTAGAAAGTGACAAATGAAGGTGTCACTTTCATATTTATGTGTTATGCACTTTTTGACTTTATGATTTTAAGTTAAAACCCAAATTTATACACTTTTTCTTCAATCTATCATACCTTGAGCTAGGAAGCTCCAATTCTCACATCGTCAGTGGCATTGGAATCATGATTTTTCCCTCTCGCTCTGCGTTAGTTCCATAATGTGCTTGGATGAGAAATCAAGCCTTGCTGTGAGCTTGCTTCATCAAAATATTTATCACAATTCGCTATGGAAAACATGATACCCTATTTCACCTCACTAATAACCAAGTCGAAATAGGGGGTGGGCATATAGCTACCCATGAATTTCATCACCTTCCTTAGTAATCATTAGGTGATTTTGTGATCTAACATGTGGTTTTGTAGGGTGTGGTTCCTAATTGTGTACTATAGATATTGTTGGGGGCCTCGTTCGACAACTTATGGATATATCCCTTTTCAAATGATGTTTACTTTTTTGTGCTTTAGCCTGCATATGCACGTAGCTTCATATGACTGCTAAAGTGGGCGATAAATGTAGTGTCGTAAATTGTACACCCTTGCAAGGGTGGTACAATTTCACACTTAGGTTAGCACCCGCCTTAGTGTGTCTTGCACATTACATTTCCAATTCCCCTTTATACATTTAATTAATTAATTTAATTAAATCTAAGGTCATGTATCATCACTTTACATATTACAAAGTTGGGCCCTTTATCCTAAGAGTGCCCCTTTTCATTTTATTTCTCCAATGAATCATTTAATCATAAACCCTAATTATGTCTTATTTTGATCATTTAGGCCCAATTTTGCATATCAAAACATCTCGAAATTAGTTGTAACTTTGGGGTGCACTCTAATATCATCATATCTAACGGCCCCAAAAATTTGGTGAAAAGTTGGTTGGACAGTGGTGGGAATGCACATGGTCTGCGACCTTTTTCCCAAAATTTTGGGAGAAAAATCCTATGATATAATAATGCTTAACCCTAAAATATCATCAGGAAATTCAAATCCTAGGTTGCCCTAAACATGAAATTAAGATCTAGGGTTTCATACTTAAGAGCTATCTTTCTTCATTTGAAGGGGTCTTCTTCGAAGAATCTAAGAACAATTTTTTGGAGCATTAGAGCCATGTTTGCAGCAAAAGAGTAGATCTTTGAAGTCTTCAACAACATTCAACATTAATCCATCAAAAATTCATCAAGTATCATTTTATCAATTGGGGGCTTTTAAAGATGCAAAAAAACAATAGGAGATCATCGACTGACGATTGGCTTGTACCTCTCCCTTGGGGTTGGGTATGGTTTCAAGTTGTTTCCATGTCTTTTCATAAGATTAATTTTGATTCACATTCATTCTTTAGATCACTTTGCATCATGGATTTAGAGCATTTACTTTTTCAATTATAAGCAATTAGGGTTTACTCTTTAGGGTTGCTCTAGGTTGTTTACTTTCATTCTTAGGATCTTGCACACACATTTTTAGTACATTATTGGCTATTCGTGAAGGTGGAAATCACCAACACAAGGGTTTGACTAAGGAAAAACCATATATAGCCACCCCAAACCCTCTTTTTCAACTTCAGGTACAGATTCAGATCCGAGCGTCGTTGGAAGTTTCAAGACCGGAAGAGCACACAGGGATAGTTTTGGGTTGCCAATCATGGCAGAAACCCCAAGGAGAGGGGCATGGCGCCCTGATCCTACCAAGGATAGGGGCGTGGCACCATGGTCCTACCCTATGTCAGTAGGACTTGGAAAAACAACACTTTGCAGGTCTCAGAATCCCTCTTATCAGTTGCAGCTCCAAAATTGTAGAATCGGGACAGTGGCGTGGCACCCTGGTCCTAGACATTTCTTCTTAGATTTCAGACATAGGTACACCCTTGATTTTTCCTTCTGATATGTACTTTTTAGTAGTGTATCAATTGTTCTTTGATCTTCATTCTCATATTAGGGTTTGCTTGCTTACTTGCTTTCTAGGTTAGATTATATTTTGCATCATTCCTCTCTCTCATTTACAGCAAAGGAATAGAAAACCTAAGAGGTAATCCATGGCTCTCTCTTTCTCATAAGAAATAAAAGATGTGTGTTACCTCCCTAGGCTCTTTCATATTTCATGAGTGTGTATGAGAGTGGGATTAGGGTTTCCATACTTAGTCTCACTTTTTCCCCTACACAGTTGTATATGACTTGATTATATAACTAGTTTTTATGATTGGCATAAATTGATTTGCTTCAAATAACAGGATTCATAAGGGTAAATATTTAAATAATTCCCCCTTCATATTTACTTACTATTTTTATTTTAATATTATATGTTTGATTGCATTCTTAATTCGAAATAATAATAATATATGTTTCACGAGTTGACTATTGAATTCCATGAAAATATAATGGAAAATAAAATTTAAATATCATTGGTTTGGGGGATATATATATATTATTTCATTCCCTTTGGCCAAAAAGAGGAAGGCTAGGGTTTTTCAATATCACTTTCTTGTTCTATTCTTCCCATGAAGGATTTTTGGGGTTCCTTTTTGGGGGGAATTCTCTGCAACTTCATGGAACCTGAAGTCTGATGGTTGCAGTTTGTGTTGGGATCACCAGAGATTTCTGGAAGCCCTTCATCAGAAATTGCCTTCCATCACCTTGGACTGAGGTAGGCCTTTTGATTTCTCATTTTGTTTTCAGATTTCTATGCCTTTGTATCTCATCCGTGTTTGGAATCTATTTGGCGATTGTGAGAATTGATAGTCATTCACATTATTCAGAATAAATTTGTTGATAATAAATTATTTGGGAATGAAGTTTTATTTTGTTGTGTAATCTGTAATAGTTTAGCTGCCCATTTCTCTAATCCTCGAATGATAGGTTGTTGTATTTTTACGGTCTATGTTTGATGGGCAGTTTGTTTGTTGTTTTACCCATGATGTGTGAGATTGTCGTATCTTATTACCCACATCATGGGTCTATCAGTGCTTGTTGCTACCCATTCATTTGGATGCGATTTTAATAGATATTTCATCTCCTCATCATGGAATTCTTCCACGCCTTCCTGTGTGTAACCCATTTTATGGGTGTGAAGTGTTTGTCCCCTTTGCGTGTTCTGCCAATTATTATAAATCCCCTGTCATCTTCTTTTATTTCTTGTTGTATGCCATTTTTCCCACCCATAATGTGGGTTGGCTATGTAACCACCCACATCGTGGGCGTTGGGCATGACCTCACCCAACTCATGTCATGATGGTGGCTTGCACGACCCATGACATCGTGGGTGTGCAACGACACCATGACTTAGGTGTCGTGGCCCCCTGGGGCCTTACGCTGTGATGTTGTAGGGTAACATCTAGTATGGGGTGCCCTGCCAACATTAAAAATAAATAATAAATATAATAAAATAATAATGATTCAAACAATAGTAATAAAACAAAACAAAACTCTTTCTAGTAGAATATATATATGTTGGAGAAACATCATGTCTGTAAAATAGTAGAACTTGAACACCCAATTCAATAGGTTATCACCATTGCCACCTCAAAAACACACTAAATTAGACCCTACAGTTAACTTCAAATACTTACCTGCTGGAAGAGATTTGCGCCCGCTGAAGTGTGGGTGTAAATTCGATCTCTCAGTATTATAAGCTAAGAAATCAATTTATTTTCCAATCAGCTGTTTATAATTCCAAATACATCATTGAATCATTCACTGTGAATCGGCTGCCCAATCCAATGAATGGGAAGCTATATAAAGTTTTGATGCTAGTGGCAAATTTCAGTCCATAATTACAATTTGAATTATTTCCCCCTCTTGTATTGTTTAAGCATGTTTTTTATTCAATAGTTGTATTTTGTGCAATGTGTGATAGTTAATTATTTGTTTGAACAGATCAGAGCGTGAGTTCAATATGTATATATGTTTGCAATCATTGGTAATTATGGGAATGTTAAAGGATTGTTTCAGCTGTGAGTACGTGTTTATTTGTGCTTTAGTCAAGTAATGTTTGGTTAAGAGTTTAATTGTTTTATCGTGTAGATTATTCATGTTTTGGGGAGCCCGCAAGTGATAGCACGGGCTAAGTGTATTTGTAACACTGCCCCACCTTAGTTTTATTGTCTCCTTTTGTAGATGTCATTTCTATGCTATGATTTATGTGGTATCATGGTACCAGAGGCTGTCTTGTTATTGTCATGCTTTGGAATTGCTTCAGTTTTCAGTTGAAATTCTTATTGTTGCATGTGATGCTCTACAAAAAGGATTAGAAAATCTGTTTGATGGCAACACACACAAGAGCACAAGAAACAAACGTTAGTGTTAGCAACAAAAGATTATCCTAAACAGGCATATCAAGAGAGATATTAAGCATGAAATAGAAAGCATATAAACATATAATAAAATAGCTAATCAAGATGCTCATAGTTGCTCCTCCCTTGTTCCTCTCCTCTCCAAGTTCCACATGAGTGTAGCTCTCAGCTTTTAGCACTAGCCATGGATGCCATATGGAGATTCAAGATGGTTGAATATGATAAGAAAATGCTATGCAAGTGTAGATAGTGATGCTATGAAAAAGCTCTATGCTAATACCAGTGTAACAACAATACTCTAATGCTTCTCTTTTGCTTGAGGAGAAGGGTTCTATTTATAGAAGAAATGGGGAAATGAAGGGTTAAGATTGAGTAATCTTAACAAAGGTTAGGATTGAAAGATATTCAATCCATGTGTGACTTTCAACCCAATCCCATGTTGACAAGTGTCACCATGAGGAGGCTTGAGAGGAGAGATAAGGAGCATTAAATTCTTGAGGGGACATGATGGTTACCCTAGTCAAAGAAATAAATGCTTTCAAGAGACACATGGGTTACATGAGGGTTAAGTTAGGGGTCAAAGTCCTTAACCATGGGTGCAAGTGGAATTAACCATTAATGGTCATGTAAGAGCCATAAGTGGTTTGGAAGACTTTAGAGGTTAATTTGTTGAACACACAAAGCATTAATTGATTTTCAAAGACTTTGGAGTCTTTGAGAAGTGACTCCAATTTGCTTAGGAATGTGACAATATTTAGGGGATGGATTAGGTTAATTAGGAAGGGTTTAGAAGAATCTAGAAGGGGTTTAGGCATGCAAGTGGATTTTGTAGGAAAATGCAAGTGGGAGGAATTTTGGTATTTTCAATTAAAATAAAATCATTTATTTCAATTAAATGGTGTAATTTGCATTTGGATAAATATTCAAATAAATATTAATTTATTTAAATGAGAAAAAGGAAGATAAAGCATTAAAATGCTTGAAGACTTTGAGGGAAACCATTAAAGGCTTGAAGACTTTAAGGAAAACCATTAAAGTCTTAAGAAGACTATAGAAGGAAGCCATCAAGTTTGAAGACTTTAAGGGAAACCATTAAAGGCTTAAGAAGACTATAGAAGGAAGCCATCAATTTTGAAGACTTTAAAGCCATCAAGTTGAAGACTTTAAGGGAAACCATTAACGGCTTAAGAAGACTATAGAAGGAAGCCATCAATTTTGAAGACTTTAAAGCCATCAAGTTTGAAGACTTTAAGGGAAACCATTAAAGGTTTCAAGTGGGTGAGGATAAATAGGATTTTAAATAAATAATTTATTTAAAATAGTTGTGCAACTTGCTTTTGTAGGAAAATACAAGTGGGTGGAGGATAAAGGTGATTTAAATAAATTATTTATTTAAAATAATTGTGCAACTTGCATTTGTAGGAAAATACAAGTGGGTAGAGGATAAAGGTGATTTAAATAAATGTTAATTTATTTAAATGTGGGAGGTGGGATTTTGGGGGATTTAAATAAATATTAATTTATTTAAATGTGAGAGAATATTTAATTAAATAAATATGATTTTTTTTATTTAATTAATGGTCTAAATTTGGTTAAGTGATTTAAATCAAATAAATTGAATAATTTATTTAATTAATAGGAGAATAGGGTTAAGATGAATTAATTAAATATTAATTTAATTAATTATTAATTGATGGTTAAATAATCAAATAAATACTAAGTATTCATTTAATTAAGTGGACAGATTTATGTGACTACAGCATGATTTATGGTGTTTTGCATACCCTCATGATGATTCATACCATGAGAATGAATATTGCATACTGTTGATTTTGGGACAGCAAGAGTAGAGACCTTGTTGGGATATGTGGTTTATTGAACCAGAGGCTCACTTTGTATTTTACGTTGACGTCTAAATCCTCATGAGCATATGTCTATGTATGGAATGCGGTGATGGGATGTTTTATTACAGATTTTACTTTTGTCTAGAACCTCTTGTGTTTATTTTTGGGTCCATGTAGAGGGAGTGGGCTCCTCTACGATGATCGAGGAACACGGGAGATGGGATATCATGAGGTTCCTTGTAAGGATGCATGAACTCTAGTCCCCTTGTGCACAGTGGAGTTTACCTGGTACTATAATCAAGTGATAACTAAATAAAATTAATTGGGTTGGGTAGTTAGATAATTTTAATAAAGATAATAATTTGATGATGCCTCATGACTCAATCCTAGGGAAGATGTTTTAGGATGAGCATGAGAAGGCCATGGAGATGGCAAGCCAATCTCCCTTGGACTCCCAAAGGTTGAGATGGTTGTACATGCCCTTAGGCTAGTGCCTTGTGTTTTCTTGGTTTGGCATGCAATGACACTCCCTCGTACATGTGTTCCCTTGAGTGTTGCCTTCACATTAATGTTGGTATTGCATCAGCCTCTGGGAGCTTTCTTGATTATTATTGCATTATGTGGGTCCACGTGTGTGTGCTTGTGTGTGTGGAAGTGTGTGAAAGTTCTTCTTGATGTTAGTCTTTTGGTCTTAAGTGTCAACCTAGCTTAGAGTGTGTGTTGGGACCTAGCGACATCTCCTAGCTTGGGGGGTGGTTCCTTGTAGGTTCCACATTGGTCAGGTGGTTGGAGCTTTTTTCCATTGGGGTTTTCCCCTTTTCATGGATGCACCTCTACTTGCATGGATTGGATCTTCTTTCATGCTCATTTTGGATTTTTGGAGCAAATTTATGTAATGATGATTTCATGATTTGTGAGATGTTCTTCTCTTGTATTGGAGTAGGGATATTAGAAAATTGAGATGAACTCATGGATGTATTCCTCATGTATTCATAACATTTGTTGTAGACATGTTTGTTGGAATTTGTAAGGAATCCTTATGTAAGTACGAAGATGTAATTACATGTTTGTACATTGTAATGTATTATTGAAAGCCATGTGATCTCGATTGGAAAACATAAACTTATGTAATGGAATGGTTTTGATTATGTTATAATGTAGATTTGTGTTGTTAAGTAAGAAGTCTCGTGATTAAGTAAGTTAGATCAGCAAGTAGACTATCATATGGCATTTTTGTGTTAAGTATATCATGTTTAGATGCATATGGATAGGAATCATGTGGCAATAGTAGGAAATGCTCTATTTACTTTAATTCTGTTAAGCTTGGACAATGGAACAAACTAGTATGTAGCAATAATGGAATCTCATATGTATGTTGATGCTAAAGGAGTAAGAAGATCATATTTTATTTATGTTGTACCTAGACTTGCATGATGTCTCTTAAACTATAAACAATACGACTATCCATATTAGAACATGAACACATGTGATTCATCGAAGATTTCATCTAGCATTATGATGTCTAAATCTTCCATATGGCTGGAAACTACATTTAAACATAAAAGGCTCAATATTATTAAGCACACTTAATGATACGCATGCAATAAGTGAGATGGTTGTTATTAAGTAACTAATGAGTAAACATAGCCTATACGCATATGGCAGCATAGAAGTAGTATGTAAGCATGTATACCATGCTAGGAATTAGATGGTATGGTTTAATTGTTATGTATTATGTGTATGGGCAGCAACATAGTCATTATTGTCATGATAGTATTAAGCCATGTTTACCATGTAGCGACTTATGCATGATAGTTTATGGGTGAAGTATTGAGTAGATGTCTTATACTCGTAGGTGAATTGCATCATATAATAGTCTATTTGCATACCTTGTTAGAAGGATTGTAGAGTTAGAAGTATCAATGCAGTAGTAAGTTATAGCATGTTACCTTTGTTATGCAATGGGATCATAAACATGTAGGAATGAATGGTGTTGGTTCTTAGCTAGTGCTAGTATTTGGGGGGATGCATCTCATATCTAGTAGTGATAGTGGAGCATTGTTGATGATAGGTTGCATTGTGAGTTTAAAAGGTAACATATTTATAGTATGTCCTCATGTGACGATATCGTGTTAGAGATTATGTGTATGTGCATTTGTAGAGGTGTTCAATGGTGAGTTGGATCAATTTTTGCGTAGACAAGAACTTGCAAGATGGTAGTGAATCAAATGCACTGGTCATAAATCCTAAGGTTGAAGTGGATTTTTAGTGACGTCAACTACCCTAGGGTGCTATGTGATTGCGTAATTTGATTCCGTTTATATTATGAGCATAGCTAGATAATAACATTAATGTGATACATTAAATAAAGATTAAGTAAACTAATTGTAATACACATTGCCTAGTATGTTAAGCAAGACCTTAATTAGTAAACAACTAAAAACAAATATTCCATTCTTTTAAGCTAATTGTCGTTAAATCCCTAGGGTTTATTGGCGGGCGCTACACATGCTTATCAAATTTATCATGTCTATCCTATTTATCCATTCTCTCCAGGCACCTAGAAGCAAAATGTCCTATCTTATTGCAAGAGAAACATTTCAGAGGCAGTTTTCCATCATACTTACTAGCTCCCTTAGGCAATATTCAAGCAATCAATGCTTCAATCTCATCCAATTCTCTTTCTTTCTCTTCCATCTCTCTTCTCTATCTTTCATATCTGGATATTTTGTATTCTTCAAGATCGTACTTCTTCTTTCTGGATACAGATGCTCTAAATGTTGTCTCAGACTTTCCATGCAATTCACCAAACTCACTCACTTCAAATGCAGCAATCTTTCCAACCAACATATCTCTTGCTACAGTAGTCACACTCTAGATCTCATCAATAGAAGCTACCATATGTTTGTAAGCAGGAGGTAAAGATCTCAGCACATTAGCAACAATTTCATCTTCTTCAAGGGTTCCACTGACATGTCTAATACCTTGGACAAGATTATTCACCTTACCCATGATAGTGTTTATGTTCTCATCTTCACTCATCTTCAACATCTCATATTTCCCTTTCAAACTCTGTAATTTAGCAACTTTGACTTGTTTATCTCCTTCATATAAGGTTTCAATCTTCTCCTAGATCTCATGTGCAGTTTGAAGTCCCATTACATTAGTCATCTCTGAATCAGTCAGGGCACTTAGCAATACTTCCTTCACTCTAATGTTATTTTCAACTTCCTTGATCTCGTCAGCAGTAACCGGTCCATTCTGACAAACAAAATAGGCATTCTTTGTAATCTTCTAGTAATCTTCTCCAAGACATCTCAAGTGCACCTCCATTCAGTTCTTCCATATAGCATAATTACTTCCATCAAATCTTAAACACTCCTTCTTAAAGATAGCACCTCCAATTTCCATCCCGAATCTCCTCAAGCAGTTAAGATTTTTCTGGAGGATCTCTCTCTAATACCATTTGTTGGCAACAACAATTAAGGAAAACTGAGAGGGGGGGTGAATCATTTTTCACCTGATCTACAAACTTAATGACAAATACAAATCTGATAAACTACAACAACAACAAAGATAAGAAAATAGATATCACAACACACAACACCAAGATGTTGACGTGGAAAACCCGGTTAGCAGAAAAACCATGGTGGGAACCTACCCACAATAAGATGATACTCTAAAGTAGTATGTAAAAATATTACAATGGGGAATGCACATGCATTCAGTCACACTGCCTAGAGCTCACTGCTCAACCCTTAGGGAAGTCTCATTGACTTACAACAAGATTCAGACTATAATCCAGAAGAAATGAACAAAAAGAATAGCATCTCTAAATGTCTGATGACAATTCCGGTTAAGAAAACAAAGTTTCTCTACAACACCAAGCCCTTATTAATACACCACACCAAAAGATAAATCATTTTGTTCGCACATACACCACTCTCTGATAATGCAGACTCAACCTCGATCCCTAATTTACATAACAATATCACCTATTTATGCAATTCATCAACCTTGACAACAAGGTCGGCTAAACACTCAACTCACAATTATAAAATTATATCATATGATACAAAGATCGACCACCGAACTAATATAATGATATACATAATATAACCTGGACCCAAATCAAATTTGTAAATGCTCATCTCCACTAGTAATCACACCAAGATCAACCGCAACACGCTACACCACCAAGAATACTACATAACATGAAGAATATCACCAGATCAGAAAAATCACCAAAAACTTGCAAAAAATCAATGCACATCATCAAAAGAATAGGACACAATTAGGAAACACCAGCAAGCACGTTAGAATCATCAAAAATAGTTGCACCAAGACCACTTATCAAATCTTCATCGATATACATATTAACCTCAAGAATACTCAAATAGTAGCAACTGTCATGAAGAAAGATAACTTGCGAGGCACCAACTCACAAACCATTTGAAATGAAGATACACAAAACCATCCCAAAGATTATCTCAAAAAATAAGCTCAAGATCTAATCACACCGAAATATACTAGAGGAAATATTGAACCCTACAAAACACTGATTAGAAAAAAAAACTACAAACTGGATCATATGATATGATCAATTAAGCTTTTCGGATCACCAAAACCAATACAGAAGAATGTAATAATACTAGAAATACTTCATACACCAAACATGATCACAATAAACCAATCTGCAAGATCAAGAGTGGGAATATATTGGCATACATGACAACAACATATCCTAGCAGCAACAATGTCCAACACCTTCACTTTAGGTTGATTGGAATCATTTCTCACTTGTTTGTCCCTTTTTCCATATGGATTGCCTTGTCAACTTAGAGTTTGGCTTCTTATCGAACATGTTAACAGTTTGACTAATGAACTATAACATGTCACAGAGATGTTCATGCACCATGCTAGTGTCTTGAGAATATGTCATTCTGCAGGTGGCCATTTTAGAATTACACTTGCACCTGGAAGAGTTCATAATGCCTTTGTCCATGACCATTAAAATCAGGATTCTTCCTAGGGTCTATATCTCATACATTTTGTGATATTATTGGGACTTCTTGATCATTTTGGAGACTTCTTGATCTCTTGGCATCTGATCCTTCATCTTTCACAGGTTTTTCCACCATTCAAAGACCACCATTATCATAGTTTCTAGAGAATTTGTGGTGCTAGTGTAGACACCTAAAATTGTCCAGTCTAATTAAATAAATATCTTTATTTATTTAATTATTTTAGACTAATTCTTATATTAATTAAATAAATCTTTATTTATTTAATTCATTCATTCATCCTCTTCTAGCCTTATTTCTCATTTAAATAAATACATTTATTTATTTAAATTTTCTTTTTCCTAAATTAAATGAATATCTTATTTATTTAATTGATCCCACTTCTTCTATTAATTAAATGAATCTTTATTTATTTAATTAATTCATTATCCTTTTCTACCCATGACACATGTCATTCATCTCCTAATTCCTACACTACCTACCCTCTCATTATTTTATTATTTTCTCTACCTACCCTCTAATCCTAGCCGACCATTTATCTTTTACACCTCTTAATCTTATCCCTCCATTTCTTATAGTGTTTTCTATATAAGGAGATGCTTCCTTCATTATCAACCCTGATCAATTGACTACCAGACTACATTAGCATTCGAACTTTCATATGCGATCAAGCCTACTTGCAACCACATTTCCGTTCTTTGTTGAGCTCTTGTGCACATATAAAATCTGAGAGCAAATATATCAAGCAAGATCAATGGAGATAGGAAGAATGGAGATTCAAACCATATTGGACATGTGATGGTATAATCTTTGTTATTTCATTTGATTTGCATTGTCTTAGGTAATCTTCATATGTTATGGTGGATCTTTGTTGTTGTTAGGCTAGGGTTTTGTGGTTGAATTCATTTAGTCTTTCAATATTGTTTATCCACTTTCACCATATACATTTTGGCACGCCCAGTGGGACACTTGTCCCTTTTGCATTTAACATCTCTTGTTGTAGATTTTGTGTTTTTGAAGTTGCAGATCTGACATTTCCGACAACATTTTGAGATTTTCGCGTTTGCGCATTTTGGGATCGCGTTTTTTATTTTATGCCGCGTCTATAATATTTGGAATCGTGTCTACATAGTCAACATTATTTTACCTTTTTTTTGTAGATTACAGGGCTGCGTATGTGTTGTCTAACTGCGTCTGCAAATCATTCAGACACGTCTGTGTTCTTCAATCATGTCTGTGTCCAGAAGACGCGTCTATGTCAGATCTAGGCGCGTTTGCATTTTTCTGAAGCGTTTGTGTTAGTGTTAACCACGTTTGTGTTTCAGCTTTTACATTTCGGTTTCTTTTGATTCAAGTTTTTTCGTCGTTTGGATTTCAGATCTGGTTTATATTGAGCTAACATCTTCTGATCTAGCTAACGAAACTGGTGCAGCTTGTCTTGAAAGCAAAATCATTTTGTCGAAGGCCCCTATTTCACAAAGTCTTTTGGATCTATAATTTACCTAACTCGTTTGCTTGCAGGAAGGGGTGATCATTTCAAACAATCCAAACTACAAACAAATCTTTGTTGCAGGACCTTGACAAGGATTTTTCTTTTGATCTTCATTGTGTGCCTTGTTTTCATAGACTATCAAACACTTCAATTGGTGCACTAAAATTGAACTAGTGTCTTTTGTGTCTTGAGCAATAGCCTCTTTTTGTTTAATCTTTAGAGGGCTCGTCTCCCCGTGTGGTCATTAGGACTACTAGTGAGGAGAGAACGACCCAAGTGGTAGTGAGGAAAACCCACCTCTTCCGAACCACTATAAACAACTGTATCCATAGTGAAAACTATGGATAACATGTGTTGATTAGTTCATACCGACACTATGTCTCCCCATAAACCCGTTTGATCAAATTTATTTGATCATTTGTAGGGTGTAATCCCTACCGGCTGGGAGCCTTCTATATTTACAGAGTTGAAAGTGTTGCATGTATGGCCACACGAGCGGATGCCCTTACTAGCACCTTTTTGTTTTAGAAGCCAAAATCCTTCTAGTTGTTGGGTCAGGAGGTCGGACCTCTAGAGAAACCCACACACATATGGTTCTTAGTAGAGATACAAAGTTCGCCACAGGGAGTTTTCGTGGGGATTGATGCTTGGCTACCCCGAGAAGTGAGAGTCAAGGGTGGAGCTAGTGGGGTCAAGCATCTAAGTATCCGCTCTGAATAGCGTAGTCTCAGGGGAAACGCCACGTGGGATCAACAACTATTGTCTTGGCCAGCCATAAGAATTGTACTTGTCTTATTTTGAACAATTAAACATTCAAGACCAAACATCAAAACATTGTGTCTTTTGTGTCTTCAAGTGTATGCAAACAATTTTATATCAAACAAGACACTTTTCTTTGAGTCATTTTTTAGTCTAAACACTTGAAAACATTGAGTCCTCACCAACATTGTGTCCTCTTGTCATGAAAAACAGTCAAAAATTTCAGATTGGGTCACAACAAGCAACTTCACACATTGGAAAAATTGCACAAAGTTTTCAGAAATGCGTCTGTGTCTAGCAGAATAGGGTTTGTGTCATCTAACCGCATCTGTGAAGGGCAAAAACACGTCTATGTTCTCTTGAGCAACATTCATTTACAAAACCTCAAAAAAGCGTCTGTGTCTAACAAAACCACATCTGTGTCATTAAACTGCGTCTATGAAGTATACAGGCACGTCTGTGTTTAGAATTGAAAAAACTCATAATCCAGAAAACAAAAGCAATCAGGTTCAGAATTCTTGAGCTTCCTAGGTTATCTTTTCAGGTTTTCATATAGCATTCAGCCTATTTCTGGGTCTCACAAAGTTCATCATTGCTTTACATCTTCCATTACATTCACATTTGTCTAAACTTCAGTCAAAAGGTCACTTGCTTGTCCTCATCTTACTTTGTCAACACATTACATACAACAACATTTTGCTAAGTGGTCCCTCATCAAGGTCTATCACCTTTGGGTCTCATTTGGTCTTACTTAGAGTCAAGGTCAACTTACCTCATCAAGAGAAACTATCATCTCTTTGGAAGCCACACCTACTCTACTACATTCATACTTGGTCTTACACTTTGGACATTGCAAGTACACCTCAGGTTCATTTACATTCCATCCAACTCTTGGTCTTCCATACTCTTTTCCATTTTCATCTAGTCTCACACATCTTGGTCAATACCTAGTTCATGGTTGAAACCCGTTCCCAAAAATCTAAGAGAGAAGCTAAAGAAGCTCAAGAGTCCACAAACATGAGTTCTTATGAGTATGACAATGATGTCTTTTTCAATTCTGATCATACTACATTACCTGACATGGATGCCTATAGAAACATTCCAAATGTTGAGAACATGGACACTATAAACAACAATGATACACACAATGATAATGTGGACAACTTTTCTGTGCATTCAACAGAAGTGGAAGACTCCATTATGGATCCCTATTTCAATCGATTGTTCAAGGAAATTGTTAGGAATCTCATAGATATTGAGAGGGGGGGTGAATCAGTATCTAACCGGTAATTAGAATTTCTCAACTTAAAACATGCAGAACATATTATAACAGTGTACTGGTATGCAAGAAATAATGCAATAAACAAAATTAAAAGCATCCACATGAAAGGCACACCATGACACAAGGATTTAACGAGGAAACCCGGTGTGGGAAAAACCTTGGTGGGATTTGTGACCCACAATATCCACTTATTGGCCAATAAGAGAATATTACTTACAAGAGGGGTCTGCACATGCAGGAAAGCCAATTGCCTAGATCTCACTACTTAATGGGAGGTCTCACTAACTTACAAAGTGGATTATACAAATCCAATATGTTGTACTGCTTTACAATAGCATCTATAATGCCTGATCCAGTACCGGTTTCTACTTTGTTCTTTACATAAAACCTTTAACCTATATTTAGCATAATAGGTCTGCCTAATATCTTCTTTTTCTTCGCTTCCATCACTTACAAAATGTCTACAATGATCTCTCGTATATATAAGAGTCATCTTACAACTTGCCAAGTCGGCTTACAAAGTTTTTACAATAATAAACAAAATATAATATAACAAAAATCTTGTCGGCCTTTGTGCTGGTATGCTTCCTTTCTCTGTGTCGGTGCCAGTGGTCTGAGTGTCAGTGTAGAGTGTGATTTGTTGATGTCAGTGAACTATCTTGTTGGTGTAATACCTTGTTGGTCTAATACCTTGCTGGTGCCATAGGATTATAAGGTTTCCATCAATGACAAAACCTTCAATCACATACAATGTCTCATTGGAGTGTGCATATGCCAACAATCTCCCCCTTTGGCATTGATGGCAACACTCATGAGAAATTTCAAAAGTGTATCCAAAAATGTAAAGTCAAAAAAATGTTACCAAAAATGTGTGCTCCCCCTGAGCATATGATTCCTGTGATATTGAATTTTCTCATACCACTACTCCCCCTTTGGCATCAATGACAAAGGTTGTCAAGATGTCAGTAGAGTTTGTAGTTTCATCCTTGTAACTGGGTAGTTACAATTTGAAATAGATCCACCAAAATCAAGTTTATACTCTCCATAAACTTTTTACTGTCTCTTATTGCTATCTCTGTTCTTTTAACTATACCAGTGAGGTGTTGCATATGCTCTGTCGGTGTTTTCTGTCCCTGTATCAGTGCCTCGGATATTTCCTTCCGCAATGATGCTAGATAGTCCAATCTCGGACTTAGTTTTAATCTCAAATGCTTTTCCATATTCACTATTCTCTCCTTTTCTCTTTCTAATTTAAGTAACTCTTCCTCAAAATTTGTTATCCTTTTCTCAAAAACTGATAATGTATCAAGTGAGTTAACAAAATTATCAACAAGTTTATTGATTTCATCCTGTACCTTGCTTATTTTCTTATCTATGTCTACTGTCAAAAAGTTTGTCTTGTAGGTGTCCTTGTACAGAGTTTTGTATTCCTTTAATAAGTTGCACAGTTCCAGTAAAAGTGTTTCAAATTCCCTAGTACACTTCTTTATCTGATCTTCAAAGAATTTTTGCTTTTCAATTTCTACCTTGTCCTTCAATGTCTCTTCCTTTATTTTCTCAATGTTCTCAGTGATGTATTTACACAAGGTATCAAGTTGTCCTAAAGAATCTTTATTGTCTATACTACAGTTAGGAGCCATTACCTTCAAAATTGGGATTGTGACATCTATAGCTTTATAAGCCTATGAACTACAATCTGTTATCCTTTTGATTGAATCCACAAGTACTTCAGTTACATTTGTTGATTTGTGTCCTGCTGAGGAGGAACCAACATTCTGAATTCCGTCGATGGAGGAAGTAACCAAGCTTGTTGTGACCTCTGGTAGGTATGTTTGTGTTTGCATTTCTTTAAGCAATGGTTTGTGTACTTCTCTAGTTGTCGGTTGCACTGTTTCCTCATGAACCTGTTCCTGTACCTATTCCGGAGCCTATTCCTGTTGTTGTTGCTCTTCTTGTTACACTGTCTCAGCCTATTGTTCTTTGTCATCTGTCGGTTTCTCTTGTGTTCTATCAGTTTGCTCAGCTATTGATGGCTCACTAGCCATTTTAGTCTTACCAATTATATCTTTGTCTACCACAATGTTGATCTTTTGTGTATCAACATCTACTGTGTATAATACTTCAGGATTAGGATTGACATCCTCTACATCCATACTTTCAACTGCCGGTTGATCTTTTGTAGTTTTTCTTACCGGTGATGTAAAAGGAGGTGGGGGTAAGTTGTCTTTTACTTTGATACTCAGAGGTCCACCAACCTTTCCTTTTCCTTTGTCTCTTTCTTTCTGATATACCTTTATGGGTTTGGGGTTCATGTATTCTTCATATTTTTATTTTTCAACTAGGAATATATCCCATCCATTTTCTGTCTCTTCAGTCACCTCATTGACTCTTCCAACCATTAATGCAATGTGTCGGTGTGTAATAAAAAATACTGACTGGTTGGCTTCAGCAATTAAATCATCAATTTCTTTAGGTGAGTTCACTGGGTACACAGCAAGTAGCTTTTCTATCTTTATTTTCTTGTCAAGTTCTATTACTGCTTGCCTCCTTGCTTCCAGTATTTTGAACAGTTCATCTGGTACTTCATCTACAACTTCCATCAAAAAAAATTTATACATGTCCATATGCAATATAACACTGTTTTCTACTTGTTCTTTTTCATCTGCAGTCAGAGTGTCATACAATTTCTCTATATTCTTCAGTTTCCCTTCCTCTGTAATTTCATTCAATAGTATGTCAAGAGGAGCCAAGTTTTGTTTTGTTCTCTTCCTCTTCTTGGGTGTCAGTTTCTTCTTGGGTGTAGTCTTATTAACCGGAGATCTCACTGCTTGTTGTTTTTGTCTTGTCCTCCTAGGTGAGGGTGTGGTTTCCGGTGAGGGATCTATTTTCCTTACAACTCTTTTGAAAGCTGGAGGCATGTCACTCTCCAAAGAAGTTCCTACCGGTGATAGATGAGTCTCAGGTTGTAGAGTTCCTAGCTCATCCTCAGTGATACCGGTTTGCTTTAACACATCTTCTTTAATAGCCTTTGCTTGTCTAGAGCCTCTTCTCACAACTGCCTCAACCTTTTTCACTCTCTTCTTAGATTGTATTTGTTTTTCTATAGTCTCAGCACTACCAAATACTTCTTCCTTTGGTTCGTTTGGTGCTTCCAGAAGTTCTTTAGCATAAGTCTCAATTATATGATCATCTGTCTCATGCCCATCTCTGTTACCCAGATTGTTCTTGGGATGACTGCTTCCATCCATATTTCATCCTTTTTTATTACAAAACATATTTCATCCTTATATTTGTCAACAATATTTTGTGATAATCTGATTCTCTTCTTCATTTTGGTCTTAAGTGCTTGAAAGTAATCATGGATATTGTTTTCCTTATCTTCTCCCATATTGTTGAATAGTTATGTTAGCTGTTTACCTACCAGTATATAAAATCCAAGTTCTTTGTAGCCTATACTGAGAACTTGTTTGGTTATATGTAGCATCAAACATACTAGCAGATTTCCAAACCTAAAATTTCCTTTCTTATCCTTCTTAATATTGCCTAGGTTGTCAATTAACTAATCCTCCAACCACTCACATATATCAATCTTTACATTATCTGTGATCGTGTCATAAGCACTCTTAATGCATAAACTTGAAACTAAATTGAGTCTATTTGCATGAGTTGCCTTATACCCTAATATCATGCTAATAAACCTTACATTGTTGTCAGTTACATCATTGACTCTTAAGGACCTTTTATTAGATGTAGCACCAGTTAGCTTAGTAACTAGGTCATTTGAGACCTTCTTGGTTTTGTCTGGCCTTTTACCGGTGGATGCTAACCTTGTGACAGCTTTCACAGCTTCCTTGGTGATTTTGTGAATTGCATCTAACCAGAAAAATTCACCATGTAACCTGCTTAAGACTATCCTAATCACATCCTTGGGAAATTTAGGAATGCAAAGGATTTCAGTAAATCCTAAAGTTTCAATGATTTTATGTTCCGGTTTCACATTTCTGGAATTATCACATATGACAGATTTATGCATAGTTTTGATCTCTTCATCTCCCAATTCCTCTATGTTGCAGTGAATGTAAATTTTGGGGTCTTCAGCATAAACAACTCCTTTTGGTATTTGTGAGAAAGCACCTATATTGGCATCTTTCTTTGCTACCTCGGGAACTAGTTGAAATATGGGCCTAGGGCATTTTATAACCTCAACTACAGTAGGGTTTGCTATATATTCAAGTGCAGAGGTGGATGCCATGATGATAAATACCTTTTTCTATCTTGGATGGATTGATTGCTTGAAGTGATTCGCCTCTTTGCTTGAAATTCCTTAGCTCTGCAAATTTCGCACTCTACGAATGTTTGAAATCACAGTGAAATGAAATGGAGCCAAAACCACAAATTTATAGTGTTTATTTGTCATCTACCACATTTAATGCATGCCAGTTAAGTATTCACTTAACATTGTCTGTCGGTAATGAAGTAATTTCCAACTTCTCATCTCTAACCGAGGGAATAATAGCACGTGTCATTAGATTGCCAAACCCTCAAGGAAACTTTCTTCAATTTGATGAAGAACTTCCTGCCGGTGGAGCACTACTCTATCCTGCCAGTGAAGCATCACTTTGTCCTGTCGGTGAAGCATTGATTGGTTCTACTGGTGGAGGAGTATTCCCAACATTTAGATCAGTTTTTCTAATCCATTGTTTTGAGAATTATTTCTTAACCTCTTCAACTTTTTCTTTACCTTTCAAGCTAGAACTTTTGTTGTCTGTCGGTGATCCTTTACTTCTACAAAATTTTGCAATATGCCCAATCTTGTTACATGCATAACAAGTCACATTATTCTTCTGAATAGCTTTCCCATAACCTATGCCAGTTTGTGTTCTGCATTGATTAGATAACTGTCCAAATCTTCCAAAAACATAACATCTCACATTCATTCTGCAATTTTCAGAGTTGTGACCAACTTTGTTGCATTTTGAACATTGATCGGTGGGTGTGTTGATATTCTGATAATTTCTAGATCTACATTCATTTTCTCTATGACCATACTTATTATAGTTAAATCATTTTCCATTGAATTTATAAGTATTAGGTTACCTTACCGGTTTGTTGTGATCCTGTGTGTTTGCAGTACCAGAGCTTTCACCAACTTCAAAGCCAATTCCAGAAGTGACACCTTTAGGTTTTTGATTCTTCAGCAAGTTACCAAGTTCCTCTGAGCTTTTCTTGAATTTTTCTTTATGTTGATTTGCAGTTTCTAGTTCTCTTTCTAAGACTTCTTTCTGTCTCATCAGTTCATTGGAGTCATTCTGAGTGTGCATCAGATTTGTCTTTAATAAATCATTTTCATAGCTAAGTCTTGTGTTCTCATTTGCTCATCACTTAGTCTTCTGGTCAATTCTTCTTCATTCTTCTTCCTATCTTCAATCTCTTTACAAAATCTCATAGTCATATCCTGCATCTCATTCTTTATAGTTATGTTCTCCAGTTTCATCTTACTTAACATATCATTAAGTGATTCCTTTTCATCATTCTCTTTTGCATCTTTTCACAAAGTTCTCTTCTCTTGTTTCTTGAAATAGTAAGATTCTCTTGAAGTGCTTGAATGATATCCTAAGCTGCTTTTAGATCATCTTCTAGTTTGATATTTTTCAATTTTTTTGTATCATAGTCTGAGAGAGCTGCTTCAAGTTGCTTCATCAGATTTTCCATCTTTACCGGTGTCAAGATCTTCCTCAAGTTGTTAGGCTTCTGAAAATAGAGGACAAAGCTCTGATACCAATTGTTAGGAATCCCATAGATACTGAGAGGGGGGGTGAATCAGTATCTAACCAGTAATTAGAATTTCTCAACTTAAAACATGCAGGACATATTATAACAGTGTACCGGTATGCAAGAAACAATGCAATAAATAGAATTAAAAGCATCCACATGAAAGTCACACCATGACACAAGGATTTAATGAGGAAACCCGGTGTGGGAAAAACCTCGGTGGGATTTGTGACCCATAATATCCACTTACTAGCCAATAAGATAATATTACTTACAAGAGGGGCCTGCACATGCAGGAAGGCCAATTGCCTAGAGCTCACTGCTCAATGGGAAGTCTCACTAACTTACAATGTGGATTATACAAATCCAATATCTTGTACTGCTTTACAATAGCATCTATAATGCATGATCTAGTACCGGTTTCTATTCTATTCTTTACATAAAACCTTTAACCTATATTTTGCATAATAGGTCTGCCTAATATCTTCTTTTTCTTTGCTTCCATCACTTACAAAATGTCTACAATGATCTCTCTTATATATAAGAGTCATCTTACAACTTGCTAAGTCATCTTACAAAGTTTTTAAAATAATAAACAAAATATAAGATAACAAAAATCATGTCGGCCTCTGTGTCGATATGCTTCCTTTCTCTGTGCCGGTGCCAGTGGTCTGAGTGTCTGTGTAGAGTGTGATCTGTTGATGTCAGTGAACTATCTTGTCGGTGTAATGCCTTGCCGGTGTAATACCTTGCCGATGCCATAGGATTGTAAGGTTGCCATCAATGACAAAACCTTCAATCACATACAATGTCTCATTGCAGTGTGCATATGCCAACAGAAATAATGAGGAGAGATAGACAATACTTCTTACAAGTGATGGCACAAAGTGGAGCCAAGATCCCCCATGATTTTGACATGTCTCAAATAATGGAAAATCGACCTTTGCAACAACCTCACATTAACATGGATCAAAGGAGGCCTTATAGTGGAGGCAATAGAGGACCACATCTTGTGCCTAAATCACCATCATCTTTGTTTCAAAAACTAGAGGTCCCATACACACATAGTCAAGCATATGATACTCACCTTCGCAGACCATTATGGAAGTCTTATGCAGAAAAATATACTCAATCACATACCAATGCTAAGGACCAACCACCAAAGCAATTGGATATACAAAGGCATGATCAAAATTTGGACACAAGGAAACCCCATCTCAAATTTGGGGGCAACACACTAGAACAAACTCATGACATTCTTGTAGAGTATGGTATACATGGACAAAATAGATATTCCATTCCTCATCATGACTCTATACCAAGTGGTCCATATACGCAGCATCACTATAGACCTCCTCCATATGAACATGTGTATGATCAATATCATCCATATATGCAACATCCTCCTCCTCCACCCAGCGCCTCAAGCATGGGGTATGGTCCAAGAAGTCGGTCTCCACCTAAGAACAATTTGGAATAGCAAATTAAGGACTTACAAAAGAAAATGGAGGACATAAATACACTGAAGCCAACTTACACAATGAGAGACATATGTCCTTATCCATTTGACAAAAGCATTACAATGCCTTCATTTCCTACACACTTTGTGACACCTAAGTTTGATAAGTACAGAGGAAAAGGGGATCCTAAGGCACATATAAGATAGTTTTTCACAGCTTGCATTGAGGTAGCAGCAGAAGAGACATATTTGATGAGATTATTCCAAAGAGCTTAGGTGATCAAGCTATGGAATGGTTCTCCCAAATCCCACTTAGAATTAAGTCATGGGGTGACTTAGCAGAGGCATTTATCCAACATTTCTCATACAACATAGAGACAGTCATATCAGTCACTACCTTGTGCAACACCAAGAAAAAGGATGGAGAATCTTTTTCATCATTTTTACAAAGATGGAGAAATCTAGCTAGCAGATGCTCTTGTGAAATTCCTCAAAAACAAATGGTAGAGATGTTCACCTAGAATGTTAACAAAGACATTGTTTATGACTTGAGAAAAGCTTGTTTGTCCACCTTCAAGGATGTTATTGAAAAAGGCTTAGAAATAGAGAAGGTCCTAATTGAACAAGGTGTCATAAAAATATTTAAAGAGAACAAAGAGGACTTTAAAGGAAAAGACAAGCCAATATTTTGGAATAAAAACAAGAACACAGTCAATGATGGTGTTGTTGATGCCAATACAGTACGACCCAAAATTGTTTTTTCGGGATCAAGCTCTACAAACAATCAAGTAAATACTCAAACAACTTCAAAGTCACGGAGGAAGTACACTCCATTGGGAGAACCACTAGAGTCGATTTTCAAAAAGCTAGTGGCAAACAAAATAATAACAATTCCAGATTTGCCTCCATATGAGCCAAAGGTCAAACCAAATTGGTGGAATGATGATGAGTATTGTGAATTTCATAAGAGCAAAGGGGATAAAATAGGAAATTGTCATCAACTGAAGAACATCATACAAGATCTCATTGATAGAGGTGACATTGAGATTGAGGGACACTCATCCAATCAAGAACATGAGATGTTTAAGGAACCATTCCCAAAACATGACAAGGGAAAAGCTAAAGCCACAGATGATCAGACCAACTATACCAGAGTATCTTATAACTATGATTTAACTATCAATCACATTTTGATGGACAATTATGTCTCTACCATTATCATCAAGGACAAAACACCTAAGAGTTCTACCCAAAGACCCAAGATTGTCCTAAAAGGCAGTGGATCTTCTTCTGAACCTACCTCTAAATGTAATGTCACAACTCGTCGAGGTAAATTCACCTTGCAAGGTGCTCCAGCTAAAAACACCACTTACTCATCAACCAAACCTGAGTATGACCTTGTAGAATAGTTAGGGAAGACACCCACGCTTATCTCCATCCTTGAGCTCTTACGCATATCCCCCACACATAAGGCCATTCTTGACAAAACTTTGAGAGACACTTCCATCCCCACTGATCTAAACATGGACCAATTTCAAGCTATAGTGGGATACCTTTTCGTTCCACACTCTCTTACATTTACAGAATTTGATGACACCTCTGTGAGTCGACCACATAATGCACCTTTACACATTGAAGCCTTCCTACACAAACATTGAATAAAATGAGTCCTGATAGATGCAGGATCAGGTCTAAACATTTGTACATTGAGCACTATTAAACAATTGGGATATTCTGATAAAGCTGTGAATTCTACAAACAAAATTACCATCAAAGAATATGATGATGAAGAACGTTCATCCAAAGGCACAGTCACATTACCTCTCAGAGTTGGGCCAGTTACAAAGGATGTGGTTTGTCAGGTCCTAGACCTGGATCTCACATACAATATATTGCTAGGACGTCCTTGGATTCATGTGATGGGGGCAGTCCCATCTACATACCACCAATGCATTAAGTTTCCTCACAATGGAGTTGAAATAACGGTTAATGGTGATCCCAATCCATTCATATATTGCAATAACTTGAGACCAAAAACTGAGATGATCATTCCAAGTAATAGAGAAGTTGTCCCTTCTTCTGCATACATTGATCCTAAATCATTAAAATCTTCGACATCAAAACAAGGTGAGCTTAAAGGGAAATATCAAGACAAAGGCATGGGTGAATACACTTTGAATCAAACCATGTGCTTACAACAAGTTATGAGTTCACCAAAAGAATATGAATGACCACATCCTTCTAAATGGGTATCCATCATTACACTCAAATGGGATCCTACTATCTTCCAAAAGTGGGGTAAAGTGGAGGAAGAAGATTTATACAAAATTCTTTACAAAGATCTTGAAAAATGATACACAAGATGACATCAACATACATTGTGAAAAATATGGAAAAGGGTTCAAGATCCTACAAAAATTTGGGTATGATGGAAAAAGTCCTCTTGTCTTAAGAAGGAAGGTATCATTCAACCTTTGCAACCCGAATTGACATTCAAAAAGGAACGCTCGAAAGGACTTGGTTTTATGTCTTCCAAGGTAAACATTTGAAAGACAGAAGAAGCATTACAAATCAAAACTGCCAAAAATCAACAAGAGAATCGCTATTCCACATACTCCAATGAATGGGAATGGGATTCAGATAAATCCTCGAGTGACTATGAACTCATCGAGACATTCAGAGAACCAAGTGAACCCACAGAAGAAGAAGAATTTTATAGAAAATTCAAAGTTGGTCAAGAAGCAACCCCTGAGGATCCCACATAGTCCTTGTCTCTAGGTTCTAGGTTGAAATCACGAAGAATGAGAACACTCGTCCTGGAATGCGCTACTAGTGATGACAATTTGGATTCATTCACAATCAAGACAGATGAGGAGAGTACCAACGATGACCTCGACAACTACGTCAATATACCTGAATATAGCTGCATCATTACCCTTAGTCTTGTTGACTTTGAAAGCATTGAAGGTCTTCCCCTTGTCCACCACCAACTTATTGACTGGGACCATGAAGGACTTATACAGTTCGACACATTCCAAAATGATGAAGCCTTTTTTGACTATCTAGGAATATGAGATGATCTTCCCCCTGGGGACCATAAGGCAGGATACACTATAGAGCTCAACAGTGTGGCATATTTTGGTGAGGATCTTGGGCCTTCCAGTCACAAAAATATAAAAAATAAAAACAAATCAAGGGTCTTATGGTGAAAACCACGTTGTAGTGTTGTCTGACCCCAAAAAAGTAAAAAGAAAGGATGTATCTGAGGGAAAAAACCTCTCTAGGGCACTCGAAGATGGAAGGCTCGACATTCTCCCGGCATCATATGAAGAAAAATCATCTATGTTGGTAGAGAAGACCATCAAAACAAACATTGGTATAGAAGAAATTCCACATAACATATTCCTAGCACATTGTCTAACAGAGACAGAAAGATCAAAGTTCATAAGTTTCTTCACAAAGCAACAAATCAATTTTGCATGGTCATACTCTAATATGCCTGGACTGGATCTGGATTTGGTAATGCATCATTTGACAGTCAAACCAAGGGCAAAACTACTGAAATAGAAATTAAGAAAGATGCATCCACAAGTGGCATTATTAGTCAAAGCGGGTCTTGAAAAATTATTGGATGTTGGATTCATACATCCAATTGACTATCCTGAATGGATCTCCAACTTAGTGTCTGTCAGCAAACCGGATTGTAGCATCAGAATATGCATAGATTTCAGAGACATCAACAAAGCTTGTCCTAAGGATGATTTTCCATTGCCAAATATTGACCTGATCGTAGATCTCACAGAAGGTCATGCGATGTTATCTTTGATGGATGGATTCTCTGGCTATAATCAAATAAAAATTGCATATGAGGATCAATACAAAATAATATTTACTTATCCTTGGGGAACTTTCTGTTGGAATGTCATGCCCTTCGGGCTCAAGAATGCATGCATTGCATATCAAAGAGCCATGACTACTATCTGTCATGATCTCATGCATGTTACTATGGAAGCTTATGTTGATGACCTCTTGGGAAAATCAATAGATAGAGATACACATTTGGACATACTTTCAGTCATTTTTGATCAGTTGGAAAAATACAAAGTAAGATTAAACTCCAAGAAATGTGTCTTTGGAGTAACCTCTGGGAAGCTCCTGGGATTCATTGTCTCAAAAAGAGGAATTGAAGCCGATCTAGAAAAAGTCAAGGCCATCCTAGAGATGCAACCACCAAGAAATATCAGTCAACTTCGATCTTTGCAAGGGAGACTCCAGTCCATACGAAGATTCGTAGCACAACTTGCAGATAAATGTCATCATTTTCAGAACTTGCTACACAAAAACATCAAATTCAAATGGGATGATAACTGTCAATAGGCTTTCCAGATACTCAAAGATTATCTTCTGAATCCGTCAGTCTTGATGCCACCAGTTCCGGATCAACCCCTATTATTATACATATCTGCTACTTCAACAGCACTGGGGACACTCTTAGCACAACAAGGTAATGAGGGCAAAGAAAAGGCAGTCTACTACATCAGTCGCACTTTGGTGGGATATGAGCTAAATTACACACCAATTGAGCGTGCATGTCTCACTGTGGTCTTTGCTTCGCATAAATTATGACATTACATGCTAACTCATAAAACTAAGTTGGTCACAAGGATTGATCCATTGAAATACCGTCTCAATAAAGCAACGCTTACTGGTCGACTAGCCAAATGGGTGATACTCCTGAGTGAATTCGACATTGAATATGTAGATAGAAAAGAAATAAAAGGACAAGCTATCATAGATCAATTAGCAGATGCTCCCATGATAGATGATGCTCCTCTAACTTCAGAATTCCCAGATGAATCCATCTTGGTAGTATCACATGCAAAGCCTTGGCAGCTATACTTTCACGACTCATACACACAGCATGGTGCAGGAGCTGAAATCCTCTTCATCACACCCCAAGGGGATTCCATACCAAAATCATATCGATTATCATTTCCTTGCACTAATAACATAGTAGAATACGACGCATTAACAACTGGATTACGGATTGCAGTTCAGTGAAAGATCCAGGAATTTCATGTTTTTGGGGACTCTCAACTTGTAATTCGTCAAGCAACTGATGACTACCAAACAAAAGATGAAAAACTAATGCCTTACAAATGAATGGTGGATGACTTGAAACAACATTTCACGAAGTTAGACTTTGAGCAGATACCAAGAGAGCATAATCGAGCCACAGATGCCATGGCTACCATTGCTTCGCTGATCAATCTACCATAGAATGAAACCTGCTATGAGTTCTTGGTGGATAACCTTTTGGTTCCCTCATATGAGATCACTCCTACTGAGATGATAGGTGTCGTTGGTCCCGATTCCTAGTTATATGGTTCCATTTTCACATACCTTCATAATAATACCCTTCCTCCTGACTTATCCAACAATCAACGTCACACTTTCATTCGTCAATCTTCTCGATACGTCATCTTAGCCGATATCCTATACCGTCGAGGTTTAGATGGCACTCTCCTTAGATGTTTAGAAAGGGACGAAGCCCAGATTGCATTTCATGAAGTTCATGAAGGGATATGTGGTCCACATTCTAGTGGTCCTACCTTAGCCAATAAAATCATCAGGATTGGATATTATTGGCCCAATATAGAAAAAGACATATCAGTTTGTCAAAAAATGTAAGCAATGTCAACTACATGGAGACCTCATTCATGCGCCAGCACAAGAACTTCAACCAATTGCGACTCCTTGGCCCTTCTGCCAATGGGGACTCAATCTCATAAGCAAGATTCACCCTCCTTCCTCCAATGGCCACAAATTCATCATCACCACCACAGAGTACTTCACCAAATGGATTGAAGCCGTGTGCCTCATACACAAGTCACTGGAAAATAGATTGCTACATTCATTCTCAACTACATCATTTGTCGCTACGGTATTCCGATTTCCATCATCACTGATAACGAGCGTCCTTTCAAAAATCAAGATGTTCATGAACTTTGTGATCACTTCCATATTACCCATTGTTTCTCCACACCCTATTACCCCCAAGGTAACAGCCAAGCTGAGGCGTCTAATAAAATTATTCTTAAAATACTAAAAAAGACAGTCGATGACGTTGGACGCAATTGGCATATACAACTTAATCCTGCACTTTGGGCTTACCGCACAAGCATCCACACACCTACATGAGCCACACCTTATTCACTTGTCTATGGCGCTGAAGCTATCTTGCCTATCGAGGTTGAGTTACCCTCTTTATGAGTCTCTTTGCAAAACATTATCAGTGATGAAGACTACAGGGTCTCTCGCTTACAGGAACTTGAACTATTGGATGAACGAAGACAAACTGGTTTTAATCACCTCAAGGCTTATCAACAACGAATGAGTCGTAGTTACAATCATAAAGTCAAACCTCACACATTTGAGGTAGGTGATTTAGTTCTCAAAGAAAATCCCAAAAAATCAGCAAGACAGAGAGAAGGGCAAGTTCGAACCAAATTGGCTTGGTCCTTACATCATCACAACAGCTTATGGATCCAGTGCATATCAGCTCTCAACCATAGAGGGTGAACGTTTGGAGGACCTTATTAACAGCATGCACCTTCGTAGGTTTTACACATAGCTCTTCAGAATATCCTAATTCAAAAATGCAAAAAAAAAATTAAAAAATCATAAACTATCAAAAATACAAAAAAATCATAAAAATAAAAAATCGTTACTTGGTGAAAACCTAACAAACAGGCGCCTTGTGACACAAAAAAAAAAAATAAAGACAAAAAACATTTCGTCCAACGGTGAAAACCACTTCGGTGGCACCCTGGGCAAGTACCATGGTGAAAACCGAGTCATTGGTGCCATGTGTAGAGACATTGTTCCTCCCTCCTTCAGGATTCCATTTCATCCTTTCACTTTGCACACACTCACAACCGTTCCATCCATAATAAACTTACCCATTCCCATCATGGCTTGTTATTGATCTACCTAATATTGGTTAGTCATTCATAATAAACCTCCCTTTTCACTCTTTTCATCCATAATAAATCACCCCCTATTTGTGGCTAAGGCAAATCCTACGTCTCATGACAAGTGTGGAACTGAGAGCATCACATGTTTCGAGGAGTATAGTTTCTTCCAGTTTTCTTCATTCTATCTGCGCACAATCCACAATAAAAGCAACATTTACATTTCCAATCCGCAATAAAGTTTCGTCTTCTTCGCAATAAAGTATCAGTTTCATGGATTCAGTCAATTTCAGATGAGACACAGCAGCAACAATTCAAAAAATCAAATCTTTCAACAAACTCAGACAACATTATGGTTCAGTGCTATCTATCCTTTTGTGAAAGTAAACATTGTGACCACAATCAAATAGACTTATACAAGTGACTAGAGACACTAAACTTGAAAACTACAGTAGATGTTGGTGTCGATTCTTGGTTTTCTTTTGATTTTATCTTTTGGGTGACATGTCTTTTAGCTTTTCCAGGATGTCTCGGACTAAAGATTTTATCTCCAGTATGTCTTTGACTAGAAAGGCGAGGATGGGGTATCGTCACCTATTTTTTTTGTTGTCTATGGATTGTCTCTTAGTAATGATATGACTTGTCCAAGGATATGAGGACACGGTGAGTCTAGTATGAACTGGGGCATTCCTTGTTTGCAACTACCTTATCTCCATGCAAATGGGTAAAATGACTTTTTGGGTCGAACATATATCTAGATTGTCATAACCTACTTGCCATAATAAAGCTCAATGATGATAACGCACAAGAATCTCTTTCACTTTCATATCTTCTATCTTCCATCCCCCTTTCTTGATTGACTTCCATCATCCTTCTTGAGTCCGTGTAGCCTACTATCACACAACTGAGTATAATGATACACCAAAAATATTTGCATTTCATATAGCTGCACCTGCATTACCACATATTAAGCATTTCATAAATACATATAGATATCACAATTGCATCACATCCTGCACACAACACATGTTACCACATCTTACATTTTTATCATGTAAATAGTTATTTGCATTATCATATTCATCTACATTTCATACATTCACATTTGCATTGGCATAACATATAAAAACATAAAAAATCAAAAATATTGTATTTCATTATGTACATATTTGCATCCATATCATAACCATCACATAGAAACATACATCATGAAACATCTCATCACATAGGTAAACATGCATATAGCTGTCGCAAGGATGAATCTCATATATATATATATATATATATATATATATATATATATATATATATATATATATATATAAGTGTCATGATACAATGATGTCAAAATCATATGGCTACAATCACCCGAAGGTGTCATCATACAAAATGGTACAAAACTGATACATAGGGAACCCTCTAAGGCTATGATGAACTACCTCCCTCGGAGCCACCTGGCCTCAACGAAGTTTGAGCCCTAGAAGGACCTGCCCCAGGATCATCTCTCCTATCCCCTCTGTCTGGTGGTGGTGGAGGACCCATGACCCCACCGCTCGACACCTGTCTCCTGCCCCTCCCTCCGGTCGTCGTCGATGTCTGTGATGGTCTATGGAAGCTCCTAGCTCGCTGCTCTGGTGGCACTGCTCCATAGTATAGGTCTCTCCAGTAGCCTATCTCCTCCTCGACCCACAGAACATAGGCGTATCCAGCTCCTGTGTCCTCTGTTGCTTGTCTTCCTGCCCTCGGTGCTGTCTCAGCCTCTATATAACACTGGATAGCTTGATCCCTCTCCTGCTCAGTGTCCCTTAGCTGTCTCCTGAGCCTATCCCTCTCCCGCTCGTGATCCCGGATCTCATCTGCTTGTCGCTAGTAGATCTCCCTCAACTCCAGCAACTCATCCTCCTCCTCTCCCCCCTCACCATGTGGCTGCCCCTGGCCCTATCCCTGTCCTTGTACCTGTCTGGGACCCTATACTTCTGGCACCTGTAAAGGCAATCCACCTCTGCCCCTCACCATGTGAGCCTACCGAGCCTGCCACTCCTCTCCACCCTCCATCTGTGGAGCCACTCTTCTCTCTCCTACTATACCCCGCCTTCTCTGTCGGCCTCTACCTCCGCCATCTCCATCATCATCCCCATCTCCTCCACCATCTCCATCTATCAGCTCCCCTGGATCTGTCAATGGTGGAAATGGATGCTCTGCCCAGTATGCAGTATACTCTGCATCCATCCCTGCATCCTCTATCTCTGGCCACATATCCCAAGGCAAGGGCACCATCTCTACCAGCTACATCACTACCTGATCATATGACAATAATGGCCCGAAGTGTGCCTGATCCCTCACTATTCGAGCATACATCCTGGAAACCCGTGGCATCCGTTGTATCTTGTTGAACTGTCTGCCCACCCTGTCCACTAACTGCCTCTCAAGCACATATGGCGTCTGCCCAATCAGATACCTACTCCTGAATGTATATGGCAGTTCCATTGCATCATCCTCCCACTCCTCGCACTCTAATCTCCCAATCCATGGTTGAGATGTAATCATGTCATACAGATGCACAAAACTACGCCCATGGCCCCTACCTCTGAAATGAATCGGTCGTGTCACTAGCAGATGCTCATATGCCCACACCTGCATCAATGTAACTCCACAGCCTAATCCTGCTAATCTATGGTATACAAACTGATGAAGCTCATAATACAAATGTGCTAGTAGACACGGTCCCCATGCAAATCGGGTATGTTGTGTCACCAGTGTCTCTAGTGTACTCCCCCAACCCATAGCCAATCCTCGCGTCGCCCTATCCAGACAGAGGAACCCACTAATCACTCCTGCCAGTACTGTTGGTAGTGTTAATCCAGTCTATGTCATCATGTCCCATGCCACATGTCCCATGCCACATGTCCAGCCCTCATCTCCAATCCCAGATCCTGGAACACTCGTCTCAATGCATCCCTATCTTTGTCTTGATCGTAAGCAACTAACTCCCCATCGAACGCTATCCACAATATTCTGTATACATCCTCCAAGGTGACTGTTATCTCACCCATCGACAAATGAAAACTAAAAGTCTATGAGTGCCATCTCTTAGCCAGCGTAGTCAGCAATCCCATGTTCACCCGAAACTCAGGCACATACAAAATGTCACAGGCCCATAGCCTAAACCACTGCTCTCTCCTCAACTATCATCTTTGCTCGCAAACTCTAAGTCGATGGGAATCTCTCTCATGACTCCAGCATAGCTAGGTCCTCCTACAGTCAAGCAAATCAACTCTGTCAGCCAAAGTGGCATTCCCTGTTCATCATAATTTGTTGCTTATTATCCTAGTGCTTATATCTATCATATGGAACTCTATCCTAGTGGCACTCCCTGTTCATCACAAAGTGTTGTTGTTTATCATAGTGGTACTTCCTGTTCATCACAAAGTACTGCATTCTTTTTTGTACTCCATGTTCATCACAAAGTGTTGCTCTTTTTAGTACTCCCTATTCATCACACAGTACTATGTTTTGGCATTCCCTGTTCATCACAAAGTGCCTTGATCTATCTTATCCTAGGGCCTCTGCTTGAGTGTATCCTCTTGAGTAGTTTCCTAATTGGCAACATATGTTCTATCACAGAATTGTCAATCCTAGCCGTATTTGCTATCCTAGTCTTCCTTAGAGGACCTGCTTGAGTGTATCCTCTCAGCAACTTATCCAATTGACAGTGTATGTTCATCACAGAACTGCCGATTCGACCTAGAAGACATAAACACACATTTATGACATAAACGCGCTTACATACTGCACATACGCGCCTGCTCTGCACAGACGCGTCTGGCATACATAGACGTGTCTCTGTTCTGCACAGACGCACCCATATAGCATAAACGTGCCTACACAACACAGACGCACTCGCATTTGACACAAACGCCTTTGCATTCATAGACGTGCCTAGCACAAACACAGACGCGCCTCGCCAACCCAGACGTGCCTGGCACCAGCACAGATGCGCCTTAGCGTTTTTTGACCCCGCTTGACATATTCTAAAAAGCATTAAATGCGCTACCTAACATGCATTTATGAAAACATTTATTGTGACAAAGTACGAGGAGGTTTTGTGGTACTCATAGGCTCTCCTGCATCTGTTGGCCTCTGAAATCGGCGAACGCGATCGAATCTGTGAACCAATGCCATCGCTGCTAACTGTTGCTACTCTATTCTCTCTCTGCACTCTGATCTCTTGGATGTGTGGATGACAATAAGGATGTTTTCCCCTCGTAGTCTATCTTATAGACTACCCTAGCCCTAGCCCTAGCCCTAGCCCTAGTCTCTCATGTCAATCTTCGTTATCCCGTGACTCTATCACTCTAGCCTATCCGGTCAGTCCATTCTAGCCTTTCTTTCTTATCGAGAGATTGTCTGCGATCTTTCTTGATATTTTCATCCAATCTCTCGAGGGGGCATATCATTCCCATTTTGGGGAAACTTTGTATCAGTTCATATTATCTTCTTTGAAACAATGCGACAAGCTGCATTGTCTCAAAGAGGGGCAAAATGTAGACACCTAAAATTGTCCAGTCTAATTAAATAAATATCTTTATTTATTTAATTAATCCATTTATCCTCGTCTAGCCTTATTTCTCATTTAAATAAATATATTTATTTATTTAAATTATCCTTTTCCTAAATTAAATAAATCTTATTTATTTAATTGATCCCACTTCTTCTATTAATTAAATGAATCTTTATTTATTTAATTAATTCATTATCCTTTTCTACCCATGACACATGTCATTCATCTCTTAATTCCTACACTACCTACCCTCTCATTATTTTATTATTTTCTCTACCTACCCTCTAATCCTAGCCGACCATTTATCTTTTACACCTCTTATTTTATCCCTCCATTTCTTATAGTGTCTTCTATATAAGGAGATGCTTCCTTCATTATCAACCCTGATCAATTGACTACCCGACTACATTAGCATTCGAACTTTCATATGCGATCAAGCCTACTTGCAACCACATTTTCGATCTTTGTTGAGCTCTTGTGCACATATAAAATCTGACAGCAAATATATTAAGCAAGATCAATGGAGATAGGAAGAATGGAGATTCAAATCATATTGGACATGTGATGGTATAATCTTTGTGATTTCATTTGATTTGCATTGTCTTAGGTAATCTTCATATGTTATGGTGGATCTTTGTTGTTGTTAGGCTAGGGTTTTATGGTTGAATTCATTTAGTCTTTCAATATTGTTTATCCACTTTCACCATATACAGCTAGTTTCTCAAGTGTTAAAGGGGAGTTCTCTCTCTCTTTGTCTACTTGCATGTCCATTATTTTACATTTAGCATATCCATTATCTTGATTATCTACTTTCATCTTTATCATTTTTCATTTCCTTTGCGGTTATTGTATAGGTTGTCCGTGGAGGTGGAAACACCGAAATGGGGATCTGACTAAGGCATACCTCCCCCAGCATTTTCTTTCTTTACTTGTGTGCAGGTTTTGATTGAGTGAAGGAGTCTATTTAGAAAGAGAATTTAATTTTGGACCAATTGTAAGCTTCCAACCACCTTCTCTCACTTTCTTTTAGCTTTTTCGCATTTTGTGTTTATTAGTTTTTTTATTATAATATTATCTTTTTTCCAGTATGATCATGTTTGTGCCTTTTGTACAGTCTCTATACTATGTTCGTACAGAATAGTAGCACATCGCACTAGTGTCCTAGTTCTGCACGTTCATCCCAAAAACAAAGGCTTAGCAAAGTTGTGCAGGAATCTTGTCTATAGCTCATTTACTTAGTTTTTATTTTGCATCCCCTAGCTTACCTTTGACACTAGTTTAAGTGAGGTAGTGGTGGTCAATTCATTCTCTAGAATTAATCATATTAGAGGTAACAAATTCCCTCCTCTATATTTTGGTTAACCTAACGTGAAGCCAATTGCATTATCATTTCTTTTATTACTTTCTTTGTAATTTCATTTAAAATATAAAGTTAAAAAAAAAGATATACATAAATGCACTTCAACTTTTAACAATCCTTGAACAAACTTCCTTCATCACTAAGTATTGTAGAATCCTTGCAACATCATCATAGCATGGTGAGATTTTTGTAGAGCTTATCCATAAGCTTTGCAACTTAGACCACCACAAGAGTTGTTGTAAGAAGGACTACTAGTAAGAGTATTCCTATGAATTGCTACAGTCCTCCTCGGTCAAGTCCAATGTTTAACGATCCACTTCCCGATGCAAATGACTTTATGGCCTCTCACCCTATTAGGACCATGTTGACAGGGAAACCTTCTCCATCTGGTTTGTAATCAAATTCATAGAATAACACCTCGATGAATTCTCCTTCGTCTTCTACTCCTACTATTGATCATGACTTTGCTATCACTATTGACTTTGACCATATTCACATGTTAGAGAACAATTTGAAGGATATTGAGGGTTTCCTAAACTAGGAGAATGTCCTCCTTAGGATGGAAATGTTGCAAACACTCTAAGAGATATGTTGATCTTAGATAGAAGAGGCCTAGAGATGTTGAGGGCATTATCCTTGATTGTTAAGAGTCATGTGCCCTTAGCTGGTACTTCTCCCTACGACAATTAGTTTGACACCTATGGTTCTCAAATTGGTGTTGACATACCCAGGATGATAGTCCACATGGTTGATTCCACCATTTCTAGCATCAATGCTTCTACCTTCCCCCTGGGTTGCATTAAATGTCTAGCAATTCCACTACTACATCTACTGCAAGGCATACCACTTCTACCAATGTTGGTCCAGGTGTTGGTTCTATCCCTAGTGCTGGTACCATGGTACTGATCCTCATGTTAGTGCTAGTGGAGGTGGTGGCATGGATGGTGATCCTCCTCCTCATCTACTTGCTAATCCTATCCTAAATACCATATTGTATAATATGGGACAATTACAATTGCAACTCACAAACCTTGTGTCTGCTTCTAGTTAGTCTTTGATGCCCACTTATTATTGGAAGAGCTCGCTTCATATCACCATCCTCAATACCGGGAATTCCCTAGGGGGATGAGTTATTAAAATTTGATTAGTTTAGTGTCGATGGAGATCCCAATGTGCATATTGATTTGTTCATGACTGTGTGTAGTTATTATCATAGTTTAGACTTTGTCCTGCTCAAGCTATTGTTGCATTCTCTTAACAGGACTATGTAAGAATGGTATAGATCATTGCCTAATCAATCCATTCAAAACTTTGATCAACTTATGGATCTTATCCTCAAATAGTTTTAGGCTAACATCGGTAGCAAGGTCACCATCACTGACCTTTCTCATTATAAAAAAAAGTTGAATGAGGTCACATATTTCATCTCATTGTATCAATCTAACTCTACTAGAACCCCCTTTGCCCTACCAAATAGTGACTTGAATGTTCATTGGGAATCTGCATCTGACATTGACGGAGAAGTTATCTCTTAACCACTATCAAAACTTTTCTAATTTGTGTTCTACACTCACTAATTATCAAAATACGATGACTCGGTTTGGAGAATCTACTTCGAACTCTCATATTGGTACTTTTGCGATCATGTCCATGGAAGGGTCTAGGAAGAAAAAAGTTACATGGCTAATGTCATAGCTACACCTTTGATATCTACTACAAAAGAATCATAGTGCAATAGGGTCTTCACCAAATTGAATGACTCATGTTTGAGAATAATGCAAATATTGTTGAAAGATAATCTCATAACCCTTCCAAAGATTAGACCTCTGCCTGGCAAGACACCATACCATTCTTGGTAGGATGGTCCTAAATTTTGTTAATATCACCATGTGCCTAGTCATGATATTGAGCGTTGTTATAATCTTAGATATATAGTCTAAGACTACATCGATATTGGAGCTATAAAGGTCAGTGATAGAAAACATAAATCTAACAAGTTTGTTGACAAGACAAACAATGAGTTGCAAATTTACACAGATCCTTTCCCACTAAATTCATCTAAATTTCTCTATATCAGGCTTAGGTCTGGTACCGGATGGTAGCCCATACGTTAATATGGTTACTATCACTTTGATCTCGCCTCCTAGCCTTAAGACAAAAATACCTGACATATCATTCACCCTTTTGGATGCCCCATATTGTGGAGAGCCTACTCCTCTGTACATCCCTATGAAGCTTAATGGTCAAACTATTACAAGTGTGATGCTTAACCCTTTGTGCAAATTTGATGTCATCATAAAGGTTTTTTTTTCATAAATGGATGACATAGGCCAATATATGATGAGTGTCGTGTGATGTTGAGGACACATAATGGGCTATCCCTTTCTCCTTTGGGCAGTATCACCTTGACGGTCCTTGTAGGACCCAAGGTTGTTTCATCTATATTTGTCATCATTCCCGAGTTAGATCTTTTTTGAGGTAAATTGGGTATTCCCTAGTTGATTGCTATGGATGCATTCCCTTTGGTGATCTATAAATATTTGAAGTTTCCTCATGAGGGTTTGGTGCACGTCATCCAAGATACTGCATATTGACCCCTAGTAACTAATGAGGACTTTTCATTAGACCATTTTTGGCCTTCTTTGATGGGACCTATGCTTCCCTATGGTGATTTGATGTATTGAGCATATTATCAGTATAATACAGGGGATTTATCCCCTAAATTGGTTCAGTTTAGTTATTCGTTACCACTTCCTACATCGACCTTTGCACCATCTATTCATGTGTTAGAGCAGGTGGTGCCTTATGCTCCTTCATTAAGCCTATTTTTTCAAGTAGACCTCCTCATCCACTAATGGTGTCTTGTGTTCATGTCACTGCACCTAGTGCAGACAAGGTAAAGGCACCTGTGTTGCCAAAGTCTATGACCCGCCCTCCCTTTGAGCTCCCAATACTGGTTGATATCCCTTGGCCTTCTCGATATGAGAAGGGGATGCATTTCCCTCATTCTCATTCATCACCGCTTGCTCCTACTTTGCAGCCTGTGCAAGCACCACCCATTCCTCTAACTAATCCTCGAGCAAAGTGAGCTAGGGTGCCTATTGTTTTGAATGTCATGCCTATCTTAAGTGCACCTCTTGTTCCATTTGTCGAGCCTTCTCCTATCCTTGACATAGTTTTAGAGGCCTCTTATGGAACATGATGCTCTCGATTCTTACCGAGCTTCAGCTCCTGGTCCCCATATTTGTTGTAATCAGTGTGTGCATGAGTGTAAGCACTATCAATGGGCAATGGCTCGAGAATGTGATGTTTCCTTGTAGTCTGCAAGTGCACCTTCGACACCCATTCCTATTGTGTCTATTCCTATCTCTTTAGATGTTTCAATATTTGCATCATCTTCAGTTTTGTTGTTGATTTTTTGGGGGCCTGTCGATGAACCTCACCCTAAAAGTGTGCAAGTCTTCATTGCTCCTTCCTTGGAGCCACCTCTTCTCACCTCATTTCCAAATGTACCTCTATTGTCTTGACCCTTAGATATGTTGCACACGCAAGTGGTATCTAGTGTTTCTTTTCCGGATCCTCCTATTTTGCAGTCACTTCTTCATCAGAGCTTTCCTAGAGTCCTCCAACCTGCCATGGTTGAAAGGCAGCTTGTGTCTCCTATCCAACCTAAATGTAAGTTTGAGTAGGGCTTCATTCTAGAGTTTCATCGGTGAAAATTGGATTAGCCATTGATCTTCCCCTATCTCTTTGCCTATTTCAGTGCTTGATTCTCTACCTGTCTCTATTTGTGTTGTTGAGAAGGCCCTACCTTCTCCTAAGTTTGTCACTATCCCTCTTACTAAGGCTGGCAGTCCCACTCCTGTATCACCTCCTCGAACTGAGTCAGCTTCTTCCTCTACAAAGGCATGCTTGTTTGACTCTTTGGAGGATATCTTGACACTATCTACGATCTTTATAGGATCACTGACTCTTGCCTCTTTTGAGCAGGTGGACATAGATGTTGAAGCTCCCTCACCCCTCGCTCTAACTTTTGGTGAGGTGTCTAGTGTTTCCCTTGTGGTGGTTCCTTTTTGAGCTCATCCTCGTTCTCCCTATTATCTAGATTAGGAGGACAACAATCTCCTAAGGGATAACCTTTAGGAAAATGTATCTTCTTATCTTGTAGCATTAGTGTGTGTGCATGATTGTGTTCCCCTGTACTTGCTTTACATGTTTGTTCCCTCCTGAAGGGCACAAGATACTCTGTAGGTGCTTGGAAATGGGAGGTTGATTGTCCTTATTTTTTGTGCTCTCCTAGATGACCTAATTTACTCTATAGGTGCTCAGATATAGGAGATTTTTCATCATACAACTTCTTCTATCTGTTAATCCATTTCTTCTATCTATTGTATCCTAATTTTCAACACTCAAGGACGATGCAAATTGTTGGGGGTATTTAGGCCTTCTTCCATGTTGAGATGAATCTTTATTTTATCTTTGTCTTCATGTGTTCTTCTTCAGATCCGAGAACTTTGGCATCATGATGAAACACCCATCTACAACTATATTATTTATTTTATCTTACTACTATGGGTTATGATGCCAAATAATTGGATCCCCCTATGCTCTTGCATTTTCATTGATGTTGTGGGTCTCATATGTCATCTGTCAAAGATGACATTCCATTTAAACATCTCAATATGTTGACGTGACACAACATTTATTCTCCTTAGAATGACATGCATTTCATGCATGTCATTGTAAGGGAGGATATCATATCTGCATAATCTACATTTGACATTTGTATATGTATATCTCAACATTCTTGTTTTCCTTGGTTCGGGCCAAACCACATGATCTTTTTATATTGATTGTCTTCAAGAAGGCCAAACCACTTAATATATTTATCTTATCACCTTTTGTGGGGGCCAATCCACTACTTATCAAATCAATATATGGTTGCCTAATTGCATGGCTACTTAGCAGTTTTCTTACCATGTCATGAAATCTTACCCTATCGTATCGCTATCTAGCATAACATAACTTGCTATCCATACCATAAAAAATATGGCAAATTATTGCCCTATCATATGGATATCTAGCATAACACACATTTCTACCCATAGTAACACCATCCTTTTTTTATCTCAATAGCTACTACCTTGCATCTTTCATAATAGGGGTTTTCCTCCATTAAGTGGGGTTTGTTTCACCATCTTATTTGTCTTGTGTCTAATTGCTTTTTTGTCTAGCATGTTAGTCTATAGCTAACATGTTTGTGATGAAACAACCTAGAAAAATATAACATAATCTCAAGTTTATCTCATTGGTGGCAACTTCCTGTGATCGGCGAATTTTGCTTCCCCTTTGCAAGTCTTAATAACATCTCTCTACTTTAGCTTCTCATCTCTCGACAAAGATATGCTCACTAAAGTGGGGGAAAAATATAACATCATAAATTACACCCCTTGCAATTCCACATCACAAAAGCGCCTTCACTTTAGGTTGATTGGAATCATCAATCGCTTTCTTATCATTTTGTCCACATGTATTGCTTTGTCAGCTTAGAATTTGGCTTCTTATCGAACATGTTGATTATTTGACTAATGGACTATAGCATGCTATATGGACGTCGTGCTAGCATCTCGTGAATATGTTAGTCTGCAAGTGGCCATTTGAGCATTACGCTTACACCCGGAAGAGTTTGTAATGCCTCTATCTATGACAACCAACATTGGGATTCTTCCTGGGGTCTATGTCCCGTACGTTTTGTGATCTCTCTCTCTCTCTCTCTCTCTCTCTCTCTCTCTCTCTCTCTCTCTCTCTCTCTCTCTCTCTCTCTCTCTCTCTCTCTCTCTTTGTCTACTTACCTATCCATTATTTTAAATTTAGCATATCCATTATCTTGATTATCTACTTTCATCTTTATCATTTTTCTTCATTCGTGGTTATTATCTAAGTTGTCCGTGGAGGTGGAAACACCGAAACAGGGATCTAACTGAGGCAAACCTCTAAACACAACACCCAACATTTTCTTTATTTACTTGTGTGTAGGTTTTGATCAAGGGAAGGAGTCTATTTAGTAGGAGGCTTCAGTCATGAACTGATTGTAAGCTTCCAGCCACCTCTCACTTTCTTTTGGCTTTTCTACATTATGTTTTTATTAGTTTTCTTATTATAATATATTTGTTTAGCCATACGGTTGTGTTTGTGCCTTTGTATGGTCTTTGTACTTTGTCCATACAGGACGGTAGCACGTTGCACAGGTGTGCTAGTTCTACGTGTTCATCCCAAAGACAAAGGCTAAGTAGAGTCATCTAGGAGTCTTGTGTATAGCTCATTTACTTAGTTTTGTATTTTGCATCCCCTAGCTCACCTTTAGTGTTGGTTTAAGTGAGGTAGCGATGGTCAGTTTGTTCTCTGAGATTGATCATATTAAAGATTAGAAATTCCCTCCTCTACACCATGCAATCATACTAGCCTTCATTCTCCAATCAAATTATTTGTTCTCCAATTCAATCAACACCATTATCATATCAAAATTCATTCTCTTCTAAGACCCTACCATGAAAAATAGCATATCCTTCATATCTATCAAACTTAAACACAAGGACCAAAACTATCTAGCGTCCACTTTTTTATCACCCCAATCCCAACCACAAGAACTTACAACTTACATATCCTTTTCACCAACCTCAACCAACAAACAAAAACTTCAGCCAAATCCCAAACCAAAATCAAATACCTTGCAAGCAAATCCAAAATCAAAGCCCAACCTTCTCAAATTCTCAAAATCATTCAAATGTTCCTCCAAAAATAATCACATACTAAACCTTCTCAAAAATTTATTCCAAGAATCAAGACAAAAACACGCAAATCAAAAAAAATTGTTAAGCATGATCAAAATGATCTACCTATGTCTAGCAAGGGCTCATCCCAGAATAATCACACTAATGACATATTTACCTTCCATGAAGAAATTGGCCTCAAGTAGCCTCCATGTCTCCCACCATTCCTTCATCCCCTAAAGCTTCAAAAATACCATCTCCATCAAATGATACAACCAACAATGACACCTTTCAAGTTTATCCATAAGGGTTTGTTAGGATTTAGCTGCCATCAACTTTGTAAATCTTTTAATTTATTGTTTTCCTAGTGTCATTTTAAGTTTACCCATAAGAGTTTAAATCATTTAGCCAATAGTGGTGAGAGAGACCATGTAAAGGCAAAGTTACTTTTACCATTTGTCCTCTAGGAAAAGGAAAAAAAGAGCTAGGTGATCCCTCTTGGAATCTTCTATTTTGAGGTACTTGTATACTTGTTAGGAATCGTAAGAGAATATATGATGGTTTTCACAATAATTATTATTATGACATCTATGGCAATATCACGAAAAAAATGGTTAAATAGGTGCACATGCATGAGAGATGCCTTATGACAACTGTAAGAGAATTTGTAACAGGCTATTTTTGAAGGTGTGTTTACATTTTTTCAAGTGTCTTTTCTACCTGTTGTTTGATGATACCATTGTGGTATTCATCCTCACAAACTCCTATAAATTGGAGCCTTAAGCTAGTGATCTTCATTAAGTCTTAGTCAATTTGTAGGGTAATAGAATTTTGTTGGTATTTACAGAGGTCTATAAAGAAGTGTATTATTGTTGTATTCTTCATTGGATTAGTAATATGCCTTCCTCTCTTTCTATAGTGGAGTTTTTGTTGAAAGGGTTTCTCCACGTAAATTTGTTGTTTCATGTGTAATGGTTTTCTTGTTCTTCTTTTGATTCTACAATCACTATGTTAATGGTTAATCTTTAGTCTCAAATTCACAATAACTTTGAGTTTAAGTTCATATTGCAAGCTTTATTCACCTTTTTTAATAACACTTGGTATCATAGTTAACAATTATATTAAGGAAGGGATATCTTTCTCTATAAGTGTTGAAGGTTTTCTACAATATTAGGAGCTTTTATTTTATGATTTTTTTGTCGATTTGAGAAAGGTTGTATACCATGGACTCTATCTCTAATAAAGATATTGATAAGTTAAATGGTATTGGTTACAAGGTTTGGAAGTTGAAAGTTGAAGATCTCCTTGAAGAGAGATATTAGTGGTTGTCAATTTTAGAAGAAAAGAAACTAGAGGATTCTACCTTGCCAAATGGTAAGTGGAGAAAGTTGTCCCAAGAAGGCATGGGATTCTACCTTGACAAATGATAAGTGGAGAAAGCTGGACAAGAAGGCATGAGAAACTATTCAATTGTGTCTCACTAACTTTATCATGTTGCAGGTCATTATAGAAGACATTGCATACAAGCTTTGGAGGAAAATAGGTTATATCTTTCAAACTAAGAGTTTGTTTAACAAGCTATATCTAAAAAGATATTTGTATTATTTGAAAATGAGGGATGGTGATTCTAATTCTAAACATTTAAATTCTTTTAATTTTATTTTAAGTCATCTTGCATCAATAGATGTTAATATTAAAGATGAAGATAAATATATTCTTCTATTTTTCTCTTTGCCTGATTCTTTTAAAAATCTAATTGTTGCCATAAGTAGTGGTGGTGTAGAGCCTAAGCTAGATAGTGTGATTCCTATACTTCTTTCAGAAGAGATGAAGAGAAAGGCCATGAATGTTGGCTCCTAAGATGTCTTGCATGTTTGAGGAAGGTCTAAAGAAAAAGTCCCTAAAGGGGATAAAAAGAAGGATGAGTTAAAAGGACATTCTAAGAACCTTGGAAAGAGAAGAGTATGGTAAAATAGGACATGTGAAGGAGTGTAGAAATAAAAATAAGAGCACTTGTACTTCCACAAATAAGTCCTCTGATGACAATAATTTTGATGCTTTATTTTTTTCAACTAAATCTATTAGTAATGGTACTTAGCTTATCGATTCAAGTGCTTCCTACCATATGAATCATCATAAGGAGTGGTTTTGTAAGTATTAAATATATGATGGAGGAGCATTTTTTCTTGCTGGTAACACCTGAGTGAATATTGTTGGCAAAGGAAAGGTAAAGTTATGTTTCAATGATGTGAGGATTGTTTTCATTGGTAATATTTTACATAATTCAGATCTTGCAATAAGTTTACTTTTAGTTTCCAAGTTAAATGGTTTTGGAATGTATGAGACATTTGATAGGTCTAGTTGAAGGTTTGTAAGGCGAAGTTTGGTAATTGCTAAAGGATCTTAGACATGGACTTGTTTAAGCTACATGATTTTATTGTGGCACCATATATTGGGTAACATTGGTGAAAAAGGTCTTAAGACCATTTAATATAAGAAAATAGTTGAAGAGATTTTTTATTATTCTATTAGTAAGAGTGATTTTTGTGAGCACTATGTGATTGGTAAACAAAATAGATCTTCACTTCCTAAAGGAGTTAATAAAGATAAGAAACTTTTAGAGATTATTCATTTGGATGTATGTGGTCCAATGGATGTTGACACTTTGAATAGATCTTGGTATTATGTTTCCTTCATTGATGATGTCTCAAGATATACTTGGATTTATTTTATGCATTCAAAATTTGATTTTTTCACTAAGTTTAAGGAATTTAAGACATTGGTGGAAAATCAATCAAATTATAAGATAAAAGTATTGAGATTTGACAATGGGGGTGAATACTCCTCTAAGGAATTTGATGAGTCTTACAAAGAGGCAGAATTTGTTAGGCAAAAGGCTATACTTTACACTCCCCAACAAAATGTGGTAGAAAAATGAATGAACTATACATTAATGGAAAGAGAAAGGAGCATGTTAAGTAGTGCTAAGATTGATAAATATTTTTGGTAAGAAGCTGTTGGTACTTCTTGTTATTTGATTTATAAATCTCCTTGTAAAGCTCTTGTTGATAAAACACCTTACGAAACATGGTTGGGTAAAAAGCCTCTGCTTTCATATTTAAGGGTCTTTGGTTGTGAGGATTTTTTTCATGTTCCTCAAGAAAAGCAATCTAAATTAGATCCAAAAGCTCAAAAAATCATCTTTGTAGGATATGGTGAGAATGTAAAAAGTTATATGCTTTGGAATCTTCTGACTCATAAAATTATTTTTTTCTAGAGATATGATTTTTCGGGTAATTTAGAGCCAACTCAAGTGAATAAATACCAAAGAAAAGGTAAAAAATAGTGCATTTTGAAACTAAGCAAGAAGACACACATGTGAAAAAGAAAAGAGATGGACAAGACGGAGAAGAAGAAAAGAGTTCAAGTGAAATTACTAGAGATTTAGTTGTGACAAAAGAAGTTGAAAACAATGAAGAAGAATATGAGGAAGGACCTCTTACTCCACCTTTGAGAAGGTCCACAAGACAATGAAATCTACTTGACAGGTATAGCCCACTAGATTTTCGTTGTAAGTTTGCTTTATTAAGTACTGGTGATGAACCTTGATCTTACGAGGAAGCACTCCCTTCTGAGGAAATTGAGTCTTAAAAGAAAGCCATGTAGGAGGATATATCAACTTTGGATAGTTGTGACACCTAGGATCTTGTTAGTTTGTCCAAACAAAGAAAACCCATTGGAAGCAAGTGGGTATTTAAGAAAAAATTTGGAGTAGATGATAATTAGAGAGGTACAAGGTTAGACTAGTGGCCAAGGGCTACTCCCAGAGAAAGAGAGTTGATTTTGATACAATATTCTTTCCTGTTTCTAAGCTATTTTCTATTAGATTGCTATTATCTATTGTTGTTTCTTGTGATTTTGAGATAGAGAAATTGGATGTTAAAATTGTTTTCTTAGATGAAGATATTGGAGAATATGCAACAACCTGATAGTTTTGTTGAGAAAGGAAAATAAAACTTGGTTTGTAGGTTAAAATGGTCATTTTATGTTTTGAAATAGTCACCCAAAATGTGGTACCAAAATTTTGATGCTTTATTTTAAAGTTGGTTTCTGTTAGAAGAAAAGAGGATCACTGTGTTTATATTAAGGTTATTGGTGATCGGTTATTGGTTATTGTCTTGAATGTTGACGAAATGTTGTTTATTGGTAACAAGGCAATGATTAGATAGCTCAAAACTCAACTTTTTGGCACATTTGATATGAAGGATTTGGGGGCTACTATAATTATTCTTGGGATGAAAATCAATAGGGATTGGGCTCACAAATAGATTTGGTATGTTGAAATCATTTTGCAAAGATTTAAAATGTTAGAGTAAGTATGTTGACATCATTTTGCAAAGATTTAAAATGTAGGATTGTAAACTAGTAATTTTTTGACTTCTTGTTGGTACTAAGTTGAGTTTAGACATGTGTCCTAATATTAATGATGATATCGGAGAGATGTTTAGTGTTCCTTATGCTAGTATATTTGGTAGTTTAATGTATGCAATGGTTTATGCTAGACCAAATATAGCCCAAGCAGTGGGAGTTCTAAGTAGGTTTATGTCTAAACTAGGTAAAGAGTATTGGACTTTTGTTAAAAGGATATAATATAATTGTAAGGTATTTATGATTATTGTTTGGCTTATCATCGTATTGATGAGTGGATAAGTCATTGGACATACATGGATTTGTTGATATAGATTGGGCAGGTAGTTTGGACAATCAAAGATCCATTAGTGGCTACGTGTTTACTTTGTTTGGAGATACAATGAGTTGGATGAGTAAAAGACATACTACAGTTGCATTTTCTACCATTGAAGTGGATTAAATGGCTACTACACATGCCTCCAAGGAGGTATTTTTCTTATAGAGACTTGGTAGTGGTATTGGTTTTTATTGTAGGACAGCGAGTATTGGATGTGGCAATCAAAGTGTCATATGTTTGGCCAAAAATCCTATGTATCATGCTCATACTAAATATGTTGATGTTTAGTATCACTTTGTGAGAGATGGTTGAGAGTGGTCAAGCCTTGATTAAAAAAATTAACATTTTGGATAAGTTGCAAACTCTCTTATGAAGCTAGTAACCACAAATAAGTTATCTTCATGTAGAAAGGCCACGAGCCTTGATCACTTGAATTTTATTATGTATCTATGGGGTAGTTTACAATGTATGATGTCAAGTGGGAGAAAATTTAAATATAAAACAAGGTGAAGAAATATTTAAATATGAACTTAAACTCAAAGTTATTCCAAATCTAAAACTAAAGATTAACCATTAACAAAGTGATTGGTGAATCAAAACAAGAACCAAAAACCATTGCACTTGAAACACCAGATTTTCGTTGAGAAAGCCTTTTTGAGAGAAAAATCCAACTCAAAAAGAGAGCCAAATATATTACTAATACAATGAATAATAAAATAGTAATACACTCTATAGGGATTTTGTAAAACCCGACAACACTTTGTTACCCTGCAAACTAAACAAGACTGAATGAAGAACACTAGCTTAAGGCACCAATTTATAGGAGTTTGTAAGGATGAAAACCATTATGCTATCACCAAACAACATGGACTAAAACCACTTAGAAAAAGTTACACTCGCCTCTCAAAATATCCTCTTACAACTTGTCTTACAACTATCACAAAATATCTCTCATGCATGTGCACCTATGTAAGGATTATATCATAAATATTGTCATAACAATAATGCCTATGATAAACATCATATATTCTCTTATAACACTTGAAAAGTGTCTAAGAACCTAAAAATAGAATATTCCAAGATATTTCACCTAGCTATTTTGTTATTTTCCTAGAGGACAAATGGTAAAAGTAACTTTGCCTTTACACGGTCTCTTTCACCACTGTTGGTTAAACGATTTGACCTCTTATGGGTAAATTAAAAATGACATTAGGAAATTAATAAATTAAAGGATTTACAAGGTTTATGGCTCCTAAATCCTAACAAGGCTATCCACAACAGAAATCCAAGCTAATTCATTTCTATATACAAACCCCTAGATCCAATGCCACTATATGCTCCAATTCCAAGAAAACCCACTCCAGAGAGTCTCTTTCAAGATCCATCTCTCTTGTGCCAAAACATTCAACCTTTCTAATAATTCCTTGTACATACTCACACCCCATGTCAACAGGATAATCCAAAGCATGAAGAAGCAAGTCATAGACTAAATCAAGATCAAGATACCACATATTTCCCATTACATCCAATATTTGACCAAGATCCCATTTCCCTTGATTATACCACCATCCCTTGTCATTCCATCCAAAATGATCCCTTTCCATCTCAAGATAAAAACATCCTTCTAAATCACATTCATAATCCACTCCTTGAGCAAGATCATGGTATCCCTTTCATCCTTCTCAATGACCCCATTCAAAATCAAGAGAAAAGAACCCTAAAAATGGAATCCAATGATCCTCCTTTTTTAGATAAGAGTTTCCCTTCATCTCCATGTCATAATCCTTCACATCCACCTCAAGATACCATAATCCCTCCTCACCTCCCTAATGATCTTGATTTTTCTCAACTTCTTATCACTCCTACCCAAGTTGTTCATGAAGCCCTTACACATCAAATGGATTTCATCCAACAGTCTACTTCATGATCTTATCATTCCCTCCATACCATATCCTCTTCAAAATGGATTTAAATATTGTTTTAAAAATAACAAGTATCCCATTGGTAAATAGATATGTCAAATCATACATTATCAAGGAAAAGGGTTAGGCCTCAATGAACAAGGTATATTAGAATCCCTTCATATCAAATGAAACACCAATTATCATGGCCTTGTATAAATAGCTCTCTCTCAAGATGTTGGCATACCTCCTATATCATACATCTCTTCATCTAAATCCAAGCATGCACATCCCCCTTCATCCCTTTCATCCATCTTATATCCTTATATCCCTCCATCCACTCTCTATATGACCTCTAGCTCACAATCCACTTCCCCTATCATAAATCAAGATTAGCAAAGTAACACATCTTTATAAACCTTTTGACCATCTACCTACATCATCCATCCAAAAGCTTCATATCATTCCTATCCACCCATGAATCCCATTTCCTTTGAAAGAATTCTGGATGCCAAGAATAATATCCATAAGTCTAAAAATCTACATACATTCAAAGATCAACATGTCGTATTTGAAAGACACGTAAAAAAAAAAAAAATCCAAAAGAAAATATAGATATCCAAAAGACACAAAGGCCCATCAAGAAAAAAGAAAAATAAAAAACCATGCGGATTCCCAAATTTCTCATAGAAGCAATACAAACTAAATAACCACAAAAGAAAGAAAAATCAATGACTGTGGATTCCCAAGTTGCTCATAGAAGCACTATATCCTAAAGAAAAATCAAATTGCCATCCAAAATTTATATTTCAAAGGCTTCTTCATTCCTTCGTCTAAACATCTCCCACCTTTGACTATTCGTCCATCACTTGTTTCACCCATTTTGGGTCCTTATGTTAGAAAATCCACAACCACTCCATAAAAATCTCAAATCCAATATCTAGTTTTCCTCCATCACTCCACTACCCCTCAAGGTGTGTGCCAATGTTTATCATTGCAACATTTTCACCCAACCATACACAAATATTCTAACAGCCCATCCATTATCCAACACCTATTTTCCATCCTTCCATTCCTTTTATCCAATCCTTTGCATAAATCCTTACCCCTTTCCATATTATAATCCATCTCATCTCTCTATCCATCAGCCTACCAATAGCCATGATAGCACATTTCAAGGGTACCTTCCAAACAATGAGACACTTGAGTCCTTCGAACTTGGAAAACAAACACATACAAGTATCATGCATGATGCTACGGATTCAGTGGCTTAATTGGTCCAAAGTTATGATGAGCTATCAACAAAGAAGAATGAGCTCAAAGAGAGAAATTCACAGCTCATCACGATGATTCAAAATATTACAAATTTTTCAAAACAGGTTGATCCTTTAACTTCCTCCACATCTGAAGAATCTATAAAACAATTGGAAAAAGTTGTTCAGAAGGCCAAGGCAGTTGATTCCTGGGTAGATCAACTGATTGATCAAAGTACTCAATTGATAAAGAAAGTATTGCACGGAATGAGCAATATAAGAGCAGCGAAATTGAAGTTGAATCAAACCTTGGAAGCTTTCAACCAAAGTATCCTTTCAATTGAGAGATTTGAAGATCTAGCATGAGATGGACTAGATCAAATTGGAAATTTTGTGCAACAATAAGGTAATTCCGAGCAGGGAGGGATACATAGAATTTGAGGAGCTTATGACAAATAAGTCATTAGTCATCAAAGATCTCATCAAAGACTGTGCAAGCCACCTTTGAAATGAGTGATGAAGCTCAGCAGATATCCTCTCTAGTTTTGACAAAATATCCTGCAAGATTTTGAGTCATGATGGAGAGCTCCTCACTGAAAATGTGATACTAACTTAGTGTCAAGCCTTCGTCAAGGGCTTGAATCATAACAGTTTATTGTGAATTAAATCCATAAGTTTGTGAGTTATCAAGCATTCTTTGATAAGATGTAGATCATTCTTGAAGAACACATGGAAGCAATAATAAGATATTATGATGTTATCATTAAGGCTGTTGCAGTTGCCAAGAATACAACAAGTCCCAATCCTAATGAGTTGCAGAGATCCATCAACAATTTCAAGTCCTTCATGGCTAGAAAAGGAAAAGAATAAGTGTTTTTTGACACTTACGTTTTGAATATGCATTTTGTTTTCGACAAATTACATGTAATGTCAGGATTCATGATTGTGAGTGAATTATCACTTGTAACTTTGTAAATTGTATTTACATGTAAACAAATTACAAGTTGGTTAGCAATAGAACTATAATTTGAATATGTCATAGTTAGTTAGTTGTGGAAAAAGTCATAGTTACTTAGACTTCTCCCCCATTTTGCTCTCAACCCCTCTCCTATAAATACACAAGGGTGCCCATTGTAATTTTTATTTTTTTGGCAAGCAAGAAAACTCTACAGAATCTTGCATTCATTGAGACTTTGAGTTTTATAGTTGTAAATTGTTTTCTCTCAAGTAATATTAGAGAGTTTGGAATTTCAGATTTCGTGTTGAAACCATACTTTGTGTCCATTATGTTCTTATGTCATATTGGGACATTTCTTTGTACTTGCTTGAAGTTGTGGAAAGTTGTTGAGAAGAGATTCACTCTAAATATCAACAGACTTTGTACTACGAATATTGAAAGTTGAATTAGTTTAGTTAGTGGTTAAGATATGAGAAGAATTGCAAGACTTTGTGCTTGTGGTTGTTCCATTTTAAGTGATTTGAAAGTGCAACATACTCGTGGACTTTGTGCTGCTATATGCTATATATTGTTATTATTTTATCATTTTGAAAAGGGTAGATAGGATTGTGGGAACCTAAGACTTTGTGCTTAGTTGCTATTTTCCCATCCCGGAGGAGGTGATGCAAGTCTTTGTGCTTTCAAGAAACTTCATTTCCTCTCGTCTTGTTTTAAATTGTTGTTATTATCTTCAAAATTATTATTACTTTACTAGGAAGAGGAAAAAATAAACATTTTCTGGAAAAAAAGAGGAAATGTTGATGTCCTACCCATATTAGAGTAAATTAGTTTAAGTATTTAGTTAGTAGAAAAAGAGGAGCCTTCCCTAAATTAGTTTTTATACTCACACTGTGGCTGAAACCACAATTTTGCACATCTTCCCAGGTGTACAAAAATTTCAATCAACATTCTTATTTTATTGGCTGTGTTGCTGAGTTCACCAAACAAAAGTTATGAATTACAAGATTTCCCAACAAGTAATTAACAAAATTGTACAACTCTAATACAGCATACTTTATATAAACTGTGCTGGCCTTTATGCGGAAGGCCTATACGTCAGTCCAGGAAATGAGTTCTCAATCAACAAAAAATGAGCAAATTGAACCTCTTTTCATCACTCATAAGGGATTCTCTCATCCCATGATTCCAGAAACATGTTTCAAAGAGTTCTATTGTCTGCATAACCTAGTTTCCTTTTTTTTTAGATCTATTTATGTAACAATGGTTCACATTTAAGTGTTCACATAAATGAAAGACAAAAAGGCTACACTCCAGTTACAAGAATAAGATGCACAAGGAAATATCTTTAGAGAAACTTCATGTACTCATTACTTGGCACATGCTTGAACATTTTCCATTCCATTGGCTATACTCAAAGGCCGTTTGGTTTGGATGTAACAATCTAAGACTGATAATCAAAGATGACTACATCACATTCTTCATGCTGCAGTCTTAAATTCCTTGATGCTTCCCAACTAATTTATTCATGATGAATCTTCAACGCTTCTAAGAACAGTAACTCTGATATAAAAATATATAATACATGATATAAACTGTATTTACTTAAGCAAGAGTGGCACAGACAAAAATTAATCTTGTTAGCCACAGAATGCCGAGTTCCATTGAAGTATGAATAAATATGTAATTCATTTGAAGATGTCCTTTAGTTTTCAAAAGAGAACGTTCATTCTTGGATGCTCTACATGTATCCCTACAAAAGATGTTCAACACACAGAGCTAAACACAATTTCTATATAAATAACTTACAACTCCCCCATAACTGTCAATGTCTAAATAAGAAGCTTCATAAATGCAGATGAGCAAATAATCCACATCTGCCCTTCTGCAATTGGAAATAACCTATAAGCTATAGTTATATGCCCAGGTCAAATGATGGTGAACAGAGGATCTCATTATTCAAATCATTTTCAGTTTCCAACTTCCTTTCTTTGAGAAATTTAGTAGAGGAACCATAATTCCTGTTGCCTTCATCAGTGATGAAATTGTGCTTATCAGATACTTGTAGTAAGGTTCTCTTTGCCCCTTCAATGTTTGTCACCTCATTCAAAAATGAACCTAGCTTCATTGAGTAGATTACATCTAGAGTATCAGTATTGGGCAAATGGGAATTACCTGTCCCAGGATTCATATTTGATCTAGAACGTGAAATTTCAGCAGCTTCTGCCTCAAGAGCATCAAGGTCAAGACCCTCAAAAATATCATCATCAAAAGTGCACCCCATTGGCTCCCTGACTGTGTTTTCCTTAGCAGACATAGTAAAATCTTCTCTCAAATTTCTGACTGCAGTTGATGATACTTGATTATCTAGTTCGTTCAACTTTTCTGTAGGATCAACTTTCTGAAGAATAAATTTTCTTTTCTTGGCTATATTACTATATTCTTCCTTATTTGAGCAGGTGTCAAGATCAAATGTTAGTTCATCTGCTGTATTTTGAAAACCCAACAAACTGGAGCAGGAGTTTTTTATGCCTGCATCCTGCATTGGGCTTGGTGAAGATTTGTTTTCCATGGATATCACATCTGGTCCAGAACAAGTATCTGCAGAGGCAATAGTCATTTTTGAATGATCCGAGATTTCCTTTCCAGAATAGACCCCTGACCAACATAAATGGGCCTGGTGATGCAGCGCAGCAGGTGATTGAGTAAACAATGACCGTCTGTCAACAAAGATAACAACCAATTGAAACTCAATGATGTTGGCTCAATTAGCCACTCTCAAAAAATGCAACACTATTACAGGTGCTAAGGTATCAAACGTAGATGAAACACTTCCTTTTTACACTATAGACACAATGCTTGTTCTGAAATCAAGTAGAAGAAAAATACCTGTACACTGCCATCATATCAAGCTGACCACTCCCTGCTTGGGTTGGCAGTGCTGCTGTGAATTCTAATCTGTCATCTATAAAGCTGTCTGATTCTGACACTTCATCATTGCTGTCATTGTTATCATCCTCATCTGTGGATACCTTCTCATCAGAAGACACCCTACAATGAAATATATGATCCACTTGTAAGGATCCAACTAGTGTTCCTTCATCATCACATAAAATGTGACCTAAAAAAAAATTCCTCTGCACTAAAGTCAAGCAGACATGCTTAAGAGAAATTAGATCAGAGTCATTATCTTACTCTGCTTCCTCATCAATGAAAGACTGGACAGAGATCTTTGAATGTTTTTCCCCTGAAATATATAAACTAAAAAGGTCAAGTGTAGTTTAAGAAAACCAATAATAAAATTTCATTAAACTTTAAATGAAATCCAGAAAGAAGATGGTAAATAAATAAAACAATACTTAAAAAACAAGTAAAAACCTTTGGAATGTTTTAAGTTCCCGCATAGCACACCACTGGTAATATCAAGTTTATCATTTCTTTCAGAAGGAATCTTAGATGGAGATACACAGATTTGAGCCTCACTGTATTCTTTGTACTTGCATAAGCGTTTAAATTTTTGAGGCTTTTGAACTGATTTTGCATCAGCACTACTCAGATTCCAATCTTCACTACAACTACCACTTTTACAGTTAACTAGTGGTGTAGAGTGTCCTTTCATGGCACTAGATTTTGAAATTTTGAGACACTCAAAATTCAACTGTTCTGCATTATCATGCAAAATATTCATGTTACCTGTCATGAAAATCGCTGGAGAAACATAAGTAGGCGCAGCAAATTTACCATCTTCAGGACTCTTACAGACTTCTCTACCAGTAGCAATGGTGTGGTCAGTGATTCCCTTCTTGTGCAAATATGTGATTGGTTCTTTCCATGAAGATGCTACAATTCTAAAGGAAGGGGAATTAGAATTTTCATTCACAGAATCAGATATTGCTTGCTGTAGAGAATTTCTTGTCACATGGCCATCCTTCGAGAAAGCAAGAATGGGAGACTCGGGAACAATACCCCTTTCAGCCAGATCTGTCAAATAAGGGCTGAAGTCAATGTAACTTGCATTGGCAGTAGATACAGGTGGCATAATGCTTTCCTTGAAAGCATATGAAGATTTTGAATAACAGCTGTCGGGTGTTGCAAGCACCACTTCTTCAGGAACTCCCCATAATTTACTAATGCAAGGTGGAGTTTGAGGTTCTCCATCTCCTGCATCAGAAGTGCTTTTCTTCTGACAACTAGACGGCATACTGGCTTTGATCCATTCAAGAGAATCAATCATATTAACAAGATTATCATCAGAAGTACTTACGTTCATCTTTTCTGGTGAATCAAGTGTCATTATATGATTTGAGGGAGTCGTAAGCTTTAACACTTTCCAAGAAGCTTTCTCTTCTATTGAGAAACTAGGGGTTTTTTCAACTTCAATCTGTTCCAGAGAACCCATCTTAATGGGAGAAGAAACTGGCTGTCCAGATGATGCCTCTGTTGGGATATTTCCACTCATGAAAGGAACAAAACTTAAAGGCTTATTTAAAAGAGGAGGAATTGGTGGAGATGAAATTATGACTCTCCCAATGGGACTCACTGATACAAAACCTGTATTGTAAAGTGGACAATGCAAAGAGGTGGTGCTACAACTTGAGACATTTGACATCAATTTCTTATTCTGTGTTGACACAAATTGTGTATTGGGAACTTCACTAGATGGGGATTTCTGTGTTGGTAATGATTCATCTCCTTGACAAAAATGAACACCAGAAGCATTTGCCTCCTGGAAAATTCGTTCTGAACCTTTATCTTGCAGGGCTACTTCTAAGGTCCTGTGCATTGGAACTTCACTAGATGTTGATTTGTGCTTTTCTAATGATCTTTCTCCTTCACAAAATTGACCAGCAGAAGCATCCATTTCTTGTAAAAATCCTTGTGAATTAGCTACGGCATTATCTGACAATGCTAATGGACTGGAAGGGTGAAAGTGGAAATGTTCAGGAACTGTATCAAGATGCACTGAAACATCAGCTCTCTCTCCTGAAAGAAAACGTGTTGGAAAGGTTAACTCTCATGCCAGATAAAATTATCATTTCTATTTATAAGTATTGTTTTTCAGTAGCATATGAAATCCTACATTGAGCTTGTCCAATTGTGTAAGAAGGTAAAAAGAAGTAAATGTTCTTTCAAACATAGTAAATAACATAAATAAAATATCTTCACTCTATGAAATATAATAAACCTATGGAAAGTTCAATGTAAATCCACATGGATCTAAAGCATCCATGTGGTCATCTTTTGGACATTTATTTGCAAGAAATACAGATGACATGATGAAAATCAGTGCCATACAATGTGAAAAGTTTACAGAATCATTAAACAATATAAACGATGTTGCTTTTGGAAAGTCTGTTTCAGGTAAAAATAAATTATTTGTATCACACAGAAAAATGGAAAATGAAGAGTTATAGAAAACGATAAAATATCACTTCAAACCTCAAGCAATCCTTTATGCAGATTTGCAGTAAAGGATCTAACAATTTGACAGAGATTTTCGCCACATTATGTACACAATTTTCCTAGCATTAATCTGGCCAGATCAATGTCTGGATTCCCATCTTCTCCTTAAGGGCCTTCCCTCTTCAGGAGATTTAATTACTATAAAATTTGGAAAAAAGATCATAGTGCTAACTAAAGTCCTTCCTGGCAATGAAAGCGATTACCAGTTCTTTACTTATAAAAAAGTAGAATCCTGCAAGGGTAACGCAGGAAAATATCAAGCGATTTCTCTCATTATTTCCATTATTTCCATGGAAACAAATTTGTGATAAAATGCATGCATATACAATTACCTGAGACTATTCATAAGTCATTACCCATCCCTTAATGTTCTTTTCAGCCAAACAGTTGACTTTAAGAAAGCCAGAGAAATTATGAGTATAACACAAATTCAGAAATTCAAGAAACTGGGACCTTCATTTTTATGCTAATATTGTTTCTACCATCAATTCCTTTCAATTACATATGTGAGTTTCTGAGTATTTTACACCAATTTCATTGCAAGGACACATATTTTGTAGTAATAAAGGCAAATATATATTAGGCAAATTCCTGCTTCCAAATTCTAATCACTTTTCAAGATGGCTAACATCCAGGATGGATATTTCAGTGTCTCAGTCTCTTCAACATCTTTTTGAACAATAGTTCTACGTGATACTCTACCTTCCTCAGTGTTTTCATGTCATCTGTCATAGCATACTAGGCAATTGGTGATATTCAAGATCCAGTTTGTATCTTTTACTCAAAATGTTTTACCAGAACTTCATTAGTGACAAGGTTTTCTACAAATTTCATAGATGCTTTTCAGTTTTTATGTCTGGTATAATAAGGCCTCAGAATGCGTATAATACTTGTCCAATACAAGACAGCTAAGCTTGAAAACTATGAAATATATTTGCAGTATGCCTAGAGTCAATTATCATCATAGTTTATGTAACAATTTGCCAACTTATCATGGAATCTCTTGAGAGTCATTTCAATGTGGTGTATTGAAGGTTCAGCACTTGTTTACCTATTTTGCTCAAGAGACATCAACAATTTTTCCAGTTTAGTACTCTAAATGTTCCTGGTTCTTTACAATTTGAACAAAGATGGCTCTTTTAATTGGTCAATTGAGGCTTGAAATGGCTCTTCTTGCCCTTCTAATACGGAAAACAAATAAAGCACACAAGAACTAGTTATAAATGTGATTCATGACATTCAATGTCATCACAAAGGTTAATGATCTTAACTTTCTCCCTCGATTAAGATTCAAGTAGCTTTCACTAATAGCAATAAGCAATGCTTAAATAGTAAATACATTATAAGATTAATCTAATTGGTCTTAAAAATGTACAACTCATTGTTTAAAGTCCATTTGAGTTGCCCTTGATTGTCGAATACCTTTTGGTCATGTGTAATTTGCACTATAGCTAGTGGGGCTAGAACCTTAGCGGGTCAACCTCTCCTTATGTAACTTGTTTATAGGTGCACAAATAGAGGCCTATTGCTGCTAAGGAGGAGCTTGAAGGAATGGCCATATATCACTTAGGGTTGGATCATATGTTATCCTTTATTAAGGTTGATTTTTTTGAAGAGATTAGATGTCCAAAGGATTGAGCTTATTTGGTTAAAGCATTGGGTTATCATTGTAGAGCCACAAGTTCAAGTCCCAAAGGAACGCCTAATATGGAATCCTAGGACGACTCTTGGTATTCCATAGTTGCTTCTAGTGTGGAGATGGTCTTTAAATAAATGGATCTCTAAGTTGTGACTCTTGTTATCCCATGGGTGGCTTCTCAAAAGGAGCTTGTATTAGTCTCATGGTTTTACCCACAAGACCTTGTATTGGTCTCATGTTGATGCTCATATGAGAAAAATATTTGTAAATGATTAGCAATATATAAAAGAAGAAAAGATATCCAATTATACCATGGACAAATGACATTTTTTGTCTACAATTCGAAATCTTTGTAGATTTTGAAGCTAGTAAAATAAATTAATAGAAGTGAATGGTTTGGTAGATTTCTCTGACATAAGCTTTCTGTCCATATAGGAGAAGTCAAGTTTATAAGAGAAACCCTATCCAAGCATGCCATTTCTAAGATCCCCTTACATTCTTGGATTCCTTGTGCATATATAACAGGTGTCAACTTTTTGTTTCTCAGGAAACTCTTCCATTTTATCCTTCAAATCCACCTTCGAAGTTGATGGGTCTTCAATGCTTGGGAGCTAGTGGCTAATCATTTTGCAAAATAAACAATATGGGCTAGAGATATAGTAGAGCATGCAATCACATGGACCAAGCAGCATACGACATGGCAAGGAGCAAGCAAATACAAAAGTGGAGGCAGATTTTGAAAGACAATTCGTTAAACTCTAGCAATCCCTTTGTAGGATGGTGTTAGCAAGGGTACAACCCATTTGGTAGCATGCAAAGCATTAATGTGCCAAGGCCAAAGAGATCACGGTGTTGATTTCCTAGAAAACTCATGCTTTGTTTTTATTGTGTGTTGGTTGTGTAACTATTATTTGCTAATTTTGTTTTTCCTCGAATGTTTTAATAAAATATTCTTTTTCTTCTAATTGAAGTATTTGACCCCTTTTGCATTGGTCATGCCTCCAATGTTCTTTGCATTTGAAACATAGATTCTTCCTCCTTAGGTCTTCTCCTTGTTCTAGGCCATCTTTAGTTTGGCACCTATGTCCAAGTCTGCATATTTCCTTACAGAAGTGGCAAAATCTTCCTTCCTCTTTATATTCTTCATCTCTACAAGGGTTCTTTGGATAAGCTTTGGACATATATTTTGGTTTCCCTTTGGAGTAGTTGGCTTCAACTTTGATGGCCCTTTGTATAGCTTCACCCAAACTTTGGCGTTCCAATGGGTTTACTATCTTCTTAGTTGACTCTCTGAGTCCTTCCACAAATAGATATGTAAGCCTTCCTTGAGAGAGATCCGGTACCACGACTGCTAGGTTTTGGAATTCATTGGCATAGTCCTCTATGGACCCTTGTTGAGTAAAAATTGTTAATTCTTTGAAGTACCACTCTGAGTGCCTTTGATCGAACCTTTTGATGAGCTTTTGAGTGAATTCGCCATAAGTTGTAATGTTTTGATGCCCTTGGGTGATGAGGCCGTGATGCCACCAATCGCATGCTATCCCGACTAAGCGAAGAGTAGTGAACTTGATGGCATTTTCCTCCGTCATAGGCCTTCCTAATAGATATGTGTCCAATTTCTAAACCCATGATTGGGCGGTAGATTTCCTCGACCCATCGAAGTAGGGCAAAGACATTTTGCTTATCCTCGCCTTGAGATCTTTGTCAGTGTGTCTTTTTCTTCTATTGGGATTAACTTGGGTCTTGACCTCATAGTATTCCTTAAAGGGAATAAGTCTTTGTACTTCAGGATCTAATCCAGCATACATCTGTGCAAGTTCCTCTACACTATTTGTTGTTGGCTCCTCTTCTTCCATAATAGGTTCTTCTCTTGGTAGGAATGGAGGCATGGTTGGCCTAAGGGTTGAGCTTTGGGTTGAATGTTTATTCTCCGAATGGTTTGAATGAGTGTCTCTTCCTGAGTTTGGGATAGGTCTCCCATGATTATTGCTGTTCATACTTTGAATAGCTTGTTGGATTAATTGATTGGTCTTCTCAAACTTATCATTAGTTTTCTCCATAAATATTCTAAGTTCAGTTGTTATTTGTTCTGATATGGTTGACGGACCTCTTTTGCATCGAAAGGTTTGCATGAATTATTTTCCACAGGTTGGCAGGATTATGCTTTGATACCATTGTAACGTCCCATTTAAGGATGGGCAGAGATATTGGGACAATACTTCAACTTATCGTGCTTTATCAAATACTTGCACTTAGACCCGACAATAAAAATTATAAGAGATATCAACTGCTGTTTCTGATGTCAATATATTTAATAACAATATCTGATATAATGATGAAACATGTTATGGATAAGCTGTTCTCTATAGCTTATAATGCTAGTATAATAATAATATGTCTGTTATAGACGATATGAGTGCAAATGATAAATATTGCTTGCAACAATGTGTGATATATCTGATAGTACAATGCAACTATGCAGGGTACAGTATTGCTATGAGTGATAGGTCGCTGTTATGTATTCTGATTTAGATGCTTGCAACTCCAAGTTCAGATGTGGTTCTTGATTATCATTCAACACTTGCAATCTGGTAGTGTTGGCTCTGATATGCACAATATTACTGCCACCCGATAATGTGCCTATGGTATTTGCTTACTGAGAGATCCAACTGGATGATGAAATCCAGATAAACTCCACAATGATTGCTAAAATGGAAACAAGTGCCTTCATATATCTTCTAATTGGAATGATGAGTTGCATCCCAAAAGTCATGTCTTAAATCACACAGTTCACTACCATTTTGGTTATTGATTAGATTTTCCTGATCATTGCATTCATAATCGAACTTATCCTTAATGCTACTCACAGCCCCCACATGTAATTGATTTATTATTTCATGGCTACCGATTAATCTTCTTATTATGTTCATAACACTCGTTTGCCATCCATGTCTGATTGGTCGTATCTTTCCATAAAGATACCTATTTGTCTTAATCGATGTTGTAACAGTTAGCATCCTTTGATTACTATGACTAATCACTGATTTGATCCACGTTGGATATCTTGGTATTTTGCTTATCAATCCTTCATGTTCGCAATCATGGATGTACCAGGGAGAATACTTTTCCAATCATTGAACTGTGTATTGTTTAATTTTTACTTTTGATTATCAATCCTTTGATTTGATCCTTATAAGTGGCTACATATTAGACTTGAAAGATACTTGATCGTCACTTTATGCTTATGTCTTGAATGAGGACAAGATAGTATTCCCCTCTTGAATTTGCTTGTCCTCAAGCAATCTTACAATCTTGTGATAAAGATCATAACCTTGAAAAATAAATGTTTCCTCTATTATGAGATCAAGAGGCCCTTTATCTAGATTGACATTTTTGTAACGTCCCTTTTAAGAGGGTTACATATGGCCATATACATATTGCTTTAGTAATGCGGTCTTGGTTTTGAATCAAACAATATCTTGTAAGTAGTTCCTGCACAGTATAAGAACATATGCAAAGACACATAGATGCATATTTATCTTGGGGTTAGACAAAGAAATTCCAATCAAATGCCAAGTCAATATTAATTAAATACTATGTTTGAACTTCTACTTCTTCAATCTGCTCGTATGGTTACTCCTCATTCATTTCTTTCTTGGATGAACCTGCACCTAGATTAGTAGTACCAAACATGTAATCATATAAATCAAAGTAATGATGTTAGAAAAATTACTACTCAATTTCTATATACATTGCAAATTGGAAGGATTGGCTTCCTTGAGCCCTCATCCCAAACTTGAGATGGACTAGCTTCCTTGAGCCTTTTCTGTCCAACTTGAAAGAGACTGGCTTCCTTGAGCTATCTCTGTCCAACTTGGGAGGGACTAGCTTCCTTGAGCCATTTTGTCCACTTGAGGGTGGCTAGCTTCCTTGAGCCAGTTTACCCAATCTTGAGAGGAACTGCCTTCTTTGTGCCATAATTCCTCTACATTTCTCTATGCTTGGAAGGAATGGGGACTTCCCTTGAGCCATTTCTACACCAAGCCTAAGAGACTTACTTGTTCTGCTTGGCGGCTCAAATTAGCCTTTGTGCCATTCTCATCCTCTTCTTGGGAGGGAGGGAGAACACATCGGAGCCATTTCTACACTAAGCCTAAGAGAGGTTGTTATCTACAATCATCTTACTCCACTTGGCAGCTCTTATTTGCTCTCCACATCCTTACTCCCCTACTTATTCTTTAGAATAAATGGAGTCTTTATTGAGCCATTCCTACACCAAGCATCGACTTGGCGGCCCTCACTATCTTGAACACCATTATCACTTCCCTCTTTTGGTTGATTGGAACCAAATTGCTTAACTCCTTAAGGTAATGTCCTTAAGGATCTATATGTTGTAGGATGGACCCTCTCACAAGTCATTCATCTTGATTATTCTATATCTATATGCATTATTAAATATCTTCAAGCCATTTCATTTACGCTGATGCTACTTTAATTACAATAATATTAACCTGTGTAGAATAGTATTCATTCACATTCAAGCTAATTTTGTTTTTCCTTGAATGTTTTAATATCTTCTTTTTCTTCTATTTGATGTATTTGACCCCTCTTGCATTGATGGTCATGCCTTCAGGGTTCTTTGCATTTGAAACATGGATTCTTCCTTCTTAGGTCTTCTCCTTGTTCTAGGCCATCTTTAGTTTGGCACCTATGTCCAGGTCTCCATATTTCCTTGCAGAAGTGGCATGGTCTTCCTTCCTCCTTATAATCTTCATCTCTACGAGGGTTCTTTGGATAAGCTTTGGACATATATTTTGGTTTCTCTTTGGAGTACTTGGCTTCAACTTTGATGGCCCTTTGTATAGCTTCACCCAAACGTTGTCGTTCCAATGGGTTTACTATCTTATTGATTGACTCTTTGTGTCCTTCCACAAATAGATATGTAAGCCTTCCTTGAGAGAGATCTGGTACCACTACTGCGAAGTTTTGGAATTCATTGGCATAGTCCTCTACGGAACCTTGTTGAGTGAGTAGTGTTAATTCTCTGAAGTACCACTCCAGGTGTCTTTGATTGAACCTTTTGCTGAGCTTTTGAGAGAATTCGCCATAAGTTGTAATGTTTTGATGCCCTTGGGTGATGAGGCTGAGATGCCACCAATCCTGTGCTATCCCAGCTAAGAAAAGAGTAGCGAACTTGATGGCATTTTCTTCTATCATAGGACTTAATGATAGATATGTGTCCAATTTCTGGACCCATGATTGGGCGGTAGATTTCTCTGACCCATCGAAGTAGGGCAAGGACATTTTTCTTATCCTCGCCTTGAGATCTTTGTCAGTGTGTCTTTTTCTTCTATTGGGATTAACTTGGTTCCTGACCTCATAGTATTCCTTAAAAGAAATAAGTCTTTGTACTTCAAGATCTAATCCAGCATACATTTGTGCAAGTTCCTCTACACTGCTTGTTGCTGGCTTTTCTTCCATAATAGGTTCTTCTCTTGTTAGGAATGGAGGCATGGTTGGCCTAAGGGCTGAGCTTTCAGTTGAGTGTTCATTCTCCGAATGGTTTGAATGAGAGTCTCTTCTTGAGTTTGGGATAGGTCTCTCATGATTATTGCTGTTCATACTTTGAATAGCTTGTTGGATTAATTGATTAGTCTTCTCAAACTTATCATTGGTTTGGTCCATGAACGTTCTAAGTTCAGTTGCTATCTGTTCTGCCATGGCTGACGTACCTCTTTTGTGTTGAAAGGTTTGCATGAATTATTTTCCACAAGTTGGCAGGATTATGCTTTGATACCACTGTAATGTCCCGTTTAAGGATAGGCAGAGATATTGGGACAACAACTTATTGCGCTTTATCAAATAATTGCACTTAGACTCGTCAAAAAAAATTATAAGAGATGTCAACTGTTGTTTCTGAATGGATAAGCTCTTCTCTATAGCTTATAATGATAGTATAATAATAATATGTCTGTTATAGACGATATGAGTGCAAATGACAAATATTGCTTGCAACAATGTGTTTCTATATCTGATAGTTCAATGCAACTATGCAGGGTATAGTATTGCTATCAGCGATAGGTCACTGTTAAGGATTCTGAATTAGATGCTGGCAACTCCAAGTTCAGAAGTGATTCCTGATTATCATTCAAAAATTGCAATCTGGTAGTGCTGGCTCTGATATGCACAATATTACTGGCAGCCGATAATGTACCTACAGTATTTGCATACTGAGAGATCCAACTAAGCGATAAAATCCAGATGAACTCCACGATGATTGCTAAAATGGAAAGGAGTGCCTTCAGAAATCTTCCAATTGGAAAGATGAGTTGCATCCAAAAAGTCATGTCTTATATCGCACACTTTACTACCATTTTGGTTATTGATTAGATTTTCCTAATCGTTGCATTCATAATTGAACTGATCCTCAATGCTACTCGCAGCCCCCAGATGTAATCGATTAATTATTTCATGGCTACCGATTAATCTTCTTATCATCTTCATAACACTTATTTGCCATCGATGTCTGATCAGTCATATCTTTCCATAAAGATACCTATTTGTCTTAATCGATTGTGTAGCAGTTAGCATCCTTTGATTACAATGACTAATTACTGATTTGATCCACATTGGCTGACTTCGTATTTTTCTTATTAATCCTTCATGTTCGCAATCATAGATGTCTCAGCGAGAATACTTTTCCGATCATTGAACTGTGTATTGTTTAATTTTACTTTTGATTATTAGTCCTTTGATTCGATCCTTATAAGTTGCTACATATTAGACTTGAAAGATATTTGATCATCACTTAATGCTTACGTCTTGATTGACGACATGAAAGGTGGGACAACATCCTTTTCTCTTTCTTCAGAAAAGATGATGTTCTTTTCTCTTTTTACAAAAGAAACAGCAGTTAAGAAAACAAATATAGGAACTTGAGGAACTTTAACAATTACAAGAATGTTTATACAAAAAGAAAGTGAAGTTTCCGTGAAAGCTCGAAGTTTTCCTTCACCTCTCTGGACTAGAAAATAGAAATAAAGTTCAAAGTCTTTACTTTCCACTATCCTATCTACCTTTTCAAAATGATTAAAATAAGAACAACGTACAGCATATAACAGCACAAAGTCTGCTGATATGGTGCACTTCTGAACTACTACAAATGGGAGCAACTACAAGCACAAAGTCTTACAATTCCTCTCTACTATGAACACTTTGTTGTCTATTTTTCAGCTTCAGGTCTGAAAGTGAAAAATGACCTTGTAATTACTCCTAGGTCTTCTTTTTCAAATGTCTCAAGAGTTTCAAATTTGAAATAAGCTAAGATATTATATCAAATGGCCTTGATTTAATTGGACTTATATGGTAAACATTTAAATTCCCTCTTTTATGGTAAAAGGCTTTTTCAATTTAAAGTAAAAAAAAGAAGATCATGCCTTCCCACGTTGGAAAAGAGTCAAAGTAGAGTTCTTTTAATGTTTGAGAGGGAATTGAAGTTTCAATAAGAAGATTTCACGTGGCATTAGACAACAAAGTGAAATAAACTTTGATCCTCATGTCTGCATGAATTTTCACTTCCACATGGTATTTCAAGAAGCGGTATTGTTTTAGGTTTCTACGTGAAAATAAGGTTTCAGGGAAAACATTCTGTTAACTCAAGCTTGCATGAAAAAATAGTTGCATGTTTACCAGGGCACTTCATCTGCAATTCCTTTCATCGAGGAAGTGAATATTTACTGTATTTTCCAGTTTCCAATACAAAGGCATGAACATAAGCTTGGAGAGCAGTTACGACAGTGGAAAGGAGTATATTTTCAGTTATGAAGGAAGGAGAGGGAGATTTTCAATATATTCTGTAGCTCTCTTAAGTTCAAGGAGTCATCATGGAGTCCTCATGCACTAAACAAGGGAGGAGTAAGTCAAACAATGCACAAGACTAAGCCATGCTAACGCCATGAGTATCATTAGTTTCAAGAAAACAGGTCTGAGTTACTCTTATAATCTCTCTATTTGTCTCGCATGAAGAGATTAGGATTTCATTCCATATATTTAGGGAGCTTCTTCATTTTATTCTTGAAAATCAAAGAAAAGATTCAATCATAAATATAAAATGTCTTAGAGCCTTTCAAGGAAAGGGTGTCTTTGTTATTATTATATCCCTGTAAGTATTTTCTCTATCAAGCTATTCAGGGTTACTCTCATGAAGATATAGTCATAAGCTAAGTCACAAGGTTCAAATTCGAATTCGAATTCGACAACCATGAAATTCGGATGAAATTCGACAAGGGAAAGATTCGAAAAAAAATTTGGATAAAATTCGCCTTCTATAATTTTGTTTATTTTAAATATATGTATACTTCTAATAAATTATCAGAATAGCGACCCTTGTTGGAGAAAATCCGAGGGCGACCCAGCAGTTGCAGACACCCATGACCCAATAGATACAAAGCATATACAAAGAATACCCACAACCAGCGAGTTGTGTTTAGAGGTGGATAGCAGTGCTTTATGGAAGAAATTCGATTAAATTCGATTTTTTTTATAGAAGTTTGAAATTCGATTAAATTCGAACCTCATCCATGAAAATCGCCATATCCTGTGACTTAGGTCATAAGCATGAATGAATATTAAACAGTAAGGATGCAGCACATCAAAGCAGATTTGACAGATAGAAGGGTTTTGAACGATTTGACATTAAGCACAACTGTGAGAAGGACATCTTCATAGTCAACAATGTGACAAGGCCATTACAAGGTATGCACAAGTAGTCCATTCAAGACAGTGCGAAGAAGACAAGGCCTGTAGCAGCAAAACAGATCAGTGCAGCAACAGGACAGCTCTTTCAAGGCATTGATTAAGACATAGTGATAGAGAATATCAATCAAGATGCATCAATTCACCATGAAATGACTTTGTAATAGTCATAAGTTTATTTTTAAAGCAGCTTTGAAAAGACAGTCAAAACTGTGAGAGTCTCAACATAGGCAAAATACCATCAGCACAGTGAATGGGTCTAGATCTAAGATAAAGATTTCAAGGGTCCCAATGAGGCACAAAAGAAAGATAATTCCCATCACAGTCGAGAGGAATATCATCAAAGAAACTGTCATGTCCCCTTTCTAGAGTGTTTTTAGAGTGGACATCGGAGACGGAGGAGATGGCCTATAATTGGAGTCTCGTAGGCTAGCAGAGGTTGATTGGGACTCATTCAGTGCATATAGTGATTGGATTTTGGCTTTACAGGCAGTTTGGAGCCAGTTTGGAGCAGTTCCTAGATTTTAGGGGGTATCCCTAAATTTTAGGAGGTCGTGACAGTTGCCAGTCGTGAGGTTATTCATGACCTTTTAGATGGTTTCAGTTTCAAAGAGATTGGGCTTGTTTCCTAAATTTTAGGAACATCCCTAGATTTTAGGGATGAGACTACCAGTGAATCCTTGATTTCCGACTTCAGTCACAGACAGGTGACAGGATGATTTTAGGGTTTGTAATGTCAGTTGGGCATTTTGTGGCTATTTGGGTTATATTTTTAATATTTCCTAAGTTAGCGTTTAATAATTAAATAAGGCTAAGTTGTTAGCCATTTTGGAGTAATAAGGGGATTTTTGGTCTCATCTGGATGCGCATCCTATTGTGTGATAGCTCGTTGGAAAGATCTTGAAATTCTTTAAATCTTTCTCTTTGGTCTCAGGGCAATTCAGTGAGCGGATTTCTGTCTATGGGGAAAAAGGTCATTTTCTAGTAACATGACCACTTTAAAATAAGAAATTATAACATTTCCACTAGACCACGCCACTTGGAGACAATTAGGGTTCGATTTGCAATTGAGAGGGGTTATAAGGGGATAGGAGCTTCATTCTATGATTATCTTTTACACATTTTACATCTTGGATTTGAGATTTGGCTCTGGAAGAGCTTTTCAGCATCTGGGACGCCAACCCCAATGCCTTGCCTGTTTGGGACGTAGCCCCCAATACAATGGTTTGGATTTGTTTGCAGCTATTAGCATCTTGGAGATTGTACGGCATTCTTTCTGGAGGTTCAGCAATTCTGACAGAGTTCAGCGTGGGGTTTGGGGTTTCTAACCAGTTGGGTGTACTTGGCAGCCGTACGGCTGTACCTGGCAGCCACTTTCCTTCCCACGTGCAGCACTTGGAGGGCTGGAATCTTGCCACAACTTCATTCCTAGTTATGTTACTCTTTCAGCATCCAGGTTGGAATTATTCCTGATTGTAATCTTCCTGAAATTATTGGAAATCTTCATCTGGTCAAATATTTGATTTTATATTCAGAAATCTGCCTTGAATCGAATTTGTTTTGGCTGTATATGAACTTCATTTTCAGTACTTTGTTCATGTACTTGTACTTCATTATTTACTTGTTGAAAAATCATCAAAATACAAAAAGAATTCAACCCTTCTGCAACTTCTGTCTATTTCTGAAAGAAAATATTAATAAGCAGGAAAAATCAATTTAAATAAATAAAAATTACAGCAGATTGGTAAAAGAGATCCATCGGGGATCTTTCAGAAACAGAGATAGCAGGTTCCTCAATAATGATTTCATGATAGCGAATAAGTAAACTTTCAAGACAGAGTTCTATACCACATACAGCCATGAGCAACATCTCATATGGGTAAGCTTGAAGTGTGAATTGAGAAAGGCAGATAACACTATGAAAGCACTGTAAAAGCTACAGCAAAGACAATGAATATTTACACTCACAGTCAAAAGGCAAAACAGTGCATATACATGGATAAGAATCAAACCATTGGCAATTAGCCTCAAAGGGCTATCATTGGGAAAAGCTTGCAAGTTTTCATTTACCTTTATATTTTATTTATATGTCCACTATTTTATCTTCACGATTCTCAGTACTCTTAAGGTATGTTCATCACAAAGGCTAGGATCCAAGAGTCATGCAAGAACAAAGTGAATCCATAAGCATGTCATGAGCACCATAGAAGCATTCACAGTCTAAAATCGCAAGGGTGGTCCCTTCTTGTGAAGCCAATATAAAGTATATATGTAGCACTCCTTGAGCTTGGCAAAGCACAAAGAAAAATGACAGTGAGCAGCCACTTAGACGGTAAGAACAAACCAAAGAAAGCCCTAGAGGCTAAAAGTCTCAGTCATGAATGACAAAGAGCCATGGAACAGTGCTAAACCTCAGTTGAGAAAGGGTTTGTGACAAATTTGTAATCCTCATAGCAGCAAAGAAAGGCATATAACAGTGGGATGGAGGGTAACTAGCCATCCAAATAGCACAATAACAGTGAGAACGGAACTCATAGAAGCGAATGCAATCACTGTGACCTAGTAAAAGTTAGTGGTATCTCTCAGAGCATTCAAATCATCAAGGGTGCATTAATAATGATGAAGACATCATCAAAATGACAGAGCCAAGTTTCAGTGATCTTAAACAGAGTTAATAAGGACAGACCTAGGGCAATATCCTTGTTATTTGTACAATACATCACATCAAGATATAGCAATGACAACAAACAACTATGGAGGCCACATTCATGTACAAAAGAACAGTAAGGTTGTAGTCTACTCAAGAAGGCAAAGGAGCAGATTCAGAGCAGTCAATACATGATGACTGTCTTTAAAAAGATGACAGTGAGGAGACACAGTAAAGAGCATGTAAGAACATAGAGGCAGCCCTAAGTGTTTGACACAGAAATAATCCAAAAGATAAAGTCATTAGTGCAGACCTAGGACAGTGACCTTTGCTGAAGATAAAACACACAGTCATCATAGAAGGATGGGAAAATCAGTCATTATGGGTGAATGAGATACAAAGCACAATGATAATATACTGAAGATAGTTTTTATTGGTACTGCCATAAGCTCAGATAACAAAGCATCACAGCATAAGTGCAATCCCACAGTGAATCAAAAGGAAAAGGACATTGAATGACTCAATAATGAAGATATCTTTCAGAGGGCCTTCAAACAGTGAATAGCACTGTTATGAGATCATGAGCAACCTGAGTCATGACCATAGTCCAAAATAGTGAGCAGTCTCTTCAAGACAGTAAAAGCTAAATATGAAGTCACCGTCCCGAGATCAACTTGGAAGATAAGGAAGTTCTTGTGCTGTTGAATAGGTTGCAGTAAGGTTGCATCACCTCAAAACAAATGAACAAAATCATAACAGCAGAGCAATGACTTCAAATGTATGGAGTCACAGTATAAACTCCAATGGAAGGCACTGTCTCAGTCCTTTTGACATTCAGAGAGGAACAAATGTTACAGAACTTCAAGACAATGAACTTAAACTTGTTTACAATTCAGTATTTGATCTTCAAGCTCATCAATAGCAGATATCACCATAAAAAGATAAGCCATTGGCTTCCTCTTCATAAACGAATTTCTTACAGCAGTTCAAGGATGAGTTAATGAGCCCATTGCATATACATATTAATAACCTTCACTTTGGAACTGAAAGATGCTAATTTGCCAAAGTTGGAGACTCTTAATTTGCATAATAAGGCCTAAATTCGAACCCTTACTCTTAGAGATCATCATTCAGTTATTAAATCATGTGTTTTAGTTCAAAGATGAGTCAAGAGTTTGAAGCAGATACAATAAAGAAGAGGTAGAATTTTCCATTCAAACATCAGATAAAGGCCTGAAATGACGAGATAAAGAGATGACTTGTGGTTCTACATCAGTTCAAGAGCTAGTTTGAGAGACAAAATGGTGGACTCAGATTCATGCATTAATTATGGCATAAAGAGGAGCTTCCAGCAGTGTGACATCAGTCAATGACCCCACATGGGCCATTCACCACTTGAGGAGTTTTGATCTTGTCAACAGTCAGTTTCCAGATGTTATGAGCACCTTTTTGCATGTCTTTTTCTCAAATTCGACCCCAATCACAAAGATCATGCAAGATGGATATAGAACTAAGAAAGAAGACTTTCAATGCAGCCTGAGTTTGAAGATGAAGAGGTGGAGTCCAGCATCAGTCAGCTTTTAGTTGAGATCAGCTTCCTTTTCTATAAAGCTTCTTTTCTTCTATCTTTCTTTCTAGTTCTTTTCTCTCTGACCTTTGCTTTCTCAGCTGGGCATGAAGCATTGTGACTCAATTTCTGAGTTTTGTAACAGCAAGCTCCTTTATTTCTTAATAAAATAGCAGCAATATTCCTTCTCAATACTTTGTATTTCATATCATGGATGAATGATTTGATGTTTTACTGTGGTTTATGCTTAATCCTTTAAATATGTCTCATTCAAATATGGTTGGTGTAGGAAGATACATGATTGGTGCAGGTCTTACGTTGTGCTAGCTGACTTTAGTAGCTTGTAGCTGTGAAAACACTTTGTTTTCCTTCAAGCAAGCTTTGGATTCAATCATTTCTAGGAAACCGAAATACTTATGCACCTTGTTGTTTAGTTGAGTTGTGAGAGATTCAGGTCTATTTTATTAAAGGATTTTGTGAGTTAAGCAAGTTACAGGTCTCGGTCAATCATTTGGTGCATCACCTCTTACAATAGGTTCCAATTCAAAATTTATTTCCATCCTTTTTCCCATCAAAAAATTCATTTTTAGGAGATTCATCAAAGCGAACCAGCTCACTCTGAAGGTTGAAATCCATTATAAGCAACCCATAGGCTTGGAAATCATCCCATGTTTCACAAGATTGTTGATCTTTCAGCTTAAGCATCACGGGTACAATCTTGGTGACAACACACTCAATTGTAATAATTTAATTCTAAATACATGTAGCACAAAGTCTACAAGAAATCACATCAAAACTCCTTTCAACAATCTCGTTAGAACCTCAAGTAAATGCAGAAAATATACCACTATGACACAAGAACAGAATGGATATAAGAGCAGGACTTCAACAAAAAGTTTGAAACTAAAATGCTTTCTTGATATTTACTTCAGAAACCAATTTACAAGTACGAAGCACAAAGTCTTTATGACTGTAAATCTCTGCAAAGTTTTCTTGCTTGTTAAAAAAAAAAAATACATAGAGCACCCTCCTGTATATATAGGTGAGGAGCTAAGAGCAAAAAAGTGGGAGAAGTCTAACTAACTATGACTTATTCAAATTACAGTCCTATTGCTATTCAACTTGTAATTTGTTTAAATGTAATTACAAGTTACAAGATTACAAGTGATAAGACTACTTGTAATAACAAATTTTGACATTAAATGTAATCTGTCAAAAAGAAAATGCATAAACAAAAAATAAAACTCAAGTGTTATGAGACACTTCTTGTTCTTCTCTCTCCCTGGCCATGAAATCTTTAAACCTGTTAATTGATTCCTACAATTCATCAAAATTTGGTCCTTTTGTATTCTTTGCAATAGCAACAGTTTTGATGATGACATCAGAATATCTTATTGTCGCTATTTTGTGTTCCTCAAGAACGGTTTGCATCTTATCAAGGAAAACTTGGTAATCCACATACTTGTTGATTGAGGTCACTGTAAATTGCTCGGATTCCAATTCCTCGTGAAGCCTTAACACCAATTCAGAAAGTATCACATCCTCAGGAAGCAACTCTTCATCTTGACTTACCATCTTGCAAGACATTCTATCAAAGCTAGAAATAATATCTTGCTCCACTTCAGTACTCATTTCTGGAGTAGCCTCAATATCTTTGATTAAATCCTTGAGAACTAATGATCTATTGACCATAAGCTCCTTGAATTCAATATACCTCTCTTTGTTTAGTATCACAATGTTGTCACATAGGATTTTCAATTTGACTTGATCCATCTCATGCCAAATTTTCAAATCTTTCTCTATGGATTCCAGACTTTGCGTAAAAGCTTCTAAAGTCTGGTTTAATTTTGTCTTTTCCACCTTCACGCTTTTCAATACCTATAGTGCCTTCTTTATCACTTGACCATTTTGATCAGCCAATTGATCAACCCAAGAATCAATAGCTTTGGCCTTTTAAGCAGCTTTCTCAACTTTTTTGATGGACTCTTCAAAAGTAGAGGAAGTTAAAGGATCAACCTTCTCTGAAGAATTAGTGATCTTTTGAATCACTAAAATGAGTAGTGTGTTCTCCTCCTTGAGCTTATCTTTCTTTGCTAGGAGCTCATCATAACTTTGAACCAACGAAGCTACTAAGTCCTGAGCATCATGCATCATTCCAACTTGTGTTTGCCTTACTAGCTCCACCCTTGTGAACCAGTAATTAGATAGCTACATTTCTTGTGGCGGTTTATCAGTAAGAGGTTCTGCCACCTCTGCATATTTCATCTTATTGCTGTCTTGCGAGACTGTTTTTGCCTTCTTAGCAGCCCTTGGCCTAGATCCAGATCTACAATCTGCTCCAAAGTAAGCCTATTGTAGTCCATTTTCCTACTATCATTTTCTGTACAAAGATCAACCCATATATCCTCAAGGCGATGAACATGAGTGAAGGCTCTTTTGATTTTGTCTTTCATCCCTCGATAATCGAAGTCCTTTCTCGCCTTGAACTTCTTCAACTTAACTTCTTGAAGTTTTGTCTCCATTGCTTTGGCTCTTGTTGAGGTCGTCAAGGAATATCGGCCAATCTACAATGGATTGTGAAGGATATGTTGATACCTAATTTATGGTTAGCTAACTGGATTGCATGAATTGTCATCAGCTATCTAGCTAACTTCATCAGGATGATCTTGTCAGTAGGATATCTCGGAAGTATATATGGCTGATCTTCAAAGCATCCAACTCTCATGTAAGTGAAAGTTGGGAACTGAAGAAACAAGCATCCATACTCATTCACCTTCTTCCAAGCTGCCTTGGACACTCTTGTTCTTAAGTGTTTTATCAAACACGCACATGAAGTGACCAAAGAAAGCATTTTGCACCCTCCTGTAGTGAATCCTACTAGTTCTCAAAGTGAGTTGCTCATAATATCCCCATACCGGTACCAACGACCTGTCACCTTTGGTAAAAAGACCAGGAAATTGTCTAAGTGGCTCTACTCTGTACACTAAGTAGGAATTCATATAGAAGGTTAGGGTGGTTGAAACTTATGACAGTTGTTCACACAGGTTATCACTGATGACTTTACCCTAGACAAGTCCCAACCCTAGGTACACTCCTAGTGGGAATCCACACCACCACAGCATTTAGGCTGGAACATCACACTGCATTACATATACTTATCAATCTCCCTTTAATTCTCCTTCATATGTATACTAAAGATGGCATAAAACCCTCTAATAGATCTGCATAAAAATCTGATTCATGTTTTTTAAATAATACTGCTCATATTCTCCAATTGCATCAATGCTTTATGATTCATTTATCTCTTATCTTTTCTACATTATTCTTCCATAAAGATGGTCTTCATATGTTTCTTTTTCACTCTATAGCTCACACTTCTTCCTCCACGCATCTTTCTCTATTTATCCCCATATTTAATGGACATAGGCTTTGAGATATCTCTTTTTAAATGAGACATGTCTTTTATTATTTCTGCTCTTATATCATTTTTTGTTTTATTAAAACAACTATTACAATTTAAAATTGCTGTAGCCTTTTAAACAGATCACTTCTTCCTTTCATTTATTAGTTGCACCTTCTCTAAACAAATCACACCTTTTTCTTTTGCAATTACTAATTGTTGTTTCTTTGATCATTTCCTTTAATCACTGCTTGCTATCTTTCTTAAGTGCTGCCGAAATGTATTCGCTGACACAAGACTTTATTCACTACTTTTTTTCCTTTTACCAACAACTTACTCTATGCCACAATTTGTTCTATAAAAGACATTTTGTCTTATGTGGCTTTCCAGAGAAACATTTGCTGTCCTTTTTGTTCATGTTTGTAAATAAGACAATGACTTGTCTTTTTCTGTTTGTCTTATTTCCCTTTGTTTTTTCCTTCATTTTCATCGCTAATTTGTTTTTATGTATAGTATTACATCACAGATGTATTACTGGTAAAGAATGACTTGGGTTCCCATGCAACAGATTTAGTAATTCAAGTCCATGATCAACATAATCTGCTTAGTGCATCTTTGTAATGTCCCCACTTTGAAATACAATTTAATGATAAATGATAATAATAAAATTAAAATTAAAATATAAAAGAACACACTTAAATATAATTAAATTTTAATTAAGTTAATGAATGGTCAAAGACATGAAATGAAAAGTTGCGACTCCCTCACACATGAGATATAAAAGGGAGAAGAGAACCTCATTTGAGGGGATAATTTGGGGAATCAGAAGTGCACATCTGAATGTGAAATGTTGTGTTCCTTTCAAAAGGCAGAAACAATGAAGAGTTGCACTCTTTCAAAGGGTGCTAATGGTGGAAAGGGTGTGTCTCTTGTCAAAGGGGCATACATGATGAAGAGGTGTGACCTCTCCCTCACATTGGAGGGTATAAAAAGGAGAAAGTTGCATTTGAGGAGGACATCCAAGGGAGATCAAATTGAAGAATAATTTATTATACTCAAAGGGCAGCAATGAAGAGTGATGACTCATTTCTTATGAAGAGGTGTGATTTCCCACAAATGAAGATATAAAGAAGAGATAAATTCAATTGAGAAGGGGGAATTGGAGGAACCATCCATAAGATCAAAGAAGACAAGAAAGTCAATGGATCAATATCTAATATCAGAATTAATGAGGGTGAAAATTAGCAGACTTTGATATTTACAAGAGCAAGATTCAAAGCAATCCCAAAAGGGGACATTACAATCTCAGACTTAAAATAGTCAAGTGTTCTTCAAAGATCAACTCGGTTAATTGTACTATTGTCCATCTTTTCCAGCAACTCTTTTATATGTATAATCATTCAATACCTCTGCTGCAAGGTCAGTACTGTGGCGGGCAACACGTTTTAGGCAAATCCAGGTGGCAAACAGTAACTAGCCATGCAAAGCTCAAAGTCAGACAGACAAAACTGCGAAATTGACTTGTCCATGCCTTTGCCTTTGCTTGACACAGGTGAAGCATTGTTATTCAAATAACCTATTGACCTACAAGATTGATCATTATCTCCATGTTTATTTTATTCATGATGTTGTTTTGTGTTTCCCTTGTTTTCCTTCTCTGATTTTGTCTTACTGAGCTTTTGTTTTTCTTTCTTGCAAAAGTTCCTTCCCTGTGAACTTATGTCTTCATCATTGCTATAGATAGGTGATGCATTATTCTTCAACTTATCTCTTAACCTGCAAAACTAATCATGATCTCTGTGTCTATCCTTTATATCATCTTGCAGTCCTTGATCTCTATTGTAAGAGATGATATTGGTTTACTATATTGAGTAAGATCATTCACAACTTGAGCAGCACATCCAAACTTCTGTAGGGCCGCCATATGAACTCTTTCTCAATTTCCTATCTGTATTCTTAGTTATCTATACTCTTCTTTTTCATATATGATTTTTTCATTAGTTTCCTGATGTTATCTGATCATACCTTTCCCTTTCACGTCAATGAGACTCATATAATGAATTCCTTCTTGACATCAATGACAACTTCAAATCGTCTATATATTCTTGACATCAATGACATTTCCAACATGCTACACATCTGAAAAGATTCTGCTGTATGCTCAAGTCTATAATCATTCCATAAATTCTTCATGTTCATATAATTGGTGAGTAACATTTCACTCATGATATCATCACAAAGAGTGATGTGTTCTATATGACAAGGCTTGATATCATCAAATAGTGAATTTTGGGCTTTGTTCTTGTTGGGTCTCAAAAACACTACTCCACTTTCTAGAACCAATCTGACTTGCAAGGCCAAGGTCGTCATCATGCAAGTGAAATCAATTTATCTGTGGAGGGTTAATGACCAACTCTACGAGAGTGGGTTAGATCTCCAATACTTCAAGATCAGCTTAGACTCGAGAGGGTATTCCAAAGTGTATACCTTAATAGGTATTGAGATCACATAAAATGAACAATTACAAACTAACAATAGTCAAACGCAGCATTTTGACTTAGCCCCCAAACACTGTCTATAGACTAAGAACTAGCCGCCTCAATAACCCCTATATAGCTCATATGAATGTGCACACATGACCCACAAGAAATGGAATCAATTAATAGCTCATTGTAGATGTTTCCCCTTGGTTATATCACTGGGCTATAAATGCACCAAAAATACTCTTACTTCTATTCTACTGATTTGTGTTTTGATTTGAAGGTCTGATATTGGTTGGGGTTTGTTGACGTGTATTTTGTACACAATCATACACAGAATAAAATACCCAAAGGCATCTTATCCTCTCTTGAATAAAGTCGCTAACTGCTGAAGATTTCGCAAGAAGGATCAGTTAGGATGACTCCAATGTTCTTTTTAGTAGGGTCTCTACGTGTGGATAAGCACCAGTGGTCGTTGTGATTGTTGTGTCATCAAGGGGCCTTACGTCGCCGAAGATTTTGCTAAACTGAACAAGCTTTTCAAAAAATATCAAAAGGATAGGGTTTGCAAGAGGTCTAATCTAGTCTAACCCTAAGAATGACTTGATGTGGACTAGACTTGGTGAGATTCAACCAACTTCAATATTGCCATAAATTAACAACTCAATTGAAATTGATGCGATCTTCTAAGGTAACAAATGATTTTTCAATAAGATCAAGAACACTACCACGAAGGTACATATCCAAGATACTATAACGATTGAAGATTTAAGCGATTCAAATATCTCCAGTCGACCACGCAAGGCGTTCCTACAATCAGCAAGAAGCTAGTGGTTTGGAAAACGAATCCTACCAAAGATCAAGTCCAACACTTTGTCCTTCGAATTAACACACTACTTCGATTGAGAATGATTCAAGGAAAATGAACAACCATGAAGATAACCAAAAGAATTGCAACAAAACACCATAACTTCAATATTTCATTGATCTCAAAGCCATCATGTACAACAATTGCTTGAATTCCTTTCTCAAAGCTCAATCTTGCTACAAAAGTAAATTGCTTCTAAACTCTAATCTCTCTAATACATCAATAATTTCTAACTCTTTCTAATTTCTAGTTACAAAAAATGAAAGAAATGAGGGTATAAATAGCATCCTCAATTACAATGAACGGTCCAGATCGAAAGAAGATCAATGGCCAAGATTATGACACCTAAACCCTAATTAGGGTTTTATTACAAAAGTTCCCCTTTTATTGCACAACATTAAATGCATAGCCAATTATTAAATTTGGCACGAAAATCTAGGAGACATAAACCAATGACAATTAAGGTGCCATGTCATCTATAACAATCTCTCATCTAGAATCTTATTCCCTTTCCAATGCTCCTTTTTAGCATATGCAATGAATCTAGACACGATTCCTTCGATCTCAGCAATTGGAATCTCGGGAAGATTCTTCATTCTCTCTTCCAAGTGGATGACCTGATCAAAGGCCTGGAGAAGAGCAGCGTCCCAACCAGGTTCAAGTTCCTTAGTCTTTTCAATCAGCAGCATGGTAGCAAACATCTGGTCCCGTTGCTCATCTGTGATAACATTTGCATCCTTGCAAAAGATAACCTTGATTCTATCCTCTAATTCCTGCAAATCTACATCTGTCTCAATCTCGATCCTCCTGCCAAGAATGGTACGTAGTACCTCAAATACTCTGTCCTGGATCGGGTGGATAACCTCCTCAACATGGCTACATCTAGTACTGATGTCCTCGAAGAGAACTTCCTTCATCTGGAGTAAGGTTGACCACTGAAGTAAACTGTGAGGTCCTCCATCCATGATCTTTTCCTGCGCTAAGACCTTCCTTGATGTTTGTCTGATTACTTGCAAGACAGGAATGATAACCTCTTTGGTATGGGCAAAAGCAGCTACTGTTATCATCAAGTTGTGGATGATCTCAAGAACCTGGATAGCCCTATGAATAGTCTTCATCATCCTTGTTGCAAATTCTACGGCAACTGTATGAGATTTGTCCATCCAAGTGCTCATATGCTTGACCAAACTCCTGAATCTCTCTGCCTCACTAATTGATTGAAGGGGAAGTGCCTGCACGGGTGATCTTGCTGGATCCTGACGTCCCAAAGGCTGATTGAGATGGCTGAAATATGTTCTCCATGCACCAACTTCCCTCTCAAGCTTTCTATTTTTCTCCATTTCTTCCCTAAGCTTATCTTTCAATGCCTCAAACGAATCGGTGGCATCATCTAGTGTCTGCTCAGCTAGGAGTGGACCAAGCTCAAATGTCTCTACATCATATTCTTCTGCAAGGATCTCACCTTCATACTTGTCCACGGCCGGTGTAGCTATCTGCAATATTCTGGATCCAGTCTCATCTCTAATCATCTTGGACATCTTGGTAGCTTTTCTCTTCTCTGTCACTTCCTGGGAATGTCCAACAAGGCTCTCCAAATCAATTACATTGTCTTCGTCCTCAATCACGATCACCTTCGTTAATCTTTCCTTCAACCAATCTGGGATGGCAGATCTTGTTTCTTTAACCTGTATTTCCTTGAGCAATTCTTCTTCTCTGGGAGGAGATGTTACTTCATTATCTTCCCTATCATCATGCAACTCATTATCTTGAAGAGATTCACCTGGTGACCTTCGAGGTGCCTGTCTTTCTTTATCATTTTGTACCATTGATTCCATGGATTCCTCTATCTCAGATGTCCTCTTCTCTTGTCGAGAAGATGTGCCGGATGAACGATCTCGGTTGGCCTCTTGCTTCTTTTTGGAAGATTCTCTCTTCTCAGGTCTTTCTTTCCTCTTTGAGCCTCTTGGATGGATATTGCCTTCACTCGCACTTCGAAGGTTGCCCTCACTTGTATTTCTGGGATTAGGATTGCCCTCGCTTACACTAGCTCCACCTTCAGCTGGTTTCTCTTCCAAAGTGAAAGTCATAGCTATGCCCTGCTCTCTCAACTTCTGATGCTGCACATCAACCCATCTGCGAGTACAAGACAAGACCGAAGCCATCAAAGCATCTAGATCCACAACCTCGGGCTCATTCCTGTCTAACCTTACTGATTTGCTTTCTCGATCATAGGATGACTGAAGATGTCTGCCACTGTCCTGAGCTTGGTCGGCCACTTTGTAAATCTTGCATTTCCTGATGAAATCCAAAGGCAATCTAGAATGCATCTTTCTTTTCACTTCAAGATCCTCTAAGAGATTCATCATAAAATCTTCTATCTGAAACTCATGCTTAAACTTTCTACCGACTGTCTCCTCTATATATCCATGTGGATCAAAGCTTTCTCTCAAAGCAAAGAATGAAAAAGAATACAAAGCTAACTCCTTCTCTGCGTCATCCATGGCTAAAGCATTAGGACATACCTCAACTGAATTGCCTAAGATGATAGGTACAGGAACTCCATTTCCATGTCTGTGTCTGAATGCCTTCGCATAAGCTGCCAACTGTCTTGTTACCTCAAGTAACACTATTCTGTCTGTCGGATATCTCCGCAACATGTATGGAGGTGAAGGACATCCATGAACTCTGATATAAGTAAATTTCGGAAATTGGATAAACCAAGCACCGTACCTCTTTACTAGTTCCTGTGCATCCTGAGATAATCTATTGTGAATCCCGCCTTGCAACGTTCTGGTGATGTTCATCGTGAAGGTATCATTAACTAACTTGTAGTTACTTCCTGGTGGATGATGCAAGTGAACATAGGAATCACAAACTTTGACCTCGCCGGGTCCTCTTCCAATCACTCCTCTATGAGGTAGTCCTGCGTACTCAAAGCTCCTAATCAAGGCATATATGACATATGAACTCATGTGGAAGGACTTGGTAGCCTTGAGTCGCCTTAACTGTATGTCCAAGCAATGGCTAATCATTCTAGCCCAATGAATTGTTCCTTTTCCCTGAACTATCACTTGGATGAAGTAAGACATCCACTTCTCAAAGTAGAAGGCTTGAGGGGCTCCTGTGACTCGGTTGAGCATTGTAATCAAATCTCTGTACTCCTCCTGGAAATCGATCCTGTGTGGTGTGTTCGGGATCTTGCTCAGGCGAGGACGACTCTTAAGCAACCAGTTCTTGTTGATGATGCTTAGGCAAGCATCTGGATCATCTTCGTACATGGACCTGGCTCCTTCTATGCTCTTGTAGACCATATCTCTGTGCTCTGGAAGATGGAAAGCCTCACTTATAGCCTCTTCTGAAAGATAAGCTAAAGTGTTTCCCTCCTTGGACACGATCGTTCTGGACTGTGGATCATAATGACGAGCACACTCGATCATCAACTCATGGCACTGAACTGCTGGAGGGAAGCCGGCCGCCTTGATGATGCCACTCTCAATTATCCTCCTGGCGACAGGTGATGGCTTGCCAATGTAAGGGACCTCTCGAAACTTCTTCGTACTGAAGTTGCCCAAGTTGGTATCTCCAATGTTGCTCCACTTAGACACGATCTTGGTCTCCAGTTCTTCGTTCTTTTGATCTTCCTTCATGAGAGCTGGACGACTGGTGGATGCTCCCGCCTTCGGGGTCGCCATACCTACACAACATTTCATAATAAGAAACTAGATTTTGCAATGTATAACATAGATTAGATTAATTTTAGGAAACTTCATGATAAGTCCTTGAGTTATCATTTCCTAAAAAACAATTGAGCCACTGAAATTCAAAATTTCAAAATTCAAAATTTAAGGTAATGACGATCAAAATTCAAAATCAAAACAAAGGATTACATCGCCATACCTTACTTGAGATCTAACTCTAAAATGCAAAATAAAGAGATTCGCCTAGGCAAAATCAAAATTTGAAGCTTCCCCACGTGATCTTCCTCAAGCGAATGTCCTTCCTTGCAATTTCGCCACCTTTGGGGGTCCTCAACGTCTTGATGGCAAGCTTGCTTCACTCAAACTCGCACTCCTTTGGATGATGTTCGCACTACTTCCTTTGCTAAATTCGCACACCCCTTTGTCTTCTCCAAATCGCATGTGAATGAAGGTTTAAATGATGATTTGAAAATGAAATAAACCACTTCCCTTTATAGGCGCTTAACCCCCCATTACCTTTAGGCCGACTTGGTAATTTAAAACAAATTTAAAATAAATTTAAAGGCCGACTTTTGTAAAATAAAACAAATAAACCCCAAGCGCCCCCACTTTTTATTAATAATTAATTAATTTAATGCCTTTATAATTAATTTTTTCGATTTTTTAAAGGCAAGAAATAATTAATTAAATGCTCACGCGCAAATTTTAAATGCTAACTTTTAATTGTATTTATCGATTTTTAGCATTTAATAAAATTCAAAAAAAATGTTTTAGCGCCAAAATTTGGAGAGGTGGAAAGATACAAACCATATCGCTCTGGTCCCTGGGAGAGGGAAAGGAGCGAATTATCATCTTAGCCTTGATTCTTTTACCTTATACCTTCAAAATCTTCATCTTTACATTGAAACTGGCATTTCTGACAAGAACCTTGTGCTTGATTGATTTGATTTCGTAGACGAATGCCCTTTGTGACCATTATCGCCCTAGTCCCTTGGTGAGGGACAGGAGCGAACCTTGTGTCTTCTCCTTGATCCTAACTTCTTCGATTACCAATCTTCATCATGTGGCAAGCAATGACGTTATCCCTTGGTTCCACGCTTACTTTATTCGTCCTTAACAAGGCATTTTGATGTTTGAATGGTTTTCACCCTGGTCCCTTGGTGAGGGACAGGAGCGAAATTTATGCCCTAGCCAAAATTCATCATCTTTTAATCTTAGCTTCTTACTTGTTGCGTTCCGAATGACGTTTTCGATCTTATATAATCTTGCTTTGACATGATCTTCGAAGGAAAATGAGTGTTTTTGTGAAAATCGCCCTGGTCCTTGCCTGAAGGACAGGAGCGATTTTGTCTCCATGCTCTAGTTGCTCACTTTTTGATGTTTGACTTCCTCGTATATCATCTTCTTAAGACACCTTAGACTTTGTGCAACTTTGTACGTCCTTTACTTAGCGTGAGTTTCGAAAGAAATGGCCAATATAGTGAATATCGCCCTGGTCCTTGCCTGAAGGATAGGAGCGAACTTTGGTGTCTTGGGCGCATCCTTGTTCTTATCAACTTGCAATTGCCTTCACAATATAAAACGATGTCCTTTGGTCCTTCTTGAACACTTGAAACGTGATCAACATCCAAAACTTAAGCCTTTATAGAGATTTCGCTCTGGTCCCTGACTGAGGGATAGGAGCGAATTTGAGCATATAGTGTAAATCCTTCATCATATTGACTTGCAATTGTCTCCAAGGCGCAAAATGATGTTCTTTACTCCCTTTCGAACACTTGAGACGTGAGCGGCAACCTAAATTTGGACATATTTGAATATTTCGCTCTGGTCCCTTGGAGAGGGACAGGAGCGAATCTGGGCATTTAGTGCAAATCCTTCATCCTTGGCGATCTTTGCAACTTCATTCTTTGTCGAGACACCTCAAACGTCATTGCCACTTTGTACTTTTGACTTGGAGTGATTTAAACTTGGGAGGAAGGCATCATAACCACTATTTCGCCCTGGTCCCTGGCTGAGGGACAGGGGCGAATTTGCACTTGTAGGCTCCATCACACTTTGCTAACTTCAAAAATTATCTTCAATAGACTCGTTGTACCCCCTTTCATTCATCCTTGGCCTGGAGTTCGTTCTAACTTGGTGAGAAATTGGTCTAAGGCAAAAATCGCTCTGGTCCCTGGCTGAGGGACAGGAGCGCCCAGGCCAATATGGGGTTCACTTTGATGTCTTGTAATCTTCAATTCGTCTTCAACGGGTTCATTACGCCACCTTTACTTGCCCCAAACTTAAAACTTACTTGCTCTTTGCTCAACTTTTGCCTTACAAGGAAAATCGCTCTGGTCCCTGGGAGAGGGACGGGAGCTACCACTGACTTTCGCCCTGGTCCCTGACTGAAGGACAGGAGCGATTTAGCTTCTAGGTCCAATCTTCTTCACGAAGGCACTTCCAAATTATATTCAACTGATGAAACATATCTCCTTTGATCTCCTCAAATCGTCAAATTGTTCAAATCCAGCAAGGACAAGGCAATGTTTGATTTTGAGCTCCGGTCCTTCACTGAGGGACAGGAGCGATTTTTTGCTCCTAGCACATTTCCGTGTTTGTAAAATTCTTCAAATTATATTCAACGGAAAGAACATGCCTCCCTTTATCACTTCCAATCCGAAAATTGTCTTGATCCTGCAAAGACAGTAAAATTTTGAGAACAAGCTCCGGTCCTTCACTGAGGGACAGGAGCGATTTTGCTTCTACAGGCCAAAATATCAAGATTTTGGGATTTTAATCACTTCACAAGGCGAAAACAAGTCATTTCCAATGCCCGGGATCAATTATCAAAAATTTCAAAATTTGGTCAAAATTACTCAATCGGACAAAAATCAAAAATCTCATCATTCACACTTAGACAAATTTGGACTTTGCATTCAAAATTCCAATTCAAACTAGACCAACTCACTTAGCCCCTGGCGAATTCACTTTATTCAAAATTGCATCCTACGAGAGGAAGCTCAAAAAGCTCAAAATTGGACTGGACTCTGGCCTGAAAACACAGTAACAAAAACCCTAAGGCTTGACCCTAGTCCAGACAACTGGCATACTAAACCAAAATCCTAAAAAGCAGAGAGAAAGGCGAGCAAAAACGAGCAAAAAGAGGGGGTCCCCATTTTAATGGGGCGATGTGTGAAATGGTCACAACAGGGTTCCAGACCGATGCTTATCTATTGGTAAACAAAGTCACACACCACTGAGAAGATCACAAACAGGAAAAGAAGGTGGTGTACCCATGTCGTTACATAAACCAATGATAATGAAGATTACAACAAGACATTCTTATTCATCCATAATAGAACGTGTACTCATAGATAAATAAAGAAATATCGTTACAAGATTTGCAATGTTTTCAAAATTTTGTCACACTTTTTTAATGTTTCGCAAGGATACGACCTTCCAAAAAAATCCCAACGTTTTGAGGACAAGGACGTCTTTCGGACATGATGAAGCCGAGGGGGATGTCTCAAGGGACATCGTCAAGCTAGTGGGGACATCTGGACATCCCGAGGATCTCTAGTCATCCCTTGACCATCTTAAGGACGCCCAAAAGAACCTATCTGACTATCACACATAAAGTAACAAAAAACTTTGAAAAATATTATATTTTTTTCAATTAGAGCGAGGGGGAAACCCTAATGGCCAATGAGCCCCACTAATGCCTCCTAAACCCTATTTAATACTCCAAATCCCTCCTTTTTACTCAAACTCATTTCAACAGCTAGGTTGAAGAGGAGCAAAAGACAATGAAGGAGTGAAAGAGTGTGGTTGAACTGCTGCAAGTGCAAAGGGGGTGAGAACGAACAAGAAGAAGAGGAAGGAGATGGATTCTACACCAATTTTGGAGGTTCCAAGCATTAGGTAGGATTCTACAACATTTTATTTTTTTTAAATTCTTTCTTTTATTAGTTTATGTTCCAAAATTTAATTATAATCATAACTATATAGACATGGCTGCACGTGTATATTCATAGATTCATTGTGAGGTTCGATGTTCATTGTTCATTGTTCATATTATCATCAAGATCCAACATTGAAATTTAAATTTTATTTTCAATTTTGTCAAACTAAGCTATAACTTTTGTGTATCCTTGTTGTGACCTTTTTACACATCACCCCATTACTAACGAGGACCCCCTTGTTTCCTGCTTTCTCCGTTGTTAGGTTAGGGTTTTGGCTACTTAGTGGGCAATTTTGTGTTTCCCGTGCCCAAGTCTTGGAGTTTTGATCACGCCTAGTGTCGTTTAGGGTTTTGAGGTTATAGGATCAAGCGCGTGAAAATTGAGATTTTTAATGATCCTAGTTTTGTCTAAGTGTTGACCCTTTTGGAGCGTTAATGTGTTTTTTAAATGTCCTCATCGGTGATTTTAAGTGCTAAGGTGTTTTTCAGACCTTTTGGAGTTGTTTTCTCACTCCTAGGGAGTTATTCAAGTTGATTTCGCACTTTATGCCGATAGATTTCCTTGTGTTACGATCCATTTTTTGATGAATTTGCCCAAGTCCAATTGAGTTTTATTGAGTTTTGAAGTTTCTAAGTGATTCTGAGTGGAAAAATCATCATTTTCTGGATGAAAATCCATATCCTAAGGGTTAAAAAGTCAAAACTCCATACTAGAGGTGCTTGTCCCCTCATATTCCTGACTAACCATGGTTTTCCCCTCTCAGAATCCAGACTGGACATGGATTTCCCTTGGATTCCAAGCTTGCTCCATTTTTCCACCACTATGAATCCATACTAGGGTCGTAAGACAAAGCACTTAAACTATGTAACTTGCCATGATGGAACCGAAGAGTCGTAATGGTCTTATGAGACGGGAATGAATGCATTTGCACACACTTATAATTGAAGGATGAAAGATCTTGATACAATTTAGGATTCCTCTTTCCTTTTTGAATGCCCTTCTGAGTCGGGGGGGTAAGTTAGCTATAATTAATTTTTGATCCTAAGTTTGAAATGGGTCTTATCTTAGGAATGTTCAGGAACATTTATTCGGGTTGGCACTAGATGTTGTGACCTTTTTCACACATCGCCCCATTGCAAATGGGGACCCTCCCTTTTTTCCTGCTTTCTAGGGTTTTTGTTAGTGCTCGTGGAATTCCGCTTCAGTTCTACTCGGTTCTATCAAGTTGTGAATGCTTTGAGTAAAAAAGATTGAAAGTCAGTTTTTGCAAGCCAAGTGATAACAAAGTCTGGATACCGTTAAAGTGCCTAGAAAGTCCAAGGACGAAGAACGCAATTGATTTGAACGAATTTGAACAACTTTCTATTTTTAGAAAGTTTTCTTTTTTGCTTTTTCCTATTTTTTAAGAAGTTATTTTTTTTGCATTTTTAGCCCAATCCCTGGTATGGCTATTTTTAGAAAGTTTTCTCTATTTTTTAGGGATGTCTACTTTTTGCTTTTTCGGAATGGGGGCCTAGGGTTTGCACTAGTGGCACTGGCATGCATCAAAAGCTATCGAAAATTTCCAAGTTTTGACCTAAAGAGCTAAGTTCCTGTATTTTAGGGGGTCATGGCACATTCAAGGGATAATCAGCTCGAAAAATCATCTAAGTCTGGAATGTCATCTTGATCCTGAAATTTGACTAAGTTTGGAAAATTGAAGAATCCTCCAAAAACTAGATTTTGCATTATAACTCCTGGAGGTCCGAAACCACTCTCAAACATCTGGACAATATATATGAAATATAACTTAAAGTATAAGAAAGAGAAAAGACATATTGAAATACCACTTATACTTAAATGTTATATTTCATGTATAGTTCGCCCTCTTGAGGCCTTCCAAAAGTTCGCCCTCTTGATGAAAAGTCTCCAAACTCCACCCAAGGTGATGATGCATGGTGATCTCCCAAAAGTCTGCCATGAAGTTGGAGGCTCAAAAGTCCGCCCTCATGGGAAGTGAAGAAAGTCCGCCATGTTGGAGGGAACACCAAAGTCCAACATGCATGAGGAAGTAGTCAAAAGTCCGCCTTGAAGAGGGAGCACAAAACTCCGCACTCCTTGATGTCTCATGAAAGTCCGCCCTCCTTGATGCCTTCCAAACTCCGCCATCCTTGGTGATAGACCAAAAGTCCACCCTTGGAGATGGTTTCAAAAGTCCACCTAGCCAAGGTATGATGATGCCATGGAGAGATGCTTCCAAAGTCCGCCCTAGGAGTGATCTCTAAACTCCGCCATCCTAGTTGGAGGGATGTTAAAAGTCCGCCCATGATGGTGTGCAAGCCTCTTAAGGCCTCCCAAAACTCCGCCTTAGAGGTTGTCTCTCCAAACTCCGCCCTATGGGATGATACCTTCAAACTCCGCCCTTAGTGAAGTCATTCAAAAGTCCGCCTTGAGGAGGTAACCCAAAAGTCCACCTTGGAGAGGTCATCCAAACTCCGCTTTGCCTAGAGCCTTCAAACTCCGCCCTTGGTGAAGTCATTCAAAAGTCCGCCTTGGTGAGAGCCTAACAAAGTAAGCATGAGAGCCTAACAATGGGGAGCCTTCAAAAGTCTGCCCTATGAATGGGATAAAAGAAGTGTAAGGCAAACAAACTCCGCCCAAGCATCAAGTTGGAAGATGGAAACTTCGGCCAAGCATAAAAGTTGAAGTCTTAAAACTCCGCCCTACTCTTGGAAGTCAAACAAAGTCAACAACAAATTCAAAAATAAGTCATTGCTAACTGATTTAGAAAGTTTTGAAAGAAGATATCTCAAGATCAAGTTCGAATTTATGGACTAAAAATCAATTTAGAAACTTGCACTTTTAAAACCAAGAGGAAGATTTTCGAACTTGAAGAGATGACAAGCCAACTAAAGACTAAATTAGAAACTTCTTCTATAAGCAAGGTCGAATTGAAGTCAAGAATCGAAGTGCATTTGCGTGTTTCTAATTGTGAAAACCAACCACTTAGTCATCAATATCCTAAATATTTAATCTAAGTTCTGATTTCTAACTTAATTTCCTTTGGTTTTACAAGTCGCAGATGGTAGTAGAAGCGAGATCATCATAGAGATCGCAGCTGGAGTTTCAAGCCAAACGGAGGATTGAGGACAAGTTCATCCAAGCGTGAAGATAGCCAAATTTTGGCTAAGTATGGGAAATGTTTCACAAAGAAAATTCCAATTTCCTCAATTATGATGGAGGCATGGAGATATTCTTCTCCAAATTTCAGGGTATCAAGAAGGAGGGCATGATCATAGCGAATGTCTGAACAGCTTGATCCCATCATTTCATATTTGCAAGGGGTTATCTAGAGATTTTACCCTCCTCCTGCGCAACATAAATTGGCAGCTGAAGGCAAGATTGTCATAGAAAACACAAATGGAGTTTTAAGCCAAATTCAAAGTTGAAGATAGGACCACGAGCAAGGTTCGTCCAAGCATAGAGAGGGCCAAAATTTGGCTAAGTATGAGAAATACTTCACGAAGGGATTTCTTTTCCAAATTCGAGGCACTTGAAAGAATCTCAAGGCATCAAGAAAGAAAAGTTCTCAGACTTGGTGAAAATATGGAAAAGTTAAATAAATTTCCAACTTCTTGAAGGATTTCATCTCCTGAAGAAATTAAAAAAGACAAGCTCCCAAGCAAAATCAAATGGTGACAAGAAGGAATCAAATTTCCATACTTAGACAATTTCTTGACACAAATTGGAGAATTCAAGGAAGACATCCAACACGTTGAGGTGGCGCCTCGTCATCTTCCAACCAATCAGATTGTTCCAAGTCAGCATGTCTAGGTTCGATGAACCTGACTTATCCAAAAGCTTCTAGAAGGGCACACTTCACAATGCAACAACCTTCTATTTTCATTGATGGTTCATATTTAGCAAGAAGGACAAGTGTTCCAAATGTAATTTTCTCATTGGTCGAGGGTAGTTAGTTTTGGGAAACCCAAATTAGGGTTTGCAGCTTTCAATCTAGGCCCTTGATCACTGTTTGCTCTCGGTCGTTCATTGATGTCTAAAAAACTATATAAGGCTACCTCCTCTCATTTGGAGGGTGTGAGGTTTTTGACATATTGTTGCGTGAAGGTCATTTTCGAATAATATATTGCATGTGCGCTTTCTCTTAAGGCTTTGTGATCTCTATTGTTTGAATGATTAGCATGGTTTCAATTTCCTCAACACTTTAGTTAAAATTAATCTAGATTTGCTTTCATGTTATTAGAATTGAATGAAGGATTTGATAAGTGTTAATTGACGGTGTATCTCCGCTCATACTTTTGGTGAATGGATAGTTTCCATCTCACTATGCAAAGTTAGTCTAAGCCCATCCTCTGTGCATGCCAATATTTCGATCATAAGCACAACCCATTGAAGATTGCACCCACTTTGTGTAGTTGTCCTCAGTGTGGCGAAGCAAAGTATGGTTTCCCGAGAGAACCCAATTGATACCGTCTCCAGAGTTCGTAGGATTAGATCAACCTTCTCAAACCCTATCTCTTTTTTCCTTTTTGAAAGTCTAAATCCCTGAAAATCCCCAAAAAAAAGAAAGAGCCTAAAATTGCTAAATCCGTCTAAGTCCAACAGTTCAAAGACATTTGTTAACATAAGTCCTCCTTGAGATTTTCAGCAAACACTACCCGAGTAGCTATCCCACTAAAGTCGCTTGTTCGCACATATAGACCTTGGAATCAGTAGTGATTTTTTAGGAGAGGATAGAATACCTTTGGGTATCTTATTCTAATGTTTGGTAGATGATAAAACAAACACCAACACTTCCCCAGCATATGTAAACATTATGAAGAGTGGTATCTTTAAGGACGCTGGATTACCATAGTCCATACAGTGTAGTGAGCTTATCCTGGAGTGTGCACGATGTTATGATCCTCACTCGCAAATGATCAAGACTCCTAAGGGCATTGTCATTGCCTACCTTGTTGAGGATGTGATTGCTGAGGTGTTTGGAATTCCACGTGGAGCAAATATGAAGAATGTAACTAAGGATGAATATGAAGATCGATACACAAAGAAGATGGATGTGTGTAAAAATGTAGTAAACAAAGAGTGGATGATCAAGCCTAGACTTCATCATTCCAAGGCTCCCAAGACACTCATATGCACAGACTTCAAAGAGGAATATGGTGACTTAGTATTCCTGCTTAACAAAGTGATGGGGATGTCGCAGGGTGCAATATACGATAGATGGATGTTCTATTTTGTCCAGGATTGTCTTAGAGAGATGTTGATAAATTGGTCTAGAATCATAAGTGACAATCTAGACTTTCAGCTGAGGAATGTAGAGCAGTCCAAGTCATTCGCCATGACTTCCTACTTGGTGTACCTGCTTGCAAGGTTTGTTACATACAAAGGTTTGATATGCAGAGGTGAAGTCGACAATGGGCAAGGACAATTCAGGAGTTATGAGTGCTATCCCCAACTGAGCATGTATAGAGTTGAAAATTATAAGAGAGAATGATGTATTCACAATGTACATCACACAGATGTTGCAAGGCGAAATCCACAGGAGGTTGTCCAAGGAGGCAACAGAGCTAATAGAGAAATATGGATCGTGGTATATACAGTTTGCCACTTTCACGTACCTTAGGATTCATGGGTTTCAATCCAAACCCTACAGGCTTCCTAGTTATCCTTCTGACAGGATGATCTTGTTGGAAGTGGTGAGACAGCTTCTAGAGTTTGATTCCATTCAAAAAGAGAAGCATAGGACAAGCATGACATTCCCTACTTCAGTTGGGAAGACATTGGAGGCTTGCCAGTCTGCCTTAGCTGCCAGCACTATGAGTGAGGAGCTTGCATTCTATCGATTTGCAACCTTCAAGAAAAGGGAAAGATTTGATCCAGATAAGAAAGATGGAAGGATCAGGGGAGAGAAGTTCATCCACAAGGTAGACATAGAAGATTATTGAGCCAACCTGATGGACGAGCAGGAAGTGAAGAGACGAATGTGGTCCCGAATGTCAGTGGATTTCATGAGGAAGTGTGGAATTTTCCTCATTCCTGATCAGGTATTAGATGACAGAGATCATACGCATCCACAATATGAAAATGAAATGAAGAAGGCAATCTTATTGCCTAATTGGTTAGAATCGGAAGAGATAGATTTAAAGACATTGATGAGAGAGGTCTTGAGTTTCTCCCGTACATGGGTGGATATTCAGATGAATAAATTAGTTCACATGGGCGTTTCCTTCACTTATGAAAAGATGAAACCGGAAGAATCTACTTCAGAAGATGATCAGAGGACTATCAGTGATGTCAGGATTCATGCAGATGAAGAGAGTCAAGCTCCCAAGAGAAGGAAAAACATGCCAAGAGGAGTCAAGGCCAAAGGGAAGAAGATTGAGGAGGTCAAGAAGAAGAAACCAAAAACTATCATTCCTTCACCCCCTCTCAGTGTCTCATCAATTAAGGAAGTTGAAATAACAGAACAAAATAAGGAGACCCAGCAATGTTCCAACACAATTATACTACCAGAGAATATTCAGGATTTACATGCCACAGCGACATCTGCTCCACCAAATGAGAATGATGATCAGTCGGGATCCCCTACCATCCATTTGGAGGTTAGTTTAGGAAATGAGGTATATGATTTTACCAGAAGTAATCCTGATGATGGTGATGATGTTATCTCGACATTGAGAGGACTCGATTGAAATGTGTCTTGATGATGGTATGGAGATGGCCACTATTCCTAATTGGCTGATGAAAAGTATGGAAAAGAGTAAGAAGATGATAGAGGTACAGCCTATTGATAACATTGATCACTACCTAGCTAGGAGCAATAAGGAAAAAGAACCCAAGAGAGCTAAGATTTTGTCGCACATAGCTAGAGATGAGACAGGAATGCGGATTGCGCAGGTGGTTGTTCCTATTGGAGGTGTGATGGCAGACATTGCTACTCCTATGGATTTCCAGATTACTTCAATTGCCCTTGGCCATACTACAAGAGAGCAAGAATTTCAAGAGGTTAGCGATAACCTTAGGGCGATCAGCGCAAGGTTAGATAAAGAAATTGAAGAGAAGGAGAAATACAGCGAAGTACAGAGAAGAGAATATCAGACTCAAAGCGTATATTGCGGGGATAAGGCGTGAGAATCCCACCCTTATTTCCCCTGTTGCGGTTGACCATGGACTGCATTCTCACCATGAGGCAGCGAGAGATACACTCTCAGAGGTGGAGAAGTGGATTGAGAGTGCAAGAAAACAAGCAAATGATTTCCTTACTCAGTTTGTCCAGGCATATGATAGGACAACAGTGCTCATGTTTAGAATCCAGTATTTGGAGGGAGTTTGGGAAGAATTCTGGCCTATTCCAGACTATTCCATGCCTCAAAGCTTTGAAGAAGGTTCCTAAGTCCACGTTGATCAACGAGAGCATTGTGCACAGTGGAGACAGGTACGATTTCCATGGCTGGTATTGTTCATTGGCCGTGAAGAAATCAACTTATGAGAGCACCCAGCTGAGTTGTACAGAGATGGAAGGATTGATTCAGGACATTCAGATGAAGATCCTTGCCTCGATTGAGGAATTATTGGGTGTTGATGTTAGTGATGCTAGTGGTTTACACTTAGCCGGATTAAGAGACAAGATGAAACTTATGTATTTTTGTCAGTTGGACTCTTTGAAGAAGAGTCAGATGGATGATTTGGTCTCTTTGTTGATTCAGGTTCATAGTTCGCAGAAGCTAATGCCAGATTGGGAGAACACTTTGGACGCTTGCTCGGATTCATTGGACGTGATTGATTTGCAGCAAGATACCTTACCTAGCATTTCCATGGAGGAGTTAGATTTTGTATTGGCTAGATTCTTGGAATGTGCTAGGAGAGAGAGAGATGCAAGGAGGAATCTTCTAGAAGATTCCCTATTTGATGACTAGGTATCTTTTTATTGGGCCATATGTTGGTGGCACCATTTTTTATGTAAACCCTAATTAGGGCAATTCTAGGGTTTTGTTGACATGATCTTGGCCCTTGATTTAGTTTATATCTTGGCCATCCATTTTGTAAGAGACTCTATATATACTTCCTTGTCTCTCATTTGTAAGAGAGTTTTTTGTAGAATTGTTGGTATATGCTGCAGCTATTTGAATCTAAATCATTGTTCAATTGTTGGTGATTTTGCTCTTCAAATGTTGTCTTTGCATTAATGGTTCTCAATTCCTCCAAGTTAGATTAGAATTTGTTTTCATGTTTATTAGATTGAGTGAAAGATTTGTTGAATATATTTGTGTGGAATCCTTAATCCATACCACTAGCCTCTTGCCGCTGGTAAGTGTGCCTTGTGTGGTCGACTGGAAATTTGAGTAATCTTAACTTCAACTATTACGCATCCCTTGACAAGCATCAACTTGGATGGTGTCAACGTTTGATGTTGATAGTTTGAAAAATCCTTGAGTATACGTTAGACGATTGCACTAAGCTTGTGTCAATACCTGTTTGTGAGACCTTGCCTAGTTTGATTCCACTAAATTTGTTCATCATCTCCTACATTCTTAGGCCTAGAATAGATTTCCTAAACTGTATTCCTTTTGGCTATTTTTTTTAGTAAGAATTAAGTCTGGAACTACATTGCCAAATCCTAAGTTGTCAGCACACTTATTCCATATTTCATGATCGAAGAAGATAATCCTAACATTTGTGTAAGTCCCCAAGTGAACACAGCAATTCACATCGACCATTGAGTTACCCACTCGTCAAGACCTAGCATGTAGAAACCTTGGAATCATTTTAGTTGATCTTACCCTTAGCATCTGAGGTGATTTTGTTCAAGAGAGGGTAAATTACTTTGGTATTTTAGTCTGAAATGTTATGTGCATAAAACACACATCAACAATCCTCTACCTCTACACTTCGTGTGACTTGAAGTAAGAAAAACAAAAGAAAAATCATTGGTTGACAAAGATAGAGAACAGCAATTTTTTTTGTGTATCCTCTGTTTCTCTGCTTCGTGCAACTTGAAGTAAGAAAAAAAAAAAAAAAAATCTTTTGTCTTAATGGCTTGCATTATGTTGTTGCAACTTGCATGCATGCCCATAATTTGAATTTAAATTGTAGAATTATAAACTTATAAATTTTATATGGTTTATTACAGTGTTACAATGAGTTATCATGACATGAGCAAGGACTCACATTGAAAGTACTGAATCCGATCACGCACTTGAGGCTGAGGCTGAGACTGAGAAGGGTGGCCATGATGATGAAATCCAAACCACTAGTTCCATGGCGAGTGCAATCGAAAGTACTATTAATTGCCCCTCCACATTATTGGAGGGGTATGCTAAGGGTCGTTTTGATCATAAGTCTCCTTCAAAACAATTTGCAACAAAATTACCACGCAAATATGGGACATCTAGGGGCACAATGTTGTGGAAGTGCCACTTTGTGCGTTTGAAAACCAAAAATACAGAACTGAAATATAAAAACTATGGGGTGTTAGTGAAGAGAATGCAGTTGCACCTATATTTGCTTCTCTTACAGGCCACAAGATCATCACGACCAGCCAAGTACTTCTACTTTGCAAAGCCAAGTTGCACATATGTCAAGTTCTTCTCTAGGGGCCCATCCAGTAGATGCTAGGCGGAAACACAAGTTAACAAGTTCAACTACTACCTCAATAGCTGAATTATTCAGTGTGCTACATAAGGATGATATAGATGATGTCATTGCCAAATTCTTCTTTGCCAATGGCATTCCATTCCATGTGGCTTGATCTTCTTAATGCAAGGAGAGGATGGTGATGACAACAAGGGGAGGACCATCATATGTGCCACCAAGGGAAACAAAATTGAGGAGCACAATCTCGGATAAGAACAATTCCAAGATAAATGTGTTAATGAAGAAAATGAAGGAATGTTGGGGTGGCAACAAGATTCACTATAGTCATGGATGGGTGGACAGACATTAGACATCGTCCACTCATCAATATCATGATTACATGTACAATGCCCCAAATTTTATTAAGTCATTTGATTATTCAAGACATCACAAAGATGTTGTTTTTTAATTTCAGTTCCTCAAGGAAACTATTGAGGACGTTGGGCCACAAAATGTGGCCCAAGTAGTGACAAATGCAATCAATGTATGCAATGCAGCAAGGAAATTTATTGAGGCAACTCATAGAGATATTTGGTGGACTCCTTGTTGTGTGCATGCTATGAATTATGCACTCAACGACATGGGAAAGATTGATTGGATCAAATCGGTGGTCAATGATGCTAGAGATGTGTAGATGTTTATTTGCAACCACTACACTTCACTTGAACTGTTTAGGAAATCCCCTAAGAATCGTTTCTTGAAAATTTTTGAGACTAGATATGAATCATATTTCATTCTCTTTGAGAGAATGCTTGAGTTGCAAGAGGCACTATAATTATTGGTTATGACTGCACAATGGAATCAATAACCTAAGTCCAAGACAAAGCAAGGGAGTGTTGTGACCTTTACACACATCGCCCCATTGCAAACAGGGACCTCCTATTTCCTTCTCTTCGGTATTGTTAACTAGGGTTTTGGAAGTCAAGTGACAGTTTTGAGCTTTTAATGTCCAAGTCTCATCTTTGGATATGGTCATGCTTCCAAGTCATCACAATGCAAATAATGATAAATCTATACGTTTGATGTCAATAGGATCAAAATGTTGAAAAAGATGTTAAAATTGTTAAAATGATTCTAAGTGACAAATCACCTTAGCTTGAAAATTTATTTCTCTAAGTGTTGAAGTTGCAACTTGCCTTAAAATTCGAGCAAAAATTGATGAAAATGTTGCAAACTAATGAGAATTTTGTGTAAAAATGCTAAAAGTCCCTATAGGAGTCGTTTTTCCACTCCTAAGAGGTGAAATGAACCCAAAAATGTACAAAGTCCCAATGGAATTCAATTTTCCACCCTTGAAAACTTGGGAAAATTTATATAGTCCCGATGGAAATAGAATTTCCATTGCATAAATTGATGAAATCGGGTAAGTTTGGGCCTAAAATGCATGAAAATCAGCTAAGTCTTGATGAGGGACGTTTTTACAATGAGTAGTTAGGTCATAAATAGAAAAGCCCCGATGGAATGCATTTCTCCACTGAGCAATCAAAATGAAAATCAAGAAAGTCCCAATAAAGGATGTTTTTCCACTCCATTTTGAGCATGAAGGTACCAATTTAATGTTAAGCATCAGGAAAGTCCTGATGGATGTCGAAATTTCACTCCAACACTAAGTTTACAAGCAAATGAAAGTGATATTGTGGAAAGTCCTAATGACTAGAGAATTTCCACTCAGGACAAAACAAAGGACATGATGAGTCCTGATCGAGATTGTTTATCCACTAGGGCTACAAAAGTGAAAATGTATAAGGAAAATGAGTCCTGATGACCCACATTTTTCAACTTGAGGGAAAAGTGACCAAGGTGAGCTGAAAATCACAAGTCCTCATGAGGATCGATTTTCCACTTGAAGGGAGAGTGATTAAATGATGCAAGAACAACTTGAATATTGAGTCTTGATGGACGTCGATTTTCCACTTGAGGCTGATTTACAGGGATTTGAGCAAATTTAAGTGTCACGATGACCATCGATTTTCCACCAAAGCGCTAGAGATCAAAAATAACATGAGATTCTTAGGGACAATCAGTTTCGATGACTAAAGGATTTCCACTTGAGAGAAAATATGGAAGGAAAAGTGAATTTATGGTAAAAAACAAAATCTTAATGGCTATTGATTTTCCCTCTTGCAAGATTAAATAATTTTTTTAATGCAAAAGGAATACGATTTGAAGGAAAATCAATCCCCATGAAGAGCAATTTTCCACCATTCCATTTGGTGGACAAACAAGGAGGAAAATAAAACTAAGTTTAAATGTCCCAATGCATATTGATTTTCCTACCATGCTGAGGTAACATTTTTTTATCCCACATTCGCCGTGTGGTGAAAGTGAAAGGTGAAATGCTGAATAAAAACACAGGCCAGCAAGCAATATAATATCATTAAGTTGCTCATCCAACTCCAAGTCAGCTGGAAGAAATGAGGATTAAAGATCACCTAAGGAGGAGGAGGTGCGATTAGTGCCTTATCAACCACATGAATCGTGCCATGAAAGGATGACTTCCAAGTAATGAAATACGATTTTCAGACATATTTTCAGATCTTTCAGACTTAGAAATCAGATTCGTACAGAGAACTGGGTTGTAATATCATTCATAAATCTAAATCTGAAAGACATATTCAGACTTCCACATTAAAATCAGACCTTCCATAATTCTGAAAATCAGGTTTCCTTAGGGTGAAATTTCCAGATTTTGATCAAATCATTTGCATTTTCCATAATTATGTTACATAATTTCAAATTTCTGATTTAGAAAGCCAATAAGTCTGAAAATCATTTAGAAATCAGAACTCAAGTCAACTCTAGAAAATTAATTGTTAAAGTTATCTTTGCAAGTTTATTGACTTCTAGTTTCATGCAGGTACCATGTGAAAGGCAGGGATAGCTACAAGGAAGACTCAGCTGAAGAATGCGCTTGAGGGATACTATCTAAAGTCACAGATATCTTCCAAGTGGAAGAAAGTTGGAGACACTAACATGGAGTACCTGGATAGAAAGAGGATGAAACGGAGGATGTATGGAACAAAGAACCAACTGCCCTCTCCCTTAGCAGTCAACATAATGACAAGTGGAAGCTACCACGCAGCTGGCTTCCCACCATCAATACAATGCAATGAGCTCATGGTTGAGTGTGCCAACCATTATGACCCACAGTCAAGAACAATCTGAACACCTAAAGGGTTGGTGCATGCATACCTCGCCAAGGAGTCAATAAGAGAGGCATTTGGGATTCCCAGTCACTAAAGCATGCAAGCAAGAACTAAGGAGGACACCCAAGGTATGTTCAAGAAAGGATCAGATGCATCTATGCCGCTTATCAATAACGAGTGGGTCCTTCAAACAAGGCGTCACCATTCCAAGTTACCTAAGAAACTCCTAACTTCAGATCTCAAACAGAAGTATAGTGACATGATATTTCTACTAAACAGGAAAATGGGAGCACTTCAAGGAGCCTTATTTGAGACATGGATGTTTTATTTCATTGAGCAGATATATGTTGGAACAGTAATGATAAATTGGGCAAAGATTATGTTTGATAACTTGGACGTCCAGATGAGGAATTTGTCGAGGACGAAGTCTTTCTACATGACTTCTTACCTAGTCTACATGCTAGCAAGAAACATCGTATACAAAGCACTAATATGCAAGCATGAAGTTGGGAACAAGCCAGGACAACATAAGATGTATGAATGTTATCCACAACTCCACCGACATAAGAAAGAACAATATAGAAGGGTGAATGATACATTCGCGATGTACCTCACGCAATTTCTACAAGGTGGAGTACATAAGAGGTTGTCCAAGGAGGCAATGTCATTGGTAGAAAATTATGGATCATGGTTTATTCAGCTCCCTACCATCACATACCTAAGGATTCAAAGATTCACCTCTGAACAATACAAGCTTCCTAGGTATCCGACTAACAAGATGGTGTTGTTTGAGGGAAGTGAGGCAGCTATCAAAATTTGATTGCATTCAGAAAGAGAAGCATAGGCAAGGCATTACCTTTCCTATCACACTTGGGAAAATGACAGAGATATACCCCACTGCAACAGCAACAAATACAGTTGATGAAGAAACAAGAATTTTTCCATCTTGGAATATAGAACGCTAGGAACCATTTTGATCCATTCTAGAGGATTTGAACAGCTAAAGGAGAGAAGTTTACACACAAGGTTGACATCGACAACTATTGGGCAAATATTATAGATAAGTTTGGAGTTAGGAGAAAGATGTGGTCTCGAATGTCTATGGACTTCATGATGAAATGTAACTTCTTCTCAATTCTTGATCAAGTGAAAGATGATGGGAGCCATATTCATCCTCAATATGCAAAAGAGGACAAGCTAATTCCATCACCTGATTGGTCATAGATCGAGATCTTGAACATTTTGATGAGGGAAGTGAATGATTGCTCTAGGGAATGGGTAGACAACCAAATCAACAAGCTAAGGAGGTAGAATACCACCTTAACATATGAGAAAATGAAGAGTGATCTTCTCTCAATGATGATGAGAGAACTATAAGTGATGTGAGAGCACAAAATGACGAGGAAAGTCAAGAACCTAAGAGAAGAAAGGGTATTGTCTGGAGGAACACAAGCAAAGGGCAAGAAAATTGCCAATCAAGAATCTAGACACAAGAAAAACATGTCTAGCACTCCTCAGCCTAGCCTGAGCTCCTCATCTGTTAAGGAGAACAATATACCAAAACAACACAATGGGTCCGAACAGGGTTCCAACACAGAAATCCTACCAAATAATGATCAAGACAAACACGCATCAGCCCAATCAGCACCACATGAAGATGAAGAACAGCAACCAGGATCTCCAACCATTCAGCTTCATGTCAATTTAGGCGATGATCTGGTGGACCTTATTAAGAAGAGAGCAGATGATGAGGTAATTTCCGCTTTGAGAGGACTTGATCATCATCATCAACACGCGGATGTGATGGAATTTTCTACGATTCCTGATTGGTTGATAAATAGTATGGAAAAGAAGAAAGTTATAGAGGTGTAACCCATTCAAGATATAGATGACTTCTTAGCCTGGATTGGTAAGGCTAAAGAAAAGAAGAAGAAGTTCTCTACAATTACTAGAGATGATTCGAGATCTTGCATTGTGCAAGTGGATGTCCCAACAATTGACAAGCCTAGAGATGAGATCACTCCCATGGATTATTAGGTTATAACAATTGATCTTGGACCCTCCACAAAGCAACAAAAATTTCAAGAGTAGAATGATTCCACCAAGGCTATTGAGGCACAATTAAACACAGTTGAAGAGAAGACGGAAATATTAAAAATGGACAACAGGAAACTTAAGGAGTACATTGAGAGGTTGAATCCCCTATGGCATGAGGATCCTACATTTGTTTCACCCATTGCTATTGCCCAGGGGTCACCTAATCCTCACAAGGCAATGAGGAGTACATACCAAGAGGTTGGAAATGAGTAGAAGATATTTCCAAGCAAGCAAATGACTTCCTAGTCCAATTCGTCCAAGCCTATGATAGAACAACGCTGCTCATAAGCAAGATACAATGCTTGAAAGGAGTATGGAAAGAGTTCAAACCAATGCAAGACAAGACTATTCCTCGCCTCAAAGCGTTGAAGCGGATTGCTACATCAACATTGACTCAAACGGGAGTAATTCAGGAGGGAAATGTATAAGATTTCCATGGATGGAATTGTTCCTTGGCAATGAAGAAGTCAATATCTGATCATGTAAAGGATGAGTGCATGGAGATAGAAGGATCAATTTAGAGATACAATCGACGATCCTCATTTCAATTGAGGAATTATTGGGACAAGATATCCACACTTCTGGCAGCTTGAATTTGGAAGGATTGAAGGAGAAGATGAAGTTTGTTTACTTTCAAGGGCTAGAGTTTATTAGGAAGAATCAGCTAAACGATTTGGTCTCACTTATGATTTTCATCAGCAACTTGCAAAAGATTACACCTGATTGGGAGAAGAACTTGGATTCTTGCTCACATGCCTTGCATGTGATCAAATTGCAGCAAGATGGTTTGCCAAGTGTCACAAGGGAGGAGCTCAATTGAGGAGCTCAATTCAGTCATGTCTATATTAGTTAAATATGCAGCCAAAGAGATGTATAGAGGAAGGAATCTTATAGAAGACAGCTTGCTTGATGACTAGGCGGCATTTCATTGGACCTCATTCCTCAGGTTTAGTGATATGGATAAGATTCCGTTTTTTTGTTAGAAAATTTAATTAGGGATGTGTTGGCTTGATCTCGACCCTTCATTCTAAAAGAATCCTGGCCATTCATTTCATTTTGAGACTATATAAACCCATTCTCCTCTCATTTGTAAAAGATTTTGAGAATTGTCACTTAGATGCTGCCAAAATTGAATTGAATCATTGAACTTGGCTATTTTTTATGAAATCTTGGAGTATTGTGTGGTTCTTTAATCCTCAATTTAGTTTAGAATTTGCTTTAAGTATTTTGGTTGAATGAAGAAATTGTTGAATCGATCTATATGAAATTTGTTTATCCATACCACTAGCTATTTGTTGTTTGAATATTTGCCTTGTGTAGTCAACTAGAATTTGATCTAGCCTAACTTTGATTTCTATTTGCTCATTAATATGCATCGAATGGATGGTGTTAGTGTTGTGAGTATGAAATTGAATATCCATTGATTACCATAGAAGATTGCACTAAGCTTTTGTGGAGTTGTTCATTGTATGAACAAACTAAGCCTACTTAAATTTCATTGAGTCATTCACTATCTCTTGCATTCTAGGATTAGAATAGAACTCTCTAAACCCTTTCCTTCTGCATTTTATTTCAAAATCTTTGTTAGAAATAGGATCAAGTGCTCATCTTGCTAAATCATAAGTCATTTTAAGGCGTGGCAAATACCCTTCTATTCATAGAAACTCAATTTGATCAGATCAATTGTGTAAGTCCCTCTATGCATATAGCAAATCACATTAGCCAATGAGTTACCCACACGTCAAGACCTGACATTAAGAACCTTGAGTCATCTTGGTTGATCATATATTTAGCATTCAACATGATTTTGTTCAAGAGAGCATAAAATACTTTGGTATTTTATTCTGTATTAGAGGTGTCTAAAAACCACATCAACAAAATTGGTGCTAGAAAGAGGGCCTCTCATTCAAGCCATATAATTCAAGGGCCCATATCATCATGAATAGGAATGGTTTTGTCATATGAAGAGTTACTCTTACGTGAACAACAAGATGTCATGTCATAGTTGAACACTCACTTGGAGAAACAAAAGTAGTGCAACTGAATTAAAACAAATGAGGATTGTACTAGACAACGAAGAAGAATTGGGAGAACAACCTCTGTTTGTTATTGTTCCTATAAGGATCAATCAAGGAAATTCGTCTCCCATGTGCCAGTAGAAGGAAAGACGAAAGAATTAAGGATTTTCAACGAAGGTGATTTGTCATGAACAACAATGGTGCTATTGCATAGAGGTGAGCCTTCAGTACTACAATGTAGGAACCCTTCAAGGCTCTAATTGCTGTACCGAATTTGTTTGTTTTGTTTCTTTACTTGTTTGCAATTTTTTGGGATATTTTTTATGAGGGTTTTGCAAAAAAATTAATACATACAACAGAAAAGAAACTTCTGAAATTTGAAACTATTTATATTTCGGTAATAGATGACATTCTATCAATACACAACACAAGATTGTTTATATCAAGATAACATACCATTTTATTTATTAAACCTCTTTCAAACCCTTGCTGGCTGAAAAAGCAACAGGAAGAAGGCTCTGTAACTCAACCTTCCAGCTATGAAATTAACAAATGATTATGCCAAATTGTCCTCCAATCCTTGGTGCCTCCTTTGATTTTTAATAATTCTTCAGAAGCTCTTAACCCCAAAATCATACCATATGAAGGTGTGAGGATATGGCTGGTAGTGAACAGCGAAAAAAACAATATGTACGGCCCTCTACAATAAGCAATTAAATCTTTTATTCAGTCAATGCAATCTGCTCAAACATCCGTCCTTAATCTATCAATAATTTCTGAAATTTGTTCCTCCAATCACCCTAATAATGACTACTGAATGAAGCCAACTCCACAAGCAATATCAGGTGAGTATTTCACACCCTCTGACTGCTGCTACAATGAAGATGCTATGCTCTCAAATGCCGACAAGCTCAGAACTCTGAAGAAACCATTGGTTTCTCACAAACCCCAATGCTCCAGAGAAGATATTATCAAATCAACAACATCATAATGAAGTTCGATTTCTCTAACAAAGACTTATATTCCCTCAAGAAGTACGATTTTCCCAAAAGAATTTTAAATATTTAAAACATTATTTCATTTCAAACTTAGGAAATCTTTTAATAATCCATTAAATTTGGCATTTATAATTCATTGCTAAAATGGCCCCCTTCCGATAATGAATTGACCCTCAATTTTAAGTCACTTAAGTTATAATATAAGCTCATAACCATTAATGTTTATTTTCGACAAATAAACATTAATATCTCTTTTATTACCCAACATTTTTGCACGTCGTCTGAACTGGGAGCTGACATGAGCGAACTACATATAACCATAACCCCTTACTAAAAATAGCAGGGGTCCATCTCTAACATCTCTAACATATTATAAATAGTAAGTACTGAGTACGAAGTTCTGTAGACCTCAAACGAACACCAATTCTGCATATGTTGGTGAATAGCTGTAATGTCCCCTTTTCTAGGTGACATGAGATGAGCAGGGGTTGACCTACTATTCGAGTTCTCGTAGGTCAACGACATGGTTAGGGGACTCATTCTGAGGGTCATGTAGCTTTGCAGGGGCTCTGTGAGCCGTTTCGGACCTTCAGACGGGGTCTCTTATTTTTTAGGAAAAACTGGCAGTTGACTGAATGACCACCTAGAGGACCAAGGAGCAAAGCAGGATCCTTTTGAGCAGTTACAGGTGTTTGAAGAGAGGTTCCTACTTTTTAGGGAGATTCCCTACCTTTTAGGAGGTTGTGGCAGTTTCCATATTTGAGGTTCCACGGGACCATACTATGGTTTCAGTTTCAAGAAGATTGGGTGTGTTTCCTAGTTTCTAAGAGCATCCCTAGATTTTAGGGATGGGACTGCCAGTTAGCTCAACTTTTCCGGCATCGGTCACAAATAGGTGACAAAGTTATATTCATGATTGTTTGGTTATTTTGGGCTGTTATTGGATATCTGGAAATATTTTAATATATTTAAATATTTCCTAAGTTAGCGATTAAATAAATTAAAATAAGGCTATGTATTTACTCATTCCGAAGTAATAAGGGGTTTCTGGCTTTATCTGGGTTGATATGCCTATGTGTTATAGCTCGTTGGAAAGGTCTTGAACTTTGCTACATGATTCTCACCTAACGGAGTCTTTTTGGATGCCTAACACTATTTATTTGCAATTTAGTGTTATTTTCCTATAGTTGATGCCATAATTAGAAAATAACACTATTTTCATAATGCGCCAACTTTACTCCCTTTTAGGGTTTGGCTTGGAAAGGAAAGGAGATATAAGGAGATGAAGACCTAATTGTTCATTATCTTTTTACACAATCAAACTTATTTTTGCGAATTAGCTCTGAGTAGGCAATTCTTCATCTGGGACGAAAACCCCAAGATCTGGACTGGCTGGGATGTAGCCCTCAGCAGTTATTGGCATTGGATTCTTCAGGCAAAGTGCATTGTTGACAGAGATTGAGTACAGCATTCTTCATTGTGGATTCAGGTTGCAAAGAAAGGGTTTCAGCATGGCAGATTGATTCTTCAGCTTGGGCGTGATCCTTGCAGCCTTAGGGCCGCCATTTGCAGCAGGTACATCCCACATGGAATATAAGGAATGCATGTATTCAGCCTCAGAGGTATTCTTGATTCATGATCACTATTCACATTTCAGTTTGGCATCACTGTTGGATGTAAGTTCCTTGGATCTGCATTGGAATTATTAATTGGTTTTACAAATCAGAAATCTGTCTGGTACAGCTTGTAGCAATTCTGAATTTGGTTGTATGTTCTTATTTATTTTCAATCTCCTTTCATGTTTACTATTCATTATTCATTACTTGTTTGAAAACTATCAAAATACACAAAAAAGAACAAACCTTCTGCAACTTCTGTCTATTCTCTAAAACAAATCAAAGGCATCACAGGAAGATATAGTTTATTAATCTAAAAACTACAGCAGATCAGCAAAGGGATCCATCAGGATCTTTCAATAGCTTCGGTCGATATCCTTCGAGGCCGACGATATAACTAATTAGCCTAATTGGCCTATCGGCCTTAGACCAATAAAATGGTATCGTTGAATATTAAAATTAAGTAAGCAAAACACGAATTATATATATCAAAATGTAATCATTCCTTATGTGCCAATTTATATAAATCCCGCCAACCTTTAAGAGACATGATTAATGTAACCGATGCTTAACCAATATAACCGATGCATAATTATAACATGTTGGTTGGAAGCCGACACTTGGAGGAGTTGCGTTGGTTAAAGTCACATCCAATCGGGTATATATATGAAGCTTTGTATCCCTCTCAAAATATATATCGAAGAACACACTCACATAATAGTCCGTGGACATTCTGCAGACATTCGTTTTCTTCAGCAGTTCGTTGTTGTTGTATAGCAGATATAAGACTATCTACAGCAGGTTGACCATCAACAAAGGAATTTCGATTCCTCATTGCAGATCGTATATTCTCTATATTGAATTGTTGACATACATAATATAGCTTCAACAGTGAAGCAAATTCTTTGTAAAGTCTCTTGACATAATTAAGATAATAAAGTCATATTTCATTGTTGGGTTTTTTTCACCTTCAAGAGGAAGGTTTGCCCAGGGTAATATCTGTGCATTTGTGTGAATTATTGTGTTACCTAATTTGATCATGAAACTTAACATGGTATCAGATTGCGGTGAAAGAAGATCATGATCAAATTCTATACAACCTCTAAGTATTCTCTCCTCTCTCTCTGTCGAGCAGTATCTCTAAGTCTCGAAAATGGTGAAGGGTTTTAAAGTCGAAGATAGGCTTGAAGGTGCATCTAACTTCACCTCATGGAAGTTTAGAGTGTTCATTGCACTTGAAGAAAATGATCTTCTTCAATTCATAGAGGAGAAGGATTTATCCGAACCTGAAGATCATGAGGACAAGCTGCAATTCAAGAAGAATGCAAACAAGGCAAAGAAGATATTAATCGACTCCGTGAGGGATCACTTGGTGCCTCTCATCTCTAAGATGACAACTGCAAGAGATATGTTCAAAACCTTGGAGGGTTTATATGAGATTAACAACGTAAGTAGGGCTTTTGCCTTGAGACAGCAACTCCACCAAGTGAAGATGGCAAAAGGAGATTCAGTCATCACCTACTTCATGAAAATTTCAGAATTGAGAGATCAACTATGTGCAATTTGGGATCGTGATAGATAAAGACGTTCTTATGCTAGCCTTGAATGGTCTGCCTCATTCATGGGAGCCATTTATCCAAAGCATAAGTGGAAGGTCAAAATTACCTATGTTTGATCGACTCCGTGCAGATTGCATTCAAGAAGAATCAAGATTGACTGCCAGAGGAATCGTCAAGAGTTCTCAAAATGAAGATACACATGTTCTTGCCACTCAATCTACCAAGAAATGAAAGTATTGGAAGAAGGGCAACTTCAAAAAGAATAGAGATTTCAAATCAGACTCTGTACCTAAATTCTAGGAAGAGGAAGAAAGATCTCTCTCGCATCCAATGCTTTAGGTGTGACAAGTTTGGTCACTTTGCAAAGGATTGTTTGACAAGACCTAATCATCAAGGAGAAAACATCAATGAAGTCTCATCTCAAAAGGAGAATGAAGATAACTCCAATAGTTTTCTTTTCATATCAGCATTATCAAGCAATGTTCCTACAAACAGCGATACATGGTTAATTGATAGTGGACCCTCTCGACATATCACCGGTCATCGGGAACACCTTTCTAATCTAGTGGAGAAAGAGTCACATCTTCAAGTCATTATTGGGGATGATGCTCGCTATGTTGTTAGAGGAGTTGGTGCTACATCTCTAAAACTTGAATCTGGAGTTTCTCTACACCTAAGTGATGGATTGTTCGTACCAGGGATCAAGAGGAACCTTGTGTCTATTTCAGCCTTGGAGGATAAGGGATACCAAATTGCATTTTCTGAAGGAAGAGTTCTTGCTTGGCCTAAGAACTCTAGCATCAAGACTACTCGTATGATCGAAAATCGACATGAGAGTTTATACAAACTCTCCACTCTCCCAGCTCAAGCTCTTATTCATGATTCTTCCAGTTCCAGCGAACTCTGGCACAGAAGACTTGGACATCTTCACTTCAAGGCTCTTCCATCTTTGGAGAAGATGGTAAAAGGTATTCCTAAAATATTCATCTAAATGATGGTACTTGTAAAGGTTGTGCTATGGGTAAAATTATTGAAAGTCCTTTTCATAGCAGTGAAAGAAGGTCTAAAGAAATACTAGATCTTGTACATTCAAATCAGTCTCAGTGTCGAGTAAAGATCCAATAGGTGTTTATGCGTAAGTAATGAGCACGTTGTCCAAGGTCATTGCTAGTCAAAATATGAAAAATCGAAGAATTTTGAAAATCATCACAAATTGAGGGAAATCAGTTGACAGTCAGGATCTAAGCATCATTTTGTATCACGTGGCCAACTTTCACTTGAACCCAGTTCATACTTTGTCATATTTTAAACCTTCAATTTTTGCTGTCTGTTGCTTAGAAATGATTAAAATCTCTCATTTTAGGATTCGTTACGAGGAGTAAATGGTGTTGTTGGCTCGTTTCCCTGTCATCAACGCGTGTTTCAAATTTCAGGACTTAACTCCCTACCAATTGGAAGATATGGTCATTTTCTCAAGCTTGTACATTAAATTTAAAATATTTAAATTATTTTTCAAATAAATAATTTAATATTTTAGATTATTTTAATATTGTGGCCTTTTTGAGGGAAAACGTTGTCTAGAATGTCATTTTCATCTCTCCTTTATTCTTCTCCGTGGTCGATGAGTCAAGGTCATAATCTTTAAAAAAAAATGGTTAAAGATGCTCCATTTTCGAGCATTTTTAACCCATAATCATAACCTTTGCAAAAATGGTTAGAAATGCTCCGTTTTCGAGCATTCTTAACCCATATTTCTAACCTCTCACAAACAAAAAAAAAAGGTTAGGAATGCTCCAAAACGGAGCATCTCTAGCCTCATTTCCTAACCTTGTGGGCCCACATTTTGTCAAGAAGGTTAGAAATGCCCCATTCTGGAGCATTCTTAACCTCTTCCATAAATTTTTTTTTTAAAAAGGGAAGAAAGAGCTTCAAAGACCAAGTTATGAATGTTCATCAGATGTTGAAGTTGCAGCTGCTCTCGCGACATACATGCCAGCGTGCAAACAAGTTTACACCACGAACTGCACTGGTAATTTTAACTGAAGCATAGGGATGCCGTGAAAGGTAGATATGTATGCAAAATGTGGAAGGCATAGATAAGGTGCCAATCGTTTGACAGAATGACTCAGTGAACTATCATCCCAGGGAACGATATATATATATATATATATATATGACTGCAATATGTGCATCATGGTAAATGTTATTCCAATCGTGGGAGGAGGGCGATGAATAATGCAAGTGTTTGATAGAATGGCATGATTAACACACAGGTAAATCGTGGTTAAAGTATTGCAGAATATGGAAATTTAGACACAACAACCATAGTATTACACCATTTTTGCCCGATGATCAAAAGTGAAAGTCTTTAAACCTGCCACGACATTCATCATAGAACAGAGGATAGAGGAATTTTGTTAGTCGTATAGTGGCAGTTGCTCTAGAAAACTTGTATGCAGAAAACGTGGAACATTTTCACGAGAAATGAATTGTTTGACAAAGTTTAAATGGGGATAGAGAGAGTACCTTCTAAATCAAGCATAACAGTCTTCCCACGTATGATGCAGATTGTGGAAAGCTCAGACACGGCATGTGAATTGTTTGAATGAATGCTTTAAAGAAATATGGTCACAGGATATGCACAAGATCAAACCACGAAGATAGAGGAATTTTGTCAAATGTTGTAGTTGCAACTACTCCAGTAGACATGACTGCAAAATCGTGAGAAGCATAGCCAATGCGGTAAAGTCGTTGACAGAATGTCGTGTATTGCAAATTGTGGTAGAGGCATAGAAAATGTTGCAGGATGCGGAAGTATAGATGATTCTCGTGAAGTGTGTAACAGAGTGCTGCAAGAACATGGAATCATAGACATAGCACGTAAATTGTTTGACCGAATGCCTTAAAGAAATGTGGTTTGGTTTAGTGTAATAATCTGCAGAGTACAGAGGAGGGAAGTTGCAACTACTCTAATATATATGATTGCAGATAATGAGAGCATCATTTTGGCACGTGGACTGTTTTGACATAACATACTAAGCATTTGATAAAATGTATGTGCACCGTGGAGGATAAGTCGTACATGAGGAATTACGGCAGATGTTGTAATTGCAGTTGTTTTGGTAAACATGCATGCATCGTGGAGCATTGACAATATCACTAGCTACACACTAGTAATAGATAAAGATGGAGAGTCGCCATCCCGCCTAATAGACATTCCAAGTTGATAGCCAGCAGCATTGCGATTTTATTCAGTTGAAGAACCAATCAGAGGGGTGGCGTATTCCTCATGGTTTGTCTCGTAGCAGGGGAAGTGGATATAGTTAAAATTTTGTGGAGTTTGCGTTTCATACATTCATGCAAAACATGGAGAGAAGAGTATGCAAGTGAATTGTTTGACAGAATTCTTTAAAGAGATGTCGCCTTATGGAATGTAATTGGCAGGTGTACGGCCAAATTCCACAATCTTTACTAGTATCCCTCCCGCTTGTGCAGAGACAACAAGCTATGAAGCCCTGGTATGAGCAGTCAAAGGCATTACACAAGAAAATGAGAAAAACCTCCTATATGAAACGAGCATTCATCTTACTTTGGTTTTAGAAGATACAAATGTACACCATGGCCATCCTCATAATAATAATTTTGTGAGATATTGACATGGAGAGATGTAATGTATGCTTCTCATGGGGTGTATTGTAAGCTTATTTTTGCTTCACACTACAATATCTATTTTGGCATAAAGTGAATAGATCGAGGATCAAAGTCATGCCAATTACATCCCTTGAGAAATAACTTAAAGTTTTGAAAAATCAATATGACAAAGGATGTCATCATTTAATCCCTTACAAGATGGGAGAAGATATTAGTCAATATATTAAACAGGTTAATAGTTGTAACTTATGATGAGTCATGGGATGCCACCAATGTAAAGAATGTATTGATGGATATGGGTTTTTCATTCAATGAAGAGGTGACGATTCTTCTCATTTAATATCGTGTTAAAGGGATCATGGAGTAGTGTAAGCGACATGAAATATATTTTGAAATGATAAACATTTCATCAAACATGGTTGATTAGATACAACAAAGATGAGTATGTGAAAAGTAATGATGTCCTATTCAAGTGCCTCGTCATTCGAGAATTCATCACATTCCTGAGAGGAAGAGATGATCAGTAGATGCAATCAAATCACTTGTGTTTGAAGATCAAATTGTTGATGAGCAAGCAACTCGAAGATTAGATGAAAACATGGAGGTCACCTTGGCAAAATCGACAACGAGTTATTTCTTCAATGTAATGGGTTTGAAATTATTTTTGTAAAAAGTGACTTATGTCGCTTATTGTAACCAAACGTTAGAAAGTTCACTTCTTTTGCGCATAAAAGTGTAAGTTCCTAACTCATTGAAATTTACGCAGAAAAGGGTTAGTTATTAACCCAAGGATGAAGTTGGTTATAAGGTAGTTATCCTACAAGCCTATAAATTCAGGGCTTTTGCATTGTAAGGGGGGGGGACTTTTACAGAGGGGAAAACTCTGCTGGAATTTTAGGAGAAACTTGTGATGACATTTTGATTTGCACCATGTATAGAAAGGATTTTGGACTTGTATATTTCCAAAAGGATAATGAAGAATACGTCTTAGTTCATGTGTTCAAAATGTATTCATGTGTTATCATTGCTGATTTCTCATATGTCAAATTGGTAGTCTTTTTATGCATATGTGATTTGTACAATTGATGTGATGACGCACAAGCAACCTTTGGTATCTCAGTTTGAATGTGTTGAAGTATCTTATCTCTCCGTATGTTGAGATTTGTCATTCTTTTTTATCGTCATATCATGGTTAAGCATATTACTTGAGAAACTCCCCTTGTAATTTGTTGCTAATGTTGAGAAATCTCAGTTGGTGGTCGTATGTCTATTGTCGGGGTTTCTATCTTTATTTCTTTTTAGTTTTATGTTTTCTCCTTTAAGTACTTTCAGGTTAAAAGTACACAAAAATCCTGAATACCCCTATCATACGAGGGAGCTGGCCCTCTCAAACGCAGAGGAAGATTGTGGGTTTACTCCAATCTCTCCAACTGTTGGAACGTTTGTCACTGCTCATCGGGCAAACAGTGTCAGTTTCAGATAAACGACCGCAGTTACGAATCTGTTTACCAACAGATTTTTGGTGACTCTGCTGGGGAGCAAAATACCAGTGTGCTTTGTTCCTCAGAAATTGTAAGGTACCTTCTTTAGAATGAAGGTTGGTGACTCTATCTAAAAGATCGAATTTAGAACAATGGTTTGGTACAAAGGAAAGTTGTAAAGTGACAGTGAAAGTGATGAAGACTATATATATCAAAAGAAGCAAGTACCTGATGAAACCATACAAGTTGAATTCCTCAAGAACTTTTATGGTGCCATGCAGTTTACTCCTGATAAGATTCATCCCACTTTATGTCAAGTGTTGCAAGATATTGAAGAAAAGGATGGAAAGGAGATCGGTTTTCTTGCTTGTGATCATTTACCCAAGTCAACAATCAAGAGAGATGAAGACAAAAGTGATCTTTCTCCTGAGCCAGTCTCTCAACAGAATCAAAGTCTTGATAGTCCTGAACAAGTCAACTTCTTGAAAAGTTTCTACAATGGAAAGAAACTTGATCCTCATAAAATTAATCCTTCTCGACTCCAGACCCTGCAAAAGATTGAGGAAAAAGATGGAAGAGAGAACCAAATTTTTGCTCGTGATTGTATTCTTGAATCAACAACAGGTAACAATGATGATACTCATCCTCCTCCAACTATTTCTCAACAAAAACAAATCCCAATGATTCACATATAAAGTTTTTGAAAAGCTTCTATGGAAATAGGAATCTCGATCCTAATAAGGTGCACCCTTCGTTGCTTCAAAAGCTGCAAAAGATTGAACAAAAAGATGAGAATGAGAATCATTTTCTCATTCATATAAATTCCTGTGAGAAAAGTAATGAAAGAAGCTTGTTAGAATGTGTATATGCAAAAGAAGATGAAGTCACATCTACTTGTAAGGATACATATCAAGAGAAAGATCTAAAGGTGAGTGAGATAGAAAAAGAAGATTGCATTGAAAAATGCCACGAGCTCTATGAAGATTGTCATAGCAAAGAAGAAGTCTTCCATGAACCTGAAAACAAGGAGCCTGAAGGACAAAAAAATGATTTCAAGACTTCCATGCATCCCAACCTTCAAGAAAATGATGAAGATGAGAGGGATGAAGATGGATCCCCTATAGTCCTCATTCCAACTTGGTGTCTCAATTCTTCTGATGATGAATTTTTATGTGGAGAAGATATTCGCATTCATCCATCACTGACAGTTGAAGATGAAAGCTTTTCCGAGGAAATCAAAGGTATGATACCTAGTGGACAACCTTGTACGGATATGACCAATGGAGAATCAACCATAGGTAAAATCTTGCAGACATATTCTATATCTTCAAAAATGGAGACCCCTACTAAATTTCTAGATCAGCCTCAAGTGAAAGAAGTTGAACCATCAAGCATCCACTCTGTATCATACATACCACCTGACTATGAAGTTTTCAAATTTCATGAAGAATGTGATGAAGAGGAATCATTGGGACAAGAAAACACAAAAAGTAATGCAGATGTCTATGAGCAGGTTGAAAATGAAATCTATGTAGGTATAACAACAAATGTCCCTATTTTGATGGAATCACAATCTATGCCTTATGAAGTATTCAAGGTTCAAAGCATTCCTCCTTTTCAATATTTGGATCAAGAAGACATCCTTGTTCAAGAGGATAGTTTTGGGAACTGTACCAAAAATGCAGAGATAAATGAGGGAATGGATGATCAAATGAAGGAAGCCCATGAAGTTAATTCTCATAATGTTTGTATTCCAGATTGGTGTTTGAAGGCTTCAAATGATGACTTCTCCTATGGTAAAAGTGTGTACCTCAATCCTTTGTTCTTAGATGAGTGTATTTCTACAGGTGTTTTTCAAGATGATATTCATGAACATGATTCAATGGTTATGTCTACTCAAGTTTCTTCACATCACAGATTAGATGAAGGTTGTCCAATTCGTGGATTAATTTACTAGTTACCAGTTCTATAAACTATTAGTACTCCCCCTGCTTGAAAATATTAGTTATTAATATATTAAGTGGTTGGTAATGGCAGACAGATCTGACACATGTCAGATCTGGTCTGCCACTGTTATGAAATTATGTATTATTATAATACATATTGCAGTTTATGTTAGTATTTAAATTCTGCAAAAAACATTATCGGGCCTCAAATTTTGAGCATTCAAATTGAAGTAGTGCTGAATATTATAATGCAGATTATTCACTGACAGAGTAACAAATAATTAATACGTAATTTGTGATGAGGCTGTAGTATTATTAATACCAATTTATACAATAATTATCATGAACCTTCTGAGGCATTAGGCACTTACCTGGAGCCAATTCCTTCTTAAGTTTTCCCCCCTTTTAAAAGGTTCTCGATTGCCTCCTTATACTTGGCAATTAGAATGAGTAGTTGTCTTACAATAGACATGACTCATACCCGTTCGTGAATACTCCATGATTTGTGCTAATCGCACCCCTTTGATTGATTCATTCTATGATTACTATAATTGTTATATCCTAATTGAATTTGACTAATGCCAAGTCTTACGGATCCTCTGATCGTGATGGCAATACAAATCGTAATCATTGTTTCCATAATGGAACCGGATATTGTTACAAATATTTGTACGCAACTACTTGTACAGACCAAATAGCTGAAGCTTGTCAATACAAATGCCTTCCACATACTAACGTTCATCCTTTACTCAGTTCCTAATTACCTACGCATAGTATCTTCTTCCATAATATCGTTCAGATTAATAATGGCCATTGTTAGTTCTTACTCTGACCCAGCGGTCCTTGTCTATGATTGCTATATCTATCACTAAGAATTTATTGTTGTTGGTCCACGATATTCATAGATTAGTCGACTAATGCAATGTTCTATACCCAATGATTCGTAAGCTCTTGAAGTCGTTTATGCTGAGGCCATCATCCTTTTTTTTGATACTTATTCTTAAATTCTGATTCAACGTTATTAATCATTGTCGGTCAGTAGTTGTTAAATATGGTTTGTATATATTACAACATCTTCCAATACGATAGCCTCTTCAATCGTTGTCTTCTTCTCTATGCTATATAATATCCATGGTGCTTATGTTCCTCCCTTTCTCATTGACTATATTACATGTGATCACCATGTAGCTCATTGCTATATATGAAGACTACATTGATGGTACCAATATCATAATTGCCTATCCTATATCTTGACATCATAGATTTCTTGTTATTGACATTTGTAATACTTTGATCACTCATCTCTGACTTGGTCGATTTCTTCATTCTTCGATCCTTTTGGGAACAATACTTATTATTACATAACAATGATATTAGGTGTCCATTTACTCTTAGCATCAGATTTTTATATCTATCCTCCTGCCCAGGTGACGTAAGTGGGTCTCAACTCTTATGGTGGGCAATGATATTGGATTGGTTACTAAAGATTATAGGGATTATGTTTTGTGCAATACATTAAGTCTCTTCCCATAAAATAATAATTATTAATATTAATAAATTAAATTATTAATAATAATAACAGTAACCATAATAAATAATAATATTTAATGATTTCAAAAAATCATTCATTAATAATTATTGTATTAATCAATAATGATTATTTCATTTCGGTTATATATAATGATCAAGGAGGGGACATGACAAAACTAACTTGAAGAAATTAAGGGAAGCTGCAGCTAGTTCAGATCTTGTGGACCCTACTATATACAAGCAATTGATTGGGTCCTGTTGGTGTCTGTTTTATCATCTACCAAATATTAGGATAGGATATCCGAAGGTATTCTATCCTCTCCTGAAAAATCACTACTGATTCCAAGGTCTATATGTGCGAACAAGCGACTTTAGTGGAATAACTTCTTGGGTAGTGTATGCTGAAATTTTCAAGGGGGACTTACGTTTGACAAGTATCTTGAACTGCTGGACTTAGATGGATTTAGCAATTTTAGGCCCTTCTTTTTTTTGGGGGGGGGGAATTTTCTGGGATTTAGACTTTCAAAAGAAAGGGAAAAGGAGATAGGGTTTAGGAAGGCTAATCTAATCCTACGAATTCTGGAGACGGTGTCAACTGGGTGCTCTCGAGAAACCAAACCTTGCTTCGCCACACTAGGGACAACTACACAAGGCCGGTGCAATGTTCAATGCGTTGTGCTTATGATCGAGATGTTGGGATGCACAGAGGATGGGCTCAAACTAATTTTACTGAGGCGAGTGGCCACTTTCTTCTTTCAGACATTCAACGTATCTGGACACCACGAGTTTGACCTCCTCCATAGTGACACTCGGCAAACGGCCAATCTGGAAGTCGATGAGATCTACATCGTCGGCGCATGTGGCAAGGATGCCTTCTCACTCCACTGCTTAGGTGAGGAAGTTGTCATCGATGGAGAGGAAGTTTGCAATCTTCGAAAGATCGCCTTTGTCAATCATCCCTGAATCCCGGAAGAAGCTTGCCTGGATCCTGGCTCTCAAGTTCTCTGCTTGTAAATGCTTCTCCCTTAGGCTTTCCTTCTTCCAGATCTCTGACGCCACACGGAATACCTTGCCCAGGATCTCTCTGACCCTTGCTTCTGTCTCAAAACACTTGGTCTCGAATTTCTTCAGAACCTCAATCCGAGTGACCAGAGCATAGTACTGCGTGCCGAAGTCGTACCTGTCTCCTGTCTGTATGATGCCTGCATCCACTAAGCTCTTCTTTGACATGCCTCGGATAACCTTCAGGTGAGGGAGTATTTCGTTATGAATTTCATCCACTTCTTCCCAATTGGATGATAGATCCTGGATACAATCAATCAACAAAGAAGTTGCCTCATGTGCTGATACTAAGTTTTCTACCAGGGTGTCAGCACGTATCACAGCGTCTGAAATCCACTCCTTTTCTTGACTGTATGATCCCTTCATATCATCATAGTCCTTCATTGATCCCTGCTGAAGAGGTTGTGGTGGAGTAACCGGGACTTCATGGTTGAGCGGGCTGGTAAGATGGAGAACATACTTCTTCCACTGCTGGTTCTCCTCCTCCACTTTCTTCCTCTTTTCCTTTTCATGAGCCAGCCTTGTCTTTAGAACGTTGCAGGAGTCATCAAAATATTGGATCTCCTGGTCCTGGGTAGGCTTACCCATCTCTATGGTGGTAATCTTGTAATCATCTACGATGACATTGTCCCTAGTCTTCCCTTCTTTGGGCACTTCTATCTGGACTGTCCTAAATCCGGCACTGTACCTCTGAATGAGAGAAAACTTCCTGGCTGGTTTGGGCGGTTTAGCTATAGCGGGTTCATTCACCTTCTCCAGGAATGTTGCGGTGACCTCCTTGGTTGAGTGGGCCTCTTTGGGAACCTTGGCTTTTATCCTTGCTCTCAGCCAATCAGGAATGGTTGATTGTTCCACAGTGTTCCGATCAAACTCATCGTCTGCCTCTCCTGGGTTCACTGGTATGCCATCCAAGAAGATTGTAGGTGCTTCAATCTGTCTACTGTCTGGAGTTCGGAAGACCTTCTCCACCACTTCCTCAACTGGCTGGGAAAGCACTCTTACTTCATCATTAATCACATAGATGTTCATCTCTTGCTCCCCAATTGTACTCTGATCAGGCGCAATGGAAGTGGCCCTTAGGATGGAGTGACTTTCGCTGGATTCTCTTCTCTCACCTACAGCCCTTTTCCCTATGACCTTTGTGGAGCTTCCACCCACCTCCTTTCTCTTTCGAGATCCAACACTTTCGAGATTCCAAGCATCACCAGTGGAGGTACAAGGATGGACGGACAGAGTATCATCTACTCCCATTAATTCATAAGTCAAAACCACACCTTTGGCCTTCAACTGTTTTGTCTTTTCAGACGCCCACCACCTTCAGTACTCAACCACCAACCTCATGAGGTCTGCTAGATTTGATTTTTCTCCCTCTATCCAATCTATCAAGACTAAGGGTTCATTCCTCATCTTCTCGAAACCCGGCTGCTGAAGTTCTAGGCTTTCTTCTACCTGATCGGCAACTTTGAATACTTTCGTTGCTCTCACCATACTCACAGGAATTCTTGACCAAAACCTCTTCCGGATCTCGAAACTATCGACTGCATTAGCCCAGTAGTCTTCTAGATCCAGCCTGTGCTCAAACGTTGTCCCTTCGATCTTCTTTATCCTATGGAATGGATCGAAATCTTTTCTTGCCTTGTATTGATAGAAGGGATACCAGGCCAGTTCCTTTTCAGCGGTAGCTGCAGCCTGTGATGACGGACATGTTTCCAGCCCATTACCAATTGTAAGTGAGGATGTCCCTGCCTTCTTCTGCTTATCCCTTTGAATCACTATATACTCCTCCAATTGTCTCACAACCTCGAGCAACACCATTCGGTTGGTAGGGTAAGCTGGAAGCTTGTATGGGGGCGCAAAGAATCCCTGAATTCGGAGGTAAGTGAACTTTGGATATTGGATGTACCAATACCTGAACCGACCGATGAAGTCCATAGACTCTTGAGAGAGCCTCTGGTGCAGGCCACCCTGAAGGGTCCGAGTAATGTGCATCAGGAAGGTATCATTTACCCTTTTGAAATGGAACTTCTCCTCCATATGGAGCTGAGGATAGCAATCATATACCGGAAATTGGTTCTCCTTGTTCCCAACTTCTCTTCTACAAGTGAGACCTCTATACCTATATGTCCTGGCTAAAGAATAGAACAAGTAAGAACTCATGAAGAAAGTCTTATTCGCCTCCAGATTCCTTAGCTGGCTATTTAGGTTGTCGCTGATCATACGGGCCCAGTCTATCATTTTTACCCCATTGATTATTTCATTAATGAAATAATACATCCAGGGTTCGAATGGAGCTCCCTGAGGATTTCCTATTATTCTGTTGAGCAAGACAATCATGTCCCCAATGTCCTCCTTGAAGTATGCTCGCACTAGGCTCTTCCTCTGGAGTTTGGAGGCGCCCTTCCTCGGCTTGTCTAGCTAGGAATGGTTAACTATGGCATCATATTCCTCTAGGTGGTCGTGGTACAGACTGTCAACTTCGTCCTTTGTCATATATACTGCGTTGTGGTACTCAGGGATCCTGAAGGCCTCTCTGATGGCCTCATCGCTGACATTTGCCAACACTCTTCCATAAGGTGCAACAATATCCTTACTGATGGGGTTGTAGTGCTTGGCACATTCAACTACTAGTTCATTGCACTGCATGGTGGGGAGGAAGTCGGCAGTGTGCACGATACCACTCTTCATCATTTTTCGCGCAATGGTGGTAGGCACAAGGTTGTCCGGACCAAACATTCACTTCTTAAACTCCCTCAGATTGATGTGTCTGAGGTTGGTGTCGCTGATGTTCTTCGACTTGGAAGTCATCCTCGACTCTGGAGGAGCATCTTTATCTACCTGGAACTTCATGGTGCTTAAGACCTGCAGATGAATGATGAAAACTTTAAGTTAGAAAACTTCTGCAAAATTTCGAAAAAAAACTACGGGGCCGCGAAATGGCTAAGTGTTGGAAAATTTTGCATTTTTTTACTCTCATACTTAGCCACAAAAATTAAATTTTCACCTCCAGACCCTCAGCCTTGAGGTCGATTGAAGTCACCATCGAATGTTAAAACTTTCAAAAAAAAATTCATACTTAGCCAAAAAAAAATGATTTTCTTTCTCCAAAATTTTCGAAAAAAATCATTTATTAAATTCTGGAAAATATTCAGAAAATTCACAATTTTAATTTCACCTCTGTTTTGGATAGGAGTAAGGCTAGACTTTTCTCCAAAATATCGAGAAAATTCAGAAAAGATGCCTTTCTCCAAAAATCTGTAAGTCTTCTGCCAAAAATATTATCCTACTTCCAGCAATATCTAGAATTTCCTCCAGATGATCTTCAAACTGACATACTTTACTAAGCTCTCCTTAGTAATTTTGAACTTCTTGGTGTAATAATGAATTTGATAATGAAGTATTTGTAGACAAGGTTTAAGCAAAACCCCTAAAATCATCCAGCTCATACTTCTAATTCTAAAAAAAAAACTTTCCATTTTGATTTAAGTTTGAAGATATTCATTAATCCTCCAATATTCCCTTTCAAAAAAAACTTTCCATTTTGAATTAATATCTCAATAACTTTTTAATATTCTCTCAATATTCTCAAAAAAAAACTTTCCATTTTGGATTTTTTTTGAGGATTTTTTTTTATTTAGATATTTCTTCATTTTGAATTTAATTTTGAAATCTCTGTGGATTTTGTGACATCATGTTGACTTTGTTTGACCTTCCATGTGTAGGTTGATTTTTCAAATTTTATCTCCATCTTTTTCAAATTTTGGCAGACTTTGGATACCTCTCCAAGGTATGGCGGAGTTTAGAGGGTCTTCCCGTGTGTATGGCGGACTTTGGAGCATCTCCTTCATAGGGCGGACTTCAGGCATCTCTCTCACCTCTTGAAGACCTTGGGCGGACTATGGAGAGTGCTCCATCTTGGGCGGACTTTGGTGTTAGCTCCTTCATGGCCCCTCTAACCTTGGCGAACTTTGAGGTGTGCTCCTCCATCACTTGGGTGGACTTTGGAAGGCTCCCCTCATAGCTCTCTTCAAGGCAAAATTTTGGCTAAGGCATGGGGCGGACTTTGAAGGTCCCTCCTCATGACTCTCCCAAGGCATGGCGGACTTTGGTCTTAGCTCTTCTTGCTTGGGCGAACTTTGGTGGAGGCTCCCACATGCTTGGGCGGACTTTGAAGGTGTCTCCCACATGACTTCTCTAAACTCATGGCGGACTTTGGGCTACACTCCCACCTTGAGCGGACTTTGGAGACACCTCCTAGGGCGGACTTTAGGCATCCCTCCTCTTGGGCGGACTTCAAGCATCTCTCCCATCTTGGCGGAGTTTTGGTCTACCTCCCAACATGGCGGACTTTTAGACATCTCCAACAAGGGCGGACTTCTAGACCTTTGCTCTTCAAGGCGGACTTGGCTCTTCTATCTCTTCACATGCTTGGGCGGACTTTGAAGGTGTCTTCCACATGACCTACAAGACAGTGGCGGACTTTGGAGAGTACTCCTACATGGTTGGGCGGACTTTGATGGTTGCTCCATGCAAGGCGGTCTTCAACACATCCCCTCATGGACGGTCTTTAGCGTGCTGGCCATCATGGCCTCTTCAACACATGGCGGACTTCTAGATAGACTCATTTGTACCTACAAAACCTTTCGTTAGCCAGACTTAGAAGATTTTCAGAGGAACTTCAAAATTTCAGAGCTTAATCTAATTTAACCGGATTAACTTCAAATTTGAAATCCATGCTTAGGTGGATCATCTGAAGCAGCAAAAAGCCTAAAATCTAGGGATTCAGCTTTTTTAGGTCAAAACTTGGAATTTTCGGGTTTTGATCGAAGCTGGTCAGTGGCACAAGTGTAGACCCTAGGTTTGCATCCCGAAAAAGCAAAAAGCCTAAAATCTAGGGATTTAGCTTTTTTAGGTCAAAACTTGGAATTTTTGAGTTCCGGTCAAAGCTGGTTAGTAGTGCAAGTGTAAACCCTAGGTTTGCATCCCGAAAAAGCAAAAAGCAGACATCTCTAAAAAATAGGGAAAACTTTCTAAAAATAGCCATACCAGGGATTAGGCTAAAAATGCCAAAATCGAAACTTCCTAAAATAGGAAAAAGCAACAAAGCAAACTTTCTAAAAATAGAAAGTTGTCCAAATTCGTCCAAATCAATTGCGATCTTCGTCCTTTGGCCTCTCTAAGCACTCTGGTGGTGTTCACACTTTGGAATCACATAACTTGCAAAAAACTAACTTTCAATCGTCAAGGCCTGAAATGTTTTGAACTGGACAAGGCTTGGTGAAACTGCAACAAAAGGCCACAGGATACTAACAAAATCCTAGAAAGCAGGAAAAGAGAGGGTCCCCATTTGCAATGGACCGATGTGTGAAAAAGGTCACAACAGGTCCTTGAAGTATCTAGTTAACACTAGACCAGATATTTGTTATGCAGTAAGTGCACTTAGTCAGTTCATGAGTGAACCTAGACAGATACATCTAGTTGCAGTCAAGCATATCTTGAGATACTTGCGTGGCACAGTTGGATATGGCTTGAAATACTCTTCCAATATGGATCTGACTCTTGAAGGATATTCTGATTTTGATTGGGCAGGGAGTGTTAATGATCGGAAGAGCACTTCTGGTTGTTGCTTCAGCTTGGGATCTGGTATGATTTCCTGGTGTAGCAAGAAGCAGTCTTCAGTAGCTCTGAGCACTACAGAGGCAGAATACATTGCAGCATGTGTCGCAACTCGCAAAGCAGTGTGGCTTCGTAAGCTTCTTGTAGGATTGTTTGGCCAATCATTGGAGCCTACCATCATACATTGTGATAACCAAAGTTGTGTGAAGCTTTCAATCAATCCAGTATTTCATGACAGAACGAAGCATGTAGAGATTCAGTACCACTATATCAGACATATGGTACAAAGGAATGTTGTTCAGTTGAGATACATTTGTACTGAGGAACAGACAGCTGACATTTTCACCAAGCCTCTTGCGAAAGTGAAATTTGTGCATTTTCGAGACAAGCTTGGAATTGTTGAAAATGAAGCTCTTGCTGAGAGGGAGTCGCAGCATCAGTAATTACCTGCTATTTATTGTTATGCATTCTTCTCTGTGAGAGAAGTTTGAGGTATTAGCCCTTGTTATGCATCCTTCTCTGTGAGAGAAGTTTGAGGTATCAGCCCTTGTTGTGCATTCTTCTCTGTGAGAGAAGTTTGAGGTTCCAGCCCTTGTCCCACCCTTTGCGAGTAGGCATGGTGGATCCACCCTCTGCGAGTAGGTATGGTGGATGTCATGACTTTGCACTTATGCATATTTACTCTCTGAGAGTAGCCATGATGAATGTCACTATGTGAATTAATTATCAAGAAGGATTCCTCCCTAGCTAAGAGGGAGTGTTGATGAATAGCGTTGGTCGATATACTTCAGGGCCGACGATATAACTAATTAGCCTAATTAGCCTATCGGCCTTAGACCAATTAAATTGTATCGTTGGATATTAAAAATAAGTAAGCAAAACATGATTTATATATATCAAAATGTAATCATTACTTATGTGTCGATTTATATAAATCCCGCCAACCTTTAAGAGACGTGACTAATGTAATCGATGCTTAACCAATATAACCGATGCATAATTATAACGTGTTGGTTGGAAGACAACCCTTCGAGGAGTTGCATTGGTTAAAGTCACATCCAATCAGGTATATATATGAAGCTTTGTATCCCTCTCAAAATATATATCGAAGAACACACTCACATAACAGTCCGTGGACATTTGCAGACATTCGTTTTCTTCAGCAGTCCGTTGTTGTTGTACAGCTGATATAAGACTATCTCTAGCAGGTTGAGCATCCACAAAGGAATTCCGATTCTTCATTGCAGATAGTATATTCTCTATAAGAGATCTATATTCTCTATATTGAATTGTTGACATACATATATATAGCTTCAAGAGTGAAGCAAATTCTTTGTAAAGTCTCTTGACATAATTAAGATAATAAAGTCATATTTCATTGCTGGGTTTTTTTTCACTTTCAAGAGGAAGGTTTTCCCAAGGTAATATCTGTGCATTTGTGTGAATTATTGTGTTACCTAATTTGATCATAAAACTTAACAGCTCTGACCACTGAAAAAGCTGCATCCCTCAAGGGACCCTCTATCCAACCTCATTAGCCTACGAGGGTCCAAGATAGGCCAATCTACACAACTGACTGATGTCAACTAGAAGAGAACATCACAGTCAGCCCTCCCTGAAATTCCTTGTCCTCAAGCAATCTCAACTCTGGATGTTGTAATATATCCTCACTCTCCCATGTAGCATCCTCAACCAGCAAGTCCTTCCATTTGATCAGATATTCCCTGATGACCCGTCTCCTCAACTATCTCTCCCTAACATCCAAGATAGCCTCGAGTACTAAAACCAATTTCCCCTCATCATCCAAGGGTGGTAGACACATGGAAAACATTATGCACTATGTTGTCTGTCGGTAACTCAAGCTCATAAGCCACCTCACCGAATCATCTAATAATCCCGAATGGACCATAGTATCGTGGCTTAAGCTTCTCTGCTCCACTCTTTCTGATAGTGGACTAACAATAGAGCTGTAGCATCAGATACACCATATCTCCTACCTCAAATGAATGTTTAGTCCTCTTCTGGTCTGCATACTGCTTCTGCTGATTTTGTGCCTTAGCAATATTCTCCTTGAGAGTCTTTAAAATGTCCTGGCTCTTCTGCAACAAATCACCAGCACTAGGCACTCTACTATCACTCAGTAGTAAATCTAGAAAACTGGGCACCTCATACCCATACAAAGCCAAAAACGATGTCATCTGAATAGATATGTGGTGAGTGGTATTATAACAATACTCATAGAGATAAATCCACTTCACCCAAGCCTTCTGCTGCCCTGCAATATAGTTTTTGACGTATCCCTCCACCCATTTATTCACTATCTCTATCTGCCCATCTGTCTGTGGGTGGTAGCTGGTGCTCGGAGTAAGCACGATCCCACACAATCTGAATAACTCGTGCCAGAAGTGACTCATGAACCGACTATCTCTGACATTAACAACATTTCAAGGCAGCCCATGTACCTTGAATACCTCTCGAAAAAACAACTCTGCTACCTATGTAGTTGTGTATGTAGCGTTAATCAGGAAAAAGTGGGCATATTTTGTCCGTCGATCAACAACTACATATATACAATCCCTCCCTTGGGCTTTCAGCAAGCCCGTGATGAAATCCACATATAAGCATTGCCACTTCCTGTTAGGAATAGGAAGTGGCTGGAGTAGTCCTGCAGGGTAAGTGTGCTCCTGTTTATTCTGCTGGCAAACAGGGCACTCTCTAACATATCTAAGAACATCCAACTTGAGCCCTTTCCATGTAAAGCGCTCACGTACCTGCCTATATGTTTTGAAATACCCCAGATATCCTGCCATCGGCTCATCATGAAAGAACCTCATTACCCTGCTCTTCATCTCAGATCCCGGGGTCAAATAAATTCCACCTTTGTAAATGATCAGGTCATTTATAACTGTATACTTTTTGTCATGTATAGACCCCTCAACAATTCGTGTGGCCCAAGTGTCTTTGGCATACTCTACCACAATCATATGTTGCCAATCCTCTGAAATCTAGACCATACAGCTCAAATGTGGACGGCGAGATAAAGCATCAACAACTACATTATGAGTCCCTCTGAAATAAGAGATATCAAAGTCATATGCTTGCAATTTACTCACCCACTTCTGTTGGCGATCATTCAGGTCTCGCTATCCTAGGAAATGCCTCAAACTGTTATGATCAGTTTTAATACAAAATTTGATGCCCACAAGATACTGTTTGAACTTGGCCAATGCATGCATAATGGCCAGCATCTCCTTATCATATATGTTGTAACTCCACTCTGGTCCTCTGAGTCTCTGTTGTGACCATTTCACACATCGCCCCATCGCAAATGGGGACCCCCCCTTTTTGCTTGTTTTTCGCTCGTTTTCGCTTTTGTTTTTAGGGTTTTTGTTAGTTGGTTGGTTGTCTGGATTTAGGGCCAAGCCTTAGGGTTTTAAATTTTGCCTTTTCAAGCCAAAATCCAGTTGTTTTTTGAGAGCTTTTGAGCTTCCTTTTCTGGAATGCAAATTTTGAATGCAATGATTTCGCCAAAATGGTCTAATTTTCAATTGGAATGTTCATGCAGAGCTTAAATTTGTCTAAGTGTTGACCGTCAATGTGAATTTCTGTCCGATTGAATATTTTGACCAAATTTTGACTTTTTTGAATTTTGATCCTGGGCATTGGAATTGATTTGTTTTCGCCTCGTGAAGTGTTAAAATGTGAAAAATCTTGTTATTTTGGCCTGTAGGAGCAAAATCGCTCCTGTCCCTCAGTGAAGGACGGGAGCTCATTTTCAAATATCTCATCATTCTTGCAGAGTCCAGACAAATTTTACGTTTGAAGTGATGGAGAACGACGAGATCTTTCCATTGAATATAAATTGAAGATTTTCATGAGCACAGACATGCCTCCAGGAGGAAAATCGCTCCTGTCCCTCAGTGAAGGACCGGAGCTACAATTCAAATTTCGTCTTGTCCTTGCAAGATTTCGAGAGCTTAATGATTTGAGGACGTCCAAGGGAGGATGCTTTGCCAAATGAATATAATTTGATATGCAGAAACGAAGGAAAATGACCTATATTGACAAAATCGCTCCTGTCCCTCTCCAAGGGACCAGGGCGAAGTACCTTGTAGCTCTCGTCCCTCTCCCAGGGACCAGAGCGATTTCCTTCATTTTGCAAAATCCAGACAAAGGTCAAGGCAAGTTTACGTTCAAAAAACAAAGGAGAACATGAGATAAATGCGTTGAATATAAATTGAAGATTTTTTGGGACGTCCATACCAGTGTTAAATGCCTAGTTCGCTCCTGTCCCTCAGGAAGGGACCAGAGCGATTTTTGATATAATTGCTTTTCTTGCAAAGTTACAAATGATGTCAAGGCATGGACGAATAGAGTGAAGAAGGACGAGTCCGTTGAATATAAACTTGGAACCTGGCAAAGTGAGATAGTGGCCACAAGGGAAGGATCGCTCCTGTCCCTCTCCAAGGGACCAGGGCGATGATGATGATAATACTCTCTATGCAAGTTCAAGGTCGTTCCTCCAAGGTTCAAGGCCGATCCAAGTCAAGACGAAGGGTGGCGAAGACATTTTAGAGCATTTCCATCAAGCGCAAGGTTGTAAAGGTCATCACATGGAAGGAATGTGTACTCTAAGACCCAGATCGCTCCTGTCCCTCTCCAAGGGACCAGAGCGATATTTCCATTAAGGCATCGATTTCAAAGGACAAGCAAATATTAAGTTACCAAGAGGACTTAAAGGACGTCATTTCACGTAATGAAGATAATTGCAAGTTAGTAAAAACAAGAACAAGCTCGCAATGATGAACTTCGCTCCTGTCCCTCAGGAAGGGACCAGAGCGATGTTAGATGCATTGGCCATTTCAGGCAAAATTTGCGTAAGGACAAGATGTTGCAATGTTCTGGAGGGTCCATGGTATGACAACAAGATGATAAACAAGAGTTTTGAACGTGAAATGATCATCATTTTGAGCATGGAGACTAGATCGCTCCTGTCCCTCTCCAAGGGACCAGGGCGATTCGCTTTGGATTCCTCGTTTTGTTCCAAGTGCGTGCTAAGTTAAAGATTCACAAGGTTATGCAAGGTCCATGGCATCGTTTGAAGATAATTTGCAAGGGTTTGAACGTCTAAACGTCGCCAAATAGTGTAAAAGCCCCATATCGCTCCTGTCCTTTGGACAAGGACCAAGGCGATACTATCAAAACACTCACGTTCCTTCAAAGATCAAGGCGAAGCGAGGTTAGGAAGTGCGAAGGACGACGTTTGAAGGACATTGCAAAGGAGATCGAAGTTTAAAAGTCGCCAAGATCAACGAGGAATAATGGATCGCTCCTGTCCCTCTCCAAGGGACAAGGGCGATGGTCCCTTTAATACGTCCAAACACATAATGGAGACAAATGGAATAAGCGCGAAAGGAATGAGCATAGATGTTGTTCGCCCTACAATGGAAGTTCGAAGGTCAAAGATACAAGATGAACGTGAAGACATGGAGATCGCTCCTGTCCCTCTCCAAGGGACAAGGGCGATGTTAGGCAAAACACATGATATTCTTTGAAAATCACGTTAAGACAAGGACGCACAAGGTTTTAAATGACATTTGGAAGATGATACAAGGAAAGGATCGTACCAAAATGGAGAATTTCAAGCAAAAAACTTAGGATCGCTCCTGTCCCTCTCCAAGGGACCAGGGCGATAATGGTCATAAGATGCACTTGCTCGCACAAGAAAGAAATTCAAATTCGAAGGACCACCAGATGATCGATTTGGAACGTGAAAATGAAGGAGTCGAACGTTGAAAACGCAAGAATCAAGACCAAAATCATGGATCGCTCCTGTCCCTCTCCAAGGGACCAGAGCGATGAGGTACGTCCCTTTATTTTCATATTTCTGGCGCCAAATTAAACAATTCAAATATCCTTAAATGCTAAATCGATTTAAAAATTGAAAATCTTATTTATTTAGCAATTAATATGGAGTTAATCTTTATTAATTATTTTTGCCTTTATTAAAATCGAAATTTGCAAAAAAAAAAAAAAACGCAAGGCATTAATAATTAATTATTTAATTAATAAAAAAAATCGATTTGAGCACTCAATTAGGCAAGTCGGCCTTGTCATTTCATTGCAAATCATTTAAAAAATGGTTTTATTTTTATCAAGTCGGCCTAAGGGGTGAAGGATGAACGCGCTATATAAGGGGAGTGGAATTATCATTTTCTACATCATTATTTTACCTTCCTTCATGCGAATTGAAAGAGGCGAATATAGTGCGAATATTATCCAAGGTGGCGTAGACACTTCAAAGGTGGTGCGAGTTTCATTCAACCAAGGGTGGCGCGCTAAGTTATCTAAAGGTGGTGCGATTTCAAACCAAAGGTGGCGCTAATATAGAGTGCGAATTACGTTGAAGACCAAGGGTGGTGCGAATTTGAAGACCACACCAAGGCGATAATTGAAGATCACATTCTCTCCAGGGGTGGCGAAGTCAATTTTGAGGAGATCATATTGAAGATTATCTTATACCTCAATTTTGCCTAGGCAAATTTTGTTTTTGCATTCTAGAGTTAGCTCTCTATCGAGGTATGGCGATTTAATTGTTATTGCTTTATTCATTCATCGTCATATTTCAAATTTTGAAATTTTGAGTTTTGAAATCTCTTGGCTCAATCGTTGTATTTTAGGAAATGATAACTCTAGAGACTTATCCTGAGGTTTCCTAAAATTTATCTCTCTTATTTACGTTATTTATTGCAAAATCTATTTCTTATAATGAAATGTTGTGTAGGTATGGCGACCCCAAAGGCGGGAGCATCCACCAGTCGCTCGGCTCTCATGAAAGAAGATCAGAAGACCGAAGAAGTGGAGACCAAGATCGTGTCCAAGTGGAGCAACATTGGAGATACAAACTTGGGGAACTTTAGCACGAAGAAGTTCCGAGAGGTCCCTTACATCGGCAAGCCATCACCTGTCGCCCGGAGGATAATAGAGAGTGGCATCATTAAGGCGGCCGGTTTTCCTCCAGCCATTCAGTGCCACGAGTTGATGATCGAGTGTGCCCGTCATTACAATCCACAGTCCAGGACAATTGTGTCCAATGAGGGAAACACTTTGGCGTACCTTTCAGAGGAAGCCATAAGTGAAGCCTTCCATCTTCCAGAGCACAGGGACATGATATACAAGAGCATTGAAGGAGCCAGATCAGTGTACGATGATGATCCAGATGCTTGCCTAAACATAATCAACAAGAACTGGCTACTTAAGAGTCGTCCCCGTCTGAGCAAAGTACCGAACACACCACACAGGATTGATTTCCAAGAGGAGTATAGAGATTTGATTACCATGCTCAACAGAGTTACAGGAGCACCTCATGCCTTCTATTTTGAGAAATGGATGTTTTACTTCATCCAGGTGATTGTTCAAGGAAAGGGTACAATACATTGGGCTAGGATAATTAGCCATTGCTTAGACGTACAGTTGAGAAGACTCAGGGCTACTAAGTCCTTCCACATGAGTTCATACGTCATCTATACCTTAATCAGGAGCGTTGAGTACGCAGGACTACCTCACAGAGGAGTGATTGGAAGAGGACCCGGCGAGGTCAGAGTTTGTGAATCCTATACCTACTTGCATCATCCACCAGGGAAGAACTACAAGTTAATCAATGATACTTTCACGATGAACATCACAAGGACGTTGCAAGGAGGGATTCACAACAGATTATCTCAGGATGCCCAGGAATTCATCAAGAGGTACGGTGCTTGGTTCATTCAGTTTCCCAAGTTCACTTACATTAGAGTGTATGGATGTCCTTTACCTCCCTACATGTTGCCGAGGTACCCGACAGATAGAATTGTGTTACTTGAAGTAACAAGGCAGTTGGCAGCATATGTGAAGGCATTCAGACACAGACATCAGAATGGAGTTCAGGTACCTATTATTTTGGGTAATTCAGTTGAGGTATGTCCTAATGTCTTAGCCATGGATGACGCAGAGAAGGAGTTAGCCTTGTATCCTTTTTCATCTTTTGCTTGGAGGAATAGTTTTGATCCACATGGACATTTAGAGGAGACGGTCGGTAGAAGATTTAGACATGAGTACCAAATTGAAGATTTTATGATGAATCTCCTAGATGATCTCGAAGTGACACGAAAGATACATTCTAGATTGCCTTTGGATTTCATCAGGAAATGTAAGATTTACAGAGTAGCCGACCAAGCTCAGGACAACGGCAGGCACATCCAATCTTCATATGATAGAGAAAGCAAGACAATAAGTTTGAATTGGAATGAGCCCGAGGCCGTGGATTTAGATGATTTGATGGCACCAGTCTTGTCTTGTACTCGCAGATGGGTAGACGTTCAGCATCAGAAGTTGAGAGAACAGGGCATAGCCATGTCTTTTACTTTGGAAGAAAAGCCAGCCGAAGGTGGAGCCAGTGTTAGTGAAGGCAATCCTAATCCTAGGAATTCAGGTGAAGGTAACCTTCGATGTGCCAGTGAGGGCAATCTCCATTCGAGAGGTTCGAAGAGAAAGGAAAGATCAGAAAAGAAAGAGCCTTCCAAGAAAAAGCAAGGTGCCAACAAAGATCAAACACCAGGTACTTCTTCCAGGCCAGAGGATAGAACAGTTCGAGTGGAAGAGTCCATGGAATCGATGGTACAGAATGACAGACAGGAGGAAGGACAGGCACAGCATGTTTCATCCGATGGATCCCTCCAAGACTATGATTTAGATAATGATAATGAAGTAACATCTCCTCCCAGACAAGAAGAAATAGTACATAAAGAGATTCAAGTTCAAGAGACAAGATCAAATATCCCAGATTGGTTGAAGGAAAGATTGACTAAGGTGATCGTAATTGAGGACGAGGACAGTGCAATTGATTTAGAGAGCCTCGTAGGACGTTCACATATGACAACAGAAAAGAAGAAGGCTACAAAGATGTCCAAGATGATCCGAGATGAGACTGGATCTAGAAAATTGCAGATAGCTACACCGGCAGCAGACAAATATGAGGGTGAGATCCTAGCAGAGGACTATCATATACAGACTATTGAGTTAGGACCTTCCACAGCAGAGCAGACTTTAGATGATGCCACCGACACATTTGAGGCATTGAAGGACAAGCTTAGAGAAGAAGTGGAAAAGAATAGAAAGCTTGAGAGAGAGAGAGGTGCATGGAGGACGTATTTCAGTCACATCAATGAACCTTTGGGACGTCAGGATCCAGTCAGATCACCATTGCAGGCATTGCCCCTTCAATCAATCAATGAAGCTGAAAGATTCAGGAACCTGGTCCAGCGTACATGTGGTTGGATGGATAGATCTCACACGGTGGCCATTGAGTTTGTTACAAGGATGTCGAAGATCACCCACCAGGCTATCCAAGTTCTTGAGATTATTCACAGATTGATGGCAACAGTAGCTGCATTTGCCCATACCAAGGACGTTGTCATCCCTGTCTTGAAAGTTATAAGACACACATCCAGAAGAATTTTAGCACAAGAGAAGATCTTAGAAGGTGATTCTCACAGTTTGTTTCAGTGGTCAACCTTACTCCATATAAAGAGTGTTCTCTTTGAGGACATCAGTGTTAGATGTGGTCAAGTTGAGGAGGTGATCAATCCGATCCAGGACAGAGTATTTGAGGTACTTCGTACCATTCTTGGCAGAAGGATCGAGGTCGAGACAGATGTGGATTTACAAGAATTTGAGGATAGAATCAAGATCATCTTTCGCAAGGACGCAGATGTTACAGATGAGCAGTATGATCAGATGTATGCCACCATGCTCCTGATTGATAAAACAAAGGAACTTGAACCTACTTGGGACACAGCTCTTCTAGATGCATTTGATCAGGTTATCCACTTAGAAGAGAGTATCAAGAATCTTCCCGAGATTCCAAGCACAGAAATCGAAGGAATCGTGACAAAATTCATTGCATATGCTAAGAAAGAGAATTGGAAAGGGAATAAGATTCTAGATGAAAGGTTGTTACAGATGACATGACATCTTATTTCTCATTGGTTGATACCTCCTAGATTTTTGTGCCAAATTTAATATTTGGCTATGTATTTAATGTTGTTCAGTAAAAAGGAGATCATTTGTAACAAACCCTAATTAGGGTTTAGGTGTCATGATCTTGTCCATTGATTTACTTTCAATCTGGACCTTTCATTGTAACTGGGGATGCTATTTATACCCCCATTTTCCATTTCATTTGATAATAGAAAAATAGTGAATAGTGTGAGAGATAATAGTTGATGTAATAGAGAGATTAGAGTTAGAAGCAATTTTTATTTTGTAGCAAGATTGAGTCTTGAAAAGAGAAATTCAAGCAATTGTTGTATATGATGACTTGGAAATCAATAAAATATTGAAGTTATGGTGTTTTGTTGCAAGTTTCTTGAGTTATCTTCATGGTTGTTGGATGTACTTGAATCACGCTCAATCGAAGTAGTTTGTTAATTTGAAAGACTAAGTGTGAGATTTGATATTTGGTAGGATTCGCAATCCAAACCACTAGCTTCTTGCTGATTGTAGGAACGCCTTGTGTGGTCGACTGGAAAACATTTTGAGTCCTTAACCTTCAAGCATTTTCGTATCTAGGATATGTACCTTCGTAGTAGTGTCCTTGGTCTTTGATGCATTGAATACCATTATTACCTTAGAAGATCGCACTAATTTCAATTAAGTTGTTATCTTATGGCAAAATTGAAGTTGGTTGAATCTTGCCAAATCTCATTCATGCTAAGTCGTTCATAGGGTTAGGCTAGATTAGACTTCCTTAAACCCTGTCCTTTTTCCATTTTTTGAAAGTTCCTTTTAGATTAGTAAAATCTTCGAGCTTTTGAATCCGTAAGACGCCTTGGAGGAAACAGCAAATCACATCATACCACTAAAAAAGCTTGTCCACACGTGGAGACCCCACTAAAAGAACCTTGGAGTCCATCTAACTGATCCTTTTTGCAGATCTTCAGCAGTTAGAGACTATTTTCTCAAGAGAGGATAAGATGCTTGTCGGTATTTTATTCTGTGTATGATTGTGTACAAAATACACGTCAACAGTCTCCTACTCTGTAAGCAATCGGGTGCTTATCCTACATAAGCGCAACACCAATACCCTCACCAGAAGCATCACACTGAAGCTCAAATGGCTTCGTAAAATCATGAAGAGCAAGAACGAGGCATGTAGTCATCAACTCCATGAACCTTATAAAACACTCCTGTGCCTCTGGAGACCACAAAAATGCACCTTTTGTCATCAAGTCCGTCAAAGGTGCAGCATGACCTGAATAACCACTAACAAACCGGCGATAGAAGCCTCATAGACCCAGGAATCCACATAGCTGAGTAAGGTTCGTAGGAGTAGGCCAATCAACAACAGCGCGAATCTTCTCAGGATCCATATGCACACCCTCTGCACTGATAATATGGCCAAGTATGGTAACTCTATCATTTCCAAATCACACTTGGATTCCTTGGCATACAAGGACTCACTATCCAAAATCCCCAAGATTGTATCAAAGCGTGTCAAATGCTCCTCCCATGTTCTGCTATAAACCAAGATATCATCAAAGAAGACTAGCATAAATTTCCTCAACTGAGGCTGGAAGACCCTATTCAAAGTAGACTGAAAAATAGTTGGTGCATTGATTAGCCCAAATGGCATAACCACAAACTCATAGTGCCCACAATGACATCTAAATGTTGTCTTCTCTATATCCTGGTCTCTAACACGGATCTGGTGATACCCTGATCTCAAATCTATCTTTGAGAAATAACAAGCGCCATGCAACTCATCTATCCGCACTATGGCATACCTCTTTTTGATTGTCCTCATATTTAGGACCCTGTAATCAATGCACATCCGCTAGGTACCATCGTTTTTCTTCACACGAACAACTGAGGAAGCAAAAGGTGACTTACTCGGCCTGATATGTCGCATAGAGAGCAGCTCTTGGATGGTTTTCTCAATTTCATCCTTCAATCGCTTTGGGTGCCGGTAAGGGGTGATCATCACAAATTTGGCTCCCTCCTTGAGCTCTATAATATCCTCTATGCCTCTGTCAAGTGGTCTACCAAGTGGAATGCCACTGAAAACCTTCTGATGTTTAACCCTCAACACTCGGATATCTAGATGATACTGTGTTTTTTTTTGCCTGTGCTGTGTAGGCATCAACATACACTCAGCCGACCACCACCATGTCATGCCGCAAGAGTCTCTCCATCCTCCTAAGTGTAATCATCCTAAAGCTACTGCCTTTGATGGCTTTCGGTACATGTTTCTTCCCATCCACACTGAAAGACATCTCCATCTCATGTAGGTCAAGTGTGAACTTGCCAATCTCATGTAGCCACCGCATACCCAACACCAAATCAGTGTCTCCCATAGTCACCACATAAAAATCAGTTTTGAACTCATCGTTGTTCACACGCAATGGGAGTCCAGTAATTATCCTATTACACTGAAGAGTGTAAACTTCTGCAACTCTAACCCGAATGCCCTCAAACTATTCGGTTCGGATGCCACGTCTCTCCAAAAGCCTGGCATCGATGAAGTTATGTGTGGCACCTGTATCTCACAAAGTAATCACCTTCTGACCAGCCAATACAACACGCATTTTGAAAGAGCCTTCTTGTTGAATACTAGTAAGGAGTGCTTCCTTAAGTTTGTCATCTTCATGAACATCCATTTTCTCAGGTTTTTGAGGGTCTTTTGAATCATTTTCACCCTCTGATTCTTCTTGATCAGCTTGATGGTCCGAATTTTCAGATTCTGAGTCTTCATAATAAGCCCACATAACTCTATTTGCTTTCTCTTTTGGCCTCAAGGGACAATCATGGTTTGCATCATAGGGTGCTTTGCAGTAGAAACATAATTTATTCTTCCTTAGATCATTTAATGTCTCCCTATCCAAAGGCGCAGCTTGTGATTTCCCTTTTTGATCTTTGTTATAATCTATTTTTTCTTTGTTCTTAGAGAAAGATAAGTTATCTTTGAAAGAAGACGATCCTTTAGATGAAAATTTGCTTTGTAAAGCTGCAAGTTCCATGCTCCTTGCCTTCTTCATGGTTGTTTGGAGTGTAGGTGGATCAAAAGCCTTAACCCAACCCTTCAAAGGTTCTGAAAATCCTTCAACAAACAACACTACCAACTGCTGATTTGAAATGTTGGTAACCAAACAAGACAACTTTTGAAACTCTCCAATGTATGCCTCCAAACTCCCCACATATCTAAGTTGTGCAAGGTCCCTGAAATAGGATTTTGGATCCTTTTTATCAAACCTCTCCACCAACAAATCAGCAAACTCCTAGTAGGTGGTGATCTCATCATGATGTAAGCTAGTCAACCCATTGTGCCACCATTCATGAGCAACTCCATCAAGATGCAATCTAGCAAATTTTATTGCATCTCCCTCTATCATAGGCCTCAGAGTGAAGTAGGTGTCCAACTTATGTATCCATGACCGTACTGTGACTGTACCACTCCCATCAAAGAAAGGTAAAGTGAGCTTGCTAGTAGTAAACTCCAAATCCCTAGGCTGATTTTTGGGCCTTATGTCTTGCCTAACTCTAGCAGCCTCTCTCTTTTGCCTCATATACTGATCAAAGTTCATATGTTCTCTGACACCAGGAGGTAGCAAACTCCACTCATCATGCACCGTCATAACATTATCTACGAACTCAGCCTCGCCGTCTCCTCTTCCTTCTTCTTCTTCTGGTTCATCTCTCAAGAAGGTGGGTCTTGTTGGTCGATCAACAGTGTGGGTAGTTGCTCGATGTGCTCTGAGAGTCCCTACTGCACTCCTGTTATCTTCAAATTCCAAATTCTGCCTTCTCCTGTTATTTGCCTAATCCAGGTTCTGCCTTGGGGGATTAGCCAACTATTGAATGGCTACTGTAAGTTGTTTAAGTGTATCAGCTATCTGTTGTTGTCCATCCTGTAACCCCCTTGTGGTTGCCCTTACTTCTGCAGCCTCATCACGTGGTGGACTGTTCTCTCTTCTGTCACCCATAGTGTCCTGCTAGTTGTCAAAATTATGTTCCCTGTCCAACAATGTCCTTCTGCATGTATAATATCTGTAAGGACCAATTTCCAAAGGCTGCATACGAAATCATTAACCCTCCAGGATGGCAGGATCAAAGCTTTGATACCAATGTAGGAACCCTTCAAGGCTCTAACTGCTGTATCGAATTTGTTAGTTTTGTTTGTTTACTTGTTTGCAATTTTTTTGGATATTTCTGATGAGGGTTTTGCATAAAAACTAATACATACAACAGAAAAGAAACTTCTGAAATTTAAAACTAATTATATTTCAGTAATAGATGACATTGTTTATTCATTCTTCTTCAATACATAGCACAAGATTGTTTATATCAAGATAACATACCATTTTATTGATTAAACCTCTTTGAAACCCTTGTTGGCCGAAAAAGCAACACGAAGAAGGCTCTGTAACTCCACCTTCCAACTATGAAATTACCAAACGATGATGCCGAATTGTCCTCTGATCCTTGGCGCCTACTTTGATTTTTAATAATTTTTCAGAAGCTCATAACCCGAAAATCGTACCATATGAAGGTGTGCGGGTATGGCTGGTAGTGAACAAACAAAAAAACAATATGTACGGCCCTCTACAATCAGCAATTAAATCTTTTATTCAGTCAATGCAATCTGCTCAAACATCTGTCCTTAATTTGTCAATAATTTCTGAAATTTATTCCTCTAATCAGCCCAATAACGACTCCTGAATGAAGCTAACTCCACAAGCAATATCAAATGAGTATTTCACACCCTCTGACTGCTGCTACAATGAAGATGCTACGCTCTCCAATGCCGACAAGCTCATAACTCTGCAGAAACCCTTGGTTTCTCACAAACCCCAATGCTCCAGAGAAGAAATTATCAAATCAACAAGCTCATAATGAAGTTCGATTTCTCTAGCAAAGACTCATATTCCCTCAAGAAGTACGATTTTCCCCAAAAGCATTTTAAATAACATTTAAAATGTTATTTCATTTCAAACTTAGGAAATCTTTTAATAATTCATTAAGTTTGGCATTTATAATTAATTGCTCAAATGGCCCCCTACCGATGATGAATTGACCCTCAACGTTAAGTTACTTAAGTTATAATATAAAATTATATTATAACTTTATAACATAAGCTCATAACCATTAATGTTTATTTTAGCCAAATAAACATTAATATCTCCTTTATTACTCAAAAAATTTTGCACACCGTCTAAACTGGGAGCTGACATGAGGGAACTGCATATAACCATATCCCCTTACTAAAAATAGCAAGGGTCCATCTCTAACCTACTATAAATAGTAAGAATTGTGTACGGAGTCCTCTAGACCTCAAACGAACACCAATCCTGCATAGCTCTGGCCATTGAAGAAGTTGGATCCCTCAAGGGACCCTCTATCCAACCTCATTAGCCTACGAGGGTCTATGATAGGCCAATCTACACAGCTGACTGATCTCAACTAGAAGGGCGCATCACAGTCAATCAAATTTGGGATTCGACGATGATCAAGAAGACATCATTTCAGGGTTGAACAATCTTGCTTGGAAGGACAGAGAGGAGCAGCGGAGTACATGTGAGTGCAATTCATTTTGGAAGAAGAAGAAGAAAAGAAAGCTTTAGAAATCGTTGTAGCTATTGACAGAGCACTCCTCGACCAAAGGTTCCCACTTCCTCCCACACATCCTTGAAAGGTTTGAAAAGCAAGTAACGCAGGATCGCATCAATTCTTTTTCACCAGAAAGGTTCCAAATAATTCTAAGGTCCGCCCCAAGAGAAAGGGGACATCACGAGTTCAGATTCACTCCCAAAACTACGCATAGGAAGCATGAGGTTTCATCCAATCAAGAGACACCGAACAAAGAAAGGATATTTGATTGGGAAGAATCACTAATAGGAGAGAATATGTTTTGTTTATTCCAAACTCCACCATATCAATATCAAAACCAAGGAGTTGATCAAGCAGATCAACCTAACGTAGCTCAACCAATTGTGCAAGTAGCCGGTCAAACAAGTTCCCAATCAAGTTCTCAACCAAGCGGAAGCACATTGCAATTAAATTTGCCCCCTCTAAACAGTGCTTCATGGATGGTCACCAACCCATCCCCACTTGCATATAATGATTATCATGAGATGTCGAAGAATCCCGAGAACTTCTACACCAAGTTAAACGGAGATGATTAAAATCGAACAGTCGAAGATCACATCAAGATATTTGAGGATCACTTGTGAAATAGGCCAATTGAATATGGCGACGTGGCTTGCAATTTTTTTCCCTATTCGTTACGAGAAGAAGCGTATTATTGGTTCATCCACCTACCTACAGGTTCCATAAGTACATGACATGGATTGAAGGATGCATTCACTAGAAAGTTTGGCTTTCCAATTACTCCTAAGCTATATCAACAATTTGTCAAGAGACAAGAGCATGAACCCATTACTTCATTCAATAATCGGTTCCAAAGGGCTTACACAAGGTTACAAACCCCTTACACATTTGGGCTATATCAGCATTTTAGTGGGGAAAAAGGGTTAATTCTGGAGGTTTCTCCTGGCAAGAATTTGGAATAAGCACCTAATCTGCTATTTCTTCCTTAAATTATTTTTGATAATTATATATAAGGAGAATAAAACACATTCAAACAATTTGCAGCACCTCGAGGCTCCTGTATTGCTTTGTGCACCATCTCCAGAATCAAAATAAGCTCATCTAGGCAACGCGTCGAACACCTGGTAGGCCAGTTTTGGCTCTAGTTGTCTTAAATAGCCATTCTTTTGAATTTATAATTTGCTGCAATAAAATCTGAGTTCTGAAATTTTATTTCAGTCAATTGTTTCTTTTATGTATTGCATTTTTTTGGCAAATTTCCATTGGCATAAGCAAACAAAACCCCAAAAACTAAAAAAAACATCAAAATTCACCTCAAACCAATAAAACAATTTGCTGGTCAAAGATTTGAAAGCAAACAAAAAAACTTCAGAATGGATCAGATTCTCAGTTGGCATCTTTCACAATGCATCCAGCTACTCAACCATCAAATTAGTTGGTGCTCCATCCAGGAGCTCAACTTTCTCAAGCTCCCCAAACACACCCAGTGTACCTACAAAACGCAGCTACATCTACAAGGACACAAGAGGAGAAGGAGGAGATGTAGTTGATCGAAATAATCTAAAGAGGTCACTCACTTGAGGAATGTAAATAATCAACTTCACAGCATGCAAAGGAATTATCAAGAAAGTAACTAAGGATTTCAATGTAATAATTAGGGGTATCAAAGTAACAATCAAGGTTATCCAACAAACAACCAAGGATATCGTGGCAATAATCAAAGGTACTGAAAGAGAATGTGGAACACTGCACCAATCAATGGAAGTGTGTCATCCCCATTGTACAATCCACCAACATCAAAGAACCAACCAGCCGTAAAAGTCTTCCTCGCTGAAGCCACCATGTCAAATTGGTGCAGATTAAAGGAAAACAAGCCAGCATTCAGAATTGCAATGTCCCAAGTTCAAGGTTGCAATGGATATATTTCAACAAGAAGTGGCAACATTGAAACTTTAGAAAACTCCCAAACGACAGGATATGAATTTGTCCCCACAACAAGATATGATCAAGCTTTTATCATCAAGGATTTCAAATTTCCTCTAGCATATGATGATTTAGCATATGGGCAAAATGGGAGATTTCCACCAAAATCTACTAATGGACCTATGATCCCAACAAGTTCCCAATTCCCACTTGTTTCAACGAATGGACCTATTGAGGATTCAGAGTATATCTTTACACCACTGAACAACAATGTGCTAGCTGAAGTGACGTGATAGGTGCAGGCGTTTCAACAATCATCTGGAAATTTGGGATCTAAAGTTTACCAGAGGAATTATAGAAATCAAGAACCATTAACCACATCGATTCCTCTGAACAACTTCTCTACTAAGCCAAAACTAAATGCTAGCAATATGCCAAGTTATTCACAAGATTCACTAAAGTATAGAAAGAGGAATGTTCCGCCACCCCCCGTAAGGATGAGTTGAAGTTAAGCCTATGCATGCTTGAAGAATTTAAAAAGGTCAAGATAAGCTTATCACTATTTGAGTTAATGAAAGTACCTAAAATCAGGGAGACTTTGATAAGCAGCTTTAGTGATGCTACCACCACAAGAACAACCACTCAAACAACCTCCAACATCCCAAGAGGTACAACAAATACTCCTCAAGCTAGCAGAAATGTGCTTTAGGACGAATAAATGATCTTCAACTATTGTCGAATATGGTATGCATGGCTCAAGGTTCCTCCAGTACACCGAATAATGAAGGTTCAATAAAAGGATTAAGTTTACCAAAGAAAGAAGACATGTTGGAAGGGAAGACCTTACTCAAAAGAGATAGTACAAAGAACGCCCAAAATTCGCCAGTTGTAATTGAAAACCTTACTAGGAGGGAAATCACTCCAAAGGATGAAGTTGCTTCCAAAGAAGATATGCCCAAGAATGATAAAGTCGCAACGAAGGAAAACATTGGTTCAAAAGGAGATAAAAGCTCTAAGAAAGAAGTAGAAAGTCTACAAACTCTAAGGGATAAACCAACGGTTTTCTATCAAGGCAGAGATGAACCAGCTTCGTGCTTGCTCTCAATCAGAATTTTCGAAAAAACTATTGCACAATTGTCTAATAGACTCAGCGGCTTCAAGCAACGTAATGTCGTTAGCTGTTTGTAAAAAACTAGGCCGAACTCCTACACCCACCTTGAAGAAAGTGACCAAATTAGATAAGACCGAAGTCCCAGTAATCGGAGAACTCAACAACATTCATATGCAATTAGCAACTGATCCAAGGATTCAACACTTTATTGATATATTAGTTGTAGATATTCCCGATGGATATGGCATGCTCCTAAGCAAAGACTAGTCAAGGAGGTTGAATGGATACGTCTCAACCGACTTTTCCTACATGTGGCTAACATGGAGAGGTGTCCCCAACCAAATCGAGATTGACAATACCCCAAGACTTAGGCTAATGATAACAGAGTATGGGGAGGACAACGAAATTCTATTCCTAGAGACAAATCTTGGAACTTAAAGACCAAAAGTCGAAGAGGTCCTAATGTTGCATAGTCCTAATAGAGAAGATGATCAGCAAGAGGTCATTAATTCCACAAAGGTTGTTGTCGAGAGTGATCATTATTGATCCCCAGATGAAGACAATGATATGTTTGAAAATTTCAGAAGATTTGTGTTTAAAAGTGTCCAACAAGGAGTTGATCTTGGCAATCGTGCCCAAATTCAAGATTTGCTATTACCAAATTGGTGTAGAAAAAACAATGCTTTTCGTTCCGAATTTTGATGTGCAATGTGTAAGATTGTTTTACACCAGATTCACAAAAGAATTCTCGAGGCGTTGACACTTGAAGATATTAAGATTCCACAAAGCAACAGTCGTCATCTTAAGGAAACCTCACCCAACCCGGATGAGGAGAACAAAGATGAAATTGAGCAACAACATGATTGAACTCTACCAGAAAAACAAGAAGAACAAACAAATGATAAAAACCAACTATGGACTTTAAGGTTTGATAGTTCTAAATCAAAGAAAGGATAGTGAGCCGGTTTTGAATTAATCACTTCGTGAGAAACTTATCTAGCTGCTTATAGATTACAATTTTCATGCACCAATAATGTTGTTGAATATGACTATCTAGTTCACGGATTACTACTAGCCATTCAAAAGGAAGCAAAGATTTTGCATGTGTTTGGAGATTCAAAGGTTATTGTAAGACAAATAAGAAAGCAGTACATGTGCCACAACAAAAGATTGACAAGATATTGCAATAGGGTATGGGACCTCATCAAAAGCTTTGATGCTTTTATTATCAAGTCAGAGTATAGATCCCAAAACCAAGTAGGTAATGCACTTGCCCAAGCTGTCAATTCCTTGGCACCTATTGCCAAGGAAAGACTAAAGAAGTTCATAGTAGAGCTAGCCTCAGTTCCGGATAATGTCACCAATTTCCAAGTGTTCGAAGACAGCAAGCATATATTGGGATTGTTTACTAACTCAGAAGTTTTCTTCAGTCAAATTATTGATAAAGAGGAGGCCAAAGAAGCAGAATTTGATCTTGAAGGCATTTTGAACTTAAAGACGAATACCATCCCCAAAGGAATGGTAGAGCTAGAAAAAACTTTTGATCCCGACGAATTGCGAGCAGACAAACACCAAGACACAGAAGGAGGTACTTGCGAGACAATCAACTTGCGAAATCATGGAGAAGTTAAGAACATGTTCATAGGGAAAGCATGCACACCAAGTGAAAAGGAAGGAATACTCAAGAACATGAGAGACTTTCCTCATGTAATTGCATGGGGATGTGAAGATTTAAAGACATGATACATCTGTCATCACATACACGATTCCTTTAAAGCCAAGAAGTAAGCCAGTCAGGGAACTGTTGTGACCATTTCACACATCGCCCCATTAGAATGGGGACCCCCTCTTTTTGCCTTAGGTTTTGCTTTCTCTTTGCTTGTTTTTCTCTCTGCTTTTAGGGTTTTGAGTGAGTGAGTGGTCTGCCTGGGCTGGCTAGATTAGGGCTAAACCTTGGAAGCTCGTTTTAGGGTTTCTTTTAGGCTAAGTCTAGTCCGGTTTAGGAGGTTGTTAGTCGTCTGCCTGAAGCCTCAAGATTGCAAGAATGAAGCATGCCTTTCAAGAGAGTCAAGTTGGTTATATCAAGGAACAGGGAGAATAGGTCCCAGGTCAGGTCTAGATTGAAATAGAGTTTTTCTTGTCAGGGTCCTGTTTGTTTCCTTGTCTAAGTCAGTTGAGCAGAGCCAGTGAAGAAAAGGAGGCGGTTTGACTAAGTTTAATGGAAGATGAAGCGAATCAAGGTAACATATAGCCTAGAAATGTCAAAATCGCTCCTGACCCTTCTAGAGGGTCCAGGGCGAAAATCATTGTGAACCTCTTTTTCTCCTCATTTTTGACTAAGTGATGCTTTCTAGGGCACGTTTGGAGGTGAATTGATGTGTTCTTGCCTGGAGAAGGATTTGATTGAATTTGAAGAGCAAGATGATACCTGAAAGGGGAATTTCGCTCCTGACCCTTCCAGAAGGTCCAGGGCGAATTTCATCCTAAACACTATTTCTCGCCTTGGATAGACTTGCAATTTTGTTCCTAGCTTAGAAAAAAACCTAACTTTGCCTTATGAGGTGGTTTAAAACTTGAAAACTGAGCAATTTGGCCTGGAATGGAGATTTCGCTCCTGACCCTTCCAGAGGGTCCAGAGCGAAAATCTTGTTAGAGCTTATTTCTTCCTAACTTTGGCTAAGTTCTCATGTGCTGGGTCTCTTGGAATGAAGATTGGACATCATTTGGTACCTTTGAAGATTTGGAAGCTTGCAAAATGAAAGATTTTTGGACAAAAGAAAAATCGCCCCTGACCCTTCCAGAGGGTCCAGGGCGAAATTCCCAAAAGGCTCTTATTTTGCAATGAAGGTCAGGTTTTTGACATGAAGGGAAGAAGAATAGCTTGTTTTTTGCCTCCTGAAGAAGTTTCAAATTGAAGAAATGAAGGATTTTGCCCAAAAGGAGAATTTTCGCTCCTGACCCTTCCAGAGGGTCCAGGGCGAAAATTCCTCAATCACCTATTTTCTTGCAAAGTCAAGTCAAGTTTTGGTTTTTATGGCATGGATGAGAGAGGAATAGTGTTTTCTTCCTTTGAGAGGTGAATTCAACTTGAAAGGATGATGGAATAAGCCTAAAACCCAAAAATCGCTCCTGACCCTTCCAGAGGGTCCAGGGCGAAAAACTCTATAGGAGGCATTTCTCGCTCAGTTTGGTCAAATTGAAGTGTCAAAGGCATGGTGAAAGGAAGAATGAGCACATTGAAAACCTTGGGCATGTTTAGAAGTGAAGAAAATGAAGGATTTTGGCCAGGAAAGGCAATTTCGCTCCTGACCCTTCCAAAGGGTCCAGAGCGAAATTCCTTATAAACCCACTTTTATCTTTTCTTGGATATAAAACCTTAATCCTAGCATGATGAAACATGAAATCCCACTTGGCAAAAAAGTTTTAAGGTGAAAAAATGAAGATTTTTGGTCAAGACTGCAAATTTCGCTCCTGACCCTTCCAGAGGGTCCAGAGCAAATTTTCTCAAAATCACCTTTTGCTATCAAATTTTGTTAAGCCAAGTATGGGATAAGGTCAAACTTAGAAAGAATTACCCCTGGGAGTGAATTGAGGTTGCAAGAAATCATCAAAAAGTGAAGGAATTCAGCCAAATGGTGAATTTCGCTCCTGACCCTTCCAGAGGGTCCAGAGCGAAATTCCTAAAAGCACCTATTTCCTTGCAAGGTCAAAGCAACTTTTTAGTTTTTATGGCTTGGATGGGTGTGAGGAAGAGTGTTCTGCATTTTGAAGATAATTGAAATTGTCAAGAAGAAGCAATCAAGCCTAGAACATGATTTTCGCTCCTGACCCTTCCAGAGGGTCCAGGGCAAAAATCCTAAAACCTATCTTTTCTTCCAAAGATTGGACTAAACCAAGCTTAGACATGGGTTTAAGAGGACCTTTGAATTGCCTTGAAGAGGAATTGGATTGCTAAGAATGAAAATTTTGAAGCCAAGAGGGAATTTTGCTCCTGACCCTTCCAAAGGGTCCAGAGCGAAATTTCCAAATTCTCCCTTTTTCTTGCAAATTTAAGACAAGATTTAGCTATTCATGACTTGGATGGGAGTGAGGCATGATGTTCCATGCCTTGGAAATGATTTGAAGATGAAAGGATGAAGGAATTGTCCTAAAACCTAAAAATTGCTCCTGACCCTTCCAAAGGGTCCAGAGCGAAAAATCCAAAACCAGTGCATTCCTTTCAAGTTTGTGCTAAGACAAGGCTAAACCAAGCTAAGAAATTGCCCTTGAGACCACCTTTGAGTGGATGTTTGTTCCAAAAAATGATGATTCTAGGCCAGAGAAGGATTTTCGCTCCTGACCCTTCCAAAGGGTCTAGGGCGAAAATCTCAAAATCCCCTATTTTGCCTTGCAGGAACAAACCAAGCTTGGATGGAGTGAATGAAGAAGACCATTGCCTAGCCTTGACGGGTGGATTCAAGACAAAATGATGAAGGAGTAAGCCTAAACATGAAAAATCGCTCCTGACCCTTCCAGAGGGTCCAGGGCGAAAAACCCTAAATTCACCTTTTTCTTCTAGATTTGAGAGAGACTAAGCCTGGACTACAAGGAAAGAACCTATTTGGAATGCCTTGAAGAGGTTTTGGACCTTCAAAAATGAGAATTTTGAGCTCAGGAGAGAATTTCGCTCCTGACCCCTCCAAAGGGTCTAGGGCGAAATTCCCAAAAATGCAATATTTCCTTCAAAATTTTGATGAGCTAACCTAGTAATGGAGATAAATGAACCCTGGAGATTGCCTTGGAGGAGGTCAACGATCAAATTAAGGTGAATTTTGACCTAATAAGCAAAGATCGCTCCTAGCCCTTCCAAAGGGTCCAGGGCGAAATTTACATTTTCACCTAATTTCCTCATGTGAAATGATAAAAGTTTGAAATGCAAGACTTTGATTAGGTCAAAACAAGCATAAGCTGGCCCTCCGGGAGATTTTGGAGTCGAAAACAAGGTATTCAGGACCTAATTTGAAAAATCGCTCCTGAGCCTTCCAAAGGGTCCTGGGCGAAATTCTTGAAAAAACCTATTATTCACCTTGTTTAGGCTAAGTTGAAGGCAAAATACAAAATTGTGATGGCAAACCTAGGTTGTTAAGATTTTGATTCATGAAGCAAGCTAGCCTAGATGAGAATTCAAACAAGTCTTGAAATAATTTAGGCCTTCATCACTTTGGATATTTCAGTGCCTAAGAAGCAAAGAGCCTTCATTAAGCCTTAATCAAACCTTGATGTTCCTCAATTTTCACCAAATTTGCCAAATTCAAGACATTTGGGGAAGCTAGATCAAATTCGCATGAATTAAGGCCTTTACCATTTAATTAATTAATCTTTAAGCCTTAAAATAAATATAAAATCTACCTTGGAGGCCTTAAAATCAATTTTAAAATTTAAAAAATATAGGTGAGCGCTAAAAATGCATTTGTTTGCTTTCACAAGCAAGTCGGCCTTTTCCTAAGGGGGATTTTATTTGTTTTATTACTAAAAAACTAGGTCGGCCTCATAGTTAATTAGGGTAAGCACCCTATATAAGAGAGGAGTATTGTTTCAAAATACAAATCATTCATTCATTGTTCTAAATGCGATTTTGAGAGGCAGATTGGAGGAACGAAATCTAGCAGATTGGAGGCGAATTTCTTACCAAGTTGGAGGCTAAATTTCCAAAATTCGCTAAATTTTGAGAAGATAGTGGAAGGCGAAGCTTTTTGAAGGCTAATTGAGGTGTAGTTCATCCAAAAGAAGACCACAATGCAATCCTTATCCAACAAAGTCTGATCTTCTTTCTTCATTTTTCAAGGTTCATAGTTAGGCTTTCAAGAGGAAGGTATGAAGAATCCTTTTTGAAGTTCTTATTCAAGACTTGTTTTGATCTTCATAGCAATTTTTTTTTTTTAAAAGTCTAAGTCTTGAAAATCTAATTTTCATTCATAATTAATTTGAGGAATCATGTCATTTTCAAATTAATATTTTGAATTATTCCCTTGGAATGTCTTAAATTCTATGCTTTAAGGTATGATGCTTAAGGACTAATTTTAAGTTTTTGTGTAGGCATCAAATGACGACCCCCAAAGCCGGAGGATCAACTATTTGGCATACTCTCATCAAACAAGATCAAGCCAGGACAAGGACGACCTCCTCCAGTCCAGCATCATCAAGGATGACCTCCTCCAGTCCAGCAGCATTAAGGACGACCTTCTCCATCTATCTTCCAGTCCAGCATTTGAAGGAAAGCATCACCAAATTGAGCATCAACCAAGTGTTAGACAAGATGGCATCCCAGTCATCACTCCTCCAGTCGGATTGGTCCACCTCAGCATGTTCAGATTCAATGTACCTGACTCATTAAAGATGGCACAAACTTCGATGTACCTACCCCGGCTATCCATTGGTCGAATATTCCAGAGAAGACATGTGTCCAAATGATGCAATTATCTCATTGGTCAGAATTAAGTTTGTTATAACAAACCCTAATTAGGGTTTCATTGTAAAATCTTGGCCATTGATCTCGAATTGATCCAAGCCATTCATTGTATTTGAGGATGCTATATATACCCTCACTCATTTCATTTTTAAGAGTTAGAGAAAAGTTAGAGAAGAGAGAGAGAGCTTAAAGAGAAGAAAGTTAGAAAGTTATTGTTGTAGCAAGATTGAGTAGTGAAGAAAGAATTTTGAACAATTGTTGTCCATTTGGCTATGAGATCAATAAAATATTGAAGTTATGGTGTTTTATTGCAATACTTGTGGCTATCTTCATGATTGTTTATTTTCTTGAATCACTCTCAGTTGAAGTAGCATTTAAGTTTTAAGTTTGAAAGACGAAGTGTTGTGCTTGATCTTTGATAAGATTCATATTCCAAACCACTAGCTTCTTACTGATTGTAAGAACGCCTTGTGTGGTCAACTGGAAACCTTGAGATTGATTAAGAATTCAATCATTCTTGGAAGTATTGATATGTATCTCTATGATAGTATCTATATCCTTGATGATTTGAAAAAACTATTGAATCCCCTTAGAAGATCGCATCAATTCCAGTACAGTTGTAATTTCTTGGCAAAACTGAAATTGGTAGAATCTTATCAAGTCTAGTCTTCATTGAGTCATTCTTAGGATCAGTTCAAGTATTCCTTCTTTAAAACCCTTATCTTTTGACATTTTTTGAAAATCTGTTAGTGTTAGGAAAATCATGTTCCTGCATTTGGAAAGAAAGTAACGTGGACAAGCTTTCTCTGAAAGTAAGTAAGGCCCCTTGAAGAAATAGCATACACAACGACCACTGGTGCTTATCCACACGTAGAGATCCTACAACAAAGAACCTTGAAGTCATCCCGATTGATCCTTTTCGCGACATCTTCAGCATCGGAGACTTTAATCAAGAGAGGATAAGGTACCTTTAGGTATTTTATTCTGTGTTTGGTCGTGTACAAAATACACATCAACAGGAACGTCAAAGGCCAGTGAATCCATTCCTAGAACCTCTCATATACCAAGAAGTTAAGAAACTACTTTCGGCCAGGACTATCTTTCCAGTAAGGCATTCCACATGGGTAGCCAACTTGGTCCCAATAAGAAAGAAGAATGGCGAGATAAGACTTTGCGTAGATTTTTGGAACCTCAACAAGGCATCAAGAAAAGACAACTACCCACTTCCATCATTGGACAAAGTATTATAGATAGTGAATGGATCACAAATGATATCCTTCTTCGACAGATACTCTAGATACAACTAGGTGATGGTGGAATATGAAGATAGATTAAAGACAACCTTCACGACGAAGTGGGGAACGTTCGCATATATGAGGATGCCCTATGGATTAATCAATGTCGGAGCTACCTTTCAAAGAGCAATGGACATCGCATTTCAAGATTTGATAGGGAAATGCATTATTATTTACATGGACGACATCACTATGTTCTCTAGGAAGGTATAAGATCGTATAGAAGATTTGAGGAATATCTCTTAATCCCAAGAAATGCTTGTTCATAGTTATTGGAAATTTCCTAGGGGATGCAATCTCAAAGAAGGGAATCTCCATAGACCCAGATCGAATTGAAGCTATATAAAAACTGAATCTATCGGCTAATAAAAAGGAGTTGAAGTTTTTCTTTGGTAAAATCAACTTTCTGAGGAAGTTTATTACCAAATTTGCTGAGATAGTAAAACCATTGAACAAGATGCGTAAGAAGGAAGCCAAAATGGAATGAACAACACCAGCAAAGAGGGCATTTGAAGAAATCAAATCAAACATCTCTCAAGCTCCCGTCCTCGTCAGTCCAGATTATACAAGGCCCTTTTCCTTGTATTCATTCGCTTAGGAACATACATGTGCTGCTATCCTCAACCAAAGAAATGAAGGAAAAGATGAGCATCCTACAACATTCATGAGCACTCCACTTAAAGATGTCAAGTTGAGTTACCCAAATGTAGAAAAACATGCTTATGCTTTGGTAAAAGCAATCAAGCAATTCAGGGATTATATTCTAAGAACCAGAGTTTATGCTATAGTGTCGAACACAACAGTTAAAACACTCCTTATGCAAAACGAATTGGGAGAAAGAAGTAGAAAGTGGATCGCCACCATCCAAGAGTACAACATCAAGATCCAACCAATGAGACTTGTTCAAGGACAAGCATTAACTCAGAAATTAGCAGTAGATGGGCTTGGACTGGTCCAACAAGCCTTTGAACTCCAAGATGTCACTCCAGATGAGTGATACAAGGATATCGTTTGCTACTTACTCAATCAAAGACGCCCCGCTCATATGAGCCCCACGCAAAAGAGAGCATTGAGACTGAAGAGTCAACACTATATGCTAAAAGGCTCAATATTATACCGAAGGAATCATGACGGAATTTATCCAAGTTGTGTTGGAAAGCATGAAGCGAAACAAATCATGGAGTATTTTCACAATAAGTTCGAGACCGGTCATGGTGTTAGTCTAGCCACAACGTACCAAATCCTAAGAGCAGGCTACGATTGGCCTACTTTATTTCGAGATACGCATGAACATGTGAAGACATGTCACACGTGCAGATAGCGTCTTTTTGAGAGAGGAACTAAGCCATGTCGTTGCAACCCATGATCGAAACCAAACCTTTTGCTATGTGGGGTATAATCTTCATTGGTATCATTAATTCCACTTCCTCAACATAGCACAAGTACATTCTAACCACATATGATTACTATACTCGGTGGTCAAAAGCTCAAGTTTTGAAGTTTTGTACCACAGATGTGGTAATTAAATTTTTAGAAGAAAACATGATAACTAGGTTTGGATGTCCACATGCTCTTGTTTGTGATGATGGTCCCACTTTTACATCTTTGAAGTTTTCTAATTAGGCATTCGAATATGGCAGAACCCTCAAGTTTTCATCACATTATTATCCACGGGATAACGTTCTAGTTGAATCAACGAACAAAAACTTGCTAAGTATAAACAAGAAACTCTTAGAGAGAATCCAAAAGATTGGCATGCACAATTGAGATTTGCCCTTTCGGCAGATAGAACTAGAGCAAAGAATTCCTTGAGGACTTCTCCTTACTATTTGGTATACGGACAAGATCATGTCTTCTCAGTGCAATCGAGAATACCAACCTTGAGATTCATCCAAGACTACATGGAAGCTGAAGACAAACTTCAGACACGATTAGCACAACTAATGAATTTGGAAGAAAGGAGAGACATGGCTTTGGAAATTTCACCAAGCATCAAGGCATGGTGAAAAGATGGTTCAACAAACAAGCACAAGTAAAAGCACTTCAAATTTCAGACCTTGTGCTATATTGGCACAAAGCCCATGAAAGGAGGGGAGATCATGATGAATTTGACAAACTTTGGAAAGGCCCCTATCAAATTTCCAAGATATTGGGAGAGAATGCTTTTAAACTGAGGACTTTTACTAGAGAGGATGTCCCATTGCCCATTAATGGACAGCTCCTCAACGATTACTTCCAACCCTAGGTTTCTTCTCGAAGCCTACCCCTGTATATAGTTAGGTTAGGTTTGCTTTAGTTAAGTTTGCTTTCAGTTTGCTTTAGGTTAGGTCGGTTTGCTTTAGTGTTATTTGCGAGAGTGTATCCGCTTTTCAGATGGGTAATGGTGTTAAGACACACTCCAACACTTCACGGGTTATGTCCGCTCCATTTCCTACATAATCCCTCATGAAATCTTCTCAAATTGGAGATTGTTCTCGTCTAATGTATCATTAGGATAGAATTCGTACTTGACTGGAATGGAAACCACCTATTGTATCTTGACACTGAAATCTCTCAATTAATATACTATACACACATTAAGTTTATCCAAGTCATTGTGGTTTCTTAGGTGAAATTGTGGCTAGTGAAAAATCTGAAATTCTGCTTCAGTGCCACTGTGTAATGTCCCTTTCTCCGCAGTGATTAGTTTTGTTGGCCGTTAGCCTAGTTCGGAGGCCCGTAGGCTAGTTGGGGGTAGAAATTAGGGTTTCTTATTTTCTAGGAGGATTCTTTGGTGATTTCAGGGGGTATATGTGGGAGAGTGACAATTTGGATTCTGGATTCATTCTGGGTTTTCAGAGAGCTTCAGGATGGTTCGACATGCATCTGCATCGGGTGACTATTTCCTGACTTACTATTATTAGTAAGTGCGACGACTGCTCAGAATGTGGTTAAAATCACTTTGGAAACACTTACTATTTTTAGCATTATGTTATTTTTATTAAGTACTATGTTTAGCAGTTCTATTTTTAGCAGGATGTCAACAAGCATTTTTAGATGGCTATTTCCGGCAGGTCAGTTTGAGCAGTTGGTCTTCCAGCATTTTTTGATTCTATTCTTGGCAAGGATTCTGCAGCTCAGCTCAGTGGCTATTTCTAGCAGTATTATTTTGGCAGGATCTTGTATTCACTCAGATGACTACTTTTAGCAGTTCAGTTCAGAGCCCCAACTCAGTTCAGTTTTGGTGATTTCTAGCACTTCAATCTCCGACTCAATTTGGCAATAATGAATATTTGAGGAGAAGGTATTTTATGTATATTAATACCTTAGGCATGAGGTATTAATATTTGATTATTTTATGGATGGATGACTTAGGAAGGGAGAAAATATTAATTTTATCCTAAGTCTATTTGGGCGAAATTTGCATATGACTTCAAGGGGGTCATCATGGTGTTAATAATTAAACTATAACTCAAGGCAAATGGGGCGATTTTCTAAGTATACTGCCTTAGTAATATTTTTTATTTGGAAGTCATAGTTGGGCGCCCACTTTACACTTTATTTTATGACACTTATATTTATTAAAAAGGGCGATTTTGGGTGAATGTGAATTGGGCGAACTTGTGCAAGGAAATGAAATGAAATGCAATGTTAAATGTGGATGAAATGGAATGGCATTTGGTTTGGGCGTATTCGGAGTGCATTTGAATTTGAATTTGGTTGGCAAAAAGTTATAAATAAGTGACTCGAGCTCTCATGTTGGTATCTCTGACAATTTACACTGTTATGTTGTCGGATTGACTCTAGACAATCTTCGAGGGTGAATACCTCCTAGGGCTCTTGACAGACTTCGAATGTGAGATATCAATCCTAGCTATGATTGGATCTTTTGAATATGTGGCTCGATTTTAGTGTGCATTTTCAGATTTTCAGTGTGGTGTGGATTTCAGTGTTGCTGGTTTTTGGTGTGGTTGTAGCACGTTTTAGTTCATAACTCTCAGTTTGTGTGTTAGATCATTCTGGGTAGTGGCTCATTCTCTTCCTATGCCACAGGCGATCAAGTCTGTAAGTTTGTACAGCTTAATGTTGAGTATTTAATTTTTAAATGCAAATCGTACTTCTTCCTAGCCGCACTATGCTCGGCTGCTTGGGAATGCGTGCATAAATTCATTTGGGGGTTTTGGGTGCAGTTTGTTAGTTCTAATCTCATCGCTTGTCTTGTATCTCTCATTTGCATCCATTTGGGGGTCATTTCGTTGAGTGTCAATATAGTTACGAACACTTTTGTGAGTTTCTAAGCTGCTGGTCTATGTGTTTCCAGCACATGGGTTGCATGTCAAAATCTGAAAAATTGTTAGTTTGGAGTGTTTCCTTGTGTGGAGTTGGATTTAGAGTCTGTGGGCTCTTTGTAGTGTGTTTAGAGATAATTTGAGTGTGTGGGGAGTGATTTAGAAATGTTTGTGAGGATTTTAATGTTGCTGGTCTGTATTTCCAGCCTGTTGTTCATTCATATCAGATTTAGTTTTGGGGGGTTGAAGTTGGTTTTCAAGTGTGTGAGTCTATGGGTGTGGTGTGAAGAGTCTTGGTAATAAGTTGCAGATGTTAGTTTGGGTTTTGGCATTTGAATATCCATGATGAATCATATTGTAATGCTTGTTAGTAGTACTAACAACAATTTATTTGAACTCTCTTAGTCCCACTACATAAGTGGAAGAGGTTGGCCTTGCCGCCTAGTTTGGACAATGATTCTAGTAATTTTGTAATCTATGTTTGCATTGTAAAGCAGATTAGTAGTACTAACAGCTATATACTTGGATTGTTGTTTTTTGGCCCACTGCATAAGTGGAAGAGGTTGGCTTGCTGCCTTCTTATCTATTGTAATTTTGTCCTACCGCTGAATAAGCGGTTGAGTTGATTGTAATCTCATTTTTAGTCCTCCCGCAGAATAAGTGATGACATTGATTGCTATTTCATTTCTAGTCCTCACGCTGCATAAGCGGTAGAGTGATTGTTTTTCAGTTTCTTGGATCATCCTTGGCTGGTTTACGGCCAAGTAATTTTTAATATTCTCCATATCCCGCAGAAAAGCGGAAGGGGCTGGCTTGCTGCCCAAGCATTGTATTATTTCCTGTTATTTGAAGCTAACGATCCCCTCAACACCGTATGCTCTCACCTTCCCATATTGGGCACTTGGTGATCAAAAAGTGGAAGGGTTACAATTTCAGCATTATTGTATCTTGATTTCCTAACTTTAACAGGTTCTTGTTGTGATTGTAACTGGAAATAAACTGAAAAAAATAGTGGAGATATTACACACTATGATTCTCAAACCTATGTAAGCTTCACAGCTTACAAGCTTCATAGCTTATGAGCCACTTATAGAATTGACGGAAAAAGAAAAGAAAGTAACATCAAAAGAAAACAAGTGAAAAAATGAAATATCAAAGTCATTGGCTTTGGGAGCCTGCAAGTACCTCCATCGGGGGTATGGACGACCGGCTGGCAGTGGAGCAATATTCATGGGAACTACAGCGATAACCTCGTCAGGGCTATGGACGTCCAACTAGTAGTGAGGCTCTATCCAGGTTGCTTTTGGAGTATGGACAAATCATGTAGCTAGTTCTAATGGATCCTCTGACTTTACAATGGTCTCGTGAAGGTAAAGAACGCAATTGCACACACCTAGGTAATCAGTGACTAACTATCTTGATACATTTTTTGATTTCCCTCCTTTCAAATATGTTTTCTAACCTTTTGATGTGTTATGTGAGATTGATTGAAGATTCTAAGAGTCGGATTGAGCTTTATTTTTGAAATATTAAGGAGCATTTCTTCCATGGAATCGCCAAATGTTGTGACCTTTTCACACATTGTCCCATTGCAAACGAGGACCCCCTATTTCCTACTTTTTGGTCTTGTTAGTTTAGGGTTTTGGCAATCAAGTGACAATTTTGAGCTTTAAATGTCCAAGTCTCATCTTTGGATATGGTCATGTTTTGAGGTCCTCACAATGCAAATAATAATAAATCTATAGGTTTGGTGTCAATAGGATCAAAATGTTGAAAAAGATATTTAAATTGTTAACATGATCCTAAGAGTCAAATCACCTTAGCTCGAAAATTTTATTTTTCTAAGTGTTGAAGTTGCAACTTGCCTTAAAATTCGACAAAAAAATGATGAAAATGATGCAAATTAATGAGAATTTTCTATAAAAATGCGAAAAATCCCTATAGGAGTCATTTTTCCACTCCTAAGAGTTGAAATGAACCCAAAAATGTACAAAAGTCCCAATGGAATTTAATTTTCCACCGTTGAAAACTTGGGAAAAATTATAAAGTCCCTATGGAAATAGAATTTCAACTACATAAATTGAAGAAATTGGGTAAGTTTGGGCCTTAAAAGCATAAAACTTAGCTAAGTCTTGATGAGGGACGTTTTTCCATTGAGCAATTAAGTCATAAATAGCAATGTCCCAATGGAAGGCGTTTCTCCACTGAGCAATCAAGGTGAAAATCAAGAAAGTCCCGGGAAGGACGTTTTTCCTCTCGATTTTGAGCATGAAGGTACCAATTTAATGTTAAGGATCAGGAAAGTCTTGATTGAGGTCGAATTTCATCTCCAAGACTAAGTTTACAAGAAAATGAAAGTGATATTGTGGAATGTCCCAATGACTAGAGAGTTTCCACTCAGGACAAAACAAAGGACATGATGAACACTGATGGAGGTCGTTTTTCCACTGGGCCTACAAAAGTGAAAATGTATAAGGAAAATGCATCCTAATGACCCATGTTTTTCCACTTGAGGGAAAAGTGACAAAGATGGTTATAGCAACAATGGCACAGGAGGACCCCATATTGTGGTAGAATTGTGATGGAACAATTTCTTTGACTACCACTCTAGCCATTTCATTGCTATCTCAAGTTTTTAGTTTCTCAACATCTAAGAGGAACTGGTCTACTTATAGCTTCATCTAATCTATTAAGAGATATCAATGTTCCACGGAGACGCGTCCCCCCCAAAAAAACCATCTCTTGTAGGGGGTGACGAGTACAAGAATATACTAAGAGGGAGGGGGCTGAATCAGTATAACAACAAATTTTACCAATTTAAGCTTTTTATACAATTCTTCTTTTACAATATTTGTAGGCACCAACCTACTAGAGGCACAAACCCCTAACTTAGCTTGTGAGCACCCTAGAAACACCAATTCCCATAATTTGTAGGCACCAACCCCCACTGCTAAGCTCCAACTTAGCAAGAGACACCAATCTCCCTTTTATAGGAAGCACCAACTTTGAAATTATAATTCCACCTTTAATATGTTGCTTCTTCAACTCATGATGGACATTACAATTTCTTCAACTTCCTTCTTGTATTTTGCATCTTGAATGGATTATAATCTTCTCACAAATCTGCCTTGATCACGTATATATCTTCCTTACAATTCTGCAGATATTCTATATCTAATCTGCATATATCTTTACACATATTCTACACTTATTTCTCATGCATGGACTGCATATATTCTTCAATACAGGTCTGAAACATTCTTCATAATCATCTGCCCCCTTTTCTTCCTTATGTCTGTTCTATACTCAGAAATAAATCATTACAAGCTTCTCATAAATCTGCCTACCAGTTTTCAAATAATCTTCATATTCTCCTTACAATTCTGCAGATAGTCCTGTTAATGTTTATTCTTCATTGGCTGATGTATACAATCAGATATATCTTTTTATTTCACACTCATTCACTCCACAAGGATTTTTCTTTTATTTCTTATCTTCACAATTCTCGCTTCACACTTCACACCACACAAAATATATCTAAAAACTCTCCTACTATCTGAAGTATAATTGCAGAATTATACACTACTCATTTTTCTCACATCTGACAAATCCTCCTTTTATATCTTCTTCTCTGCAAGAGATTCCTTTACCAAGCAGTCACAACTTTTCAACCAAAACACAACACTTTACTTTATATCTTAATAGATCGCACCCCTTGGATGAGGACAATAATTATTATTTCAAACTTTTATTAGTAATTAACTCGCACCTTTCTAAAAGTTACGTCTTCCTTTAATACTTACTCTCTTTAAAGTTTAAACAAACACGATATACTTCAATCGCACCCTTTTGTTATTCTTTTTACTTATTAAATTCCTTAAATTGTAATCACACCCTTTGGATAATCGCTGCCTTGTATATATTTTCTCATGAGTTGTTAGGATATACTTTGTCAACCACCCGCATTAAACCTTTGTTGTATTCACATCGCATAATGGAGTCTTATGCTATTAGCATTGTCTTATTTTAATTGCTTATTGCATCGCTGTATGAAATCAACTGACTGTTGCAACTTAATGACTCAACCACCATCTCATGCTGAGTCAACTATAATGTGTGGAATAGGTCTTTGTCTTGGTTCATTGATATAATCACCGTCTTCATTAATATTGCTGTCTTTAAGTCACTTCCTTATTATCCTTTTACGTGGGATTATTTTGTCTTTAGTGGGGTTTCTAACATTAAGAGGTGGGCCCCATAAATATTGTCTTTTAGTGGGGGCTCTAGCATGAGGAGGTGGGCCCCATAAATAATTTATTTGTAATTCTTTTAAGGCACAAAGTAATATGAAATTATTTCAAAGAGGTCTGCACTCATAAATTATTCAATACTTTGTTTATCTTGATTGCCACCATTTTGGTAATTGCTGCCACTATTGCTTTTAGATTCTTTTGATAAGTGCTACCTCATTGCTTTATCCATGATACACTGCATTTGCTGACTTTAGTTTGACTTTCTAATTAATTCGCTGCCCAAAGCTTAGACATATTAGTGTATGATCAAATCACACTTCTCTGTGTTGTCTAAATTCACCCTTTCTAAGAATCAACTGTGTATAAGAATCGCTGTTCTCAGTGGCCCCCACACATGGAATAATATAAAGTCAGGTTTTCATTGACAGATATTCAATTTATTAAAGACCTGATACTCTAATGTTTGCCTTCAATAAATCAATCCTTCTCTAGAAACTGTTAACCTGGACAAATAGGAAACACCTGCAAATCCTATTATATTTCTGCATCTATGTGCTCAATTTAATGATCTTGAATTATCATTCAATGTGCACAATATAGTTTTCAGATATGTTTCTGTATCTGCCTTTGTATTTGGTACACTTAATACATAATGTTTTCATCTGATTAATTGCTGATAGAAGTATGCTTTCCATCTGATAATCCCTTCTGTGGATTTTAAATCTGATTTGTTATATTTATTTATTTCCTTAATAGTTCAAACCTGGTTCCTTGAATTTGTCATGAATCACTTGTTCCTACTCTGTATAAGGATGATCATAAAACTGCTACGTAGCAATCTCATTTGTTATTAATTTGTGCTGTGTCAAAGGTTCTTTCTGTAACTGAAGTCCACAGTCTCATCATAACATTTGATGCTCAATGTAATCTTCATAGTAACAATAACTATGAATGATGTCTCGATCTGCATTGTCTTTAGCAACAAAGGAATTATGAAGAATGTGTGTAACAATGATAATGAAGAATATATGAAACAATGGCAATGAGATTTGCAACATATTCCTCAATAAGTCCTTGACATCAATGTAAAACTTGTCATCGCAACTTTGACATCAATGACAATATTTCCAACAGGGGGACATTTCCGAGACTTGCGAACTTGGGGAAAACGTCCCCATACAACACCACCACTTCCACCACTTCTGGCGAGGACATTGTTGGGTCGCTTCCTATATGTTACATGCTGTTACATATTGATTGCAACCTTTAACTTCGTGAAAAGGAGTTGGCCTTTCATGGGGCACTCATAGAGATGTTATATTGCAGATTTTGCCTCGAAGATTTCAATTCAGCTCTATTTTTTATATCAGCACCACACCCCCCACCACCACTCTGCTGCCCATCCCCCCATCGTCCCCTAATTGTCCCCAAATTTAGGCCCTTGGTACCCCCATCACCTAGTTAGGAAACTTTGTGGAACACTGAAAGGAATAGACTTACTACCTCTAGGAGAGTAGAGAATCTTGGACCTATTCAAAGTGCTTTGTGTCTCATTGACTTCCATCTACACATAACACTAGATGGTGATCGGAGGGAAAGACATTGACTTATGCAAAGTCTTGTCGGAGCAACTAGTAGAAAATATCCAAAGCACAAAGAACGCACATTATCTATTCTAGTATGTAACATTAATCATTTGCTAAGCATTTTATTTTATGTATACATTATCATCACTTGTTGGAAAATTTTGGCAAAAGAACATATCAATAGCAACCCAAATCAATGAGCATATGCAATATTTCAAAGATACCACCACCTACAATGTGGTGTATTGGGCATTCTTCAAATCCTTTTAACAGAAAATGAAGCATTGGAAAAGAACATTAAATGATATCGTTTTCCTTTAAGATAAAGACTACACTAATGATGCAAGCAATCGAGCCTTCATGGATCTTGAAACTTCCATATGCAGATAGTGATGAGCTGATAGATTCATATGCTACAACACTATTAAAACTACCAAAGGACCTCATGAGGAGCACACGATTATACATCTTATTACTTGATCTTATATATATACAACATAGATGTACACTCTAGTGAGATGAGAAAATCAACTAATAATTGAAGCAATAAACAAATATCTGTGGCCTCCTCCGCTATCTTGGGCAGCATAATTGAAACATTTTTGAAGCAACTCACCCCATCTATTGAGTAAAAAAGGGAGAAAGGAGCAAAGGTAGAGGAAAACATGAGGAAACAATCATTGGAAGAAGTCGATCCAACCCTATTTGAAAACAAAAAGAAAGACTACCACAATAGTAGGCAAAGGGTTTAAAACAAAGGCTAGTTACACTGGCACGACGCCAAGACACTAAGACAAGGATCCAAGAAGAGATTAGTGTGGTCACAAAATGAGCTTATGTAGTATTGATACAAGAAGAAGATAATGCTCAAGAGAGTAAAGTAAAAATTTCTAAAAATCTCCATGAAGCAAAATAGCAGGAAGCTCCATATCAATGGTAAGAGCACCCACATCTCCTAGAAGGTCAAGAGCTTCCACCTCTACATCACCCATATAGGTCAGAAAAGATTTTCTAACTTAGAAAAATCCTAAGTTGTCAGATTCTACGAAAAATCCCACGGGTCCTGGTTCGGTTCGCAACAAATACTGGTCCGTTACAAATTCTCCCCAAATTCTGTCAAGGTTCGATTTTGGCCCAAGAAATTCTCTCAGAGGAACCTTGGCCGAATTTTGAAATATTTTGGACGAATTTCAGTGCCAGCGACAGAAACCAGGACGAATCTGGGTGAAAAAGACATTTTTTTTAACTTTTTTAAAGTTTATTTTTTGCCTAATTTAGTCTATTTGACCCTCAAACCCTAAATTAGACCACTAAAAAGGTCAAATAGGTAAAACCTATCTCATTTGTTCAGTGATGGCTGATTGTTAATGTTGACATTATTATTTTTGAACATAAACATTGATATGGTGGTGTATATTGGCATTTTGCTATGTTATTTGCCATTTGGACTAAAAGTCTACAACATTAATATATATGGTGGTGTATTTTGCTATTTATTTGCTGCTGCATATATGTATATATTTTTATTTTTTTATTTCTATATGTTTTTGTGCGGACAAACCCAAAGCGAACCCGAACCCACCCCCCCCAAAAAAAGGAACGAATTTGCTAACCCGAATCTCGAACCAAAATCCGAACCGGCAACTTAGGAAAAATCTATAATCCCTCGAGTTTCGGGAATGGGGACAGCAGGGGATGGCAAGACACATTTCTAGTATGGGGGTACTTTTTGGCCATCTTTTAGGGGACGATGAGAAATGGCTATTAAAAAATGGGAATTTTTTTTTAAAATTCGAGAAATTTCAACTATTCATATCATAACACAAATAAAATCATTCATCATAGAAATTATAGAAGCTTAATACATAACATTAGACTTGAGTTGACATTTCACATGAAAATTGACATGTGTTTCATTGGAATACAATGTTCTTAGGATCTACATGAAGTAACTTTATTGAAAGGGATATATAAACTTAAAACCATATTCAATAGAAAATTATCCAATCTAATCATATTACAATTACCAATAATATGCTTGTTCAGAGTTACTGGAATATTACTAGGACATGTAATCTCAAAGAAGGGAAATTGCATATTCATATTCAAAATTGCATGAGTATGCTAGATTTGCACCGACATCCATCCGGCCTTTTATTTCCATGTTGCTAGGCCCTTCTCGCAGGGTTGGGTTTTCTTCGTGTCAAGAACTTTGGGAAGCGTAAGGTTTTGTGGTTGGCCAAAAAAAATCCTCATTTATGTTCTTATGTTTGATTTGCAAAGGACCATTGAGGCTTAATGGTGACTGAAGACTTCATTATTTGTATTTCATTATATATGTATCATTGATGAAAAATTTTATTGAATTTGTATTTCATACTTGTTTAGATGAGTTTGCATGGCATGACAACCAAGATGTAGCATTGTACTTACATATATGTGCTTATACTTGCATCTACCACAATTACATGGGAAATGTAATTATATCATTAATATTTATATGAAAATCATTTCATTTTACAAATTGTACAAAATTGAGTATTTACTGATTGTGGAAATTGTTTGGAAATTGGGAGACACTTACAAACCCATGCAGAAAAATGCACTTCAATATGGAATTTACTCATAAGAATCGATTCATACTTTGATAAAAATCATGCAAACAATGAAGAGGTCCAGTGAGAAACCACCCCACAATTGGCTACAGTTCCAAAACATATGCACTAAATATGAAGGTACAATGAAGATTATAGAATAGACAATATGTATTATATACAATATGCCCTATGGGCCACTCAAAAATATATAGAACTCAACCAACATATGCTAACCAACTAAAAATCAGTCTAATTGTAGAAACTATACAGTACAGTTTATCCCATTTGTTTATACCCAACTATGCATATGATTTCAGCCACAACTCTAGCTATGACTTCAACAACCTTTGCAAACCCAAAAATTTCATTTTTATATACACATAGTGACACTAGATCTTTCGACAAGTGTAGAAACTAGATGGTCTCTTCTATGCCTCTTCAAAATGTAAATTTCCCTATGTGATGAAGGGACTTGGTGTTACAACATGATCCACTCTTCTTATTGTGTTTTTACCTTTCCATGGATCAGCCTTCTAGAATTTGTTTTTCTATTGCTATATCATTAGACTCTTTCAAAAGACCCTTAGACTCCGGGATCATTCGCTGCAGCGCCCCTCGCACCCTCAATCTTGCCAGCTCATTACCTCCTTCTTCTCCAGGCTTCCTCCCACGCGCGGTGCCAAAAGACAATCGAATACCTCTCCCAATCGCTCTAGATAGGTGAAGCCCCGTAGAGTGGTCACACCTCCAGTCAGACTCGGATTACCCAATGGCATTGTCCTACAGCTTACCCCTCGGTATTGAGGTTTTTCTCCACTGCTCCGGCTTCCTAGGGTTTGCTTGGTTGGCTTGTTGGCCTCGGCTCATTTTGTTGTTTTGTTCTTTGTGGACACCATTTGGTGTCCCTGCTGGTGACGGCCCTCCTCTTTTGTAACCTCCAGTCCCTTTGACCCGTTTGTGGTCACTTGCTGGACATTAATAATTTTATCTTATCTATACATACTAATAACCTTTGTTGTTGCTCTTGCACGGTTTTCTTCGCAAAATATCCATGTTTATGAAACACAAAGCATCTAAAAGGCACATTTTCATAACTCAATAGTTTGTTCCCATTTACTCGCACTTGTTTCCAATACTAATCTGTTAGATAGGTGTTTGTTAGGATATAGGCTTACAAACATGCATGCATATTTGAGGACTCGTAGATTTCTTATGAACTCTAAAGCTAACACATACTCTCATGGTATCTTCAATCTTCTTCAAAGCATTTTCATTCCAATATATTCTCAGATGCAACCTTACCCAAACTGGAACAATGTGGCAGATATGATCAATTTTAGGTCAGCAACCAGTATTTAAGTAGTGCACATGATTTTTTAACAATCCATGACATATTCACTGTCTAATTTTCTTGATAAAATTGTCATGTTTTATCCGCTCAGATTTCAAAAGTTTTGAGCTCTACTAGACTAATATCAATAAAGTTTTACATTCAAGGAAAGTCCCCTGAATCTGAATTGTCGGGCTCATTCTTTCAAAATCCCGAATTGGTATTCCTCATCCATTGAGAATGAAATCTTTGGAAGAGTGTTCATCTTCAGGTAACTGTTCTTCTACAAGATATTGGACAAATCCATGTAGTTCTAGTAAACTGGTCACATCTCACTCATTACATTTGAATTATAAAGCATTGTAGTCATCTATTGCAACTAATCACTTGCCATAAGGATTTTCTATTGTTTGTAGGTTTCCAGTGTCTATAAAATTAAAAGAGTAAGTTAAGCTCCTGTCAGTTGCACTCATTCATAACAATTTACCTTTTAATTCAGTTTTGTTTGCATCATCCGGAACATGCTGCGAATTCTCCATTGAAGAAGCTCCAACCTGTTACAGAAAAGAATATAAATAAAGCTCAACAAAAGTTTACAAATGATAACCAACATATAATATAAAAAATATACTACAACAAATAACAGCAAAGTATACTACCTCATTGTTTGGGAGGAGACTTTTAGGAACAAACAAAGATGCTTTGTGCTCTTTAAGGGATTGTAACGTGTCAATCAGCATTTCTGTTGTTCTGAATGAATGCTTTACATTATACACACGTGATGGAAACAACTGGTAGTGAGGAAATGCAATAATTGATGGTGTCCAGAACCCCTTATTGCTAGAACCAAAATATTTGCCAAGTAAATCCATTTCTGACTCAGACAAATCATCACCCTCTGGATCTATAGATGCAGCATCCCCTCTTACCTTCCTCCCCCGATGAACAAACTTTTCAATTGACATCTCAACAAACTGCACCTCTGGTTGATAACTATGTGGAACCTACAACAACATTCCATATGTATTTTATTTAATGAAATTGTTTCAAGTGCTTTCCAACTCCCTAAATGACCATTTCTCAAAAACGTTAAATTACCAATAAGAAAATCTTAAACATCTTTGCCTCCAGGATAGACAATTACATATTGACTTAGACATCGCTTAATCAAAGAAATAAATAAATGTTAAGACTGCACTAGAAATACCATACGCGGGCTGGAATGGAAATTGAAGCTATTGATGCCTCCATTGTGCATGTGCTTTCCTAATGCCTTGCCTTTAGCTTGCTTTTGCAAATAGCCCTGCAATTCTGATCCTTCACTAGCTAGAATGAGTAGAAAGTTGTGTCAAAGAAACCTCATATAAGCATATCAAGCATCACTAAATATTTTGAAAAGCAGTGATCCTTAAAATTTAATATACAAAATTAAAACTGAACTTTAAAAATATCCGAAACAGTCACTAATTTATGTTAAGAAAGGATATCAACTCGGCCATCACGTTTCCTTCCTGTTCTTCCCATGCGTTGGATCATCCTTAACGGTGAAACATTTGCATCAAAACATATTACAAGATCAACTTCCATTATATCCAAACCCTCTTCACCAATAGATGTTGCAACAATGGTGTTGTATCCACCTGCACGAAATTTCTGAAAAAACAAATAAATGTATATAATCAGTAACTGTAATGCTGAGCACATGACATTTAAACTGCAAACTTGTTTCATGACTCTACCTGCAAAACCTCTTGTTGAACTTTCTGACTCTGACCTTTGGAAGCTTTTCCTGACAAAGTGCAAATTGTGCTTTTTGAAATGTGCAAACAGCTCCGAAGAGAATTATGTATAAACTATGTAGTTATGCATTAATCCCTAATTGTTAAAAATATATAAAAATATAATTTATTAGAAGAAGAACAAAAGCTATTGACAAAAATATATATTAAAAGTTATCGCAAGCACACCGGAGCTTTGGCCAATAAATTCCATGGCTTTTACTGCATGCCCAAGAGTTGCCAGACAACCCATAATATCCCTGTAACTCGTCAAATATTGCATTCTCTTAGAATTTATATCACATTCGATAAATAGTTAATTTGTATAAAAGAAATAATCCAAAATAACAGAATTTAAACACTAAAGATACCAAAAGAAGAGAACGGATTTAAAAGTATATGGATTTCCAAAGTTAATTACAATAAGAAAATTTAGAGAATTGATAATACCAAGAATGCAGTTGGATCAGTGAAAAATTAACTACCATTAATATATATTTTACAAGAGCCCATGCATCAGACTCCCTAAGGTGGAAAATAAATGTGATAAAACTCAACGAACAAATAAGTTAATGGCAAATATGCACTTTTGAGAATAAAATTAATATTATTTCTGTATCTGTTAGGAAAATGTAACACATTTAAAACAACTAACTTTGAGGTAGCACATCAAAACAGGCTGAAAAACATATGAAACAAGCCAATATTAACAAGCTGCAGAGTTAATATCTTTTTCTGGATCTTTATCCAAAATAAGGTGTTGACTTTGGACAACCTCCAAAAGCGTGGATTTGTTTTTCCTAACAAGTGTTCTCTTTGTTGCAGGGAAGAAGAGTCAGCTTGCCATATTCTCCACCAGTGTACTTTCAGCCAGGAAATTTGGAAAATTATTTTTAGTAGGTGGAAGCTGAACTGGATTTTTCCGAACTCTCTAGGGGAGTCCTGGCAGCAATGATATTGTCCTAACCCCAACCCTAAGATTGTGGAGCTTTGGAAACTTACTTTCCCTAATGTTATCTGGAACATCTGGAAGAAGCGCAATAATAAGATTTTTAGGGATAAAATTGCTAATCTTGAAGTTGTGGTGGATAAAATATACAGAAGTATATTTGAATGTCTCAATGGTACCGATCATGGTCTAGCAGCTAAAGAAGACTTTAATGATAGGTGGAACCTTTCTACAACCAAATCTAGTAAGGAGAAGGGTAGGGAAGGTCTAGTGTGGTGTTTTCCTCTTCAGGGATGGATAAAGGCCAACTTTGATGGGGCGTCGAAGGGGAATCGAGGTAAAGCTGGTTATGGGGGCATAGTCAGGAATTTTGCTGGAAGTTGCCTAGTGGCGGTTGCTGGCCCTCTGGGTAGTCAAACCAATCATTATGTTGAAGCTCCAGTTGCTTTGAACACTTTGATTATTGCTAAGAACATAAATCATGACAACTTATGGCTAGAGGGAGACTCACTAAATATTATCAAGTGCTTGAAGGGGGAAACCGAGCCATCGTGGTCTATTGAAAACATAATTCTGAAAGCAAGAGAAATTATTGCTAGTTTTAAAGTTATCATAATTGAACATGCCTTTAGGGAAAAAAATTTGGTTGCGGATGGCTTGGCAAACCTAGGCGTTAACTCCGAAGCTCAAACCATTTGGCACGGGGAAGATAATATTAATCTTAGTATTAAAGATCTTCTAAGAAAGGATAGATTCACGGGGAAAGAAGGATCGCATAATCATGATAGTTGAAATAAGTAATTTATGCATTTATAGAAAGGTGATGATTACATGGCAAAGTGGCAGAATTGCAATCAAAGATATTAACACTCCGCACACTTTGTGGGTTATCATTTTCAAAATTTCGAGAGACAACGGGAAGAAAGCTTTGAGCTCGCAGAAAAACAGAGGTGACATTCTGAAACTGAATATGGGAGGGGATCTCAGAAGGGAGGAACCAGACAACATTTCCAGATGGAAAGAAATGCCAAAAGTTTGGAAGAAGCTGGAAAAAGGGTCCCTGACAAATTTTATGGAGAAGCTGGTTGGTTACGATAAAGGTAGGGTCAATCTCGCAGTTTCCAAAATAACTGGAAATTGGAGTAACGGGCCTTTTAAAATCTATGGTGTGAGGTTCAATTTGGACGCGGGCCTCATTGCGACTATAATAGGTATGCCCCACTCAGGGCTCAATTTCTTTAGAGATCTTAAAGTTTCCAATAATGCGGTTAAACTCTTCCCGCGTAAGGAAAAGGAGAGGGCTAAAATTGGTAAAGCCACAGGGGGTTATTATGATGCCTCTAACATCAAGAAAATTTGGGGTTGGGTGTTGAATGCGATCATGGAATACATAACTGTTGAGGGGCGTTTTACTAGGGCCCATACATACCACTTTGTGCTATTAAACCACTTCAGGCATGAAAAAAGGGTTTCCCTGCCCTACTATCTTTTCAGGTCTTTGTCAAGGTCCCTCAACAAACACAGCAAGAACCCCTCGAACTCGGTGCTTCACTGTGGCCTCATTCAGCTCATTTATGAGCATTGCAAAATCCTTGCCATTCAGGAAAACAAGAGGTTGTCGGCTTCTCCAAGGAAAGGCAAGAGAAAACTGGAGGAAGGCGGACCTAGCCAGGAAGAGTCAATTCAGAGCAAAAAAAGCAAGAGTGCCATTGGGATGAAAACCCAAGATGACAAGAATGACACAGTAAACTAGAAAAGAGGGCAGTGAAATGGAAACGGACGAGTCGAGAGGTGAGGAAAGTTGGAAAGATGAGGACGTGGGGGCAGAGGAAGATGAAGCTAAGGACGTGTCCGACCAAGATAGTCCAATTCACAGTGCTAGCTTAGGCAATGACAATAGCCAGCCTATGGTGGAGAAGGATGATAAGGTTAATGAAGAAAAAGAAATTGATTCTGGGATGGAGAAGAATAAGGAACCTGAGAAGGAAACGGCTAAGGATAATCTGGGTAAGGATAAGGAGCATGTTGGAGAAGGGTTATTCCTGGATAACCTCAAAAACCTTACCGAGGCTAGATTGGGGTTGGATAGATGGACTTATGAAGTAGTGAAGAATTTGGAAAAAAATGGGAAGTAGATGGATGAGAAAAGGAAGGAAGACGACAAGACCCAAAAGCAATGGAAGCAGGACATGGAGGAAAAAGCCAAAAAGATGGCAGCTCAGATTGACTATCTGGAAGAAGGTAAAGAGGCAATGAAAAACCTATTGGGAATGATCCCGAATATCTTGTCTGTTGTTACAAAGAACCTAGAGGATATTTCTAAGATCCTTGAAAGTTCCAGCTCTCCCAAACCGTTGGTGGACCTCGACATTGATGATGATATCGAGACTGGGAGTGGGGAGGCTATGCCTGGTGGAGCAGCTAAGAGAACTAGGGCGAGTGTGAAGAAAGCAGTTGCGGCATCTACTAAAGAAATCCCTAGTCTTAGGGATAATATCAAAGATTTGCATGGGATTAGCAGCAACTTGGCTAATGCCCTGAAAAACATAAACTAGTTCCTTTTTTGTGCTTTGTCTGGTCTGGCTAGTTCTCGCTGGTTTTTTGGGGCTTTTTAGCTGGTCTTTTCTAGTTGTTTTGCTGGTTATTCTCATGTTAGTTCCTTTCGGTCTCTTAAATGCTTTTATCTCGTAAGGCTCTATTGTAAAGGGTTTCGAGGCCCCTTCAAAACCTGTTTTTACCTTAATCAAAAACAAGCTGCAAAGTACTCTCTACGAATTCTACCAACTCCATCTCAAGCTTCTCACTTTAATTTATAAAAACAATAATAAGTGGAAAACTTTTTAAAAGTCCAGATACCAAAACTAACAAAACATGCAGAAATTGTTCTTCTCCATTTTAAGTCAGTCAAATAATTTAATCAAGGTACAAATACATCAAGAATTTGTCTCCCATCACAATTTCTCAATCATGAGATTATTTAAAGACCAACAAGCAAACAATTTAGGCAGTCCAAAAGATGAAAAAAATGGACACAATGAAAAATAAACATGTTAGGGGAGTTATTAAGGAAACTCTCAAACAAACACAATGCAATGTTGTAGATTGCTCCATTCATCAGAAAAAATTGGTCCCTAGAAGCAAATTCTACACTAAAAGATCCTTGATGGATCTCTTTTGCTGATCTGCTGTAATTTTTATTATTTTAAATTGATTTTTCCCGTTTATTAATATTTTCTTTCAGAAATAGACAGAAATTGCAGAAGGGTTGGATTATTTTTGTGTTTTGATGATTTTTCAACAAGTAATAAATGAAGTACAAGTACATGAACAAAGTACTGAAAATGAAGTTCATATATAGCCAAAACAAATTCGATTCAAGGCAGATTTCTGAATATAAAATCAAATACTTGACCAGATGAAGATTTCCAATAATTTCAGGAAGATTACAATCAGGAATGAACCCAACCTGGATGATGAAAGAGTAATATAACCAGGAATGAAGCTGCGGCAAGATTCCAGCCCTCCAAGTGCTGCACGTGGGAAGGAAAGTGGCTGCCAGGTACAGCCGTACGGCTGCCAAGTACACCCAACTGGATAGAAACCCCCAAACCCCACGCTAAACTCTGTCAGAATCACTGAAATCTCCAGAAAGTGTGTCGTACAATCTCCAAGATGCTAATAACTGCAAGCAAATCCAAACCACTGTATTGGGGGCTACGTCCCAAACAGGCAAGGCATTGGGGTTGCCGTCCCAGATGCTGAAAAGCTCTTCCAGAGCCAAAATCTCAAATTCAAAATGTAAAATGTGTAGAAGATACTTGATAATTAGGTTACCATCTCCTTATAACTCCTTCCCTCTAGCTCGAACCCTAAAAGTGTATGAAAAGTGTGCTTAGGCGTCTTATTTCTCATTTTTAGTTGCCAAGTATAGAGAAAACGCCACTTTTTTAATATAAAAGAATTCCGTTCATCAAAAGGGTCCCTGTCAAATGAGAAACATTTAGAAAAGTTCAAGACCTTTCCAACGAGCTATAACACATGGGCATATGCATCCAGATGAAGCCAAAAACCCCTTATTACTCCAAAATGGCTATAAACATAGCCTTATTTAATTAATTAAACGCTAACTTAGGAAATATTTAAATATATTAAAAATATAACCCAAATAGCTGCAGAAGGCTCAAATGACTTCGAAAGTCTGAAACGGAACCTGTCACCTGTCTGTGACTGATGTCGGAAATCATAGATCAACTGGCAGTCTCATCCCTAAAATCTAGGGATGCTCCTAGAAACTAGGAAACATACCCAAATCTCCTGAAACTGAAACCAAGGAATGGTCTCATGGAACCCCAACCCTGGACGCTGTCACAACCTCCTAAAAAGTAGGAACTGCCTCCTAAAATGTAGGAACTGCCTCCTAAACTCAAGGAACTGCTCCAAACTGGTCTACTACTGCCAAAAACACCAAATCCAAACACTGAATATCTTGACTGAGTCTCTATCCACCATTGCCAACCTACAAGACTCCATAATAGGCTAACTCACATGTCTCTGCTAGACAGAGCTAAAGAGGGGACATTACATACACACAGCCCTTTCCCTCAAATAAACTTCTTCAAAAGGGATTTAATCAGCCCACGAATATTACTTTCAAAAAAGAGGAGACCAAGAACAAGTTATCAAGCACACCACACTTGGAATGATATGCTTGATTCAAAGTGAATGAAGCAAACTGTAATGTCCCCTTTTTCGAATGATATGGTTTATGATTGGATTAGCCTATTATTGACCCTCGTAGGCTAAGACTGACAGTTAGAGGGTTCCAGTTGGCAATGCAAGAGGCTTATTCCCATTCTGGAGGTCAGAAATGTTCAGGACTGCTCTTCATTTGGTTCAAATTGGACTTCGTTTGGGCTCAGTTTCATATACTTACTATTTATAGTAAGTCAGGAGGAGGCGATCGAGAGGGACCTTTTCTATTTTTAGTAAGTCAGTGGGTTGGACAGAGGACAAAATGGTCAATGCCCCGGTGCAAACAGAATGAAGAAATATTGATTAATCATGGAGTTATGCTTATTTGATTATTAATAAAGTGATAACTTTATTAATAAATTTTATTATGAGGCCATTTAATGTGATATTATAAATTATTATTATTTCATAAAGAAAGGGTCATACTCATCATTAAAATGGGGCCATGTTTTAATAAATTATTGAGCACCTAGCCAAGGAGGAAATTAAATGACATAAAGTGCAAATATAAAATTATATTATTAAAGATTTATTAGAAGATTTTAGATGGCTGACTTCATAAGGAGGAATTAAAAGTAAAGGAGGATTTATCCCACATTGAGCATGGAGATTGATTTGGACTTTGAGGAGTCTTTATAAACAAACCTTGTCTTCCTTCAAGAGGATGTTATGAGATTATTTCATTGAAGCTATTTCTCCATTGTTGCTGGAAATCAGTGACTGGATTGTTCTAAGGACGAAAAACCCTTTGATTTCTTGTTGTTGGCGGAAACCCAAGCACCATTGTGAGGTGGTTTCACTCAGAAATCACTATGGAGTTTATTGCAGATTCTTAATTGATGCTTTTAGCATAATGGCAGCTAGGGTCTGCACACAAATTCATATTATCAGCTGCATATTTTTCCTAAAATGTTACAGCAGGGTTTGAGAGCAAATTAAAAGGGAAAAACATTGCAGATTGAAGAACTCTTTACCAGCAAGCGCACCATCAAGTATTTTCAACAGCAAACTGCCATTACTTTCTAGGTTTCTCATTATATATTAACATCATTTAGTTTGGCACATTGTACTTGGCCTTGGCATTCGAAAATAAGGAGTTACAAGGTTGCTCAATAATTGTTTGATGAAATGTCTTTGTTGTAGTTATTCATTTCAGCTTATATTGAATCACTAGTATGCATGCCAAGTGTTTGTCTAAATGCCTATTGGCTGTAAGTGACTATTTGCATAGAGTTTTACGTCATGACAAAGTGTCGTTGTTGTACCTTCATTTCGGAATTGAATAAATGCTTGCCAAGTGTTTGTATCAATGTCTAGTTGTTGTAGGAGCATTTTGGCTAACTTACGATGCATGCTATATGTTTGACAAAATGTCAACTAACTGAATATGATATTATTATGCATTCTTAGTTGGTAAATCTATTTTTAGATTCATCGCATTGCATTCATATGATCAAACAGCCAAAACCCAAAGAAAACTGCATAAGATGCAGAATTAGGCTAGCTGTCCAAACTGCATAACACGCAAGTTATTCAGTCTGAAAAACAGGAACAGCAGGCTATCAGACATCGTTTTCTCACAAATCAATTAAAGCAAATACTCATTCCTGAATGAAAAATATGCAATACAACATCAAAAAACAACAAAAAGTAAATGAATAAGAATCTTTTTCCATATTCCAAGAATACAAGTGTGAAAGGATTTCCTCACTTGACACTCTCTCTGAAATTTGTGAATATGATAACCCTTGAGTTTCCAGCATCTTTTGAATCTGTTTCAGAAGTAAACAAATCATTTCCCTCAGACTGCAAATATATTGTCACGTGAAAAGCAATAATGTCATATACATTGGCACTGTACACATGCAAAGACTAAAACATGAAATCATTACATTTAATAAACCAGCTCCTCTCAACTGCACAACTAATGCATAAAGCATTTATTAATAGCAAAAGTATTGTCAAAAAGATAAATCTTATTTGACTAATAACGATTACACAATTTGCAATTAATGAGATAAAAAATAATATTTTGGTAATCGACAAAGATGTCGAATTTGTATGTGGTGGGTAGGCTATATTAAGCTGAACAATACTAGAAGAGCCAAAGATAGTCACACTGATGAAATGTCCCTTTTCTATAGCCTTTCCAGTATCTTCAAACACTCCAACTTTCTTGGAGAATGACAATCTTTTCAACATAGAATTCCAACAATGGCAGTGAGTTTTAGAAATCAAGGCAAGTTTCATGGTTTTTTCTTAATGCAATTCACACATTCTAGGAGCATTCCACGCTTCTTGGAAAAGTTTGCTATTTTAGGAAGCACCAATTTAATATTTTTTGTAATTTTGGCTAGATGAGTAGAAAATAATTTAATAATTAAAGTTAATTGTTAAGTTGTCGAAAAAGTAAAAATTAAACGACAACTTATGTTGATTATTTAAATGGAATCTAAAGTTACTTTTTGGAGAGGAAATTAAGAGGACAAAAATAATACTATCTTATTATTCCAAAAACTGCTTATAAAAGGGGATTTGGAGGAAAGAAAGTTCATTCTTGGCATTTGAAATTTTATTGAAACCCCAGTTGTGGAGTTGAACAAATTTCTACCACCCCAGGGCAAAGACCCTCAAGTGAAGATTGGTTTCAAGAGTGAAACATCTTCTGTATCAGCTAATATCTCACAAATCATTGTATGTTTGAATATTTGCTTCAGCAACTTTTATGATAAATGTTTGTCAAAATTTCTATACATTATTCCATGTTTTCAAATTGTTTATGAAAATGTCTATGATCATACGTGAAGATTGCAGCTGATCTACATTGCAGAAACTCAGAAATAATGTTATTTGTTGTTCTACCAATTTTTTAATGAAATGTCTGAGAGCCAAAAAAATGATTTGAATGTTTAAATCACACATCAGCTCAGTCATCTCTATTCAAGCAAATCAACAATCTTATTAGCAGCAGTTTGAGGCATTCCAAGTCAAAACAATAATCCACTCTATTATATATTAATTCCAAATTTGTATTGGCAACTCCAGTTTTAATACCATTGGGAACTCTGTAAATTTATCCAAAAATTAATGGGATCAGCCTTTCAATGTTACTTTTGAAACTTGAGTGATCATTCAAGTGTGAAATTGCAATGATCCACCCCTGGATCTTTAATGCAAGTCTGATTTTTTTTGTTTGGAAATTTTCTGCTTTTCTGATTTTTTTTGTTGTGTGTAGTTTTTCTTTTTCTTTTTTTGAGTTTTTTGCTTGGTTTTGACTAAGAAGAAATGCAATACAAAATAAAGAATACTGAAAGGAATATTAGAGTAATCAATTCTTTTAGTCAGTTACCTTTTTAGCAGTGTTCCACCGGTGTTGGGAACGGGGGGACGCGGGAAAGGGTTTTCGAGACGGGGGGACCAAGGGCCTAAGTTTGGGGATGGCGGGGGGATGGCGGTGGGGGGGTGGCGGGGTGGTGGTGCTGATATAGTTATACATATACATATAGTACTTGAAAAACTAGTTTTGAAAAGATGTATGACAGTAGAATAGTATAAGAATTACATTTCAAAAGAAACTATAGGAAATTTGAAATACTAAATCTAAATACCAAGATTTTTTCAATGCTAATTGCTCAATAAAATTTGACAAATGAAATTGTCAAATTGGAGATTTCTATTATATAGAAAAAGGAAAATATAAATATCTGATGCCATTGCAAAGTCTATAATAATAAAGATGAATACATGATTCATCATTACAATGAGTAGCCAAATACAAATACTAATAGCAATAGCATTACAAAAGAGAGTAGAGTCAAAGACAAAATGACAAAACTCACTTTTTTTTTAAATTTTAATTTTAAACATTGCATATACGTCGGGGTGACGGGAGACGTCTGGGCATCTCCCCGTCCCTCAAGAGACATTTGGGTCTCCCAAGGAGACGTCTCCCCATCTCCGGCGGCGCTTGGGTGGCAGTGGCGGGGGACATCGTGTCCTCGTCCCCCCGTCCCCGTCTCCGAGACGCGGCCAAAAAGGCGGGGGGGGGGGGGGAGGGCCGCGTTCCCGTGGAACACTGCATTTTAGCTTCATGTTGAGGCTTTAGATTAACAGTTTGTTCATTTTAGAACACTATCTTGTAATTCCTTTATATACGGTTGTATATCTACAATTAATAGATCCGATTATTGAATATCATTCAATTATTTTTCATGGTATCAGACGGTGTCGATGGGATTCTTTAGGATGTGGCGAATTTTTTAAGAAAAATTCAAGCCTCCCTACCTGGAAATAATTTTCCAAAATTTTTTTTGTTCGATTTTTTTATGAAAAAATTTCGAGGTTTATTTTGGCACGACTTTTCTGGCCGGCTACAAACTTTCTTTCATGGAGTGTTTTCATGGCTCCCGGTCTTTGCATCGTGGGTTTTCTAAAAAAAATTATGGGCGCCCAAGATTTCCACGCATTTTTGTGACCTTCCTGCGTTTTTTCTGACAGCGATTTTATGTATTTCCGTGCAACTAGGGCTCATGTTTCTCTGCGACGGGAGTTCGTTTTTGGATCACGATTTTTTGGCAGAAGTGTCCAACCCATGTTGGCATTTTCCAAGTCTTGTCTATTATTTCCAGCGTTGCATTTTTCCTAGTCTCTCAACTCTGCAAATTGCGATTTTTATCTTCGTTTTGTTTGGCCACGCAGTTTTCGCGACTCTACGCACATATTTCACAGATCGTTTGGATACTCGCCTTCCCCACAGTCTATTTGCGTGCAACCAGTATTTTCGCGAGGGTATTTGTCTTCTGCGACCTATGCAATGTGGGTGCTTTTCTCTGCTATTCGTGTTTTTGGGTCCTCCGCACATTTTTTGCGCGTTAGGGTTTTTTGGTGACACTTAAAAATCTCAGACGGATTTGTTTTTTTTAATTTTTTCTCAAAAAAGAAATCATGCTATTTCCAGACTTGCGGATTCTGCTCTAATTTTCATGGTCTTTTAATAAAAAAATTTCTTTAAAAAAAAATTATTTGTTTGGGTTTTTATAAAAAAAATTCTCCATAAAAAATAATTATTTTTCAAGTTTTATAATTTTTGTCCCTTAAAAAGAATTATGTCTAGGTTTTTATGATATTTCCCAAAATAAATTATTTCTGGGTTTTTATAATTTTTCCTCAAAAATTATTTATGGGTTTTCTGGTTTATTGCCCCAAAAAACATGGGAGGGTTTTCACGATTTTTTCCTGAAAAATTGTTTGAGGGTTTTCACGATTTTTTTCTAAAAAATTGTTCGTTGGTTATTTCGATTTTTCCTCAAAAATCATTTGTAATTCACGAAGTTCGTGTGGGATTTTGGTTATCTGGGTTTTACCCTTTTTTTTCCACAGAAACAATGATTTATAAATCCAGTTTTCAGGGCTTGATAGTTTTTTACACAAAAATCGTGCTTTGTTGCAGTCAAGTTTGGGTCGCACATGGAGCTGCTAGGGCGAACATCTGCAACCATGGTATCTTGCAATCAGTTTTCGAGTTGCCGGAGCAAACAGTGCTAAGTACTCTTCTACAAAAAAAATTGTGGTTTTTGTTGAAGTCATGTTTGTTGCTCTTTGGAGGGTTTGCTGATTTTTCCTCAAAATCGTGGTTTCAGACTTCTATAATTTGCATGTGACAGTTTTATAATTCACATGTGAGGGTTACATCAGTTGGGCAGAATCAACTATTCTTGGTCATTAACACTTTGCAGATCCTGGGAGGGACTCCACAGCAGTGTTCTTGTGTTTGTGATCAAAAAACCTGCAGTGTCTTTTATCGGGTACTTAGTTGATACAATGACCATTAAGGGAGAGTATTAGAATAATTAATTCTTTTAGTTAGTTACCACTTTAGTGGTTCTATTAATGGTCATTTAGTTAGTCATTTAGCTTTTTAGTTCGTCATCTTAGTTATCAACTTATTTAGCTTTTAATTCGTTTAGTCTTTTAAGTGCAACTATTGCAATGCATAGTTTGCTTTTTAGTGTTTAGCTTTTTAGCTTTATTTAGTGCTTTAAACATTTTAGCTTCATGTTCAAGCTTTAGATTAACGATTCGTTCTTTTTAGAACACCGTCTTGTAATTCCTTTATATACGGTTGTATATTCGTAATTAATAAATCCGATTATTGAATATCATTCAATTATTTTTCAAGGAAATGGTACAACAAATAAACACACACAATACATAATTTTTTATGAGCCTTTATTGAGTGATTTGCTGGTTACATACCCCTGATCAGCATGTATAGGTCTGATACAAGATCTGGAACAGCAAACTTGCCTTGATGAGTTAGATATTTCACCCAAGAACGTTGTCCATGTGTCTGATCCGCATTATCAGGCTCATATAAGGTTTGATTAGCTCCATTAAAGGTCTGAAACCCCAAGTCCCAACTAGGGATTGGCTGCAAATGTTCCCAAGAAGGTATAGATGTAGGGACCAATATATGGTGGCAATTGGCTCAAATCTGCAAATTACTTCTTCAAACTTGCCCTTCACCCTTACTAATCTCTGATTCTTTCACCAATAAATCTGAAAATAGAATAATAACCTGTGAGAATACCCTTGGATGGTCTTCCACACCTGTAGTCTCTCAATCCTTTGAGAGTTTTCGTTCTCAAAATCTGATTTTCTACTAAAACCCTTGCTCTAGAGCTCCAAATCCAAGTAGCTGATGTAAAAAAAATTCATGAATGCCAAAATGGGCCCCCCAAAAGTCACCTTGTTGACATTAACCCTAATTGAACTCTTTTAGGGTTGCAAGATTTTAATTTATTAAATTTTAAATTGCCTCCTAAGACTGATCGAACTTTCCCATGAGGCCCTTATTAATCATTAAATTGTTTTTAAAAAAACATCTTATATCTCCTACGACCGTACCCCTCATGGTGGCCCCTATTATTCGTTACTTTATTAAATTTATGAGTGACTTTATTTAATAAAGCAACTTATTAATTTAATTAAAATATTAAAGTCATTACTTTAATATTTCATTGTCTATTCTGAAATCATCACATGTCCTCTCCAACTACAAACGGATACTGCAACTAGTCCCAGGGTGATGTCTAGAGATGTCTGGATGAAGCAAGCCAGCTGCCAATCTCCTCCCTAAAAATACGGGACTTCCTAAAAAATAGGGGACTACCTCTGATCATCTGAAAAATGCTCATAAGGCCTTCTGCTACGCTCCACAAGATCCGAGTGGTCGACAAGTTAACTGCCAATCCCCTCCTAAAAAATAGTAGACTAGCCTTGAGCTCCTGAAATGCCTCCCAAAACTCCCCAAAGGATCACAAGACCCCTGAATGGGCTCCCTACCCCACATATTAGCCTACAAGAACATTGTTGATAGGCTAACCTTGCTAAAAAAATTGACACAAAGGAAGGCGCAAAAATGGGGACATTACAAAAATGGATTCCCAATGGGGTTAAAAACTATTTGTGCTTGTTGGTATTCCGAACAGGGCACAACTCAATGGAGAATCATATTGTGAGTGTATAATGGAATGTAAAAGATTGTGAGCATAAGTGGCACTTGGATATGTTGACAAAATCTGCTATCATTTACCATTCTTTGTAATCAAAGAAATTATTAGTAACTGTAAACTAGCAGATGCCAATTCATGGAGGTTAAATAATTCATTGTTTTGTTGTTGGCTGTCCTCCAAGGGAACTTTGTACGACTCAAAACACCTATTTTTGCAACAATTTATTTTGATAACAGCAATATGCAAGCCTGGAACATATTTAACGAGCCGCCCAAGAAGGCTTAAAGAAAACCAAGCTTGTATTGAATGGGTGCATAAGATCAGAAGGACTTAAATTTAGATATAGTTATTTTAGCACCTTCAAATATGTGCAATCGATTTCACACTTCCAATGGTTAGTGATGCAATTGTCATATTGTATGTTGTGTCATTGTAAGCAATGCAATTTTGTCAAACACTTGTAAAATGCACCCAACAAATTACTTATTCCAGGATGACCAAAACATTATAAGGGGTCATTTCATGGAGGTCATTGTGAACATTCAAATTTTAAATACAGATTTTCATGGTGCAGCCACTTATTGTAAGAAGTGATATCATTAAAGGTCATTTCCATATATAAATGTTGTTGCTCTACTTACTTCAATAGGTCAATTTGCACATTTGATGCCTTATCCTCATCCATCCAACCCATCCACAAAATATTAAGTGAGTTGGATTGCTGATTTTGTCTAAAACAATTTTGTACGAGGGTTTGAACTTTTATCGCTACTTATACTAGTATTTTGTAAGTGCCATATTGTCACAATATCAATAATATCATTTGGTTAAGAAAGTGTTTCATAGTTTTCAAATTCAGCTGGGAATGTTTCAATGTTCTTGGTGAGCTCAATTCTCAATTTCAGTGGGTTTTGACAGCAATTTCTATTTATAGTAAGTGTCTGCATGGCCTCAATCTTTCTAGCTTTTTTTGGGTTTGTTCTCTTTGATCCTCAAAGAACAATACTATTTATAATAAGCAGTTGCATTGCACCAACTTTGATCCTTGAAGAACACTGCTATTTATAGTATGAGCTCATGTCGGCATCAATTATCATCTGCCAGCTTCAATTGGTTCCAGCATGTTTGATTCTTTTTTTTTTTTTTTTTGATCGGTAAAAGGCCGAAGCCAAAATTTTATTAATATTAAAAATAATTTTTACAGTATAACCCCACTCGCTGCGGGCGCTGGTAGGAAAGAGTGTGGTCGAGAAAACCTCCAGCCTTGCCCGGGACAAAAGTCCTATACCTGATATAGAAATATACGTGGGCATTCCCACGACTCGAGCTTTGTCGAGATTTCATAAATACATAGGTCCGTGGGCATACCCACTACCGAAAAAATTAACAATTAACAATTTACAAATTATAATGACAATGATAGTTACAATTTTGATCATATTTTGAGATATCATTCTGCGGTCCTATAACTTCAAAGGGAGCTTATACTTGGTGCCGAGTTGAGTCCTTCCTCCTGAAATGCATAACACTTTCCTTGACAACCAATGGTCAACTTATCAACTTTAAGAATAAATTTACCTTAGGCAGTGAGACCTTGTTCCGAGAGTACCTCATTAGAAATCATGGTTAGGAATTTAGAGCATAAATAATCATCCTAAACAGACCATAAAGGAGTGGGATACATACTGGTAAGATAAAAATACAAAAATACATGTAATCTTATTTATAAACATTAGTGACATCTACCTAATCTTACTAAATAAATAAATTAAAACTACAAGTAATAATCTAGATATCATTATGCAGTTAATCGTTAGTAGAGGACCTAATGAAAGAGAACCAGAAATAACCATTAAAACATCAAGCCGCCCAAATCTACATCATGACTACAAATAATGAACCTAGATTAATTCTAGCATTAACAACTTATAGTACTATTAAGGTCCTTAGGAGAACAGTCAGTCATATGGAGAGACCTCTATATAGGTATAGACTGGTGACTCTAGAAAGATCTAGTAAGCTCCATCGATAGCTGGAAGAGTTAAGAAGGCGGTACACATGTAGGGGTGAGCACGATCAAGGGAACGAGTGTCGAGTAATTATATGCCACAAGCAAATGCATATATTAATGATGGCAAATCCAACTAATAGTTCAGCACCGCAATCATTCTCTAAAAGGGAAAGCGGAGTAAGCAAAATCCCCTAATGCTAACAACATCTCAAAAGGAGGATACAATCAATATTGAAACTATAAGTTATCAAGACTAGGTATAAAAATATAGGAGAAAACCAAAATTAAATTATTCCAAAATGGATATACCATTTGCTCCTAAATTAGCTAGATTGTCTGCGTCAGAATTGCCCTCCCGATAGGTGTGTTTTACAAGAATCTCAGGGAAGGACTCAAGAATGTGATTAATTTCTTCAATTTTAGAATTTAGTATCCAATTTGGTGTCTTTTTAGTTCTGATGGCATTAATGATAATTTGAGAATCTCCTTCAATAATTAATTTTGGAAAATTGAGTCTTTTGCAGATTTTAAGGCCTTCGAGTGCCGCCAGGCATTCTGCCATGTTATTTGTAGTGGGTTTGATGGGTTGAGAGAATTTAGAGATAATTTCTCCCATCCAGTTCCTGATAATCCCACCAATACCTGCAACCCCAGGGTTGCCTCTGGAGGCCCCATCAAAATTTAGCTTGACCCAACCTTTCTCCGGTGGGATCCAGGTGCAATTAGACCTATTTGATTTTGATTTGTTACCTCCTTTACCAAAAAGTTTCGGTACGATCAATGAGGGCCATTTTAGTCTGATCTTGTTGTCCCAAGTTCTGAAAGAGTCTTCGTAGCACGTAGTGTCTCGCAGTTTGCTATTGATCTTTTCTGATATTGAAGCTTGGATTTTATTAGTGATGCTATTCCAATCTAATTTATGGTTTGTAAAGATTCTTCTGTTACGTTCCTTCCAGACTTCCCAAACTAGGATGGAGGGGGATATAATCCATATGTCCTTATATAGGTTGTCTTTGTACAGAGCTGGCCAGGTTTTGAGGTGGCCCAACAGGTCCGCAGGTAGAGCAGACTTCCAATCGAGGGACTGTTGCAGCCAATTCCAGCACTTCTGGGTGAAGGGGCAGCTTAACAGGAGATGATTCACATCCTCTTCCTGGTTTTCACATAAGGGGCACCTAGAAGGCCCCTCGAAGCCTAGTTTACGAATCCTATCAGCGGTTAAGATTCTGTCCTGCAAAGCTGCCCAAAGAAACATCCCAGCCTTGGGAAGGCAGGCTTTGTTCCAACAGAGATTAAGGGGAATGTCTAAATGATCCATATGATTCTCGCGAATTATGGTCTTATATCCATCCTTAACTGAGTATTCCCCATTATTGGATCCGGCCCATATAAGGGAATCCGAACGATTTTTGGTAGTGATGCTTCTATCCTTTATAATATTGAATAATTTCTGACTTTGTAGATCTGAAGGAAGACCTCTTGAGTTTAATACATCATCTTCATTTATTTTAATATAGTCTTTAAGGTAAATCCCAAATCTATCTTTACAAGTTTCTATGAAATTGGGCGAGAAACCTTCCTTGAGTAGCGAGGGGAAACCTGCCCAGGAGTCCTCCCAAAACAAAGCTCGGTCCCCAAGACCCACATCCCAAGTGAGGTACTTGCTGATTATGCCAATAGAGTCCTTAATGAAATTCCAGACACACAATCCTTTAACATGGGATTGGGCCCTAAAGATATTAATGGGATCGGCCTGTGGGATATACTTGTGTAGCAAAATAGAAGCCCATTTAGTGTTAGGCTCCTTGAAGAGTCGCCAAACTAGCTTGGCACCTAGGGCACGGTTTTGCCACAGTAAATTCTTAATCCCTAGCCCACCCATAGAAACAGGTTTACAAAGGTTATCCCACTTAATTAAGGCAAGTTTCTTTTCCTCAGATGAGCCTTGCCAATAAAATTCTCTCAACATCCTATCTAAGTCGTGCTTGATAGTAGTAGGTAGCGGGAGAATAGACATTTGATAAGTTGGTATGGCAGATAAAACTGATTTAATCATTATGGTTCTTCCTGGCTTAGTGAGCCACTTACCTTTCCAAGAACTCTTCTTATCTTGGACCTTTGCTAGTACTTGTTTCCAAAGTTTGGAAGATTGTAGACCTTTATCTAACTCGATACCAAGATATTTACAAGGGAAACTGCCTGGTTTAAAACCAAAGATATCACAGATTTTCTTTTCCAAATAAGGCAAGGTATTAATATAGAAGATCTCTGATTTTTGAGAGTTGACTTGTTGACCAGAGGCCTTCATATAAAGGTTAAGGACATCTTTGAAGGCCTTCGCCTCTTGACAGTTGGCGGATCCAGGGAGGATTGTATCATCCGCGAATTGTTGGTGTGTAATGTACGGAATGTTATCTGCAGCTTTTAAACCTGTAATCTTACCTTCTGATTGTTTCCTTGTGATAGTTCTCCCTAGGGCTTCCGCCATGATAACATATAGAAAGGGCGACAATGGGTCACCTTGTCTGATGCCTTGCGATATACCAAAAAAACCTTCTGGAGTACCATTAACGAGGACCGAGATCTTAGGGGTAGAGATACATTTGAAGATGAGATTGATCCATTGCTTGGAAAATCCAAAGGCTTCCAGGCATTTGCAAAGAAATCTCCAGTCCACCTTGTCATATGCCTTTTGAATATCAATTTTAATAAACATACTTGGTTCCTTGGTCGCTTGTGCGGTATGGACTAATTCTTGGGCATGTTTGATTCTTTGTTCACTATACCTCGACGAGTTTTTGTAAGGTGATAGAAATTATTTTAATATTTGCACTCGAGTGTTTCAAAAGTGACTTTAAGTGTCAGACATGCTTTAAAAGTAAAATAAATCACTTGTTGTAGCTATAAGGTTTATTAAATAAATAAAGTTATTTTATAATGGAGTTTCTAGAAAATTCCCAAAAAGACTTGTAACTAAGGAGTTTGAGAGCTCATTTGGTATGTTGAGATTTATTATTTCTCTCTGAAAACACTTGTAATTCTGGAGATTGGACTTGGTTTATCTCAGCCTTCCGAAGGACGAAAAACCCTTTTGGAGAAGAATGGCTTCGATGGTGAAAGATCTACCTTGACTAATGTTTTGACGGAGTCACTAAAATTTTGTAGCTGGATTTGATAGTGCAACAATTCCGCCCTAACTAATTTGCTGGAGACATCATTCAAGTCTTTCACAATGCATTCAAGGTTGAGCTATCAAACTCATGTTGTCTCTACAATGACGAATTTGCAGGAAATCGGGATAAATTGCTACATTTTTTTAATCTGGATTTCAGGAGGCTTTGGGCATCTACATTTGCTACATCATCTTGGTGTCTTATTGTGCTTGGCAAGGGATCCTCTATCATGGCATGAAGCTAATATTCTCTCTTGACATGAGAGATTATGACATTAAGGTCTCACCATTTTCTTCCATCTTTGGCATGGAAGCTCAAAACTTTGGACGTCACTGCAAATTTTTTCAGCATTATTGATGATTAAATATACTCAGAAGCATTCTCAGATTAATGTTGACTTATACTTTGCTGGCCACAAGGGTTTGGGAAGTTATAACTCAGATTTGGGCGGTGCTATATCAGACCTCTGAAGGAATATAATACTCTCTATTGCTAGTGCTTTTTGGATGCCATTAGAAGATATTTCTGGGTGTTGTTATATCAGTCATATCTCTGCACTTAAAATGAGACCTGGGCAGATTTAGAGGAGGTTTTTGAGCTTTGGCACTTGCTTTTGAATATCTCTTCTATATATCCGTTAGTTGAAAATTTAGTACACCTGGGAAGATGTGCAAATTTGTGGTTTCAGCCACAGTGTGTGAGTATAAAACTCTCCTAATTTAGGGAAGGCTCCCCCTTTTCTAATACTTAATTAAAACTGACTTAATCTAATATGGGTAGGACTAACTAACTAACTATAACTTATTCAAATTACATTTCTATTGCTAACTAACTTGTAATTTGTTTATAATTACAATTTACAAAGTTGCTAGTGAAAATTCACTTGTAATCATGAATCCTAACATTACATGTAATTTGTCAAAAACAAAATGCATATACAAAAAGTGAGTGTCAAAAGACACTTTTATTCTTTTCCATTTCTGGCCATGAAGGATTGGAAACTGTCGATGGATTTCTGCAATTCATCGGGATCAGGACCTGTTGTATTCTTGGCAACGGCAACTGTCTTGATGACATCAAAGTATCTCACTGTTGCCTCCCTGTGCTCCTCCAGAACAGTTTGCATTTTATCGAAAAACACTTGATAACTTACAAACTTATGGATCGAATCCACAGTAAACTGTTCTAACTCTAGCCCCTGTTAAATTTAAGCAATCAGATGTTAATCTAACTAATTAAATTATAATCAGACTGAGAATAAGCAGTAATAACAATAAAGCACAAGACACAAGACACAAGTACCCTAGGAAAACCTCCCTCTTGGAGGAAAAACCCAACATCAAAGATTCAGATCAGATCCTTTATTTATAAGCAGATTACATGAACAGTATATATCAGATTACCTATCTGATTGTAGTGCCAATATAAGGCAGATTCAAACCAAGTATATGCAGCTGTAGTATATCTTTAGAGGGGGCAGAATATCGACATCACTTGGAGAAGAAGATCGCTGAAGTATAAGGACACCAATTTGCCCAGCAAGCTGCCCAATGGATTCGCTCAATGATCAGATAGACTCGCAGCAGTATGAAGACTTAGATCGCTTTCTATCCTTCCAAGTTTGCTGATTAAATTCGCATAAGGCTAAGGCTTATGGTATATTTGCTTGATGAAGATAAATTGTGTTTGAAGTGTGAAATGAATCTTGTTTATATACAAGATTCATGTTCATGTTTTTTTTCCCAAGTCGTCTTTAACAAGATTGCCGCCATTTTACATATTTTAGGTTTGCCCTTTTTGGCGCCCAATTTGAGGCCGACATAAATTACAAGTTATACCACGTTTCATTTTGGGCCTAACCCTATTAGACATGTAATCGCTTAAACTTATTACAATATGATTAATATTTTAATTGCCACTAGGCATCATTAAAATATAATCCGAACTTAGCTATCCATTTCAACAACCCATAGCGAAGACTTGATACCAATTCAATAAGTATCGAATCTGCTACGAGCAACTCTCCATCATGACTTATAATCTTGTAAGACATTTTGTCAAAATTAGAGAGTATATCATGTTCCACATCATCACTCATTTCAAGTGTAGCTTGTACATCTTTGATGAAGTCTTTGATAACCAATGACTTCTTTGTCAAAAGTTCATCAAATTCTATATATCTCTCTCTGCCAGGTATCACCATATTGTCGCACACGATTTCCAATTTGATCCGATCCATCTCATGCCAGATTTTTGGATCTTTCTCAATTGAACCTAGACTTTGATTAAAAGCCTCTCAAGTCTAATTCAACTTTAACTTTGCTACTTTTACATTACTCAATACCTACAATGCCTTCTTAACCACTTGAGTACTTTGATCAATTAATTGATCTACCCAAGAATCAACTACCCCAGTCTTCTGAGCAGCTCTCTCTAATCATTTGACAGATTCTTCAGATGTGAAGGAGGTCAAAGGGTCAACCTATTCTGAAAAAATTAGTGATCTTCTGGATCACCGAGATGACCTATGAATTTTTCTCCTTGAGCTCATTCTTCTTTGCCAGTAGCTCATCATAACTTTGGACCAATGAAGCCATTGAATCCATCGCATCGTGGGTGATACCTGTATGTGTCTGCTTCCCAAGTTCTATCTTGGTGAGCTTATAATCTGACAGCTACATTTCTTCTGGCGGTTTCTCAACTAAAGGCTCGGCCACTTCTGCATATTTCATTTTATTGCTATCTACCACCACCCGCAAAACCATCTTTGCCTTCTTAGTAGCCCTTGGCTTAGGTCTCTTGAGTTGTTGGAAATTAAATATGTCAGGAGAGATCTCCTGCTTCTTCCTTTTGGGTGTAATTGAACTCAACCAAGGGGGTAATTCTAATGAGTTCACATCTGAGACTGCAACTGTGGTTTGTGAAGAAAGAGGCTCTACCTGTACCACAGTTGTAACTCTAGGAGAAGTCTTTGTCTGGACCGCGTCAAGCATCTGTTCGGATGTCAAATCATGACTAGCTTCTATCATGAACTTATCAAAACTCATAGCAGAAGTATCAACCTCAGAAAAAGATACACTAGACAAGATGGCATTTGAAGGATTCGCGTCGAAGACATTCTCCAAGCCACCCTGAGAGATCTCAATAAGCACTTTTATGCTAGCACAAGCAGATGTACTTGGCTCCATAGGTTCCACATGAACGATGGAGAAAGAGTCCACATTCGTATCAATTGGAGACATGGGGACATCCCATGGCAATTGGGGAACGGTTGTACGAGGAGAATCTGAACCTATTGAAGGTAATGATCCTGCTATATTCTCCTCATGAGTATCATTGTCAACATCAATAACATGTATTTGCATCTGTTGTTTCTCCTTCCCTTTCAGTGACATTTTCGGTGGAGAAATAACCAAAGTCCTACTGACCCTTAGCTTGATTCTAGTGCTGGAAGAAGCACCTTCTTTGGATTTGACCCTAACTTCAAATCTTCGCCCAATAGGTCCAGCTGAATCACCTTTTGTTCCACCTTTAATCTTTATAGTCTTCACGTTATTGTTCTTTAGCCAAGTGTTGGTGTTAGCAACAATGGGCTGAAATCTGTCAAAAATTGAATCACGTTCCTTCTTTGACCATTGAGAAGGAAGAGGGGCTTCAGCAACTCTTTGCTCTATGTACTCTGGATCAAGGATATTTCCATCACCCACCATCCCTTCTAGAATCTTGATCAAATCAAGATCTACAATCTGCTCCAAGGTAAGCCTGTTGTAGTACATTCTTCTGATATCTTCCTCAGTGCGAAGATCAACCTATATATCCTCGAGGCGATGAACATGAGTGAAGGCCCTCTTGATTTTGTCCTTCATCCCTCGATAATCAAAATCTTTCCCGTCCATGAACTTCCTCAATTTGATTTCTTGAAATTCAGTTTCCATTGCCTTAGCCCTTGCTGAGGTGGTCAAAGAATACCGACCAATCTAAAAAGGATTATGAGAGGAAATATTGATACCCAACTTGTGATTGGCAAGTTGTATTGCATAAACTGCCATCAATTGTCTTGCCAATTCCATCAAGAGTCAAGGGGATACTGGGGTAACATGTATGGTTGGCCTTCAAAACATCCAACTCTCATATAGGTGAAAGTTGGGAACTGTAGGAACAGACATCCGTATTCATTCCCTTTTCCCCATGCCGCCTAAGAGACTCTTATGTTCTTGAGTGTTTTGTCAAAAAGGCACATGAAGTGACTAAAGAATGCATCCCGCACCCTTCTGTAATGAATCTTGTTGGGTGTGAGAGTGAGTTGCTCATAGTATTTCCATACTGGCACCAGTGACCTGTCACCCTTGGTAGAAAGACCGGGAAATTGTCTGAGTGACGCCGTGATATACACCAAATATGAATTCACGTAGAAAGTGAGGGTGGTTGGAACTTGTGACAGCTTCTCACACAAGTTGTCACTGATAACTTCTCTCTAGAAAATGTGAGATTGCCCCTTCCTCATGATCACAATATACTTGTACATTCAGATTTCAAACCCATTATTCTGCTTAGAAGAGTGATCATGTCGCCAACTTCTTCAATGAATTCAGGGCGATACAACTTGGGCCATCTTGAAAAGCAAGTCCTGGGAATATTAAGCCATTTAGCATTAATGCGTCTAATGCAATCAGATCTTCTCTGGTTATAATAATCCAGAGCACTCTTCATGGTGATGTCTACATACACAGGAGTTGCAGGAACCTTGAAGATCTTGTCAATGGTCTCTGGATCTAACCTAATTATGACATTACCATTATCATCCTTGATTGTTCTAGATTCCTTATCAAAATGACAGCCACATGCAAGCACGAACTCAGGTTCCAGGGCAGCCACAAGGAAAGAAGAGACTAGATGGATATGACTATTCAAAAGCAACTGCATACCATGTGTTGGTGATCCCTCTGTTCTTTCCAAGAACTCAAACATGTCAACATGTCCGATCTCTGTGTCTCGGATCTCATCATTGAGAGAGACCACCTGAGTGAGAGAAATCTCATTTTGATACTTATCATACTTATACTTCATCTTCTTGTTTGGAGATGATGTCGGCTCTTCTGTCATCGAACAGGAATCCGCAACACTGTGATGAAAACTCAAGAGAGTAAGAACATCTTCAACAGGTATTGGGGATTCCATAATGCCCAAACCTTTGAAAACCAATGCTCACACCAACACTTGGGTAGGTTTTATCATGAAACAACTTGCACTGACTCAAAGATGCTTTGTGGATAAGCTTGGACAGCGATAGGATGGAAATCGGATCTCAAAGGGTTGGTTGCAAGCAATGGGACCTTTACAACTCACACTTGTAATCAGGTCTTAAAGACCCCACTACAAGTGATATAACTTGGAAGTGAATGAAAGGGGAAAGCTTGCAATCGGGCCTTGAGGACACGATTGCAAATGAACAATATGCAATATCATTTAGGGGAGCACTTTGAGTATAGATAGGTGGGATTACAAATGAAACGCACTTGATGTTGACAATAAGCCTCTACTTGAAGTCGAGTCTTCAAGACCCGATTGCATATGTGTAAAAATCGCAAAGAGGAAACATGAACTTGCTAATGGACGTAGGGATCCGATTTGGGTCACAAAACACAAAACATAAGCTTGCATGCGGGTCTTCCAAACCCAAATGCAAGTTTTTGAACTAGACATTTAAAGAAATAAGCCATGGCAATACAAAACAAAATGCACAATGAAGACATGATTAAGCAAATAAGCTTGCAATGCGTATAATAACAATCACGGAAAAAGCCTTCAAATTTGCCAATGATTTCATATTGAAAGAAACGACTTGCAAGGGGATGACAAAATCCGAAAGAGAGAAAAACGCACTTGCCTTGAGAAAGAAAACCCCAAGAAAAGAGATGCAACCCACTTTGATCCCCACAATGCCTCAAAGGAGAAGAGAAAATGATCTCAAAACCCCAACATCTTCCTCAAATAGACAAATGAAGAGGAGCACTCCTAATAAGCGACAACAACATTGGAGACAAACTCCAAGAAAAAGGCAAAAGAAGAAGGGCAAAGAGGTCGAGTTATGAATGACCTGATGCAAGCAAAGAGATTTCAAAACAAGTTGAGTTTTAAGAAGCCCGATACATCTTGAAAACATCTACTTGGTCTTCTTTTCAAAATGCACTTATAATCGGGTTATGAATGACCCGATGCAAGTGCATTTAAATCTTCTTTTTTTAAAAAGAGTGACTTAGCCTGTAATCGAGTCTTACGGGTTAAGCACTTTAACTTGCATCACAAAAGTATCACTTGTAATCTGGCTTTGAACCCCCAATTACAAGTTACTAAAAATCATAAAATAACAAAGACTTAAAAACTTGTAATTGGGGTTCAAAGTACCGATTACAAGTAAGTAATGTTACTTTTTGTTTAGAGGAAAAGACCCCCAACATGCACTCCAAGCCTTCAAACCCGTTTTTGCACCAAGGAAGACAAAACATACAAACAACAAACAACTGAAATACAGAAAAGAAAGCCAAAACTTGCACAAACGACCAAACAAGAATTAATGCCAAATTTTACGTTGGAATGCGTGCATTTAGAGAAGCAATAATATGAATTTTTGAGGAAAAATTCGTAAGGGTTGCCTCATTTTTTGTTTACAAAAATGAGGACAACAATATCCATCATTGGAGCTTCAGGAAGAACATAACTGAATAAAGAAGTTAGAAGTATTCACTGCTGCTGTATCTATTTCAGTTTGGCAAAACTCCTATAAGAGTCCTGCTATGATTTTCTGAGTGCTTCAATTTAAAGAAGGTTAGACTTCTAATTTTGCTCTGTAATAATTCTTCAGCTATTGCTTAATAAGAATAAACAATTATCTATTTCAGTTCTGTGTCGATGTTTATTTTAATTATTCAGTCAATTAATGTTCATCTTCATTTATGAGCAAAGAAACTGTTTAATTAAACTACTCTTGCAACTTTAAACAATACAACAAAACCGTTTGACAAAATTACTCACTCAGGAAAAGTGAAGAAAAATTGGGTGACATCAATAAGGGATCTTACAAGTACATTCAAAAGGACAAAAACACTCATTTTGTTTGAGATTTGGGAAGACAAAAGTTCTCTTAGAATCCACATTGTGATCAAGGATGAAAGCCCTTGTTTCCCATATCAGGTGTTTCCATCTATGGATCACAATTGTCTTGATTCATTGAGCATTTAAATTTTAAAGACAATTTTTAGCTTTCTACAATGGCACAGTAGTGCTTGCTGTTTATTTTTTTGAAGATCTCGTACCAAATTCCAGCGAAAGGGTGATTTGGTTTGCAAAAAGAGGGTTACTTTGTCTGCACTTCATTTTGGGAGGTTTCTACAGCAATTTCATAACTTTGTATGAGCAGCCTAGAATCATTATTCAATGGATCTAAGGAGTTGCACCATTTTGGAGAACACTAACTGCTACTCCAGCAATCTTTGGAGGGTTTTTATCAGAGTTACTTTACTCGCAAGTTTTTTTTCCTAGCCATTGTTAGGGGTAAATAACATGTGTTTATGTTGTGTTTATGATTATGTTGCGTTGCCAAGAGGTTCCCGTCGGGTAGTTGGGAGTTGGTGACGGTTGGCAACTTGGCCAACCGTCAGGTCTATATATTGTTCGGATGGAACCTCGGCAGGGGAGATTATGTATGGATATATTCTCGATAATTCAATAAAAATATAACTCTTCCGGTCTAGTTGTTTATCATTATTACTTATGTTGTGATATGTGAATGTTCTGTTAAATGAATAACTGGTACGTGTGGAAAACACTGTGTTATCTGTGAGTGTTACCAACCTTACATTAAGGACTAAACATTTTGGCGCCATTGCCTGAACGAACCTGGAGATAACCATGGCAACGGGCGGAAGGAATTAATGGGCCGGCCATTCAACCAGCAATTACTTGTCGTGGACAGCGACACACACGAAGAAAGTACCACAAAAGAGACCCGAGAGGATCAGTTGACGGTAGACTTGGTAGAGTTGTGGGACGTGTCGGTCACGCAATACGTGTAGAGAAAGGCTCGGGAGAGAGCCGTCTCGAAAAGCACCCTACGTGGTGAACTCACCGTCAGCACTCCCGTCTTTGACTTGCTCGGAAGTATTCCAAGGTTACTCGCCAAAAATCTGATTGCACTTCAAAACCAAAGGGAGGAAATTGCACGAGAACTCCATCGGCAACAAGTACTACGAAGGTACAAGGAGCGGAGCCGTAGGGAGGAAGAGGAGAGGGAGGCTAGTCGACACCGTACCTCTGGCACTTGATGCCCCTACGGCCAAACAAGGATAAATGTACCACTGCCACCGAAGGAGTAGACGAGGGAACTGTACGGAGATCTCTCCACATAAAAGAACAAGCCGAACGGAGACGACGGCTAAGGGAGGTTGTTGACTCAAAGAGCCCGAAGAAACGCAGCAAAAGTCGAAGTGTGAGTCGGAGTCGTAGTCGAGAGAGACAAAGGTCGTGTACGTGGAAGGAGTTGGCCGAGGTCGTCGGGAACCTGCCACTTCCAGACGTAGCGGAGGAAGATCTCGTCGACCAGGCCCCACACTCGACGTCAAGTGAAGAGGACTCCGAAGCCGAGTCGCAGAGCAACCCGTCAGAATATTCTGAACAAGGAGAGGAGGCGGTACGGGACCTGCACGAAGAGATCGCCACTCTTTTTGAAGCATCATTATCTGGCATCAGGAATTTGTCCGGGCATCAAAATAGGACGGTCAGATCCAAAAACCCCGAGAAGGAGGGACTATAGGAGCGAGGGTGACCAAAGCCTTGCAGACAAGGGTCCAACCAGACCAAGAGCGTACGGTACCTCCTAGACACATAATACCTTTCCGGCATATAGTCACTTCCAAGTGCTACATAAAACCCTCCAGGCAAGAACAATGGCACACACCCGAAAGAAACAAAAGCTTCCAAAATTCATGGGCGACGGGTCGGAGGACCCCGTACGGCATTGTAAGACATGCGTGACCATTTGGGAGGCAAATGGCTAGGACGACCAGGATTAATGGTTGAAGGCATTTCCAGCCACCCTGCGGGGAATAGCGATTGATTGGTATACAGACCTAGATGTCCATTATAAAACGTCCTAGAACAGTCTAAAGAAGGCTTTCCAAGAGGAGTTCAAACTCCTACGAGATGACAATGAAATCGTGGCGGAGATTTACAACACCTAGCAAGGAAAAAGTGAAAGTGTACAGGCATATAACATAAGGCTAAGGGAAATACTCAACAAAATGGAGAACCAGTCGGCTGATGGCCTTAAGAAGCGATGGTTTGTTGAAGGACTGGTACCGTCTCTTAGACGAAAGATGAAAGTGGTCCCTCCGCCCTCGTATGACGAAGCATACAACCGCGTGATGGATATTGAAAGTGAAACTAAGACATCCCGAGGGAAGCGTTGGGTGAGCAATTGTGACAGTACGGATGAAAAAAGTGATGGGGAATCCAAAACCGTGCAAGCACTCCGAAGGGATATTATGAGGATGATGAAAGAACTAAAGGCTGACAAAGAAGGTGGCAGGGAAGGAAAGGAGCTATGGTGCACCGACTACAAGACGGAAGGACACACTAAGGGGAGATGTCCCCGCAAAACCTTTTGTGACATCCGCCAAGTAATGGGACATTCCATCAAGGAATGCCCGTACAACTTGAAAGCATGGAGCACACAAGTACTCTACGCCCAACCCGACCAAGTCACACCGCCAGCAACACCTCCGAAGCCGGCAGCAAACTCTGACGCCTCTCCCGGAGGGTACAGAAACAATCAGCGGGGTAACAACGGGTCCAATAATAACACGCCAAGGAGTAGAATTCAATACGACGCGAAGGGACGACCCATGATTCAATCCAGAAAGTGCAACGAATGGGGTCACTTTGTGCGGGAATGTCAAAACGGGGGTGACATAGGAAGTTTGCTGTGCAAATGGTGTGGTCCAAGAAATCATGAGGACATAGACTGTCCAAAGCAAAAAGGGGTGAATATGCTGGAGGTAGAAGGACCAGGGGAAGGCATATTGGCAATCACAAGATTGCAAAACAAGAAAGCCATGTATCTTCACCCTCGCACAGAGAAGGAAAGACTCCAGGAAGCCAGGGCGGATATCGAGCGGGCGATGGCAGAAGAGTGGAGGGCCTCGCACCCGGCTGCCAGTACACCACTCTGGTCAGGACCGGAGAAAACTATCATTAAGCAAATGTTACAGACCACAATACCCGTACGGGTATCCGACCTTCTACAGACCATGCCACAGTTGAGGATGGCCCTGACGAATGCAACCAGTGACACCACCATCGGTCAGGAACACCGGAGGATGACAAAACCACATAATACGGCTCCGGTGAAGGAACCTGGTACGGACGCCATGGACCCTATGCTACTCACGGTAAGCATTCGATGAAAACCTGTCGTGGTGGAGATGGACATAATGGGACAAAAGCTCACAAACACCATTGTGGATGGCAGGTCCGCACTCAACATACTACCGGAGGAAACGTGGAGAAGCCTTGGCAAGCCTACTCTCTGGCCACCAACATTCCATCTCGTCGGTGCAGACCAACATGGTATCAAACCTCTCGGTACTCTCATGGCACAAAAGGTAGTGATCGGGACACAACGATTCCTTCTGGACTTCGTAGTCATCCCACTGGAAAGAAAAGCGTACGACGCCCTCCTAGGAAGGGGATGGCTGATCATGGCTAGAGCCAATCATAACTGGAAGAAGAATACACTCTCAATTGAGAGTGACGATCATAAGTATGTAATCGACCTAAGGAATCAGTCCGTCAGTGAAGAACTCGCGTCATCCGACTCCGACTCGAAGGATTCAAATAGATGGGAGTGTGCTTCCGAAGGAGACAGAGCAAGGAAGGAACCCAATGAGGAAGGAGTGTTGGAACTAGACGGATGTTCTGAAGATGCAACTAGTTCACTGGCCGGACTCTTCCATTGGCAAATGGAGGACTACGAGGTCTTCCACCCGGAGTGCCGCATGTTGCAAGTATGAGAGATTGGGGAATCGAGTTGCAGTATGGACGAACAATCATTTCCACCGGAGTACAGCAGGTACCAGGAGGGAATGGCACGAGTGGATGACACGCCAGCCCACCAGTTTGAACGAGACAAACCCATCAAGTATGAGGAAACGGGGGTGAGAAAAGTTAATCTAGGCAAGGATGAGGACCCACAGGTAATACTCGTAGGAGATGACTGGAACCCCGTACTGAAGGCAGCGGCTTTCAGGATATTTCTGGAATACAAGGACGTCTTTGCCTGGACCTACAAGGACTTGAAGGGGGTACCGCCGGAACTGTGCGTACATCGCATAACCCTCGTACCAGGAGCCCAACCAGTACAGAGGAGACCATACAGGATGAACAAGAACTACGCAGCCAAAGTAAACGAGGAAATCAACAAAATGTTGGAAGCAGGGATCATATTCAAAGTGGAAACTAGTGACTGGGTTTCCCCAATAGTCATCTCTCTTAAGAAGGAAGCTAATCAGATAAGGATATGCGTAGACTTTAGGTACCTAAACGCAGTAACCATCAAAGATCCATTCACTAACAGCATCTTGGAGGAAGTAGCTGGGCACAAGATATACACATTCCTAGATGGGTTCTCGGGATACAACCAGATAAGTATTGCGGAAGAAGACAAACTGAAGACCACATCCGTGGTGGAGGAAGGGGTGTACGCCTATAATCGCATGCCCTTTGGACTATGTAATGCACCTGCAACTTTCCAGAGAATAATTCTACACATCTTTGAAAAAATGTCCGTAGGAAACTTCAAGGCATTCCTGGATGACTGGTCGATTTTTAGCGACCAAGACACCCATTTGAAGGCTCTCGGAGAATGTATGGAGACGTGTCGAAAAGCTAGGCTGGCTCTGAACCCAAGGAAATGCAGGTTTATGGTGCCGCAAGGGAAGCTTCTTGGCCACATTGTTTGTAAGGAAGGTCTGAAGAAAGACCCGGATAAGATAGGAGTGATTGTCAACATGGAGAGCCCAACGAATGTGACAGGGGTGAAATCATTCCTGGGCCACGTCGGCTACTACCGGAGGTTCATGAAAGGCTTTGCACAAGTTTCCTCGCCCCTAGATAAGCTGACAAGGAAGGGAGAACTTTTCGTATGGGGTACGGAGCAGGAAGAAGCCTTCAAGGAATTGAAAGATCGGCTAGTGAGTGCACCAATACCGGTATACCCAGATTGGAATAAGGAGTTTCATGTACACGTCGATGCCTCCAACTTTGCAATTGGTGCTACCCTCGTGCAGGTAGGGATACAAGGGCTGGACCATTCCGTTTTCTTCGCCAACCGACTCCTGTCAAGGGCTGAACGGAACTATAGCACAACAGAGCGAGAAGCACTAGGGATGATGTACGTCGTACAAAAGTTTCGGCACTACCTATTGGGTACGCCATTCACAATTTATGTGGACCATCGGGCACTAATGTACCTAGTAAATAAACCAATTATCCAAGGTGTTGTGACCATTTCACACATCACCCCATTGCAAATGGGGACCCCTGCTTTTTGCTTTCTAGGGTTTGTTTTCTGGGTCTTTTAGGGTTTTGTCTGTTAGCCTTTGCAATTTCGAGTGTCGCCAGGAGATCAATAGGATAGCAGGTTCTGCTTGAGTTAGGTCAAGTTGGTGAGTGATGAAGTCTAGAATGTCCTGATCCTGAAATTTGGCTAAGTCTGGAATGTCCTGATCCTGAAATTTGACTAAGTCTGGAAAACTGAAAAATCCTCCAAAAACTATATTTTGCAGTATAGCTCCTAGAGGTCTGAAACCACTCTCAAACATCCTGAAAGTATATATGGAATATAACTTAACACTTATACTTAAATGTTATATTCCATAAAATGATCCTGACGAAGAGTTCAAAAAGTCAAATTTCGCTCCTGACCCTTCCAAAGGGTCCAAAGCGAATTTTCGCTCCTGACCCTTCCAAAGGGTCCAGGGCGAGAATCAACCTAGGATTTATTTCTTGCCTTATTTGACCAAATTTGGATTTGCAAGGCATTTGAAGGGAAAAGTGGACATGTTTGGACTTTTGAATTGTTTGAAAACCTTGAAAAATGATGGATTCTAGCCTGGAAGAGGGATTTCGCTCCTGACCCTTCCAGAGGGTCCAGAGCGAAATTCATTATAAAATTCATTTGCCACCTTGTTTGAGCTTGAAAACTTGTTCCTAACTTGGTAAACTATCTAATTTTGCCTTGTGAAGTGGTTTGAAACTTGAACATTGAACAGTTTAGCCTGGGATGAAGATTTCGCTCCTGACCCTTCCAGAGGGTCCATAGCAAAAATCTTATTTGAGCTTATTTGTCACTAATTTTGGCTAAAATTATATGTGCAGGGTCTCCTGGAAGGAAGATTGGATATCACTTGATGCATTTGGAGGTTTGAAAGCATGAAAAATGGTGAATTTTGGGCAACAAAGGTAAATTCGCTCCTGACCCTTGCTGAAGGTCCAGGGCGAAATTTTGAATTTCCCTTATTTTGTAGTGAAAAAGAACAAGTCTTAAAACATGAGTGAAATAAAGACATCTCCCTTTACCCACCTGAGAAAGTGTCAATTTGAAAAAGTGAAGGATTTTGTTGAAAACTTGAAATTCGCTCCTGACCCTTACTGAGGGTCCAGGGCGAAAATCTTGTGGGAGATGTTTTTTCCTCAGTTTTGGTTGAATTGAAATGCCAAAGGTATGATGAATAGTGAGATGAACTTAATAGAGCCCCTAATTCGCTTGAAGATGAAGGAATTTTGCCCAGAAGAGGAAATTCGCTCCTGATCCTTACTGAGGGTCCAGGGCGAAATTCTTTATAAGCACAGTATTTTACCTCTCTTGGACATGACATCATATTCATAGCATATCACAGGGTGAGATCTTACTTGACAAAGAGGTTTCAAAGTGAAAAGTGGAACATTTTGGTTAAAATTGCAAAATTCGCTCCTGACCCTCTCAGGAGGCCCAGAGCGAAATTCTCAAAAACACCTCTTTCTTGCAAAGACAAAATGATTTTTATGGTTGGAGTGAAGGTGAAAAGGTATGTTTTATCCTGTGAAGACAATTTGGATGGCCAACAAAGGAGCAATCAAGCTAAATAAGGAAAATCGCCCCTGACCCTTGCTGAGGGCCCAGGGCGAAAAACCTAAAATTGGACTTTTCCTCCAGAATTGAGCGAATTTAGGCCTAGGGATAAGCTTGAAACGATGTTTGAATTGATTTAAAGTGAAAAGGGATTGTTAAGAATGAAGGTTTTAAGGATAAGGAGGAAAATCGCTCCTGACCCTTCCTAAGGGTCTAGGGCGAAATTTCCAAGTTCTCCCCTTTTTTTTGCAAAATTAAGACAAGATCTTGCTATTCATGATTTGGATGGGAGGGAGGCATGATGTTCTTTGCCTTAGAAGTGATGTCAAGTTAAAAGCATGAAGAAATATGCCTAAAACTCAAAATTCGCTCCTAACCCTTCCAGAGGGTCCAGGGCGAAAATCCTAAAATCTCCCATTTTGCCTTGCAAAACGAAATCAAACTTGGATTGGGAGAAAGAAGAAAGATATTTCCTAGCATTGAGAGGTGGACTGAAGTTGGAATGATCAAAAAAGAGCTACAAAAAGCAAAAATTGCTCCTGACCCTTCCAGAGGGTCCAGAGCGAAAATATCCAAAAATCTATTATTCAACCTTGTTTGATTGAGTCTAAGGCAAATTACAAGATTGAGAATACAAAGGCATGGAAATTTGCAAATATTGGTTGAGAAAATTTCAATTTTATCTAGTGAGCAAGTCTAGACAAGGGGTTCAAACCATCACTGTGGATATCTTGATGCTTAAGGAGTCTTGATCAAGCTTTAACATTCCTAAGCTAGCCTATAGCCTTTCATTAAATTTGCCTATTTCAAGACATTTGGAAAACTAAAGCAAGTTCCCATAAATTAAGGCATTCATAATTTGATTAATTAAATTCTAAGCCTTAAAACAAATGAAAAAACCCACCTTTGAAGCCTTGAAATTAATTTTCAAATTTTAAGTGAAGGTGAGTGCTCAAATACATTTATTTGCTTTTACAAGCAAGTCGGCCTCCTTTTAAGTGGGATTTTATCTTATTTTAAAGCTAATTTACCAAGTCGGCCATCCTTCAAAAAGGGGGGTTTTATTTCATTTTTATTTCCTTTTATCAAGTCGGCCTCAACAAGAATCAAGGTGAGCGCTCTATATAATGGGAGAGGTTCTTTAGCAAATTCAAATCATTCTTGCATTATCTCTCATGCGAATTTAAAGAGCATATTTGGAGGTGCGAAATTGGGCAAGCTGAAGGATAATTTCCAGATTTTGGAAGGTGTTGGAAGGCGATTTTTGGCCAAGTGTGGAGACTAAAGAAGGTGAAATTCATTTTGAAGGCTAATGGAGGCGTAATTCGTCCAAGGGAGGACTATAATCTAAGCCTTGTCCATCAAAATCCAGTCTTCTTTCATCATTTTTCAAGGTTTTATAGTTGGGCTTTCAAAGGAGGAGGTATGAAGAATCATTTTGAAATTCTTATTTAAGATTTATTTTGATTTCATTGCCATTAATTTAGAAAAATGAAGAATTCTGGATTTATCATGACATTTTCAAATTAATATCTTGAATCTTCCCTTTGGAGAGTCTTAATTTCATGCTTTAGGGTTTGATGCTCAAAGACTAACTTTAACCTTTTGTGTAGGCATCAAATGGCGACCCCGGAGTTGGAAGATCAACCACTTTGCCGACTCTCATCAAGGAAGATCAAGGCATCGACAAGGACGATCTTCTCCAGTCCAGCATCATTAAGGCCGACCTCCTCCAATCCAGTTTCATTAAGGACGACCTTCTCCATCTATCTTCCAATCTAGCATTCCAAGGCAAGGTACATCATCATCCTACACATGAAAGACAAAAGAAGTCAGAGCAAGGGTTCGTTGAAGAAGCAAACAGTTTCAGCATCGAATTGGATATCTACCAAGTTACAAGTATCAGACAAGGTGGCATCCTAGTCATCACTCCTTCAGTCAGATTGGTCCACCTCAGCATGTCCAGATTCAATGTACCTAACTCATTAAAGGTGGCACAAACTTCGATGTACCTACCCCAGCTATCCATTGGTCGAATATTCCAGAGAAGACATGTGTCCAATTAATACAATTATTTCATTGGTCAGAATTGAGTTTGTTGTAACAAACCATAATTAGGGTTTTCATTGTAGAATCTTGGCCATTGATCTCAAATTGATCTTAGCCATTGAATTGTATTAAGGGCACTATATAGCACCGGCTCTTCATTTGTAAAGGCAAATAGAAAATAGTTAGTGAATAGGAGTCAGTAATAGAGAGTAGTTAGAAGAGGAATAGTTAGCTAATAGTGGATAGTCAGTTGATAGAATAGCAATTAGAGTAGAATAGAAAGAGAAGGCAAAGATTGTTGCCAAGATGTTGTTGTAAAAGACTTGTAAAACTTCATTGAAGAAATGGTGAAATTTATGGGTCGATTCAACAATTTGCATGGTCTCTATACTTCTCAGTTTTGATTTCATGTTATTAGATGAGTGGAAGAAATGTGTTTGACTGATGGTGAAATTCGTATATCCATACTACTAGCAGTTTGTTGATTGCAGACTTGCCTTGTGCAGTCAATTGGAATCATTCAGCTTAAGCTTAACTTCAATTGTCGCTTCTTCATTGATATGCATCAACTTGATGGTGTCTATACCAATAGTGATGATCTGAACATCATAAAGCTTTCCTTCGAAGATCGCACTAACCTTGTGGAGATGGTCCTGGGATGTCAAAACAAGACTTAGTTAGAATTTCATCAAAGATCATTCATTGCTCCTACATTCTTAGTGTTAGGATTAGATCCTTTCCTCGCCCTCGTCTTTTTTCCTTTTTTCAAATCAAAGCTAGTAAAATCCTGTGTTCCAGCAATATTCAAAGCAAATCAGACGTTTAGGTCGTCAAATGTAAGTCCCCTTGTGATTCCAGCAAATCACATAATACCAAAGAGAGCTTATCCACACGTAGAGATCCTACAATAAAGAACCTTGAAGTCATCCCGATTGATCCTTTTCGCCACATCTTCAGCATTCGGAGACTTTAATCAAGAGAGGGTAAGATACTTCGGTATTTTATTTTGTGTTCGCATGTGCATAAAAAACACATCAACACAAGGTAGGGTAAGTAGATGGCTACTGCTCCGGCAGGAGTTTACCTTCACCATTATTGTACGACCAGGAAAATCCCATGTAATAGCCGACCAACTATCAAGGATCAGATCAGGTGAACGAGGACTTTCCAGATGCACACTTGTCCCAGATTGCAATACTACCATCCTGGTACGAAAAGATTGACCGGTACCTCTCTACCTCCACATTTCCAAGAGAGATGCCCCCAAGGGAACGGAGGAAGCTGGCACTGAAGAGTAAGACCTTCCAACTAATCAATGGGCTTCTATACAAAATGGATCCCGACCATATCTTGAGGAGATGTGTTATGGAGGAGGAAATCCTCGGTGTGTTGAAGGAAGCACACGACGGGTTAGCATGCGGACATATGGGACCAGATGCGACTGCCAGGAAAGTACTTTTGGCTGGCCTACGGTGGCCAACTCTACACACCGACGCTCAAGAGTGGGTGATCAGGTGCGATACTTGCCAGCGTGCGAGAAAACTACTAAAAAGGGATTTCATGCCCCTCTTTCCTTCGCAGCCGCAAGAGTTATTCGAACGTTGGGTCTGCACTTTGTGGGACCTTTGAAGCCGAGTAGCATGCATAGGTGCAACTATATTGTAGTAGCTACGGAATACCTCACCAAGTGGGCAAAAGCAAGGGCCTTGCCGGATAACGTGGCTCTGAGTACGGCACGGTTCTTGTATGAACAAATCGTCACGAGGTACAGGATACCCCTTCAAATCACGAGTGACAGGGGAGTGCACTTTGTCAACCAAGTAATTCGTACCATGACCGTAGAATTCAAGATCTTTCACAATCTCTTTAGTCCGTATTACCCCCGAGCTAATGGGCAGGCAGAAGCAACCAACAAGGTGTTGGTGTCAATAATTTACAAATCATGTGGGGTGGAGCAGGAAGACTGGGAGGAAAGGCTACCAGTCGTACTATGGGCTTACCGCACAACGTACAAAGTCACTACGGGGCATACCCCGTTCCAGCTCATGTATGGGCAGGAGGCAATGGTACCAGCCGAGTATACCGTACCTAGCCTGCGGGTGGCGATGGATAATAGACTCGGCGATGAAGAGAGCTTGAGTGCAAGGCTTGGCAGCCTAATAAAACTGGACGAATGGAGAATAATGGCACAATGGGCAACAGAGGTGGCACAACGCCGATGGAAGTGTTGGCATGACCAACACCTACGGCAAGTCAACTTCTGGCCGGGGCAGTTAATTTTGAAGTATAACGGCCGAAACGAACTTCAACCAAGGAAATTTAAAGTTCGATGGCTCGGACCCTATAAGATCAGAGAGGTCGGGGAAAACGGGGCGGTGAAGCTTTCGACTCCGGACAACAATCCAATCACGAACCAAGCTGAAAATCTACAAAGAACAAAACAAACCGGTAATTGAGATTAATATGCTGGGATACGCTACCAAAGGGCACTGAACCATTGCCAGAGCAAGGAAGTCGAAGGAGACCCAGTGGTAAAAGAACCCTACCAAAGAGATGAAGACTAGGCGAACCCTTTTGCGGCCATGGAAGAACGACTTGTACTGAAACAGGTAGAAGGTGTGGCGGTTCCCAAGATCCACAAGCACCTCACAAATGCGTATTTTGGGGACCCAGCTATGTGGGTGCGGGTTTCAGGACATTGGAAGAAGCGGGCCCCATACGAAGCTCTTCGGGAGGGGTACGTAGCATATGATATTGATCAAGAAGCGGAGGCCCGAAGGAGAGCCGAGAGTGCAAATAAAGAGGAGGAATTGGTAGACCTAGAGGAGGAGCTTGACTTAGAGGTGTATGGGGCAACCCTAGGTCCCTATTTAAAAATGGTGCTGAAAATGGAAGATCTATTCGTCATCGCCTCCCAGCCAGGCGAAGCAGAAGCCGGACCCAATTCATTATACCGAGTGATCCCTAACCCCGCGGGACCACCGAAGGTTGACGGAGAGAAAGTAAAATGGTACCAACAGTACGGGGGCCGCTACATTGACGGGCGATATAAAGGGGTGGGACCCGCTCCATTAGTTGACAAAATATGGGACCTGGAGTACATAGGGACATGTTGTGCACAAAAATGTTATAGGAGGTTGCCGAACGTCTGTATGTGGTTGCACGATGTGGAGATAAAAATGAAGACTCGGAACGATCCCTCAAGAATGAAGAGGAACAACGGTGGGGATGGGGACACCGACCAGGAACCAAACAAAAAATGGGAGGAAGACAGGACATGTGACGAGGGAAGAGCGAAGAAGTATAGCACCCGACAAACAAAAAGAAAACGAAGGGGGCGGAAAGATCATTCAGCAGCAGTGGTAGAAACAATAAACTGGCCAGTGGACCCCAAAAGACCATCTAAACGGCACAACCTGACCAAGGGATACCTTGTTAAACTGAAGGTACGTGGAATTACATTTAAAAAGTGTTGTCAAATAAAGGAATTAAAACAATTGTTAAGAAAGGGGGTATTGAAAGTTAGGGAAGGGAAATATATGGAGAGGAGAAAAAGATCAGGGTCAGCAGGTATTAAGAAATTAAAATGCCAAGCAAAAATAAGGGAAATAAGTAAGGAAAAAATACGACTAGTAAAAAGTCAATTATTTTGTAAAAAAATTAATAAAGTATTTGAGCCTAACCTTAACCCTGAAAAGAGCGAATGATTATAAAAACCCCTCAGAGGTTCATTTTTACACAACACACAGGCAAGAGTGTACAAGTGACAGCAGAAAGATCAAGAAAGCAAGCTCTGACGAAAACGCAGCCAAGGGGAAGTCATACAATACAGCAAGGGAGAATCCGTACGACGTACGGATTACAAGTATCAAAGCATCACGAGGCAGGTCGTACGAAGGCGGTAGTAAGTCGTACGACGATTTTGGCAAAGCACATAGGAGATCCGTACGGAGGTTAACATCTCAGGAGAAGCCGTACGATGGAGCCATACAGCCTGGGCAATTGCATCTTGGGGCAGAACCATACAGTGTGTCCGTACGGTGCACGAGCGCACACCAGCAAGAGCCATCGTACGAGAAGGAGGAATCGTACGGAGGAATTCCGTACACATCATGTACGGAACACCAACAACAACGGTTTAGTGACCGTACGGTTAAAGGAAGTACGAGAGAAACAAGAAGGAATACGTCGTACGGAACAGAAAGGATAACACGTACGGTAGACTTCCATACGGTATCAGAAGAAAGCTACAAGATAACACGTACAGTAGTCCATACATAGCAGGCTGCGCTAAAAGAGGCGTCTTGTACCATCCGTACAGAGTTGGAATCAACGTGCATAATCCGTACGGAGTTGGAATCAACGTGCATAAAAACGGCTGGAGGGTCAGGGAAAGGAAGTACACAAGCTCATCAAGACACTAGAGAAGTATCAGTTGGTCTAATGGTTCGTACCAATTGGCGAGCCACACTTTCAGACAGTTATAATAAAGGCAGAAAAACAGAGCAAAGTAGTTGTAGTGCAGCCATGACGGCCACAAAGCCAGCCAATAGCAGCAAGAAGGTCAGAATCAGGCCAAAGGTACAGAAGGATTTGGAGGGAATCACGGCAGAGAATGTAGCATTTGAGAGTATGACTAGCAACGAATGCCGTACCTGGTGGGAAGAAACCCCTCCGGACCATGTGATAAAGGATTCTCTCAGGAAGGCCCAGGTAGACCATGCTATCCAAATGCCCACATTCAGCATCAAGGATTTTGAGCCAGTACTGCGGACCATGGTGTCCAGATACAACCCGCAGGAACGAGCTTCCGTCATTCAGTTTCAGGGGTGCACGGTGCGAGTTTCCTTTAAACCAGAAGACTTCAGAAGGGTATTTGGTATACCCGAGAAGGGGGCATCCGCGGCCAAACCAACCAAAAAACTCACCAAGGAAACAAAGAAATGGTTGATGGATTTGGTATGCAGGGACGATCTCACAGAGGAACAGTGGAAGAGTGCCTAGTCTGACGACAGGGGGGTGAAGCGTGTTGTTTGGATGATAGGGTTAATGAACGGGATTAAGTGTGGGAAAGTGTACAACTAGGCGCAACTCCTGGCGGAAAGAATCCATGATTTTCTCAAACTGGAACACAAGACATTCTACATGTGCCATCAGCCTATTCCTGGACGCCATACGCCTGCAAGTACCACCAAAAATGTGGGGAACCTTTGAACCGCGCAAACGGGTGGAACCGAATAAACCTACCATGTACTACTATACCCACCTGGACACACTAGGTGACACTGCGCAGCCGGTCAAAAAGAGAAGAAAGTTGGACGCATCCATAGAGGTCGAAGATGCCAGCAGCGCAGAGGATTCGAAGGAGGAAGCAGAAGAGACTGAGGAGCAGGAAAGTGGTGATGAGGGGTTCCATATGGCACCACACACAACTGCAGAGGATGAAGGGGAAGCAGAGTCGCAGCAGCAGGAAAAGGAGGAAGAGAAGGTTCAACACAGAGGGTTACGGGCACAATGGAAGAGTACGAGGGTAAAGTTCACACCTCAGAAATTATCTTCGACACACTTGGTACTGCAAGAAGCACTTACAGTGGCCAGCCTTGTGGGGGACGTACAACCAGTAGGGGTGTTGTTCCGGAAAATCAACGAAGGGGAACCACCAGCACAGAAGCGAGTATCAAAAAACAAATCAGCTTGGTTGTACTTGTGGCAGAAGCCACGGAGGGTACCAGTACGGTAGACCAAACAGTGGCAGGGGAGGTCGTACCAAGAAAAGACACAATGGCTGAGCAGGGAATTGGTACGGCAAATCCAAGTTCTGGTATGGCAAACATTGGTACGGTACCAGCAGGTACTAGTCCAACATCAACGGGTATTGGTACGGTACCAACAGGTACTTGTACAACTTCAGCAGGTACTGGTACGGTTCTAGCAGGTACTGGTACAACTCCACCAGGTACTAGTACGGCCCCAACAGGTACCGACACACCGGGTGCTAATACAGTTCCAGCAGGGAAGGAGAAGGCAGGGAGTATATCGATGACTAGGGTTGGCCTGGAGGAGTTGGCTGCACTAGAGACACTCACGGATGAAGATATAGATGTCTCGCTAGATGGATGGCTGGGGCAGTTCGCACTCACTCCTCACCTTCCCCCCTCCCCCACACCGCACAGCATGGCCATTGGGGCACACCTAACACCGAACAGAACTATTACTATCACAGACCAGGACGTGGGGATGTTTGTTGACCGAGAGCATCAGGCCCCAAGAAGTGGCGGGCAGGACCAAAAGAGCAGCTATGATGGGGAAAGCGGACCAGAAGGATCACTGGCAGGGCTTCACCTCACTCCACCAGATCTAAGTGATCCAGCAGGCTCACTCCAGCGATTCCTTGGAGAGCTACAAGGGCTCTCCCATGTTGCACGGGGAATGGCACAGTTGACAGGCAGATGGAGGCCAGCAACTCTGTCGATGCTACGCAATTGTGTCACTTCATGACTTCAGGGTGTGCAGATGAGTTTGCACACCACTTCAAGCAGCAAGGGTGGTCGGACCGTAGTACGCCAGAGATGGTTTAGGAATGGACTCGCAGGTACCTGATGGGAGGCAGGGGCACTTTGGGCACCACCTTCCGCAGCATGGAGGGGCCTTCTGGGATGTGTACTTGCGGATGCAGTGGCACCAGATAGAGCAGGAGGCCCAGCGGCTGTATATAACAAAACTGGAGAAGGAAGGGGAGAAGCATGCACAGTTAGCTGCAGTAGAAAGGAACCTGCAGAATGAGTTAGAAATGAAGATGACTACCTGTTGACGTGTATTTTGTACACCATCATACACAGAATAAAATACCAATAGGCATCTTATCCTCTCTTGAGAAAATAGTCTCTAACTGCTGAAGATTCGCATAAAGGATCAGTTAGGTAGACTCCAAGGTTCTTTTAGTAGGGTCTCTACGTGTGGACAAGCTTCCAGCGGTATGATGTGATTTGCTGTTTCCTTCAAGCGGTCTTACGCATTCCGAAAGTTCAAGATTTTACTAAACTAAAGAAACTTTCAAAAATAACAAAAGAGCAGGGTTTGAAAGAGGTCTAATCTAATCTAACCCTAAGAGTGACTTCGTGTGAACAAGACTTGGCAAGATTCAACCAACTTCAATTTTGCCATAAGATAACAACTCAATTGAAATTAGTGCGATCTTCTAAGGTAATAAAATGATATTCAATGCATCAAAGATCATGGACGCTACCACGAAGGTACATATCCAAGATACAATAATGATTGAAGATTGAGGGACTCAAAGTATTCTCCAGTCGACCACGCAAGGCGTTCCTACAATCAGCAAGAAGCTAGTGGTTTGGATTACGAATCCTACTAAAAAATGAAGTCTCACACAATGTCCTTCAAATTAACACACTACTTTGATTGAGCATGATTCAAGTAAATTGAACAACCATGAAGATAACCAAGAAAGTTGCAACAAAACACCATAACTTCAATATTTTATTGATTTCCAAGTCATCATATACAACAATTGCTTGAATTCCTCTCTTCAAAACTCAATCTTGCTACAAAATAAAATTGCTTCTAACTCTAATTTCTCTAATCTCTATTCTCTCTTACATCAACTATCGACTATTACACTATTATCAAATGAAATGAAAAATGGGGGTATAAATAGCATCCCCAATTACAATGAAAGGTCCAGATTGAAAGTAGATCAATGGTCAAGATCATGACACCTAAACCCTAATTAGGGTTTGTTACAAATGGCCTCCTTTTTACTGAACAATATTAAATACATAGCCAAATATTAAATTTGGCACAAAAACCTAGGAGACATAAACCAATGACAAATAAGATGCCATGTCATCTATAACAACCTTTCATCTAGAACCTTATTCCCTTTCCAATGCTCTTTCTTAGCATATGCAATGAATCTTGAAACGATTCCTTCGATTTCTGCAATTGGAATCTCGGGAAGATTCTTCATACTCTCTTCCAAGTGGATAACTTGATCGAATGCATCTAGAAGAGCTGCGTCCCATGAAGCTTCAAGTTCCTTTGTTCTTTCAATCAGGAGCATGGTGGCAAACATCTGATCATATTGCTCATCTGTAACATTAGCGTCCTTGCAAAAGATGATCTTGATTCTATCCTCTAATTCCTGCATATCCACATCTGTCTCGACCTCGATCCTTCTGCCAAGAATGGTACGAAGTACCTCAAATACTCTGTCCTGGATCGGATTGATCACCTCCTCAACTTGGCCACATCTAGTACTGATGTCTTCAAAGAAAACACTCTTCATATGGAGTAAGGTTGACCAATGAAACAAACTGTGAGATTCTCCCTCCAAGATCCTCTCCTGCGCTAAAATCTTCCTTGAAGTATGTCTAATAACTTTCAAGATAGGAATGATAACATCCTTGGTATGGGCGAATGCAGCTACTGTTATCATCAAATTGTGGATCATCTCAAGAACCTGGATAGCTTGATGAATAATCTTCATCATCCTTGTTACAAACTCTATAGCCACTGTATGAGATCTATCCATCCAATTACTTGTACGTTGGACCGTGTTCCTGAATCTTTCTGCTTCATTGATTGATTGAAGTGGAAGTGCTTGTACTGGTGATCTAGCTGGATCCTGACGTCCCAAAGGTTCATTGATGTGACTGAAATATGTCCTCCATGCACCGACCTCTCTCTCAAGCTTTCTATTCTTCTCCATTTCTTCTCTAAGCTTGTCCTTCAATGCCTCAAATGAGTCGGTAGCATCATCTAGTGTCTGCTCTGCTGTGGATGGTCCTAACTCAAAAGTCTGTATATCATATTCTTCTGCTAGGATCTCACCTTCACATTTGTCTACTGTCGGTGTAGCTATCTGCAGTTTTCTGGATCCAGTCTCATCTCGAATCATCTTGGACATCTTGGTAGCCTTCTTCTTTTCTGTTACTTCATGTGAGCGTCCAACAAGGCTCTCTAAATCAATTGCATTGTCCTCGTCCTCTACTACGATCACCTTGGTTAATCTTTCCTTCAACCAATCTGGGATATTCGATCTTGTCTCTTGAACTTGTATTTCTTTATGCACTATTTCTTCTTCTCTGGGAGGAGATGTCATCGCATTGTCTTCTTTATCTTCATCTAACTCATAGTCCTGGAGAGATCCATCTGGTGACCCATGCTGTGTTTGTCCTTCTTCCTGCCTGTTATTTTGTACCATAGACTCCATGGATTCTTCCACTTGAATTGTTCTCTTCTCTGGTCTAGAAGAAGTACCGGATGATTGATCTCTGTTAGCCTCTTGTTTCTTCTTGGAAGATTCTCTCTTTCCAGGTCTCTCTTTCCTCTTCGAACCTCTTGAATGGAGATTGCCCTCACTGGCACATCGAAGGTCTCCTTCACCTAAATTTCTAGGATTAGGATTGCCTTCACTCACACTAGCTCCACCTTCGGCAGGTTTCTCTTCCAAAGTGAAAGACATAGCTATGCCTTGTTCTCTCAACTTCTGATGCTGAATGTCAACCCATCTGCGAGTACAAGACAAGACTGGTGCCATCAAAGTATCTAAATCCACGACCTCGGGCTCATTCCAATCTAACCTTATCGTTTTGCTTTCTCGATCATAGGATGACTAGATATGTCTGCCACTGTCCTGAGCTTGGTCGGCCACTCTGTAAATCCTGCATTTCCTGATGAAATCCAAAGGCAATCTAGAATGCATTTTCCGTTTTACTTCAAGATCATCTAAGAGATTCATCATAAAATCTTCTATTTGGTACTCATGCCTAAACCTTCTGCCGACCGTCTCCTCTAAATGTCCATGTGGATCAAAGCTTTCTCTCAAAGCAAAAGATGAAAAAGAATACAAGGCTAACTCCTTCTCTGCGTCATCCATAGCTAAAGCATTAGGACATACCTCAACTGAATTACCCAAAATGATAGGTACTGGAACTCCATTCTGATGTCTGTGTCTGAATGCCTTCACATATGCTGCCAACTGTCTTGTTACTTCAAGTAACACAATTCTGTCTGTCGGATATCTTGGCAACATGTATGGTGGTAAAGGACATCCACGCACTCTAATATAAGTGAACTTCGGAAACTGAATGAACCAAGCACCGTACCTCTTTATGAATTCCTGTGCATCCTGAGATAATCTGTTGTGAATCCCACCTTGCAACGTCCTTGTGATGTTCATCGTGAAGGTATCATTAACCAACCTATAGTTGCTCCCTGGCGGATGATGCAAGTAGGCATAGGAATCACAAGCTCTGACCTCGCCGGGTCCTCTTCCAATCACTCCTCTGTGAGGTAGTCCTGCGTATTCAACACTCCTGATCAAGGCATAGATGACATATGAACTCATGTGGAAGGACTTAGTAGCCTTGAGTCTCCTCAACTGTACGTCTAAGCAATGGCTAATTATCCTAGCCCAATGTATGGTACCTTTCCCTTGAACAATCACCTGGATGAAGTAGAACATCCACTTCTCAAAATAGAAGGCGTGAGGGGCTCCTGTAACTCGGTTGAGCATGGTAATCAAATCTCTGTACTCCTCCTGGAAATCAATCCTGTGCGGTGTGTTCGGGACCTTGCTCAGACGGGGACGGCTCTTGAGTAACCAGTTCTTATTGATAATGCTTAGACAAGCATCTGGATCATCTTCGTACATTGATCTGGCTCCTTCTATGCTCTTGTATATCATGTCCTTGTGCTCTGGAAGATGGAAAGCTTCACTTATAGCTTCCTCTGAAAGGTACGCCAAAGTGTTTCCCTCTTTGGACACGATCGTTCTGGATTGTGGATCATAGTGACGAGCACACTCGATCATCAACTCATGGCACTCAATAGCTGGAGGAAAGCCGGCCGCCTTAATGATGCCACTCTCGATTATTCTCTGGGCGACAGGTGATGGCTTGCCAATGTAAGGGACCTCTCGGAACCTCTTCGTGCTAAAGTTACCCAAGTTTGTATCTCCAATGTTGCTCCACTTCGACACGATCTTGATCTCCACTTCTTCGGTCTTCTGATCTTCTTTCATGAGAGCTGAACGACTGGTGGATGCTCCCGCCTTCGGGGTTGCCATACCTACACAACATTTCATAATGAGAAGCTAGATTTTGCAATAAATAACATAGATTAGAGGGTAAATTTCAGGAAACTTCATGATAAGTCTTTGAGTTATCATTTCCTAAAATAAAACGATTGAGCTAGGAATTCAAAATTCAAAATTTAAAATATGACGATCAACAAATAAAACAATAAAACCAAATCGCCATACCTCAAATCGAGAGCTAACTCTAGAGTGCAAAATAAAAAGGATTCGCCTAGGCAAAATTGACGTTAGATAGTCTCAACGTAATCTCTTCTTCAAAATATCAATTTCGCCACTTTTTGATATGTCCTTGATGTGACCTTCAAAGCAACGTTCCTCCTATTAACTTCGCCACCTTTCAAGTTTTTGACGTGATCTCCAATGGATTTGACAAGTTCGCACAAATGGAAACCTCAAGTTCACACCACCTTGCTTGGAATGAAATTCGCTCCACCTTGGATATCAATTTGCACTTCTTCCTTTGATCGCATATGAGATGAAAATGATAATGTGAAAATGAAGATTTTCACCCTCCTTTTATAGCGCTCACCTCACCATTCACCCCAAGGCCGACTTGGTAAATAATAAGGCAATTTAAACGATTTTTAAATAAATACAAGGGCCGACCTCTAAAATACCAAGCGCTATATTTAATTTTTTATTAATTAAATAATTAATTATTAAATGCCTTTGTTATTATTTAATAAATTCGATTTTACTCACAAGGCAAAATAATTAATTAATACTAAGCGCAATATTTTAAATGCCATTTAATTGAATTTTCAAAACATATCGAATTTTAGCATTTAAAGTAAATTTAAAAAAAATTTGTTTTGGGCGCCAAAATTTGAAAATGAAATATACATACCTCATCGCCCTGGTCCCTGACTGAGGGACAGGAGCGATCCATCAATTTGGTCTTGATCTTTGCATTTTTGACGTCCAAAGTCTTCATCTCCACGTTCAAATCGACATTTTAGCTGGGTCCTTCGAGTTTGATTGACTTGTTTGTGCGAAGGAATGTCTTTAAATGTGATATCGCCCTGGTCCCTTGGAGAGGGACAGGAGCGATCCTTGTCTTCTAGCTTGAAATTCATCGTTTTTGATCCTAATTCTTCGTTCATTGCCTTCCAAATGGCGTTTTAGACCCTTTGCAACTTGTTTTGTTATGATCTTCGAAGGATAATAGGTGTTTTGGCAAATATCGCCCTGGTCCCTTGGAGAGGGACAGGAGCGATCCTCATAATTTCTCCTTGACCTTTGTAAATTCGAGCCTCAATCATCTTTGTGAAGGACAAATAATGCTATTCTTTCATTCCATGCTCATTTCGCTTGAATTCCACAAGACATTTAAACGTTGGAAGGATCATCGCCCTTGTCCCTTGGAGAGGGACAGGAGCGATCTTGAAGCTCTAGCTAAAACGCATCATCCTTCAACCTTGGTTCCTTGTTCATTGCCCTTTAAAGGACGTCCTTGATCTTGCGTGAACCTGCCTTGACATGCATTTGAAGAAAAATGAAGGATCCTATGCAAATCGCTCTGGTCCCTCCCTGAGGGACAGGAGCGATATAGCCTCTTTGTTCAATTTGATGATCATTTAACGTTTAACCCTTTTGCATATCACCTTGTTATGATGCCTTAGACCTTGTGTGATCCACAAAAACCTTGACCTCACGTGATTTTTGAAGGAATTAGCAAATGCATTCAATATCGCTCTGGTCCCTTCCTGAGGGACAGGAGCGAACTTCAAGTCTTTGGGTTCATGCTTGCGTTCTCCAACTTGCAATTGTCTTCCTTGGGTAAAGCGTGATCCCTTGATCTTCCTTAATCACTTGATGCTTGTTTAACTTTCGAAATCTATGCCTTTATGCAAATTTTGCTCTGGTCCCTTCCTGAGGGACAGGAGCAAACTAGGGTATTTTGTACAAATCTTTCAATGTTGACGACCCTTGATGCTTTGTGCTTGATGGAGATACCTTAAGACGTCCTTGCCACCTTGTTCTCCGCCTTGGAGTGCCCTGAACTTGGAGGAACGGCAATATAACCATTATATCGCCCTGGTCCCTTGGAGAGGGACAGGAGCGATCCTGGCCTTGTAGGCTCCACATCACATTGCTAACCTCTAAAATTATCTTCAACGGATTCGTAACATTCCATTCCATTCATCCATGCCTTGGGATCCATTCAAATTGAGCAAGAAAATCATCTAAAGTAAAAATCGCTCTGGTCCCTCCCTGAGGGACAGGAGCGAACTAGGCATTTGAGGTCCCTTGTTGGCATTTGGCAATCTTCAATTTATCTTCAATGAGTTCATTTCACCTCCTTCCTTGCCTTCAAACATAAACTTGACTTGATCTTTGCCTGAATCTTGCCCTATGAAGAATTTCGCTCTGGTCCCTTGGAGAGGGACGAGAGCTACAATGTACTTCGCCCTGGTCCCTGACTAAGGGACAGGAGCGATTTTGGCATTTTGGACCATTTTTCTTCATGTTTGCTCTTCAAGTTATATTCATTCGATAAAACATATCCCCTTGGACATCTTCAAATCGTCAAGTCGTTGAAATCCTGCAAGGACAAAGCAATATTTGATTTGTAGCTCCGGTCCTTCACTGAGGGACAGGAGCGATTTTGCTCCTACAAGCCAAAATATCATGATTTTGCACATTTAGTCTCTTCGCAAGGCGAAAACAAATCATTCCCCATGCCCGGGATCAAAATCAAAAAAAACTCAAAATTTGGTCAAAAATTACTCAATTGGAAAAAATCACATTTCATCATCAACACTTAGACAAATTTAAGCTCTGCACTCAAAATTCCAATTGAAAATAGATCATTTTGGCGAAATCATTGCATTCAAAATTTGCATTCTTACAAAAGAAGCTCAAAAGCTCTCAAAATTGACTGGATTCTGGCCTAAAAAGATGGCAATTAAAACCCTAAGGCTTGACCCTAAATCCAGACAATTGACTGACTAACAAAACCCTAAAAGCGAAGCGAAAAGCGAGCGAAAAACGAGCAAAAAGAGGGGGTCCCCATTTGCAATGGGGCGATGTGTGAAATGGTCACAACATCTGGCGACACCACTAAGAAATGTTGAAAAACATTTGGGAATCAATCTTTCTAAAAGAAAACTCAGAAAACCTCCTCAACAAAACCAGGAGTTAAGAAACACTTACAAGAAGAGACCATCATATCGAGACAAAGTATCAAGTCCACAGTTACCCATGTGTGTGCAAATGCGTTAATTCCCCTCAACAAGACAATCATGATCTTCAGGTTCCCCTGTGATAAGCTACGTAGTTCGTCTAAACTCCAAAAGCATCCTGGATAGAGCCTCGCTGCCAGTCAGACGTCTATAGTCCCGACGAGGTTATCGCCGCAAGCTCACGAACATTGCTCCATTGCCAGCCAGGCGTCTATAGCCCCGATGGAGTTACTCGTAAATTCCCTTTAGCCAATTCGATATTTCTTTTTAGCTCATCTTTTTCTTTTGATTTTTTTTTTATTTTTCATTTCTTTTGATATTGCTTTTCAGTTCCGTCAATTCTTTGGCTCGTGAGTAGTGAAACTCACTAGGGTTTGAGGATTGCGGTGGCGCTGAAGTTAGACTTTAGATTTTTCACTGATCACAGCTTCGCCTGGAAACCATAATGACTCGAAGATTATAAGTGTGTGAAAATATAATAACTGGAGGACAAAATACGTGAGTTCAATAAGCTAATCTACTTCAATGCAAATACGTCCCGACTCAAGACTTTATTAAAAGAAACTCCCCTTGCAATTCCAAAAGACCTCATGATTTTCCAAATGCAACCAACAACCTAGTGGGAAGTCAGAGCGTTACATGACAAAATCACCCAATGTCAAATGGATACCCCTTAGGACAAAACAACCAACCTAAAACAAAACACCTAAACTAAAAACGAAAACAAAAGGCAAACCAAAGCGAAACGAAAAACAAACAAACGGAAAACAACGAAAGCAAACTAAACTAACTATGTACAAGGGAAGGCCTTGGGCATTTCAGGACTGGAAATAATGTTTGAGATACCTCCCATTGACAGGCAACGGGATGTCTTCTCCAGTTAAAGTCTGCAACCTAAATGCGTTTTCTCCCAATATCACTGAAATTTGATAAGGGCCTTTCCAAAGCTTATCAAACTTATCATGTTCCCCTCTTTTCTCATGTGCTTTGTCCCAATACAGGACGAGATCTGAAATTCGGAATGCCTTAACTCTTGCTTGTCGATCAAACCATCTCTTCACCACTCCTTGGTGTTTCGCAAAGTTCTCTAATGCTTGATCTCTTTTTTCTTCCAGGTTCATTAATTGCGTCAATCGGGCTTGCACTGCATCAGTATCTTCCATATACTCCTGAATAAATCTTAAAGTCGGGATCCTGAATTGCATGGGGAAGACTGGGTCTTGGCCATAAACCAGAAAATAAGGCGAAATGCCTAATGCGTTCTTTGTTCTGATTCTATCTGCCCATAAGGCGAATCTTAACTGGGTGTGCCATTCTCTCGGACTTCTCTCTAGCAATTTCTTAATAACACTGAGCAAATTCTTATTGGTGGATTCTGCTAACCCATTACCCTGAGGATAATAATTTGATGAGAACTTGAGGGTTATTCCATATTCAAAAGCCCAATTTGAGAATCTCAATGATGTGAATGCCAATCCATTGTCGCAAACCAACGCATAGGGACATCCAAACCTTGTGACTATATTTTCCTCCAGAAATTTGATTACAACTTCAGTAGTGCAAACTTTAAGTGCTTGTGCTTCTGACCATCTGGTACAATAATCTGTAGCTGTAATGATGTACTTGTGTTGTGCTGAGGACGCGGGGTTAATGACACCAATAAAATCCATTCCCCATTTAGCAAATGGTCTGGCCTCAATCACTGGATTTAGTGGCATGGCAGGATTCCTTTCTCTAAAAGCTGCGACTTGACATGTATGGCAAGTCCTGATATGATTAAATGTATCTTTGAAAAGCGTAGGCCAGTAATATCCTGCTCTTAGGATCTGGTGAGCTGTAGCGAGGTTGGCTCCATGTCCAGTTCCAAACTTGGAATGGAAATGTTCAATTATCTGCTTTGCTTCATCTTTGCCAACACACCTCAAATATACTTCTTCATGATTTTTACGATATAAAACAGATCCTTGAAGCATGTAGTGTTGACACTTTAATCTTAATGCTCTCTTCTGTGTGGGTGTCATATGAGCAGGACATCTGTGATTAAGCAAGTATGTCACAATATCTTTGTACCATTCATCAGGGGTGACATCCTCTAGTTCATAAACTTGCTGGACTAATCCTGGTCCATCAATTGCCAATGTCTGCGCCAAAGCTTGTCCTCGAACAAGTTTCATGGGCTGGATTTCAATATCAAATTCTTGGATAATGGCGACCCACTTTCCTCTTCTTTCTCCTAGTTCATTCTGCATGAGAAGAGTCTTGACTGCTGCATCAGGTACTATTGCATAAATCTTGGCCCTTAGTAGGTAATGTCTGAATTTCTTAACGGCCTTTACTAATGCGTATGCTTGCTTTTCAATGTTAGGGTATCTAAGTTCTGCATCTTTCAGCGGGGTGCTCATGAATGCAATCGGATTCTCATCCCTTTCTTCACTTCTCTGGGTCAGAATAGCGGCACAAATGTAGTTAGAAGCGAAGGAATATAAATAGAAGGGCTTGAGATAATCTGGACTGATCAATACTGGTGCTTCTGTGATTGCGGTCTTTATTTCCTCAAACGCCCTTTTGGCTTGTGGAGTCCATTCAATCTTTGCGTCCTTCTTTAACATTTCATTCAAAGGTCTGACGATCTCGGCAAATCCGGTGATGAACTTTCGGACGAAGTTGATCTTGCCGAAAAATGACTTGAGTTCTTTCTTGCTAGCCGGCAAATTGATAGTGGATATGGCCTTCACTCTTTCAGGATCAATGGAGATTCCCTTTTCTAAAATGACATGTCCTAAAAGCTTTCCTTCTGTGACCCCAAATATGCATTTCTTCGGATTGAGGGAGACACCGTATCTCCTGCACCTTTGGAAGACTCTTCTTAAGTCGTCCACATGATCTTCTCTCTGCCTAGAGAAAACTGTGATGTCATCCATATATATGATAATGCATTTACCAATTAAATCTCTGAAAGTGATATCCATAGCTCTCTGGAATGTGGCCCCGGCGTTTATAAGTCCAAAAGGCATCCTCTTGTAAGCAAACGTCCCCCATTTGGTGGTGAAAGCAGTCTTTAGTCGATCTTCAGGTTCGACTAGAACTTGGTTCTATCCCGAATATCCATCTAGAAAGGACATCATCTGCGATCCATTGACAATCTGCAACACCTCATCTAATGATGGTAATGGATAATTATCTTTCTCTGATGCTCGGTTGAGATTTCTGAAATCAACACACAATCTGATTTCTCCACTTTTCTTTCTAACAGGTACCAGGTTGGCGACCCACGTCGAATGTCTTACTGGGAAGATGATCTTGGCTGTGAGTAACTTCTTCACTTCTTGGTATATCAGTGGTTCCAATAGAGGATTAACTGGTCTTTGTCTTTGCCTGAATGGCTTGCTTCCTGGCTTCAACGGGATCGTGTGAGTGATAATTGCAGTGTCGTAGGTCTTAAGATCTTCATACCTCCACGCGATGATATCTGGGAAGTCCCTCATATTTTTCAGGATTCCATCTCTTTCAGTCGTTGTGCAGGACTTTCCAATGAATACGTTCTTGGTTTGTATTTCATCACCTAAATTGATTGTGTCGCACATGTTTCCTTCTGAACTGTGGTTTTTCTTTTCTTTCAACTTGTCAGGATCAAAAATCCTCTCCAATTCTACCATTCCTTTTGGAATAGTATTTGTCTTTAAATTTAGGACACCTTCAGCATCGAATTCTGCTTCACCTACTTCATCTTCATCAATGATCTGGGCTAGGAAGACATCTGTGTTGGTTAAGAACTCCAAGATGTGCTTGTCGTCCTCGAAAACCTGAAAATTGGTAATGTTATCTGGGACCGAGGGAACTAATGTTAACTCAACTGTGAATTTCTTCAATCCTTCCATTGCTAATGGTATCAAAGAACTGGCGGCCTGTGCAAGTGAATTGGCCACTTGATTCTGGTGTCTATATATAGAATGGATATTGAAAGCCTCAAAACTTTCAATGAGATCCCAGACTCGATTTCTGTACTTGGTTAATCTTTTGTCATGGCAAACATACTGCTTCCTGATTTGCCTTACGGCAATTTCTGAGTCTCCATATACTTGCAGTACTTTCGCCCCCTTTTGGATGGCTAATAATAATCCATGAATCAAGGATTCATATTCAACTACGTTGTTGGTACAAGGAAATTGTAATCTGTGAGCGGCAAGATAAGTTTCTCCCGTTGGGCTAATCAATTCATAACCAGCTCCAGATCCTTGTTTGGACTTGGACCCATCGAACCTTAATGTCCATATTGCATTCCCTTGATTTTCTGTCTCTGGACCTTTCTGACTTTCAGATGATGTATCGGATAAGACTTCGTCTTCCATGGAACTCTCGGTTTCTGTAGAGCTTTCATTCTCTGAATCTTGAATTTCTTCGAGAATTAGTGTTTGCGGGGCTCTTTTGTATACTTGCTCCAATGCGGTCTGGCATAAAGCACAAGATAATTCTGAGTGGACGGCATTGTGAATTCTACACCAATTTGGAAGAAGCAAATCTCGGACGGACTGTGCATAACCGGTGAACAATATAACTTGTCGGTGAACCAAATATCGGTGACTGTGCATAAGTAACTGAACTTGCCAGTGAACATAATCAAAGATCTCCAGAAGGATAAGTGTTAATAAGTGTTGACATCAATGACAAAACCAATGCAACATATCCATAATACCAACAATCTCCCCCTTTGGCATTGATGGCAACACAAGATGGAAAAACTATCTAAGTGCCAAAGCAAAAATGCCAATAGACCAAAAACCAACAATCTCCAAAATAGATCAATACCAGAAATCAAAATACAAATGCAGAGAGTAACAATCTCTCCCCCAATGAATAATTTCTCCCCAAAGGATAGTGTGTTTAATGTTTTTCCATAGATATCTCTCCCCCTTTGACATCAAATGCCAAAGCAATACAAATACCAGATAAAATCAGTTCATAGAACCAAAATACCAACTTAACCAACTGCTCCCCTTGAGAAGTAGCTCTCATCCATCAAAGCCGGAAAAAAGTTTCTCTGTAAATTCTATCGTTTTGATGCCAAGCATCAATTGTCTAAGTCTCTACTGGTGAGGGTATGACCCCAAGCTGCTCTCTGAGATACTCAAAAGTTTCCTTAGGCAAAGGCTTAGTAAAGATGTCTGCAATCTGCTCTTTAGTATTTGCATAAACCAATCTCACTTCTTTTGCTTCAACATTCTCTTTCAGAAATATTTGATAGAAACATGTTTAGTTTTAGAGTGAAATACCGGATTCTTAGATATATCAATTCCTGCCATATTATCACAATAGATGATTATAGGTTCTTTGCATTTTACTTTTATGTCCTTCAACATTTGCTTAATCCATAATACCAACATGGAGTTGGTGACGTTGGCCAACCGTCGGGTCTATATATTGTTCGGATGGAACCTCGGCAAGGGAGATTATGTATGGATATATTCTGGATAATTCAATAAAGATATAACTCTTCCGGTCTAGTTGTTTATCATTATTACTTATGCTGTGATATTTGAATGTTTTGTTACATGAATAACTAGTAGGTGTGGAAAACATTGTGTTATTTGTGAGTGTTACCAACCTTACATTAAGGACTAAACAACCATTAAGAGTTGGTTATCGTACCAACATCATAAGTCTAATTTCAAGTCACACAACTTGAGTTCTAGCTGCCACACATCATTACCAGTATTCTTGTACCACCCTACCACATTTATTGCACATTGTACCGGTCATATTTTTTGATCCACATGTTTGCAACAGTCAATACAGAAGCTGTACTATCAGTTTGGGAGGACGATTTACATTTCTTCATCCATATTTCAGGCACTAGCATTGGAGAAGGCCCTACACAATTCCATTTGGTTGTTTGAAGGTCTGTAGCAATCAAACAATCTTCATTTTTCTGCTGTACAAGGTCATACAAGTCTAAAAATTGCATTACATCAGCAACTATATCATCCAATCATACCATTCAAAAGAGGCCGATTTGTGAGTAAAATTTATCATTTTCACATCTGTAATTTGTCACAAAACATATTTCTGCCTAGCCATAATTCCCAGCAGTTGCATATCAATAAAATCATACTTGTGAGGGTTTCTATATTCATATTGGGTTCATATCTGAGTATTGGTGTCAACTAAGGTTTATACCAATAGCCATAATTTATAATAATTGGTGTAAATATAGGGCAAACAGAAATTGTTGAAAACTTGAAACTTGAATCCAAATGAAGATAAAAATATGAGAAAGCATTTTAATTTTTAAACAACTTTGAGCAACAAACTGCTCCAGAACATTGCCTTTGAAATATTGTGATTTACAGCATGCTTGTTTGCCAAAACTAAAGCGTGTAAACAAAAATATTATTAGAAGTATTGCTGAGCATTCGAGCACTATATATCAAAAATAGTGTTAAGCCAGTTATACCAAAATTAATAGTTCTTGTTTTCAATCTAATCATGGCTTTTGAATAGTGTAGAATAAATATTCCACTATTGAACATATTTCACTATAAAAGATCATCTTGCATTTTCAAAACACAACAATATAACAGAAACAAATTGAAAGATCACTTTAAAATATAGCATCCCAAACTCCTCAAGATGCAAAAGCACAATAAATTGCATGACAGCATAGAATCAAGTTTGAGCACAAAATTATAACAAAAGTATTATTTTATACAAACATATATCTTTATAAGATAGTGAATGAAATATGCTGATTTAAAAGTACTAGGTTTGATATATTGCTATGCAAGAAGAAGAACTAATCAAGGATGAGATAGAACATACGGAAATGATCCATGATGATTTCCTTCATTTTCACTATTTTGGGATTTGGGGCTCCATGTCTTACACTTTGTTGCATGAAGGCCTTCACTTGCCATAACGTTTCATTTCTTCCAATAAATCTTGCAAATGATCTATCTTACCAGAAAATTACAAAATGTCATATTTTCAGAAAAAAAAAATATATATTTCACCTTAATTAATAAAAATTAAAAAGCAAAGTATGCAACTATGAAGAAACTTCAAATATAAATGCTTGAAGAATGTGTTGAATGGATTTAACCAAGAAGCGATTGAACTATATGCAAGATCATGTGTGGCATGGATTAAAACGAGGAAAAACCATCATCTCACTTCAAAACATAAAAGGTCGGACAACTGATATGACCACAGCAATGCATGAATGCTACATGTCAACATGTTGTCACTATTTACTACAGAAATCGATACTTATAGCTTACTCTACTATTAAATATACCCCTTTCCACCTCTATGAGACAATTCATACCTAACAGTAACAATTTAATAAAAATTTCAATAGTAATTACAGCCATCAACGATCATAATATGTAAGTCATACCTTCCATTTACAAGAGTATATAATTGAAAGAATTCCCACAAGCAACTTTGCTTATTCATTTTTATCGTTTTAATTCACATCTTTCTATATGACACACAACAGAATATAAACTATTCTTTAAATCAACAAGGAACCTCCCTTTGACTTGGAATTAAAATATTTTTCAAGTATAGAATACAAAGAAATTGAATTTAAGACCTAAGTTTTTGTTTCCCAATCTAAAGCACAAAGTATTTTCAAAACATCTACTCTAGATAAGAACTTTTTATACATACCTATCAATTGTCAAAAATAAACTAGTACAACTAAAAGATGTTTATATCTTTCGATTAAACGCAAAGATTGAAAATTATTAATTGAACAAAGTTATATTTGGTGATCAAACACGAGGATGTAAACACAGATTATAAAACAAGAACAAACAATTATGTACAAACCCACAATAGTTCTTCCAATATCTTTAACAATACAAAACTTGCTAAAGTTATTTAAAACATAGAACTCAGAATATAAACAGTTGAAGGGATAATAATTTTGTGAAGAGTTCAGCAATATGTAAACTTGAAAATAGTCTATTTTCAGAAAATCAACAGGTCAAGTAATCTTGGTAGTATGTTACAACAGATACCATACTCAACCAGTGAGTATATAAACGTATGTACTAAAGAAGGAGTCTCTTACTGCTCTCTTCCTATCATAAATGCTTGTAAACTTTTATGACACTTTTATTTTCAATATAGTATAGGCCTCTGGCCTTTTGCCCTAAAAAAAATACCATTAATCAACCAAGTGCAAAAAGGCACTTGTTTATAGTGTTTACAAGGAATTGCATGAAAATGAATGAAAGAATTCAACTATGATTTATATCATAGGGATAACTTTTTATGAATAGATTTGCCACAAAAATAGGAATCTCTCCTATAAAAAATTACTAGCCACTAAAAATAAATCTAAAACAGGCAATGTATCAACTAAACTGATTATTGAGATAATTAAAAAACTAATAACATATTACCTAAAATTTATAACATTCACATGAAAAGAAATCTCAGAATAGATTTCCCACAAAAATAGGAATCTCTCTATTCCTCAAAATAGCCAACTAGACTAAAAGTATGGATAGCTAAAAATAGCTACCTTTCATCTCCAATGGACTTTCCCAGTGCTGAAATCTTCTACAGTCTCTGCAGGGGTTTATCCACCATAACTTCCCTATTGCTAACACTAAACCCAATTGCACAGTTGAGTTTGAAGAATAAACTCAACTTTCAAAATCAATTTTTTGAAGTCTTCTAATTTTTTTAAGCCTTCTGGAAGTAAACTATAATTTTGTCCACTTGCTAGTCCTTACCAAAAGTTCCCCTTATTAGTTGTTGGAATTCACCTTGAACCTTGTCTAAGTTTCAGAAAACTCTCAATTCATCAAAGATCTTTCAAGCTCACACCAAATATAGCAGGCTGGTTGGTGTGAGCTTGAAAGATCTTGATCTTCAGGAGTCCAGCAGTTCCAGTGAGGAGTTCGCAGATGATTAGAGGCCTCCATTAGCTACATTTTGAGTTTTGTCATTTTGTCTTTGACTCTAGTCTCTTTTGTAATGCTATTGCTATTAGTATTTGTATTTGGCTACTCATTGTAATGATGAATCATGTAATCATCTTTATTATAATAGACTTTGCAATGGCATCAGATATTCATATTTTCCTTTTCGATATAATAGAAATCTCCAATTTGACAATTTCATTTGTCAAATTTAATTTAGTAATTAGCAATTAGCATTGAAGAAATCTTGGTATTTAGATTTAGTATTTTTAATTTCCTATAGTTTCATTTGAAATGTAATTCTTATACTATCATACATCTTTTCAAAACTAGTTTTTCAAGTACTATATGTATAACTATATCAGCACCACCACCCCGCCACCCCCACGCCGCCATCCCCCTGTCGTCCTGTTGTGACCATTTCACACATCGCCCCATTGCAAATGGGGACCCTTGCTTTTTTGCTTTTTAGGGTTTGTTTTCTAGGTCTTTTAGGGTTTTGTCTGTTAGCCTTTGCGTTTTGAGGGTCACCTAGGGGATCACATGGATAGCAAGTCCGGCTTGAGTGATGTCCTGATCCTGAAATTTTGGCTAAGTCTGAAAGTCCTGATCCTGAAATTTGGCTAAGTCTGGAATGTCTTGATCCTGAAATTTGACTAAGTCTGGAAACTGAAAAACCTCAAAAAACTAGATTTTGCAATATGACTCCTGGAGGTCTGAAACCACTCTCAAACATCCTGAAAGTATATATGGAATATAACTTCTTTCTTATACTTAAACGTTATATTCCATAAAAATTATCCTGATAGAGAGTTCAAAAAGTCAAATTTCGCTCTTGTCCTTCACTGAGGATCCAGAGCGAATTTTGCTCCTGTCCCTCTCCAAGGGTCCAAGGCGAATCGCTCCTGTCCCTCACCAAGGGTCCAGGGCGAAAAGGCTTATTTGAGGACGAAATGAACGTGATAAAGCATCCAGATTTGATTAAAGACAATGAAATGATGGAGTTTTGCCTAAAAGGGTAATTTCGCTCCTGACCCTCACTGAAGGACCAGAGCGATTTTCTTTATATACACATTTTTAGACCTTTCTTGGACTTGAACTCTTATTCATGTCATGTAACAAGATGAAATCTTCCCTAGCAAGGACATTTCATGGTGAAAGATGAAGCATTTCGGCCTAGGAGACAAAGTTCGCTCCTGTCCCTCACTAAAGGACTAGAGCTTGAATTTCAAATTTGCACTATTTTTGCAAGATCAAAATGATTTTATGATTTGAAGAGATCAAGGAAAACATGATTTGTGCGTTGAATATAATTTGAGTGGTCCACAAACAAGGAAATATACCAAGATGACAAAAGGCGCTCCTGTCCCTTACTGAAGGACCAGGGCGATTTTTACAAAATCAACAATTTCCCTCCAAGATTACGCTAAGGCAAGGTTGTGCAGGATGGAAAAGGTCTTATAAGGCATGGTGAACAAAGACTAGAGTTTTAAATTTGATAATCCTAGCCTAAAATGCAAAAGTTGCTCCTGTCCTTCACTGGAGGACCAGGGCGAAAATCTTTGGAGAATCAATTTTGCCTTGCAAAAAACGAGTTAAGCATGCATAGAATGAATGAAAGGGATCATTGCTTACCCCACAACGAGAGTTGGCAATTTAAAGATGAAGGATTGAGGACAAAAGTAAAAAATCGCTCCTGTCCCTCTCCAAGGGTCCAGGGCGAAGTTAGTGGCATTCTTCATTTTTTACCATATTTTGAACATTAATATCCTCCAAATCGCATGAGATGCCAAACTTGCCAACTTCGAAATATTTGAAAAAAATTAATTAAATTGGCATTTAATAAAGAACATATTGGCATTTAATAAATTAATTTTGAGCCTCAAAAAATCGAACTTTTATTGTGGAGGCATCTAAAATTAATTTTGGATTTAAATAATTAAAAGATTAAAGGTTGAGCGCACAAGGCATTAGTTTGTCTTTATTTATCAAGTCGGCCTTCTTCTTCTTGGTGGTTTTTTATTTTATTTTAAGGCTTAATTGCTAGGTCGGCCTCAACAAGGATCAAGGTAAGCGCTCTATATATTGGAGGTGTTTTTTTTTCACAATTCAAATCATTCAATCCTCCTATCAGGTGCGAATTTGGAGAGCTAATTGAAGGTGCGAAATCTAGCTGGAGTGGAGCGAATTTCTACTAAGTGTGGAGACTAAAGAGGGCGAAATTCATCTTGAAGGCTATTGGAGAGGCGTATTTCTTGCTAGTTTGGAGGATAATTTCCAGATTTTTTGAAGACATTTGAAGGCGAATTTCCAGATCTTGAAGAAGCTAGTGGAAGGTGGAGTTCTTTTCCAAGCTAAAGGAGGTGCACTTTATCCAAGGGAGAGCTTTGATCTACACTTTGCCTAGCAAAATTCATCTATTTTTACATCATTTCTTAGAGTTTAATACTCAAGAGGAGGTATGGCGAAATCATCTTAACACCCTTGTTCAAGGTTTGATTTTTAGACATTTTTTAGAAAAGTCTAAGTATTGCTCTAAGTATTGCATGGTTAATTAGGAAATGATAACTCAAGATTTATCATGAAGTTTCCTAATTAAAATCTTAAATCTTCCTTTTAAGTTTAATTTCTACACTTCAAGATATATTATTAATTGTGAAATGTTGTGTAGGTATCAAGATGGCGACTCCCAAGCTCGAAGGATCTACAAGTCAGCAGGCTCTCATCAAAGAAGATCCAGTGCAGAACAAAGATGGCCTCCTCCAGTCTAGCATCGACAAGGACGGACTTCTTTGGACTAACGTCATCAGGGGCGACCTCTTCCAATCCAACATTACAAGGCGAGGTACATCATCATCCTGCACATCAAAGACAAAATAAATCAGAGCAAGGGTTCGTTGAAGAAGCAGATAGTTTCAGAAGAGTTAATTAAAGACTAGCTTCTCAGCAACATCAAATTGGCATCAACCAAGTGTCAGATGAGGTGGCATCCCAGTCATCACTCCTCCAGTCGGATTGATCCACCTCAACAATGTCCAGATTCAATGTACCTAACTCATGGGAGGTGGCACAAACTTCTATGTACCTACCCCAGCTATCTATTGGTCGAATTTTCCAGAGAGGACATGTGTCCTAAAGATATAATTTTATCATTGGTCAAGCATTAAATGTTATGTAATGGTTGTAACAAACCCTAATTAGGGTTTTCATTATTGAATCTTGGCCATTGATCTCAAATTGATCTCAGCCATCGAATTGTATTATGGGCATTATATAAGCCCCGACATTTCATTTGTAAAGGCAGTAAGATAGAAAGCAATAGAATAGAGTTAGTGAATAGAGAGTGGTTAGAAGGTGATTAGCCAGTTGATAGAATAGCAATTAGAGTAGAGTAAAGAGAGAAGGCAAAGATTGTTGCCAAGATGTTGTTGTAAAAGACTTGTAACTTCATTGAAGAAAAGGTGAAATTTATGGGTCGATTCGACAATTTGCATGGTCTCTATACTTCTCATATTTGATTTCATGTTATTAGATGAGTGGAAGAAATGTGCTTGATTGATGGTGAAATTCGTATATCCATACTACTAGCAGTTTGTTGATTGCAGACTTGCCTTGTGTAGTCAACTGGAATCATTCAGCTTAAGCTTAACTTCAATTGTCGCTTCTTCATTGATATGCATCAGCCTGATGGTGTCTATGCCTATAGTGATGATTTGAACATCATAAAGCTTTCCTTCGAAGATGGCACTAACCTTGTGGAGATGTTCCTGTGATGTCAAAACAAGACTTAGTTAGAATTTCATCAAAGATCATTCATTGCTCCTACATTCTTAGTATTAGGATTAGATCCTTTCCTTGCCCTCATCTTTTTTCCTTTTTTTTCAAATCTAAACCGGTAAAAGCCTGTGTTCCAGCAATATTCAAAGCAAATCAGAAAGTTCAGTCATCAAGTGTAAGTCCCCTTGTGATTCCAGCAAAATCACATCATACCACAAAGAGCTTATCCACACGTAGAGATCCTACAACGAAGAACCTTGAAGTCATCCTGATTGATCCTTTTCGCGATATCTTCAGCATTCAGAGACTTTATTCAAGAGAGGATAAGGTACCTTTAGGTATTTTATTCTGTGTTCGCATGTGCGTAAAAAACACGTCAACACGTCCCCTCGCCATCCCCAAACTTAGGCCCTTGGTCCCCCTGTCCCCGCATCCCCCCATCCCCAACGCCGGTGGAACACTAGTATAATATTACAGTATTTTTATCAGATTTTTGGGCAGATTGTTGGAGGGTTTATGAGCATTGATTGGGGAGTGGTTGGCATTGAATTCAATGTTGTACGGCCTGTATTTTGTGACCCCAGCAGCAGCTGTACCTCATCTCCTAGGAAGGGTACGATTTTGGTGAAGGAGCCCTCAATAAATTCCATAAAAATCACAAAAAGGGGCGCAGGGTATAGGAGGAGGACTTGGCATCTTCCGAGGGGATCATAGTTGCTGTTTGATGGAGATTCCTACAGCCATTAGCCCTTGCTTTTTCGACCAGCACTTATAAATAAGTTATTCCTTCAATAAATGGTATGTCTTTTTATGTAATAAATTCCTATGATGAATAATTTAAGGAGAATGAATGATATCAGCTATCTTTTCCATTGAAATAATTAGTTTCCAATTCCAGAAGTTTATGTGATCAAACGCATATGCTTTTTATGTAAAACTCTCTCAAAAAACAAAAAAAATTACAAACAACAAAACCAAAAACAAGTATTGATAGTTTCAGCAGTTAGAGCCTGTTGGGTTCTTACAAGACCTAAATCAGAATTATAAGAAAATATGGAAGAATGATATGAACATTTATCAAAGAGATCAGAACACAAATAAAGATCTGCAAACAAAAATAAAGCAGGCAATGAAGGAAAAGAAGAGGAAACATTAAATCAACAATCAGAGAATCAAACCTGATGGAATAGAAAGGATTCACACACACACACACACACCCACACACACACATATATATATATATATCTGAGTATAGGCAGCAGATCAGATTAATATAAACAGCAGACTTGTGCATTTAAAGAGGGAAACAACATCGAATTGGATCTGTCCAAATTACCATAGCAGACTGAAAATACATAACCTGCAATAATTCTACAAGTATATTGAGCAAGATTTAGTATCCTCCCAAAAGGGGACATTACAGACTGTCATATCTTGGCCGAAACTTCTCTCGTTGCTTCTCCCTAGGAATAACATAAAGAGTTGTTGCATTTATCCCAAAATACATCTATTTCTCCTCCATTGTCTTCACAATTTCAAATTTTCGAAATCATATTTTTCCTACATTTTAAAAGGCTAACAACAAGACCACCATCACAAATTTTAACTAGGAGAACATATGACAGACTTGTCTTTGGTGTATTTTCAATAATTTAACAACAATTAATTGAGAAAAATGAGGCTTAAAATAGAGTTTTGAAGCTGTACCAATATTATCCAATATCTGATACGCATCCATGCATCCAAACAAGAGAGGGAAAGTATCTAACAACTCTACGTCAAAGGCTTTACGGAAAGGATGTATATGAACCCCTTGCATACAGTTATTGTAAATTTCTATTGTAAATGTGTTGTGTCATTGCACATAGCCCTTCATGTAGCATTAGATGTCCTTCTCATGCATACCTGTATTATGCCCATTTCATCGTACACACAAGACACGTATGCACAGGTGCATGCATACTCCTATATATCAAAGTACATGCAGAAAATGCATTCATATTACATGCCAAACATACAACATCAAAATAACTCATATACAGCTGCAGCCAATTGCCATTAGAATTTGAGAACTTCAAGCCAAAACCTAATACTATACTCTTCCATCCATCCACTCTAATCCTAGAAATATGGAGCATATATATTGTTTAATTGGACCAGTATTAGAGACAACATCCACATCTAAGATGAAATGATATTCTGAGATCTAATCTTCGACAAACTATTCAATGTCATGTCTATTTAAGGAATAAGTTAAGTAAAATAATGGTCAAAACTATAGTTTAAAAACTTCAACTCAAGAAAACTCAGTAGACCAAATTTTGACTTGAACTTGGCCACTCGGCAAAAGCTCAAAAATTTAAAAACGTAAATATCATGCAAAATATAGTTACAAAAAATATGAAATGAATCTATAAAGCATTGGGAAGTGTTCTCAAATAGATTTGAATAAAAACAAAAGCCATACTGCATTAGCATGCAAATACTAAAAGCCAATAATACGAAAAAATTTGCACAAGCCATGTTTTTGTCCTCGTACTTGTCCTTGTTTCAACATTTACCTCTAAGCTAAGGCCCTAAACCTAATGTTTTCTATGGTAAAAAAAGTCTCTTCCTTCAGCTAGGCTTCAATGAAGTGGATAAGCCACAAACTTGTAGACCACAATAGAAGCCCACTATCTTTGTCCCTATATCTTCCTCCTATTTCTCACACCATATTTGGATTCATTACTAGAGCAATTGTTATTTGTATCAATGACTTCTCTAATCTTTTTAGTTGATCACAGCTAGGCCCATATTACCTTCTTTTCAACCTCCAATTAAACATTCAAGCACACTTCGATGTTGTAGCTATTAATAATGAAAGATGGTATTTGAAGCCATTGTTGCCTCCACTCATTTTTAGCACACAACAGTTGCAAATGACTACTACCATGGTCAATCTTGGTAGACCATGCCTTCAAGTGACATCCCTTCCACCATGATTTACACTTCCTAATGCCATTTGAATACAATTTAAAAAACGGGCAAAAAAAGAAAAACAAATATGATTTTTGAAAAGCCTAGCATTGATTTTTTTTTTATTGCAGAACCATGGCTTTGAAACAAAATTAATTAAATAGAAACTTTCAATAACCTATATTAATTTGAATTGAATGGGTGTACAACAAATATGGAAATGGAATCCTTACATTAATTAAGAAATACATAAGAAAGCTAATGCTAATTCTGAAAAAATAATAAGAATTAAAACATAAGTAAAGAAATTTGCAGAAATTTCTCTTCTTCAGTCCCTTCAATCACAACCTCAAAGAGATCAAGTGCAATTGTTGAAAAACGAAACAGAAATGTTGACAGGGGGGGTGAATCAGTATTTCAGTATCTTTAAAACAAATATAGCCAAAACAAATTGAAACCCATATCAAACTGAGAGGACACAAGAATTATCTCGTGGAAAACCCTTTTGGGTAAAAAACCACGGCACTTAAAAACATCTATTAAAATGAAATGGGCACCAACCCTGTTACAGAAGTGAGCTACACCTCACATTATGAGCACCAACTCAATACAAAGGCTCCAACCTTAATGAGCACCAACCCAAACACACAAAGTACAAGTTTAGGAATTTGTATGAACATGCAAGCTCTCTGTTTTACTCAAAAATAAGTAAAACTCTTAAAAATCAATACATTGTCATACTAATTGATATTATGATTCAGCACATTTCGATCTGAAACAAGGATCTCTATACGCATTAACTGAAAACTACATGTCACTGGACTTTTGTTGCACTACACAATGTAATCAGATTCCCATCTCGATCATCAAATATTTGCCTCCATTTCTAATACAAAAGTCTGTGCACTCTCACGCTGGAAAAGTATGTGTCCATACACAGTTAGAAACAACTGTAAAAGATCATGGCTCCATCAAGGCACATTCCAATGTAACAAAAACTACCCAAAAACTTTTTTTAGCTCGAAAATCTTCAGCCCAAAATATACTCCTTTTTCCACACTACAAAATTCAGAAAACCGCTTCACAGAAAAACTTCACATCCCTCAGATGTTTCTGCGCATCTTCATCTACCTCTGATCTCCTCCTTCTCAAACACAACCCATCAATCATCAAGCTCCAGATACTCTAAACGGTGCAGTAAGTAATAAAAAAAAATGCTCAGAACTGCCACGACACACATACTTACTCCTCTTTGTATAATCAAAGATCTATATGAAATAATCACATAAGCCAGATTTTCACCGCCCGTTATGAGAATATCGTATTTTAAAAAAAAAAAAAAACAAAGGAGCTCCACCAATCAATACAAAAATAAAAATCTTCAGCTTTCAAAATATTAACTTTGCAAAGCAAGAGCCATTTTTCTTCCAAATACATCAAAAATTATATCTGAACAGAAATCGCACAATGCTACATAGAAGGCTCGAAAGCACACAAAAAAAAATGGCACTCTCCAAAATCGCACAATGCTACATAGAAGGCTAGAAAGCACCCAAAAAATCAATCAATATTCTGAACTAAAACAACTTCGCCAGAGAGATGCTATCCACTTGGGAATACCAGCGATACTGATAAAGAAACGGCTCTGTACAAGAAGTCTTACAAAAAAAAACGGCGCTCACTGCAAACAATCTCATAAACAGAAAGCAAAAGAAACACCTTGCTCCTTTACCAAACACGACCAGCAAAACATTCAAGTTTCTTTAAACCCGATACCCATTCCAATGTAACGTCTTTGGTATAAAGACTGCGTCACCACTGCCATAGAAAATACCTCTGTACACTCAGGTTGCACAGGTCGAGGAGAATAACACTTAGCATACATCAAAGATTCATACCCAAGATTCATATGCTGGAATCTAAAATTGAAACTGAATATGCAGAAGCACACTACAGCTACTGAAACACATTGACACACACACATATCTAGACAGTCAAATGCATCTAACATCCCAATTTGCTATGTTCGAAACCATGCAAATATTCTTGACATCAATGAAAAAAAAAACTTTTGTGAGAGACAAAAAAGTGGTCAGTGCAATTAAATCGACTTGTTTTTGGTATTTACAGATGTATGACATGTTTTTGCTGCCTTGAAATGCATTTGCTGTCCACATGAGCCTGTGACAAGTACTTGTCAAAAAACTTAGTGATTTCTCAACACAAACTTTTCTACGTGCAGCAGGTGAGTTCGACTGCAGCTACCTGGCTACCTTCTCAGCTCATGACCAACATTAGCACTTGGCAACTATTAAAACCGCAGTCATATGGGTTAATTGGTTGCTAAGAGTTAGCATGTAGTTATGAGTTGGTGGCTAATAGTTAGTCTTAAATCAGTTGATGAAGTAACTTGAGATGTAGTGCAAGCTTGAATAATATTCTTTGGTATTCAGTTTCTTTCTTCTTTTGATACCCATGTCTAGTGAACAGAAAAGTACACAAAGAAGAAGAATCCATATACTAAGCATGAATACTTCATATGATAAAATTTATCAGTAATTCAATGCTTCTTCAAAAAGAAAGAAATATATTGGTTTTTACAAATGACTAGAACATTACATATGGAACTTCAATCTTGCATATTACATCTCAAAGCTTATTCCAGATATGTGAAGCACACAAATTAATTTATGTTGCAAAAAAACAGTCAAAATGATGACATACAAATCAAAATGACAAATAACTTGTGTCAATATTTCACAGTTCTAGGGTTTGGGTAGGATGTGATTTATATATCATTCCTTAGAGGTAGTGCACATCCTTGGAAATAATGCATAGAAGTAAATATAATTATTACAAAGCCTATTTTTAAAACCATCAGTTTAAACTTATTTTTAAAATTCTTGTTGATTACAATTGTCATGACCCACTATTATCTCAATGGTCACCAATATTCAAAAATAGCAAGCGTATTCAATGAATCATACCCCTGTTGCAGCTTTTGCTGAAGCATCTCAAGTGCAGGTCTTATCCCATGACTAAAAAGCAACTTATAAATATGAAAAAGAGTAATAGCTGCACCAAAATATGCCTCCACTTCTCCATACTGTGGTTGTGCAAGAAATGCAGGAGGAGATTGACGGAATTTATCTCTTGCTGTTAGAAATTCAAATGGTGTTAACTGCACCAAAAGTTGACAAAACGATCAGTATAAAATAGTATGTATTCACACTAGAATACTGCCAACAAAACAAAATTTAAGAACGAAAACAAAACAAAGCAAAAAAGCAGTAATTAAACAACCAAATAATTGATTATTATTTGCTTTACTGCAAGTTGTGAGGTGTACCAGAAAATTGTTTGACATTGTAGAAAGAACAAAACATAATTCCCAAAAATAGGACCAAAAAATCAAGAGAAATTGTGGTAATTTTCTTACAAAACATGCTTGTGGAAATTAAAGACAATATATTTTATCCATGCTGCAAGCTCCTAAACTTACTCAAATGGCACCGGTTCTATAGTGCCTTAGAGTTGTAGAAATGTGTAGCTTACTTGCATACCTATAAAAAACGTGAAGACAAGGATATAAACCATACAAACAAGGATTTTATCCTCAAAACCAATGGTGAGGAAAACCATCTGAAAGTGGCAATCGAATTTCTTGCTCTTCCCTTGATCAGTAAAATCAACACAAACAGCTATCAAAGCATAAAATCATACTCTTCTTCCTATCTTCCAAACGATGCTGTGGAAAAATCTACCAGAGACATAGAGTAGTTCCAACTAAACACAGCTGGTTACCCTACAATACATTACTAATTCACTTCATCTCCACACTCAAACTCTTTTTTGCCTCATATAGAGACTTATGTCATATGAATAATTTTAAATAGTCCTACCACATACCAAAGGATTCCTAAGAATCCTAGAAATATTGTCTTTATAATTTAAAATAATCACGTAATGTCAAACACCATTTTTTTGCAAAAATTCACCACTGTCAAATTGATTCAACCAATGCATGCACGAACGAGTTTGGTTCACATTGTAAGAAGCCACCTTTCATGTATCAAATTTCTCCTCTTCTTATCATTCAGTAGATAGGTGTTTGCACAGTTTGCACGTTTATGTTTATTTGCAGGTTTATATAATGCCAGAATTTTATGAACATTTATACTCATTCAATTATAAAATGACAACTCTACTAGGATTAATTTCTGCTATTGAAAATCAGAATGTAATCTTTATTGCATACTATTTCCAACTCATAAATACAGGGAGTGATGCTTTAATTTCTAACCTCAACATTGATTCAAAGTTTCGGAATAAATGAATGTTTGTTTAGTGATAAGACACTTCCAGTAGATAGTAACCCTTCCACACGCAGCCCAAACTGCGATATATTGCAGCAGTAATTAGACTTCATAGTCTATGCACAGGTCTGACATGTATCCCACTATCTTGATTTCCAGCATTAATCGATATCTTGACACTCGAAGAGATATGTTTCCAAGTATGGCACCCTCTGAAATAAGCTCAAGCATGAATACATTTAAATTTGTGAGTGGGATACACGCCATGCTGCCCAGAAATCTGCATATGAATTCCAGCACTCAGAAAATTGTCACATCTAGCATCCAATAAGACCCAGCGCCTGGATAAGGGGTAATAACCAGTGATATCAAAGGACGCGTTTCCGGACGAAACGGACCTGTTTCGGGGACGAGTACTTGTCCAAGGACGAGGGGATGCCGGGAAACATTTCCCTGGTGTTTCCAGTCTGCAAAAAACAACCTGAAACAATTCCACTTGGGGGGGGCGTCCATCTGTCCCAGGGACAGTCAGGGACGTCTCAAACGTCCCTCGACTGTTTTGGGGACAGCCGGCCATCCCCCTCGGACGTCTCCACTTTTTTATTAAAAAAGCAACGAAAACATTTAAAAAAACATACGCTCTTTTTTGCTGAGTGACCCCACACCTGCAGCTCGCCCTAAATGGGCAAAAAGACCTAATTTTATGATTGTGTTGTGATTTTGTTGAGACCAAAAAAGGAGAAAGAAGCAGCAGTTGAAGGAGAGAGAAAAGAGAGGAAACGTGTAATGTCCCCATTCCGGACCTAAAAAGATAAACAATTAAATAAGTTTAAATTAAAGATTTAAAGTTATTATTAAAGGGAACAAGCAGACAAGAGTCAATTATAGAGTTGCAGCCCCATATGGATGACTCGCCATCAGCTCATGACCAAGTATGTGGCACTCAGAAATTAATGATAATCAAATTAAGGATATTATATACCATTGTTGACTATATCAAGAAGGTTGATAATAGAATGGAATGTCAATAGCAAACATCAATAGTAAGTTGGGAGACAGCGACTCATATCCATGACTAATTAGTAGTAGTAAATGATTCTGCCCAAAAGGAAAGCCGATATGATTTGCATGGATGCTAAGTCAGAATGATAGATACATTGAGTGTTACGATCTTCTCCTTGATCGGCATTGGAGGATTATTAAGGCAATGAAGTCTCATAGTCCAAGTCAAACCAATTTTACGTGGCTGAGGAGGTGTGGTTGAGAATATAGACGATTTTGATTACCATCACAAAAGACTGCCATTCAGCAAATAAAGAAGTCAAGAAGTCAACTAATCTATTTTGTATAAGATGGTGCGATTAGTGTCCAAAGGGATATCGATTATGAGGACCATGATTACTAAAGTATAATCGTTATTATGAAAAGGCACAAGCTATAGTAGCAAAGGCAGCGAATGATACATGACAATGATTATGTTAATAAGCAATACGATGGGAATTATGATCAAAGAGTAATCAATACCAAACAATAGTTATGAAGGAAATTGCTTACTAAAAGTTGTACCCAATCAAAAATGAAAAGGTATGATCTGTTTAAGTTTGAAGAGATATGTCTCCTAACACCCAAAGGATGTTACCATTCGGTCTTATAAGATATATAATGGTGTTAGTGTTTTGCAGCTTCGGGAGCTATTTTTCCTTAATATAATTGATTCAAGGCAAGTCGGCCTTTGTATTGTAAAACAAAAGAATAAATATTTAAGGCAGGTCAGCCTTATATTATAAACAATTATTGTATTACAAAGCCCGGCCCTAGAAAGGTGGTCACCTAGCTTGCTATATAAAGGAGGTGGAGTCTCCACATTTGGGATATAACAAAAAAATTATTCACTCTCCAGTTCGCATTTCCTAGCAGCAGTTTGCATCTTTCAGCAGCAGATCCAATTCTTTGAAGAAGTATTATCATTCACTCAAGGAGAAGTAGCATATATTATTGTATAAGACTTGGCCAAATTCAAGGGGCTGATTTTGTATGCAGACTTCTGCACTTATTCCTTTAATAAGAAGATATTATTTGTTGGGATTTTTTCTCCCTCGAGTAGGAGGGTTTTCCCAGGGTAAAATACTGTGTTCATTGTTCTATGTGTTATGCTTTCTGCTTATTGCATTTCTGATCTAAAAACAACAAAAGGTTATTGAATCCATTCTCACAACAGGATCGATTGTGTTTATATCTTGTTTATTATTCCAGTTTGGAAGAGCTCGAGTGAGTAAGGCCAAAGGCCCATAATCGGGTGCATACACCAATCAGATTCATATCAGAGACAGCCCCATAATTATTGCAAGTATCCATTGCCAACATCAGAAATGGCATATCAAATTGTTGTTGCAAGATTACAACTTCAAATCAGAAACAGCAACCCATCACTTAAGGCGATATCTTCTTAAATTGCATATTTCTATTGTTATACCAGACACCGCAAAGCATATTGCTGCAAGCAATATCATAGCGACTGCATATGCACATTGTTTATATCAGGAATAGCATCTCTGTACTATCACTATAAGTGATAGGAAATATCATATCCATAGCATATTTCATATCAATATACTATACATTGCTATTAGACATATCATATTACATACATTTACTGTAATTGAATCTGAAATAGCAGTTGATATTTTGAATTATCTCCATTACATAATCCAAGTGCAAGTATTTGATAGAGTAAGTGAGAAAAGTTGAAATTATTGTCCCAATATCTTAGGAGATTAAATAAGGGGACATTACAAAACAGCAGGATTTGAAGAAGCATTTTGGAGCATTTTGAGCATTGAGACCACTCCAGGTAAGTCCATTGTTCCATTTTTTGTTTTTGTTTTTTTCAATTTTTTCAATGTTTGAAGAAGAAATGTCCATCAAATGTCTGATTTTTTTCTAATTTTTTTCCCTAATATTTCAGTTCTCTAAACTTGCATTACAGTGATTACACTCATAAAACATGGCCAGCAACAATGACAATAATAGTAGTGACCAAGAAGAAGTTGGAACTGAAATAAATATATCTAGGGGTGGGATTAAGTGTGTTGGAGGTGAAGCACAACCACAAAACAGATTTGAGTGATATTTCAAGACCAACACGATGTAGATGATCATACATGGTGCTACCTCCACGAACAATATTATTTGTTCCTCCAGCCTCTTGCAATCAAGATTCTCTCACAAGTAATTTTTATTTTTCAAAATTTATATTGTAGTCTTAAGTACTTACCATTCTTTAGTTTATTTAGCATTTTTTATTTTCGAGTTGTGTTTGGTTTTCTCTCCAATTTCAACAAGTTGCAAGTTCTTCTTTGGATTAACTGAATTGGAGTACATACTCCTTTATCCACTCAGTGAAGTGTAACCGGTTGGCTGTAAAAAAAGCAGAAGACTTCATTTATGTCCATTCCAACTTGCATCTTCTATCACATAAGAAATATTGTGACAACAAAGGGGCAACGAAGCATTGGGATATAGCTCGTGAGCATACCAACTTGGATGCATCTATTGCAGATCTTGCTAGAGTCAATATAGATGACGACGAGACTCTTACACATGATGTACCTAATGGGAATGACATTTCATTTGGTTGTGGTTCAAAATGATGATGACCTTGATTTAAATCCTTTTGATGAAGATTGAAGACAATTATACAAATGTCTAATTGTATTTGCTTCAAATTTTTTAATTTTAATGATTTTCATTTGAATCGTCCTAGACATATAGATATATGACACAATATTGAAATTTCGAACTATAAATAGACATTTATCTTTATCACTACCATTGATAAATGATGAAGTATCATACTCTCAAATGTATTTACAATTCTATATTTTTAATAAATATTTTGCAAATATTAATACATACAGACATATTCATCATCTATAGTGACTCTAGCAAGCTCCACAATAGATGCATCTAAGTTGGTACACTCAATAGCCCCCGAGTGTACCAACTTAGATGCATCTATTACGGAGGTTGCTAGAGTCACTATAGATGGTGAATATGTATGTATGTACGTATGCATCAAAACTACCCCAATCCCTTCTCCCAAAGCATCACACTCTAGTACAAAAGGAAGTTATCAATCAAAAAAACAACACCAAGCATGAACTCATTACCTCCTTAAGACTCCCTTCTTTGTTAAATCCATCAATGGTATGACCAACTACGAAAAACCCTTCACAAACCTCATGTAGTAACTTCCAATACCAAAGAATATTCTCGACTATGTTAGGATCTTTGAAGGGAGCAATCTAAGTTTGTCTATATATTTTGTTGATCCATATGAACACCTTGGGCATTGCCCCACGTACAAAACCTCTATCATCAAACTCACATTTGGATGCCTTGGCAAAAAAAAAGAATGCTACTCAAGAATACCGAGCACCTCATCAAGATCTCTCAAATGGTTCTCCTAGGTCTTGTTGTCAATTAGAATATCATCAAAGAATACAAACACAAACCTCCTCTATTAGTTAATGAATACCTAATTCATACAAAACTCAAAAGTAGCAAGTGCATTTGTCAAACCGAAAGGCATGACCAAAAACTCATAATGAATGGCAGTTGAAAGACTATCTTGTGCACATCTTCCTCTCTTACCTTTATCTGATGATACATTGATCATAGATCAATCTTGGAGAAGTATCATCCTTCTTCTTAATAAAAACCACTAAAGAAGAAAAGAGGCTAGAACTCAACCTAATGTGTTTCATATCCATGAGCACATCAATTGCTTTCTCTAGAACTCCCAGCTTTAGAAATAACGCCCAGCGACACACTCCAAGCTGTAAAGATAATGCACAGCTGCACACCAATCACTCTATATACAGTCCATATACATCCATCTCTTCAAGAGCGATATCCAGTTAGCAAGGTCATACATTAACTTGAGCTGCTCCCCAAATATAAAAAACCGTATATATACTTCATTGGCACATGCAAAGATTTTTTTTAATTACAATACTCCACAAATTCCACACACCTACCGAACATGAAGGTCGTGCTCATTAAGTTCTCCGTTTTTTAAAAAAGAAATTCTCTGCCAAAACAGCACGACAGCCCTGATAATGATAATTTTGATTTTTAAAGGAGGCGCTATTACAATAGCTCAATATAGAAGACCATTTCTCTTTTTTTTTTAAAACATCTTCAACACTTCATGCAAGCAATACGATATTGGTTAGCGCTTCTGTTGTGTCAGAGGCAGGGATTTTTTAAAACAAGAAACTACACCACCAACAATCACCATGTCTTCTTTAAAAAAAATGCACTCAGCAAAAACAGCTCCAGAACATTCGACCATATTCAAGAAAAAGACGAATTCCCTTATTTTTAAATCAAGACGCTACTTAGCTTCTTTAATTCATGTGATATGGAAAGTAACGCATCCCATCGCAAGAAATAAAGATGTTGCTTAGCTTCTTTAATTCCCTTCTTTAAATCAAGGCGCTACTTTTTTTTTATATTTGGCTCTTGTAACCAAGTATCGAATGAGCTAGAAGTAACATATTCTACCCAAAAATTTCTCACCGCTCAAATGAAGTTTGTGACCCACCAATTTCCAAAAAAAAAACACAGCCCATAAAAGACCATAAAAGATTAATTCGATTCCAAAACAACCATCCTTTTGAACATACGATTGATGACATGGCAAATAAGTCTGACTTAGCTGCTGAATTGTTGACAAGTAAGCACATAGGCTAGTGATGCAGACACTCAAGCAGCTAAAGCAGGCACACACACACCTCAAGCACCTCAAGTAGCTCAACCAAAATTAAGAAAATCTAATGAATAAACAGCCGCTCAAAAAGCACTTCAAACTTAATCCAATATTAATTTGAGCAATCCTCTAGCTTGAATAACATAGGCTTGACAAAAACCACTTTGACATCAATGACAAAATGTCTAACATACCAATACTACTCAAAAGCCCCTACACATCATCCCTCAACAATGTGATTCTAGTCCTAAACATCATGGCTCTACTCCTATATGACATGGATCTACTCCATGTTGACCACCCCCTAGCCCATAGGACAAACATGCATGTTTCTTCACCAATACAAGAATCACACAATCCTTGAACGTTAGGAGAAATTCTAGAGGGACTGCTTTGTTTCCACCTTACATGACCCTATGTAATCCCCCAACCTTCAACAATCCTGATTAGCATTACCAAATCATGGATTGATCTTTTCATAGTGATCAACAATGGCACTGATGGTTTGTCCCTTTGATGCTCGAAAGAAATATGAAACTTGTAACCTATCATCCTTGTCTAAATCAACCCTTGCACTTTGTGAATTTTGATCCCCTCAAATGACTATTTGTATCGGTTTGATAACCACTTGTATTGGTGTCACATTACTTCATTTTGGTTTTAGTGCTTTAATTCCTTTATTTTGCTTTCCTCTAATGTTTTGTTCCTAGAATTTTCTACTATAAACTAATGGTTCTCAAGTCCCATTGAGCTCGTTTTGGTTACTCATGGGCATTAATATATTTTTCTACTAACAATAGGTGAATAGGAATGCTTTTGAGCAAGTATCCCTTCTATATTAGAACCTTATAAACATCCATTTTGTGACATGTAATTGAACAATGGAGGTCCTCTAGCTAACCTTTTGAGATCAGAAACATTGTAGTTGCAAAATAGTTGTGCTTACTAATTCTATAAGCAACCAAAAGATATATTTTCGTCCAACAAAGCGTCTGGATTTTCTCTACACAAGCATACATTCAAGCTAAGTCACAAGGTTCGAGTTCGAGTTCGAGTTCGGCAGCTACGGAGTTCGGATGTAGTTCGGCAAGGGCAAAAAGTTCGGAAAAATAAAATTCGGCATCAAATTCGCCTTATATAAAAAAAATTTAAATATTAGTAATATATCCAACAAATTATCAATATACTTAAGATCGCAGAATAGATTAAAAATCATTATAGAAAGATGGAACATTCTTAATATAAACCATAGGAAACATGTGATATCACGATTGTCAAGTTTTTTTTATCAAAAAGATACAATCAAAAGTCGAGACTTTAGAACTTTAAAAAAGCTACAAGTCATCAAGACTGCAAAGATGTTTTTAGTCAAAAAGGTATAATCAAAATTCAAGACTATAGAGCTTCAAAAAAGATCTAGGTCGTCAAGAGCACATGGCTGAGTTGATGATGTAGCATCATCATCATCAGTATCACTGCCCAATTCATCATCCACAAAGTCATCCTCAGGCTCATCTACAACTCCAATTACCATGTCTTCTGAAATTCATTGTTGTGAAGAAGATGTGGAGTCATTTGCTGATCTATTCATGAACAATTTTAAATTTCTCTGAATGTAGACAAGATCTCCCAACTTTCCGGATAGTAACTTGTTCCTCTTTTTGGAATGGATGTCGTCAAAGCAACTCCAGTTCCTCTCGCAAGCTGATGAACTAGCTCCCTGACTCAATATTCGAATGGCAAAGCATTGTAGTTCAGGATTTTGTGCTCCATAGCTCATCCACCATCTATAGCCAGGTACCTCATCTCGTGTCATATCATCTTGGGTTGCTTCTATTCCAAACAACCCTTCTACTCTCTTGTATTTCCAACTTTGGTCTCTAATTAGACCTGCAATTGTTCTATCTCGTTCAAACCTGCTAATGGCTTCATAAAACCCTGGCATGATTTCAAGATCACCTTGTCTATCAATATGAAATAACTTAGGCTCCAAATAGCATGTTGTTGCATGCAAAGGTGTGTGCATCATCTTCCATCTGGAATCAACTGTCTCCCAAATCTCCATGTACTCTGCTTCTACATTATTTAGTGCTCGCTGAATAGATTCCTTACAACGGTCCATGCTTTCATAAAGCATGCCAAGGCAAGGAGTGTCACCATGCACCATACGAAGAACATCAACAATTGGTCCACATATATTCAAAACTTTCAATCCACTCTCCCAAAAGTTGCTGCTCAAAATGATTTGCTCTATGTTCTTCCCCTTAGCACTTTTAGAAAGTGTTGAACTTTCCCACTCATTGAAACAAACAACCAATCTCCAAGCTGCTTTCTCTTCAATCACTCTTTTCAAAGTGATAAAATGAAGCAAACATTGTGTCACAAGGCCTCAACAACTCCCTAGATGCATGTTGTCTGTATAGACTCAATGTGAGACGATGGTTTCTAATGAAATTTGGCATTGCTCGGCCTCTATTGATTGCTTCATGTATCCATGGGAATTTTGCCAAGTCATGAAGCAACAAATCTAGACAATGGGCTGCACATGGGCTCCAATATATCTGTGGGTACTTCTCTACAATCAGCTTCCCAGCACCCACAAAATTCATTGCACTATCAGTAACCACCTGAACCACATTTTCCACCCCTACTTCAAGAATGGCTTCATCTAGTATCTGAAAAATATATTCTGAAGTTTTCTTCTAGTTCATGGTGTCAATCACTTTCAAGAAGACAACACCTTCAGGGCAAGCTACTAAAACATTAATCAATGGCCTTTGACATATATCTGACCATCCATCACTCAATATGGTGCAACCTGTTACTTTCCAAGAAGCTTTGACCTCAACTAACTTTTATGTCACTCTATCTTTTGACCTCTCTAAAAGAGTTGTTCTAAAAACCTATGAAGTTGGAGGTGTGTACCCTTTGCCCAGCTCTGCAACTTTCTGAATTGCATTACGGAAATGAGGATTTCTTGCCACGTTGAATGGAATGGCACTTGTATAAAACAAATCAGCCAATGCATCATCCACTCATTGTTTCTCTACCGGTTTCCAAAAGCTTTTCAATGTTCCACTTCCTCCTGATGCATCTGTGGCCTTGGGTAATCTGGAAGAGGAAGAGATAGATATAAACCTGGACACGTCATCTTGAATTCTTTGGTTTTTTTTGTCGTCTTGAGCATTCCTACAATCGAAGAGTATTGTTCTCTTTCTAAAGAAACTCTCATTTCTGCAATCACTTTTGGACATGCAGTAACACCTCCTCCTACACCCCCACTGATTCTAAGTAAGTGGTCGCTTGCCCTTGTTAAACTTCCTTTGAAAGGTTTCTTACATTCCTTACAAAAGGGTTCATTACCATCACGTGTCACATATTTCCATACTAGAGAATCTGATTTTTTAGGAGGCATTTTATTACAATCTGTATGTTTCAAAAGAAAAACAATATTTAGTATTTAAATTCTATTTAAAAAACATCAAAACTAAATATATGAAATTTTTACTTTTGACTCTAAAAAGGAAAAGTAATATTAAATTATATTTCAATAAGCATAAAACAAAAATATATCAATTTTTATTATTAAATCTTAAAATATCTTCTAAAACAAGTTTTATCTTTTTATGTAAAACATAAAACATAAAATATAAAACATATAAAATATAAAAACATCTATTTAAAATATAAATTAGAATACATAAAATTTATCTAAAATATAAATTACTATAAAATATAAAAGTAAAATATAAAATTTATCTTAATATCTAATAAAAACATAAAAATATAGAAACATTTATATAAAAGATTGCAGAATATCTTAATATCTAATAAATATATCCAACAAATATTTTACAAAAGATTGCATAGCTATTATGTTTTATTAAATAGATTGATATTAAGATATTTTATAAAACAGAACGAAATTAGTAAAACATTTATGTATAACTAATATCTTAATATCAAATCTTTTATATAAAACATTTATATAAGATATTCTGCAATCTTTTATATAAAACATAATATCTTATCTATTTTACTAAATTTTAAATATTAGTAATATATCCAACAAATTATCAATATCTTAATATCTAATAAAACATAAAAATATATCAAAGTTTAATAGTTATGTATTCTGGAAAAAAAACAACAAAGAAAAAAAATAGCGGAGGAAATAAAAATGGCAAATGTATGATGGCCTACCTGGGCAAGTCAGGTGACTTGGGTTGGGAGCTCCAATGGCACGAACACACAGGCGCGAATGGAGAACACGCAGGCGCGAACACGGCGCGAATGGAGAACACGCAGGAGCAAACACGGCACGAATGGAGAACACGAAGGCGGAAACACGAACAGAAAATACGATGGCCTTGTTTCACACCTCTGCGCAAACACGAACAGTAGAAAAAAAGTCGAAAATCCTACTCACGGAGAACTGATACATTTTTTAGATGAAATCCGCATCATATTTATTAAAAAAACGTCGTAAACCCTAAAAAGCGCCTGAAAAAAATATGTTTTGAAAATTGGGACAATGACGTGGAAGCCCTACGAACTTTAGGCGTTTTTTTACGATTTTTTTGAAATGTTTATGGGTTCGCCGAATTCCGAACCCCAAGCCAAAAGTTCGGCAAACTCTATGACACAGCATTCAAGTGTGTTGCTTTATTTCATTTTGCATAATAGTGTTGGAGTGCATTTCAAAGGAAACATGTATAACTCTCTTGTATTCAAATGCATCTAGGAAAGAGAATTCATATTGGGCATACACTCATCATCACGATATATGCCTAGCTGTAGTTACAAGCCAAAACGAAACAAATTCCAACAGTTCTTGAACTTTGTACCTTATATATTTATTTGAGGTAGCTTCATTGTAATGTCCCCTTTTGGGAGGACACTAAATCTTGCCCAATATACTTGTAGAATTATTGCAGTTATGTATATTCAGTCTATTGTAGTAATTCGGACAGATTCAATTAGATGTTGTTTCACTCTTTAAATGCATAGGTCTGCTGTTTATATCAATCTGATCTGCAACCTATACTCAGCTATATGTGTGTGTATGAGAATCCTTTCTATTCCATCAGGTCTAATTCTCTGGTTATTGATTTAAAGTTTCCTCTTCTTTTCCTTCAATGCGTGCTTTATTATTGTTTGCAGATTTGTATTTATGTTCTGATCTTTTTGATAAATGTTCATATCATTCTTCCAGATTTTCTTATAATTATGATCTAAGTCTGCTCCAAAATCTGCTTTTAACACTTCAGATATTTTGTTCTACTCCATGCATTCTACCTTGTCAAATGAAAACTTCTCCACTTTATATCCTCCAATGTGAGGGAGAGTCACACCTCTTCTTAATGGTCACAACCTTTCACAATTACCACCCTTCGAAAGGGTCATAACCTTTCCTCATTGCTGCCCCTTTGAAAGAGTCAATTCCTTATCTTCTTCCCATTAATGCTTCCTTAAGTCCTCTCTCCCTTTTATATCTCATGTTTGAGGGAGTCGCAACTTTTCATTTTATGCCTTTTGACCATTCATTAAACTTAACTAAATTTTAATTATATTAATTTTTATATTTATTCTTTTATATTTAATTTATTATTATTATTTATTAATAAATCCTATTTCAACAAGGGGACATTACATTCATCCCCAAAAAAATGGTGAGTGCAGTTTGTTGACCTATAATTCAAACAAATGGCAAGCTGGTTATGGTTTGTGCTTGGTGTTTCCTTCCTCTAGAGGTCGAACTTAAAGCTATCTTTAAAGGTATTTGTTATTTATTTTTCAATAGAATTATTGCGATAATGGTCCAAAGGCAGAAAGATGAAGTTATTGAATAAAACGTATAATTGAAGGCAATGGATTTTCATAGACCATGCCAATTCTTCTGGATTAAACTATGTTTGAAATTTTTTGGTGTCAACATTTCAGATCACACTCCATGAAGCATCATTAGCAAGTAGAGAGGAAAAAAGTAGAAAAAAAATAAAATCTTAACAAAGTATTTACAGAAATAAAATGTGAGTTCAACGTTTCAGATCACACTCCATGAAGCATCATTAGCAAGTAGAGAGGAAAAAAGTAGAAAAAAAATAAAATCTTAACAAAGTATTTACAGAAATAAAATGTGAGTTTTACTTTGAGAGTTCACATTGAATAAAATTGTTAGGAGCTTCTGTATCTGCCTTTATAAGATGTTTGAATTTCGATTTTAAGGCCTCTCTGATGGACCTATCATCAGGGTAAGAAATTACATACCAAAGGTCTACATAAACAAATGTGATAATGTGTTTTTAAGCTTTAAAAATGAACTAAAACATGACAAGACAAAATTGATAACATAAAAACAATTAGAAGTGTTTCAACAGAAGCGAATTCATTCTGTTTCAACAGAAGCGAATTCGTTCTGTTTCAACAGAAGCGAATTCGTTCTGTTTCAACAGCAATAGAGACAATAAAAGCTTAACATGAAAAGGCTATATGATTACCACAATTTTAAGGAAATTAAAATAATAATTTTAATTATTTTATTATTTATAATTTTAATTATTTTATTATTTATAATTTTAATTATTTTATTATTTGATTGATCATTTCATAATACAGCAATCATTGAATAGCGTATGTCTGAATCAAATTTACAAGTTCAGACTTACAAAAATAAATAATTTATGGTCAGCAAACACAGCTATAACTCATATCAAAGGCTTTGATTCATAATACCTTCAAGCTTAGACAACTTTATCCAAAGAATGAGTCAGCAAACACAGCTATAACTCATATCAAAGGCTTTGATTCATAATACCTTCAAGCTTAGACAACTTTATCCAAAGAATGACATCATCTGACAACTAAGTAGAGAAGTTGAAAGAACGGGACATAATAATAGGGGAAAGAATAGGGAATGTAAACAATGGATCCATATCAGCAATGCTAAGTTAAGCATTAGTGATGTCCCAAATATTTTAGCTCCTCTTATAGGCTACAAGATTGTTAATGTTGTAGCTGACTTCAACATTCATATTATCTGCTCGGTAATGGAAAATTAATTGTCTTGACAATTTATCTAAAGGCAGAGATGGAGCCACAAAACCTTTATAAAATTATTTTTTCTTGTTTTATCAATTAATTTGACATAATTAGCTTTCCAATTCCACCTCACTGATATCAATTCAGCGAAATTTCTTCAACAAAAAAATGAAATCCCTCAATTCTAAAACTATTTTTCAAATATATATATATATATGCAACTCATGGATAGGCTTCAAGGCCTGGAATTCTTGTGCAACTGAACTAGACTCTTGCAGGAGTGAAGCAATGAATTGATCTTTTGTCATCAAACCATCTCTATCAGACCTTAGGTTCAATATTTTCCCATTTTCCAGAGAATACTGAATAGAATCAACCTATGGTACCAAATTGGCCTACTTACCTACCGATTCTGGGTGCAAAATGGTCTGGAATTGAAATCAAGCTAAAAATGCCTACAAATTCATTCCAGGTTTGTCTTTTCCAAGGCAAAATGATCCAACCAAAAACTTCTTGTACATGCGCAATTCTATCAGCTACATTCCTATGGAGTTCCATACCATGTTGTGGGGTCAACAAGGGTGACTTGCCACTTCGAGCGATGCTAACACTAGTTAAACCTACCACTACACACGAAAGAAGGGAATCACAACCTTTATGAGTTGATTAATGACCCGCTGCCCATCAAAAATAAAGAATCACAACACTTACCCATGCTGTCATACAGTTTACGTAGGTGTCACACCATGTTTAAAGTGGTTGTACAGTCATAGGAGGAGCAAAGAAGAGTTTTGACTGGAATACTGACTTTGATTGAAGCTATTTTTCTGTATGTAGCTTATAAGAATTTCATTCTGTAACAGCAATATTCAAAGTTATAAAATAAATAAAAAATTACATTTGGCAATAATTTAGTATGAATGAAGTTGTTATCAATATGTGAATTGGAAAGTGGATGTTATGATGATTATATGTAATATCTCTCAAAACAAGTTGAAACAAAACCCAAAGCAGCTGGAATGTTAAGAGTTTGACGAAATGTCTGTGCACTATACCATATGAAAATTGCAATATTTTGGTTTTAAAATTTTGGGCAGTATATTACAGTCATATTTATCTATACACTTCTCAATCAATTGGAAGGGAAACTATCTTCAGGACTTTATTAAATCTCAAGATCAAATTAAGATGTGTCGCACTGTAGCAGCTAATGCACCATTCACTTGCCAATGAAAACCTCCAGCCTGGCAGCACCTTGAACAAGCCATAAATCCAACCACCTTTTTCCCTCAATTTTAGACTCAAAAACCAACAACTTTCATACCACCCGTTAACATGTTGACAAACAAGCTCTTGGGATCTCTGATAAGAGAAAAAAAATAATTACTCTCCTTCAACCTGACTGCAGAAGTAACTTGAAACAAAAAGTAAATATTTGTTCACTGGCTCAGTAGTTCCACTTTCAATAGCACTAATTTTCTCAAAAAGAAATCAGTAATCTAATAGTTGTGTGGAAGCTCAGGCTTAATCTCGCATGTCTTTACTTTCTCATCCTGCACTGTTGTCATTGTGCCAAATTAAGTTTCCACCTAGCAGAACTATTGTCATAGCAGACATCCAACCTAATTAACTTTGACTAATCTTAATTTGGGATTCAATGTCAGAATATAATGTCATATCACTCCCACATCTCCCAGCTGAGAGTTAAAAAATAAATAAATAAATGTTTATTAAAACAGTATTTATATAATATTTTTAATAAAATAATAATAATTATAATAAGCTCTTTTGTAGCTGGCTGAATTTTGAAATTTTTGGGCTCCAATCTTTTTTTATGGTGAAGGCTGACTTGGCTTTGCAGGGAGGGAGGGAGAGATCAGGTATAAAATGTTGAGACATGGACCAGCTAGGAATCGAACCTAGGACCTTCCATACGCTGCTGAGTGCTCTACCACTGAGCTACTGGCCCCTCTTGGACCAATCCATCATCGGTCCAGGTGTGGCTTATTTCCAACACCAACACCCCCCCTTAAGCCACACCTCTCGTGTGCTTGGGGCTCCTAGCCTGGACCTGGCTCTGATACCATGTTGAGACATGGACCAGCTAGGAATCAAACCTAGGACCTTCCATACGCTGCTGGAGTGCTCTACCACTGAGCTACTGGCCCCTCTTGGACCAGTCCATCATCGGTCCAGGTGTGGCTTATTTCCAGCACCAACATAAAATAAAGTTTTTTGCCATTCAGAGGACATCGCTGGAAATTATTAAACTGATTTTGTACTTGAATCTTGAAGCCAAAAACCCAAAGAGAATGAAATCCCTTGGACGCAAATTGTAAAGGTCGGACAAAAACCCTATCCTCTATTAATTACCCTTTTTTGCTGAGTGTAGTAAGTTCAGTGAGTTATTCAGTCTGTTACAGGACAGAGTGGAGATTGAACAGTATTCTTTCTTTGCAGGGGATCATCATACTGTGATGCCATTTTGGGAGGGTAATCTAAATCAGATCTGGAAATTGAGAACTCTTCTGACAATCTGAGGGCAGTAGCAAATCTTCTACAAACATCACAGCAACTAGAGCACTTCCCAATTCCATGACCAGCCCCCTGGAGGAACTCGTCCAACAGTCCCAGATCTAGTATTTTCTTCACACCTGGGAGATACTGTTCAAGTGACTTGACCAAATGAAATATCCAACCCTGTTGTGGATATTTGACTTCTGATTTTTTTGTTTTCGTGGTGTTCTGATCTTCTTGTGATTTTTTGCAATTTTCTGACTTTTTGTTTTGATATATGAAAGCTGAAATATAAATACTTGGAAACAAATGCTATAAATTAAAATAACAATTCCAGACAATACAATAAACAATTTCTTCAATCCCTGAATTCCAGATTGCATTCAAATGATTTAACAAACATACTAAATCAGCTACAGGCAAGAATAATAATTCTGAAAATGCAGATCCAATGCACAAAACCCTACATCTCAACTCTGCCTGGCAACCAAACTCTAAACGTTTCATGGCAAGCCTGTAGAATTAAAGAACATTACAAGATCGGTCTGGCTGTAAACCCTTCACAAAGACCACGATCGGAAATTACAAGAATAATAACGACATCCATACTTTGCCTGTAAACCCTTGCAAATAACAGATAAATTGTCTTTTGAGTGGCTTCACAATCTTGCCTGGCAACCCTTTAAATAAATTCAATGAGCACTATAACCCTGCATATAATATATCAATCTTTGTCGCCCAGCTGTAGAAAGATGATAGAAACAATACCCAGAACCAAAAAGAACTTCCTCCAGAAGATATGAACCAAAGCTTGTAATTGAGAACTCAAATGCAACCTCTGAAATACTTCACCAAAATCCGCAATTAATGGCTCAATTGCAACCTCTGATTGAGGTTACCTGCAATGATGTCCTTGGGTGATCTTGCACACCTGTAGACACAAATCTATGAGAATTTTCGTTCTCAAAGATTCAAAGTTCTCCGGAAACCCTTGTTTCTCCTCAAGCTCCAAATTTGTGCATTCAAGAATAATGAAATAAGTAATAACAGCTCTCCAAAATAAACTTTTATATTCTCCTCAGAACCCACTCACAAATCATAAAGTTTAACTTTATTAAACTTATCCAAAGTAGGTGCCATTTTATTGACAATTTATGTGACTTTACAAAGTCACTTTATTATTATTTTATAAAGTAACTTTATAGTTTATTTTAAAAGTCAATTTATAAAAAAGTAACTTTAATTTATTTGAAAAAAACATTAAAGTTAACTTTATATTAACTTTAATATTTAAATATTTATTCATAATCATATCCTGGCCGCTAAAACTGACAACGGGTGTTACACTTGTGGCCCACTGGTGACGCCTAGAAATAGAGGTACCTCCTAAAAAATAGGATGTCACCTCTGAGCTCCTAAAACACCAAACAAAACCCCCTACAAGTTCCACCAGTCCCCGGATGGGTTCCCTATCCACTATATTAGTCTACGGGAACCACTGCTGATAGGCTAACCTTGCTAAAAACACTCACACTAACAAAGGCACAAAAATGGGGGCATTAATATCTAGTGTTTAATGCTTGGTGCAGGCCCATTGGAGACTAAAAAGGGGAGAGCCAAAGTAATTTCAACCGGATCCCTAGAAACAGCTCTGCCAAGATCAGATTAGACAGAGCTTTCATTTTCTGCCAAGTATCATATTTTTGCACTAGGCTGATCTTACATTGCCAACAAGGACTCCTAGTATAATCTGATCCACCTAAATGGAAATATATCAGTGAGTTGTAAGAATTAAACAATCCAAATATGAATCTTTACATGCAGCAATTATAAATTCTAATGTTTCCAGCAAGGCATTTTAATTTCTCTAATCTGTTCTGTGTTTGCAAATTGTTAATCCACTGAATTTTATTTGAGTACTGCTGTTATTACTTATTAATGATAGCCTAACAAATCTAGCAGTCCATAATTATTGAGACAGCCATCAAAACCATAGGTATTTGTATTGTTCATGCATTTTGGATCATCCAATAAACTGTACGTATATCACATATCAAATGACAAGTAGCATGTTTGCTGCTTCCATGTCCTCAATGAATGAAACCTAAATAGCTTAGAGATTCTTTAAGTGTTAGGTCTCGTGACTAGCTTTGTATATGTTTGTTCTTGATTCAAGAATTTCGATCAACAGTGGACCACTCTCTAAGATGTAGCATGCAAATTTCAAAACCTGACTTGCAGTTAGATACTTAATGCCTTCCAATTTCATTAAGAAATAAGGATTTTGAACACTAATGTATGTAAACCAATGGAACTTGTAAAACATAGCTTCCATTTTCCAAAATACCAAAAGCCAAATTACTTTTTTATGATTAGCCAAATGTTGTTTTTGAGAATACAAGAAATTTTAGGTATTCAACTCCTTTTTGTGACATTATTAACTGTTTAAGAACATTACAATACATTTAATTAAAGTTACATGTATGTCAGTGTTGGCAAATCCCAAACCCATAGTTTTCCTTACTTTCGTGACATATTTTGAGGTTCAAGATTTCAGACAGGTCATCTTGTGGCTACCAAAACCTCAAATCCAGATGTTTTGGACTAGGCCAATATTTCAGCTTATAATTGATTTGCTCTTTCTTATTTGATATATGGCAAGTCCTATTAGCTTTTCAAAAAATGTTTTAGATAAAAAACAGTACTTAAAAAAATTAAAAATCATTTGCACACCTTTTTGGTGACTTGTCAATCTAAATTTCCTAATCTCTATCTTCTCATGACACATATTATTCCTTACTTTCGTAACATAGTTTGAGGTTCAAGATTTCAGACAGGTCATCTTGTGACTGCCAAAACCTCAAACCCAAATGTTTTGGACTAGGCCAATTTTTCAGCTTATAATTTATTTGCCCTTTCTTATTTGAAATATGGCAACTCCTATTAGCTTTTCAAAAAATGTTTAAGAAAAAACACAGTACATGAAAAAAATTAAAATTGATTTGCATATCTTTTTGGTGACTTGTCAATCTACATTTCCTAATCTCTTTCTTCTCATGACACATACTATTGCTGTTGAGACTGAAGCACAGTTTGATGCTATACATTCTTCCATGGGTAAAAACAGAAAGTGCAGTTCAATTCTGAGCTGCTGAGACTTCTTGTCTGTCTATGAACAGAAATTCCCATTCAATAGCGAATCCTTTGTAATAATTCGCAATATAAGATTAAGATTTCCTAACACGGAAAATAAATAAAAGAGAAAAAATTCTTAAATTGTGGACAAAGAGCCTTTCAAATAGGATCTGATGACACAATGGCATGGTAAAGGCGTATATGTAGTCACTTTGTAACATGTAGACTAATCCTTGAGTGAACTGTGAATCAGATTGATTTGCCAAAGATAGAAACTGGTTGATTTTTGAAAGCTAAGATTTGTTAATCAGAAAATCACTCTTGATTATAATGTATGGTCTAATCAGATTCTAAAAACTAAAATGATCTAATTTGAAAAAATACTATTCAACTAGAGCATAAGAACATTTCACATAGCTTGTGAATTAAATTACGCACAGTTCTAACTTCATAAACATTGGCACCTAATGCTCTTTGTCATACAATACTTAAGTCTTCTTTTCATAACTGCATGCAATGAGGGTAACTTGCTAGTCAGCTTAAAAACTGTCATATTGTTATTTACTAAGTAAAAACCTTTCACCTAGATAAATATATCAGAATTAATTTTTATTTATAACAAAGAAACAACTCAGTAGCATACCGTAGTCACATCTTTGCTATAAAAAACTCCAAGGCTACACAGCTTCTGTACAACAGGTGTTATAACTTCCAGCAAAAGATTGCTTACATTCACAGATTCTTTACCCATGGCCACCTGATATTACAAAGGAACAGGTCATACAAGAAGTGCATGATAATAAATAAAAGAACTATATAATTATTTTATAATAGCATACTGTACCGTAATCAAATCAATGTTTTTGTTGTGAACGTACTTCCTTACATCAGGATCATTTTCATTGCGATACTCTAATGTTGAAATTTGAAGGTTATCAATAACCATCTGAATAGTTGCTTGCTTTGCTAAAGCATTAAAAGCCCAGGACAAAAGAAGCAAACAACTTTGTAAGTCACAGCTTTTACTTTTTCATTTCCTATCTTCCATAGTACTTTGACTACTCACTCTATATATCAGTTTATCCCACTCTTGGTATAAAAATCTGATCTATAGTAATCTCTGAAAAAAGTAAAACTTACATCCAGGGGTTGCTGTTAAAGCCAAGATACGGAGCTGCACAGGTACGGCCATTATCTGTGAACAAAAGTAAGGAAAAGTATAAGATCGGATTACCTTAATGAAGCAAAAGAACATCTCATAACCCAAACAAAAGAACCAAAGGATATAAAGTTTATTTAATGTAATAGTTTATCCAAAGGCAGGAATATGCATTCAACAAACACAGATAATCCTCTTAATTAAGAAATTATAAAACTTACTTCACGAACAACTACACAATAAGCATAATTTCCCATTGCACGATGAGCCTCATCAACTACAAAACAAACAAGTTCTTTCACCAAGCATGAACCTATAGACAAATCCAAAAAACAAAGTTATTGGTGACAAAAAGAGAACCCATTCTCCATTAATCCAAAGACTTGAGGTTTGATGTCTCAGCAACCAACTATTAATTGCAACTTCAATGACTTCCAGCTAGTGCCTTCAATAGTTGTTTAGATGTAAACCTCAATTCCTCTTTTCACTAAGGTTAAAGCTGTAAAGGGAAATGAGACCTAAAAGTTCTCAAACATCACAAGTTAATATGATAACAAAATGTAAGGACTTCATCTATTTCTCATCAGTCAATGCTATCCCTTGTTTCAGTGTAGATGCAATGAATACTGACCAGATTGAATATCTTTTTCAAGCACTTGAGGTGTTACAAAAAAAACCCTCTTGCTCTGCCAGAATCCCAATCGCTGTGCTGGATTCATCTGTCCCGTCATGTCAATAGTCCATTCCTATCAAATCCAAACAAAGATACCACAAGGTTCCCAAATGTTTAAACTTTATATTGAAAGTCACTAAATAAGTAAAGAAATACTTAATAGTAAGAAAGCATTCAAAATAGCTGCAAGAACTAATCATAAGAACCAGCACTGCAACAATTAACTTACTTGAGGAATGCCCACAATATTATGGCATGCTTCAATTTGTTGCAAGACAAGTGGTCGAGATGGAGCAGTAAAAACAATCTTCCCTGTGAACAATTCACTTTAATAAGTTTCCATTAATTAACAATAGCAATTATGATGTTTTGTTAAACTTTACAAAGAAATAATAAAGTACACAGATTTTGCAGACTACATCATCACGCTATTAAGTTTGATTAAAGGCAGTGGATTCTCAATGGTTATTTGGCATAGAAGATATCTATTGCAGCAGATGGTATGATTAAAAAACAGCATATATTTTTCGATTTCTTTTGTTTTAATGATATTCTTCACTACATTGGAGTACTTTCAAGCTTAAGTCATCACCACAATGATCAAATTTCATGAGTAGTCATTACTTTCATCAACTTTATAACATGTATGTTTTTTTTGGTAACGACAGGGGTATCCCCACAACCCAGCCCTGTGCCCAACCTGCCTTACCTTGGACTTACTTTATTGCCAAGTTGGGGTCGAGGAAGGGGCGAGCTGAGGCGAGACTAGTTCCCTGCGGGAAGGATCCACAGCCCGCAAGCAGTCCCCCCTCTTAAACCCGGGAGGGAGTCAAACCCGAGACCAATGGGGAGCAAACCCACAGCCCAAGCCAACTCACCTACCCGTGCGGGCTCAACTTTATAACATGTATGTTACTAATAATCACAAGACAAGATGTGAGCACTTCTATGCATTTAATAGGATGGTGGGGGGAATCGAGTATGGTGATTATAATCCATCACTTTGAGATTTCGACCCTATAGCATCTTTCTCAATTAGCAAAGCGTTTGGTGACTATATGATTTATAAGCATAACTTCTCTCACAATTATTATCAATGTGGGATTATCATAATTCAACATTTTGTTAACAAATGTGAGCTTCCAAACTGGAGTATTATTAATATATTTTATAATTTGTGGGATGTTTCACCACATTGTAATATTTTCATGCTCAATTCATCACTAATGGCTATTTTTGTCATGTCCCCATCCAGTTAGATAAATGATTATAGTAATTTAAATTAAAGATTTAAACCTATGTCAGTTTATGGTCTACAGAGTCAACCGATTCAAGGATTTCGATTATGATAGAAAAGCCAGTTTCATAAGTCATAAACCATAAATTTGAAATCACCAATCTTATACAAGTTTGTATTGAAGGTTGCGGGTAAGTAAAAAATCCATATGCTATAACAACGACTTCCTTAATGGTGTTGTCGTTAAGAATAAACAGGCGACTTCCTTAGGACAACAACTACAAAGTAAGATAGGTAATGATTAAGTCGGCAATGTAAAGATGTCTGAGCATGAATAACTAAGTTGGATTCTAAAGAATAATCCATTGGCAATACACAGCTATAATAAGGAATTTGTAGCGACTTGTGGAAGGAGAAGTGATTAGGTGAATCAAGGCAACGACTTCATTAGAAGACAAGGAAGCAGCGATTAATTGCTGACACAAATGATAAGTTTAACTAAGCATAATATTAATCAAGGGCAGCAATTTATAATCAGCAACTATCAAAGGTAGAGTTCGTTTAGAAGCAACAAGTTAATAAATGATTATTAAAAGCTAGTGCCTCATTAAGGAGAGAAGGCCAAGATCTTATTAAGCAATAATGAGACAAAGTGTGATGTTTCAAAAGCAGCGATTCATAATAAAAAAATAGCAAATTAAATAGAGGGGCATGAAAATTGGAAAAGATGACTCTTGGGAAGAGGTTCATACTCTTCTAGGAAGGTATAAGGTTTGGTGGGAGCACTATGAGACAGGGAGATTAGAACATACTATTTTTTTAGACATTTTATTTGGAAGTTTCAGAATGGGAATTGCTCTATATGAACAGAGTATTTTAAAAAAGGAGACAAGATATAAAACCATACATCAGAGAAGGTTCCGAAGAATAAGTTGTAGGGTTATAAGGAAACCTATCAGGCCTCTTACTTGAAGTAGAATTGCTGATTCTAGAATAAATTCATATTTCTGTCACCATAAAAACATTTGGAAGTAATAAATAGAGACGTATATATTCATTTGTATATTTCAATACAAATCTTTATGAATATCTGTTTCTTTACAGCATTAGATACTTAGTCATTAAGAAAATTGGCCAAAGTTCACATTGTTCCTAAAAGGGGACATTACGATTTTCTATTGGTCATTAATTGTGTGATGTTAATCTCATGCATGTTTATAAGAATAACAAGACAAGGGGCACACTTAGCGGACTCGCTAGCTGTTTGGGCCATCTAGGGCGGATTTGGCACATGATCTGCCATCTCCTCTTGCCAAATCCCTTGCACAGTCTACAATTGAACTCGCCCTTGGTATAGACACTTAGCAAACTTTCTTACCATTATGCATGTTTATCTGGAACATCTGGAACAAACCCTCGTCCGGAGATTACACCCTGCTTTTTACACTTGGATACACAATTTTTTTATTTCGAAGACGGGAACGTTGATGCCATGACCCGAGGAACCCAATCCTAGGTCTACTTTCAAAAAAGCAGAAAAAAGCAAAAAGCAAGCCAAAAAAGCAAAAAAAAACAGAATTCCACAAAAATAGGGAGGTGCTAGAATTGACCCTAAGCAATTGTGATCTTCGTCCTCTGGGTCTTCAAAGCACTTTGACGATGTCCAAACACTGATCTGAGCATGAATTCCCTATTTGGCTTGGATGATTTCTCAAAAATTCCAACTCTAAACTCTCGAAAATAGAGACTTATGAAATTTGCAGAGCTAAGACAAAACCCTAAAAAGCAAACTACTAGGGGTACCCATTTGCAATGGGGCGATGTGTGAAATAGGTCACAATAGAATGTTATTTCATGCATAACTAAAAGAGGTCTATTTATTTACAAAACCAACATTGTCTTGCAAGCAAACTGTTTGACGAAATTATTTCAAGAAGAATGCAAAAGAAATTCAATGGCAAAAAGGGGTAGGGCATTACATGTTGTGCTCCATGAAGGTCTGTGTGGTTTTGAAGGTCTTCATCTGGGCTTGGTGGCGGGTAATTCGCCCCTCTACCCCACCCTGTATTGTGACAAGAAACACGCTAGGGGTGGTACCCCTAGACCCCATGAGGAGCATTGCCCTCGACCCCATTAGGGACACTACCCCCACTGGGTGTGCTACCCCTCAACCCCATTGGGGTGCTATGTGATGTCCCCATCTTATTCTTAATCTAACTTTAATAAGTATATGTTCAGGGGTGGCAGTCCTGAATCTCTAACTAGTATTAGTTTACAAATAAAGATTACAAACCATCAAGTTTATAAATAAAATGGTTTCCTTATCATTATCTTCCTTATCCATTGGAACAAAATAAAGGGGCAAGAAGAATCTTAGTAGTGATTACCTCCAAAACGAAAACCTTCACTGATGGTTCACTATTTACCTGCAATATTAGTTAGCATCATATTATAAACAATAAAGACTTGCAAGCATCCTCGAAATAAGCAATTGATCTTCCATCAAAAGAGGAAATGTACGTTCTCTATAGTTGCCATGCAAGATGACCACAACCATCTGCACACCTGTTCACAATCATACCATTCCATACATAAATTCAAAAAGAACAATGCATAAGATCATAGGGTCATGAGAAGATCATCCACGGAGGAAGCGCATCATCATAATGACAATCATATGGCCACCCACTCCATCAAGTTCCAACTATACCTGGTGAAGTCAATGACCATACGTACAAGAAGCAGTGAATTACTTATTACAAATCAGACTGAAGGCATTCCAACTGTATGATCAAGGAATCCGATGAAATAAGATAGACCATAATGTGGATTAAGTATGTATCTTTGCCAGCTATCAGACAAGGACGATCGGATGACCTTAAAACCATCAAACCATTGATCGCTTTACAATATCAAAGATATCGAGCATGATTAAGTAGATAAGCTGATTCCTTAGGAATCAGCTTAATTAACAAAATCAATTAATAACCTGAAGTGGTGCGATTATGACTTGATAAAAGAACTTGTCTCTATCCACCAAAAGACACAACCTATCTGCCCTTGGGCCTAGGGCAGAGGTTCTCTAGGGCACCCTATCTAGTTCCCTTTTTCTATGTTCTCTATGACTGAATTCTCAACATTATATGGTGCTGTAACCAAATGTATATCTTTGCTATCTCAATATTATATAGTACTGTAATTAGATGAATATCTTACACTTGCATGAATGATATCTTATGCACATATGAATGATGTTTTCAAATTAAGGAAATATGGTTATTATTTGTCTCCTAACTTACTTGCAGGGGGTTCAGTCAAGGTAAGAGGTATCTCTAAGCCTTATCCTTTTTTGGTTAAGGCAGAAATAGTGCATCTTTAATTTGGGGACATTACAAGTGGTATCAGAGCATGTTCCTGCCAACCTGAGGGAAATAGTTGATGCAACTAAGTCAACCTGAGGGAAGTATATTTGTTGCATATCAACAGCAAGTCAGCATTAAAGTGGATCGGTTATGCTCCATGTATTCATCAATTGAAACAAAGAGATTTTTGGTAATCCTTGTTTTATCTCCAATCAAAAAAATTGGCAATATAATTCTTTATTTTATCCTAGAACCTAAACCATCATGTTATGCACATAAAGTGTTAGCACCTAAGCATTTGAATAAACAATAACAGCATATTCATTAAGATCATAAAGATTCACAATCTATGATATTTTAAGAAAAACTATTAATATTCAATTTTCAACTGTTGATATATTTGTCTAGTGAACCCCAACTATTGGATATAGTCTAGTGAACCCCAACTATTGGATATATTCATTCCCAATGCATTTCATTGGCTAGATCTAACATTAAGTGTTTCTTCTCATAACTACCTATCACAAAAAACATCAAAATTCGCTACAAACCAACAAATACATTCTTTTCCCAGAAGAAACTATACCAAAACACCCTTCTCTTGGTTGAAATGCTGTGCTTAGACCTCTAAGAACTTCCCGATACATTTTGCTCAACAGTGAAACCCATTCCCATTTCTTCATGAGACTATACTAGTCTGTAGAGATTTCCCAGTTTTTTCCTTTTTCTAATTTGAACAACAATCTTTTTGGGATCCTTGGCAATTAAATGCATTCAAAAGTTTGATAGCATTGATAATTTGATACAGTGAAAGTCTATTTTTGTTGAATTCTTGAAAACTTTCATATCCTCAAATAACATTAAGAGTACAGAGGTTCACATTTTATCTGCAAATTCCATACAAATACAGAATATGCATTGCACAAAAGCAAAATTAATTATACTTCTACAAATCATTTATAGTGGCAGCCTAGTATAAATCATACCAGCAGGGAACCATCGGAAATAATTGTACATCACAACCGCAGCAATCAGTGTCTTTCCAAGACCAGTCGGCAAAGACACTAGGGTGTTTGAGAACAACGCTGTCTTGACAATTAAAAATTGGTAGTCACGAAGAGGAACATTTCCTGCCAATAAAATATTCAAAATAAAACTATTAGATCCATATGTTGTCAAGTGCCCACAAAAAAATGTATGAAAGAGCATAAAATAATCCATTTGCTTAAAAAACAAGACCAATAGTCAAAGTCAAACTATAGTTTACATGATGCATAGGCAAGACATAATCATTACTGACCTTGCATGCATTTTCCAAAGCAAAATGCAAACCGGATCACTAATAAAAAGCACAATGGTAGAAAGAAATGAACTGCAACAGAAACTTTTGCCACTGAAACTTTTGATGCAATATTCAAGCCTACCAACCATTTACTAGTAACGAATGAATCTCAAAAGATGTATATCTAATTTTTAAAGTTCGCCTGATTAACAGAATCTACTACCTGGATAAGTCCATGTCTGGGCCGCAATAGGATCAATATTAGTTTTACTGCCACCCATGCTATATAAAACATTGTCATCACCACAGGTAGTCGTAATATTTGCATGATGAGTCTGATGGCCTTCTGAGTGTTTTTCACTCACTTCCACAAATTTATCAAGAGTGGATTGCCGGACAGCCTTATCTAGCTTCTTTCCCACCTTATTCTTGTTTAGTTCTAATGTTTTGTAAATGGGATTCTTAACACCATTATCGTCATCATTATTCAAAAAGCTAGGGGATGCATCCTCGTGTAATGTTGTATGCAACACTGCTTTGTTGCAGGCATCATCAATCTCTGCAACAGCTGCTTCCCAATCGAATTCCTGAATATGGTAAACAAAAGTTAAAGGTAAATTATGCAAAATTAAATGAAGTTAAAGCTCTGAGCAAAAAGATTAATTGTAATTGCTGCAATGCTTACCCTGCTTGGACAAAGTGAAAAGAATCCTAACAAATCAGCCCAAGCTATGTAAAATCAGATGAAGTAAAACTACTGAGTAAAAAATGTACATGCAACTGCTTTTGTGTTTATCCTACTTGGGCAAAGTGAAAAACACAAAATCCTGACAAATCACCCCAAACTATGTGAAATCAGATGTAGTTAAAACAAAGGATAAAAAATGAACATGTAATTGCTTAACTGTCTTGGACAAAGACAAACAAGAACTTAAAACACAAAATATTGACAAACCTCCCCAAATGAGGATGTAATGTCCCATTTTTGACAATTTCCTTTTATGAGACAATTATGACAATTTGCTATTATGAGACAAATACTTCAAATCCTTTTACTTACTATAGATTATAATATCAGATTGAGATTATGAATTATATCATCAATAGCACAAATACAATTATATAGATATACTGACTCTTTCAATATCACTTGCTCTTCCTAATTGATGCAAAATGCAAATGCTAAGTGAATGAGATGCCTATAAACTTTCCGTTTCACCAATATTGATGAGGGATGTTGATTGGATAGGGTGCTGTTTCTGATCTGACTTTATCAAATGTGCTGCTTATGATTTTCCAATCTGCAACTAGATTTGATTGCTCCTTCCAATATGGCAATAGGATTGTGCAATGATCTTTGATACCTCTGCTGCTATGTCTGATATAATCAATAATATATGCAGATGTTGATATTGATATCACTCTGTGGTGATACATTGCTGTTCCTGATATTTACTTATGCACTTGCAACAATAGATGATAATGCTGTTTCAGATATGACTATGAATTCACACAAAACTGGTGCCTTCTCTAATGGGCAATTTGTTCCTCATGCAACCGATATTGTGCCTTCGGCAATTGCTCTAAAAGAGCGATCCAATCTGGACTGAATAAGAAATACAAAACTCCATGATGATGTTTGAATGATGGAGAATGCCTTCTTATATCTTGTTGTTGGGCTGATAAGCCACATTACCAAAGGATGTGTCTTAAAATGTGTCTTACTAATCGCACCACTTCATTACCATTTGATTATTGATTAGACATAATCACTCTTTTGTACTTCTTCATGAAATATCAATTATTATATGATTAACATTTTGTGTTTGCGTTGGTTTAGGGATCGATCATTGAGATGCTGACATCTATTGCTATGTATCTGTGCCTTAGCCCATTGTCCATATGATCAATATTCGATCTTTAGATTATTATTTATCATCGATGACCAATATTAGCCACTGCCCCTTGATTCATAATGATCTACATCATTAATGGATATCGTCATCGATTATGTAACATTATATTTTTCCCATCAATGCTTGGTGATTATATTTATCCCTAATCTTCATTGATCTCCATGCAATGTATAGGCTTTGAGCCGATATCTCGCCGGAATGTGATGACCTATATCTTAAGAGAATCTTCCCCATAGTCGATCTATACTTATATTCTTTCATCATAACCCTCTCATAAATCCTATCAATGATTTATATTGTTATTGATCACTGATCTTATATCTGATATCTTAGATTATTAGTCTTCAATTTGGGATTTGATCATTTTATTCAGTGATAGTCTGTTAATATGTTGACGCCATGTTTTTCTTAATCGATATCTACCCCTTCTATTAGAAACTCAGGGGTGTGAAGCGCTGATACTCATTGATTGCTGAGAATGGCATTTACTGATTTTTGACAGTGATATGGACTGCGTTGATTGGCATTCATTGGATCCACGGTTATTGACAATTCATCTGCTCTTACCATACTAATGAAGAACCAATCTCCTTATGTGATCTTATTTCATCCATGCATGTTATCTTCATGATGATATTGAGCCATCTTATGAACATCTGATTATGACCTTATTATTGCGTATGTTGATCTTAGTGGATCTATATGCGTAATGGTAGGATTGTGAGCATGTGTGTAAGATGGTTTGAGGTTATTATGCTTGACATCTTGTAGCATGGTATGTTGCATATACTTGAAGTCCTCTTTTGATGGAAGTTCAACTTTGTATACTTATAAGATGGCGATATAAGTCTTTATGCCTCGGTGATTTATTCTCTTTCTTGTCTTTTACAATAGATACTATCTACATTTTATACATCCTACTATTGATACTATGTACATTTCATTACTTTCTACTCCTAATTATTCAAAATTTTGTTATCAAGGATGCCACCCTTGATCACACAACTGTACATTTCTTGTTACTGTCTAGGTTAAAGATGGGGACATTACAGATGATCAGAATTAGTACAGGTAATTCAACCTCAAATTCACAGATTGGACTAAAATATAAAACAAGCATAATAATGGATAGTAGAAGCAACCTTTTAAAAATAAATACATTCCATCAGAATGCATCCCCTAGCCTTGTACTCCCATCCTTGTACCAAAAACATTTCATCAACTGGGGGATGACCAGAAAACGTCGCCTCCTCATCCCCTTTTCTCGCAGCGAACAAGAAACATTTCTGCTATGCTCCAGAAACAAGCAGGGGACATAGAGGATGGAGTCGTCCCCTACAACCCAAGCATAATTTGGGCACCACTTTAAAAAAACACATTTTTAATTAAAAAAGGGATGGGCAGGCCCACAAGGATGCCCTCCCCACCTCCCCATCCCACCACACCTTCTAAACAAAACCTAAACCTAACCCATAATTCAAAACAACCAAAAAAAAAACTCATCCATTTTAACATTTGCAAACAAAGAAAAGTGTTGAGACATGGACCAGCTAGGACTTGAACCTAGGACCTTCCATATGCTGCTGGAGTGCTCTACCACTGAGCTACTGGCCCCTCTTGGACCAGTCCATCATCGGTCCGGGTGTGGCTTATTTCCAACACTAACACCCCCCTTAAGCCACACCTCTCATGTGGTTGGGGCTCCTAGCCTGGACCTAGCTCTGATACCATGTTGAGACATAGCTCTGATACCATGTTGAGACATGGACCAGCTAGGACTCTAACCTAGCACCTTCCATACGCTGCTGGAGTGCTCTACCACTGAGCTACTGGCCCCTCTTAGACCAGTCCATCATCGGTATTTCCAGTGTTCCACGGGGACGCGTCCCCCCCCTTTTTGGGCGCGTCCCCCCGTTAGGGACATCTCGAGGACAGGGGGGTGGGGACGCGACGTCCCCCGCCGTCCCACCACCGCCACCCAATCGCCGCCAGGACATGGAGACATGGAGATGTCTCCTCGGAGACGTCTGGGCGTCTCCTTGAGAGACGCCTGGGCGTCTCCCGCGTTCCCACGCCTAAACGAACTGAAAAATGCCATATTTTAAAAAACAAGTGCCTTTTGGGGGGATTAAGGGGTAACCCTAATTGGACGTGGGCCCACCCAACCCCCCAAAACAACACAAAAGCATGTTTCTTTTAGATTTAACTCTCATTTTGGTAAACTGATTTTTTTTCCAGCAAGCTAAAGAGGAGGAAAAACTTGAAGAAGACTGATTGAAGGGGTGAGAAAAGCTGATTGCAAGCGTAATAGGAGCTAGAAGAAGCAAGAAGAAGAGGAAGAAGAAGATTCTTCTACATTTTGGAGAGATTTTTCAAGCACAAGGTAGGGTTTTTCAACTTTTTCTTGTTTTTTTTTTTGTTTTATTTTCTGATTTTCATTGTTCTATGTCATTTTTGGATTTTTGTTCCCTATTCATCTCAAGACTCAAAATGAGATTTGATGTTGAATCTTGAGGGCAAAATCATCATTTTGCCCTCAAGATTCAACATCAAATCTCATTTTGAGATTAATAGGAAAAAAATTTAAAAATATATTGTTAAACTAGGCTGATTTTATTTTTATTTTATTTTGTGAAATGCAGTGTCAATTTCACAATGAGCTCCCAAGGCATGAGTGAAGATGACATGGAAATCCATTCTCATAGTGAGAATGATTCAGAATATGAACCTAAAAATGAGGGGGGTTACCATGGGGCTGATCCTGGAGCCCAATCTAGTTCTATGGCAAGTGCACCAGCTAGTACAGGTTGCCCTTCAGAGTTGTTGGCACCATATGCTAGGGGTCATTTTGATCCTAAGTCTCCTCTAAAACAGTTTGCTTCACGAATATCAGTACAAGGCACTGCATCACATTCAAGTGGGGGAACAAGGAAGTGGAAGTGCAATATTTGTGACACAGAATGGTTCGGTAACATTAGTAGGGTGAATGCACACTTTCTGTTTTGGAGAGGAAAAGGCGTGAAACATTGTAAGTTTTTGGAGGAAGCCAAAAATATACAGTACAGAATTGAGTTTAACAGGCTTTGGGGGGTTCCAGATGACACAAATATTTCAATGCCTACTACTTTGTCTACTAGGGCAGCACTTCAGGGCAACCAGAATGTGCCACATACTTCTCATGCTTCGCAGACGGGAGGAATGATGTTTGGATCTCCATCCACTTCCACTTCTGCCGCCAGGGCTGGGAAACGTAAGTTGCAGACACCACAAAGCAACCCCATTGCTGATATGTTTAATGTGCAGCTGAGAGATGAGATAGATGAATCCATTGGCAAGTTCTTCTTTGCCAATGGCATTCCATTTCATGTTACACGGTCTCCTTATTATAGGGAGATGATGGCTATGGTGGCCAAGGGAGGACCATCTTATGTGCCACCAGGGGAGACGAAAATGAGGACCTCGATCTTGGATAAAAGCTATTCCAAGATCAATATTTTGATGGAGAAGATGAAGGCATGTTGGGTGGCATCGGGGTGCAGCATAGTTATGGACGAGTGGACGGACATTAGCCATCGTCCACTCATCAACGTCATGGTCACATGTGCAGAGGGCCCATACTTCCTTAGAGCAGTTGATTGTATAGGGCATCGTAAAGATGCTGATTTCCAGTTTCAGGTCCTCAGGGAGGCTATTGAGGAGGTTGGGCCACAAAATGTGGTCCAAGTAGTGACAGATGCAGCCCATGTGTGTAGAGCAGCAGGGAGACTCATTGAGGCAGCCTATAGACACATTTGGTGGACCCCATGTTGTGTGCATGCCATGAACAATGCACTCAAGGACATGGGGAAGATAGACTGGATTAGAGGAGTGGTCACCGATGTGAGAGATGTGCAGATGTTTATCTGCAACCACCACACTTCACATGCACTCTTCAGGACCTTCGCGAAGAAGGAGTTTTTGAAACTAGTTGAGACTAGATATGCATCCTATTTCATTCTCTTGGAGAGAATGATTGAGTTGCAAGAGGCATTGCAACTCATGGTTATGACTAATGAGTGGAATAGGTGGGCTGAGGCCAAGACAGAGCAGGGGAGAAGGGTGAAGGAGATAGTGAAGAGTGATGTGTTTTGGACTGATGCGAAATACATTGTCTCTATCATTTCTCTAGTATTCCAGGTGATCAGATATGGGGATGGGCATGCACCTAACCTTGGAGAGGTGTATGAGTGCATTGACTCTATGCTTGACCAGATGAGGGCTGCTGTGCGAGTGAAGGACCCCTCTTTAGCATTCTACAATGAGAAAATCCAGCCTATCATTCAGCGTAGATGGGACAAGTTGAACACTCCTTTGCATATGGCTGCCTTTGCCTTGAATCCTAAGTGGTACAAGGCTAGACCGGGTAGACTGACACCGATTCAGGATGATGAGGTGAAGGCGGGTTTCTTTAGGTGCATAAAGAAGATGTTTGATTCAAAAGATGCCGGCACAATGCACACTGAGTGGGGAAGATTTGCCACTCTTAGAGGTTATTCAGATGCGGCAAAGATGGATATAGACAGCATGGCACGGGAGGACCCACTTTTATGGTGGAATTGTCATGGCCCGAAATCTTTGACCACCACTCTAGCCATCCGTCTGCTATCCCAGGTTTCCAGTTCTTCAGCTGCTGAGAGGAACTGGTCTACATATAGCTTCATCCACTCTCTTAAGAGGAACAGACTTACCTCTAAGAGAGCAGAGAAGCTTGTAGCTGTACACAGTGCTTTGCGTCTCATGGACCGCAAGACACTTGTGTACAAGGAGAGTCCAGCGGCACGATGGGATGTAGAGCCAAAGGAGCCTTCACAGATTGATGAGGATGATCCTACCACTTCAGATGCAGGGCTAGCTGGTGTGAGCTTGAGGGACCTTGATCCTCAGGAGTCCAGCAATTCCAGTGAGGAGGAGTTCGCAGATGATTAGAGGCCTCCATTAGCTACATTTTGAGTTTTCAGTTTTGTCATTTTGTATTTGACTCTAGTCTCTTTTGTAATGCTATTGCTACACGTATTTGTATTTGGCTACTCATTGTAATGATGAATCATGTAATCATCTTTATTATTATAGACTTTGCAATGGCATCAGATATTCGTATTTTACTATTTTCGTTTTCCTTTTTCGATATTCATATGATAGAAATGAGAAATCTCCAATTTGACAATTTCATTTGTCAAATTTTATTTACTTTTAGCAATTAGTTACGTATTACTAATCTAAGTAATCTTGGTATTTCCTATAGTTTCATTTGAAATCTAATTCTTATACTGTTATACTGTTATACTGTTATACATCTTTTCAAAACTAGTTTTTCAAGTACTATATGTATATGTATAAGTATATGAGCACCACCACCCCGCCACCCCCTCGCCGCCGTCCCCAAATTTAGACCCTTGGTCCCCCCGTCCCGGAGACGCGTCCCCGCGTCCCCCCGTCCCCAACGCCCGTGGAACACTGCTTATTTCCAACACCAACAAAAAGTGCAGCAAGAGAGGAGCAGCAGGTGATGAAGTAGAGAACAGCAGTTGAAAAGGGATTCTAGGGAATCAAATCTTCTACACTAGAGGTAAGTCATTCATTTTTCATTTGTTTTTGGCATTTGCTTTACATTTTTTCAATTTTTCCAACATAAAGGGAGGGCATTGTGAGTTTGTTTTTTATTTGAACTTGCGGCTCTCTTTGAAAGTCTCATCAAAAAAAAGAATGAGCAGCAATGGGAGTAGTGATAGTGAGGATGTTGAAGTCCAAATGCAAGAAAGAAGTAGACCTAGAAGTATGGCAGCCATTGGGGGATCTTTGAGTACAAACCCAGCAAGTTCAAACCCATTTGATTGTCCTTCCCAACTCCTCAAAACCTATGCAAAAGGCCCATTTAACCCCAAAAAACATCTATTACAATTTGCATCAAGAGTTGATAAAGCTATTAAAAAAAAAAATTCGGGGGGCAGTAGAGTATGGGAGTGCCATTTGTGCCACAAACAATATAGGGGTAGCTATACTAGAGTTTATTGCCATCTTTTATGGATAGGTGCTCAAGGGGTGAAAGGTTGCAAACAAATAACTCAAACTGAGAAAACTGAGGCAACTAGACTGCATATGGAGGGGGAGGCATTAGGTAAAGGGATTCCATTGGAGAGATTGCAGCCTACTTTGTCAATGCCTACAAGATCCGTAAATGTTGCTTCTCATGGGGGAGAGAGTTCTACTACATCTACTAGGGGAAAGAAGAAAAGTGCTAATGTTGCATATCCATTTAAAATACAAACAAAAGATGGGGCTGAAACCCCTATTGCTAAGTTTTTAATGCTCATACCATACCCTTTCATGTCTGACATTCACCATATTTTAAATAAATATTCAAAGATAATCAAGTTGTTGGTCCCTCATCTGTTCCAAGAGAAACTAAGCTATGCACCACCCTTCTTGATAGAGTACTAGAAGGTGAGTGTTTTGATGGAAGATATGAGACAAACATGGATAAGGACGGATGCTCCATAATCATGGATGGGTGGACCGATAGCAAACATCGGCCACTCATCAATCTTATTGTCACTAGTTCAATAGGCTCTCATTTTCTTAGAGCTATAGATTGTTCGGTGAAAAGGAAGGATGCAGCCTTCAAATTTCAGATTTTGAGAGATGCCATAGAGGAGATTGGAGCCTCTAATGTTAAGTAGGTAGTGACCTATTCAGCCCATGTGTGTAAGTTAGCTCAGTTAAAGGTGGAAGGTGCTTACAAGCACATTTTTTGGACCCCATGTTGTGTGCATGCATTGAACAATAACTTGAGGGACATTGGGAAGATAGATTGGGTGAAGTCAATGGTGTCAAAAGCTAGAGATGTGCAAATGTTCATTTGCAACCATCGTACTTCATTGCTTTGTTCAAAACATTTTCAAGGAAGGAATTCCTCGAGCCAATGGAGACTACATATGCCAGCTACATCATTTTATTGGAGAGGATGCTTGAGGTCCAAGAGGCTCTACAATCAATAGTGGTCAATGCAAAGTGGGGCAAATGGCATGAGGCAAGCACATCGGAGGGAAGAAGTGTGAAACAAAAAATCCTCGATGATAACCGATGGTCCACAATATTTAATATTTGGAAAGTTAATTTAATAATTTCATATAAGTTTCTAACTTGTATAACATGTTCATTCTTTCTTATGATTTTAATTTTTGTAACTTGTTTGCACTTGCAGATATGTTTGCTCCTTCATTTAGCCTATTGTGCGAGTGATTAGATATTTTGATACTAACTCTCCTAATCTTGGAGAGATTTATGAGACCTTTAATAGCATGCTTGGACAAATCAAGCAAGCAATTCATTGCAAGGAACCTAATTTGGGATTTTATGAGGAGCATCTTAGGCCCATTGTGACAAAGCAGTGGAACATTATGAACACCCCACTTCATATGGCAACCTATGCTCTCAATCCCAAATGGTATGCACCGCGACCTAGGAAAGTGCCTCCATCTAGTGATGAAGAGGTGAAAGAAGGCTTCATGAGGGTCCTTGCAAAAATGTATACTGAAGAGGAATATACTATATTTCACACACAGTGGCTTGCATTTACCAATCTTCGTAGTCCAACCTTTAGCAAAGCAGAGGCAATGTCAGATAGAGCTACATTAGCTTAAGTCGACCCTATTGGATGGTAAGTGTCGCATGGCAGGGATGCAGCAAAGTTGAGAGTACTTGCAATTTGTCTTCTTTCATAGGTTGCCGATTCATTTGCTGCAAAGAGGAATTGGTCTACATGTAGCTTCATTCAATCAGTCGAGAGGAACAACCTTATCTCTAGACAATCAAAGAAGTCAGTGACTATTCACAGTGCTTTGCAGCTGCAAGATCACCAAACTCAAGTATTGTTAGACTCTGTAATATCCCTTGCTTATTATGTATGGTAGAAATGATGATTTTGATTCAAGGAATATTGTCAAACAAGTTACATACAATCTGAAACTTAGCACTTTACTGATTGCAAAGCATATAGGAAACATATAACAACCTAACTATCAAGGAAACAACTCAAATTTCATCAATACTAGAGTTGACATTATGTCAAATAGATGTGATACATGCTTCAGAAATATGGAAGTCTGACATATGTTACTGCTGCAATTAATTTCTGATTACTATTTCAAACCATCTAAGATATACAATGACATTCATTGATACATGACCAAATGTAACTGATCACTAATGGCTGCCCCCTAATTTCTGAACACCAGTAGCTCAGAAAAAATAATTTTAATAACAAATAATGCTCAGAACTTGATTTGGATGATGCCGAATGGAAGAGGAAGTCACCCTAATGAAGCCTGATTTTTATCTGATTTTTCTGAGCCTTCTAGATGCCAAATCTACCCCTTGCTAGAGGCTGCCTCCTGCCCTTGGTTTGCAGATGCAATATAAAATAATAACAGCAGTCCTCTGCCCCAAATGTGTGATGAAAATAATTGACTCGGTACTACGAAATGAATGAACAGATACCCATAAAAATCTGACCTTCCAGTTATGAGCATTGAACAAAAATATAGGAATCAATAGGTCCGATCAACCTCCATGGCAGACCTGGTATGAATCTCAGAAACACCTTCAATCCTCTTAGAATCACCTCCAAATGCCTCTAAATAAATCGCTTATCTCCTTCTCAAAGTGCAGATACAAAAGAGCATGAAAAGACCATAAAGCTGAAGTATGTCTCCTTATTATTCTCCAGGAATATCGCTGCAAAAACTCAATAAGCTCCAATGTGAAGGACTGAAATATCCCTCACTCTCAATTGCAACCCTTCGGAGGATCTTTCACCACCTCAGTTATGCCAATCAAAGAGAGTTATCGTTCTCTAAGACTGAAAATGAAATGCAAAAACCCTTGGCTCCACAAGCTATCAAGCAAAGAAGATGTCAAAACATTTGATGCCCCAAAAATGAGCCTACCCCCTCTATTTATTCTTTTTCTCCAAGAGGTCGGCCACCTTCTAGAAGATTCCCTTTTAATAAAATAATATTTAATTGCACTTTTAACTAATATTAAAATATCCTTATAATATAAAATGCAAATAACATCATACATGTAAGTACATTATTTCACCCAAAATCAAATGTGAAGCCGCGAGTACTGCCCAAGTAACCCTCTCATCAACTCCTTGGCCTACGAGGGTCAAGTAATAGGCCAAACTCCATCAATGTCTGAGAACTAGTGAGAAGGGGACATTACCGACTCCAACCCTATGTTGAAATGTCAATCTTGAAGACGATATGCATATTGATGAGGAAGAGACACCTAAGGGATTGGTTGGAGTTCCATTGGTTGAGGCAGCCCCTTGTACGGGTAGCGATTTAGATTTGAGCTTTGATCATGATTTAGACTCTTGGACGTACCAGATGTTGATTAAAGACAGCCATATATTTTCTTAGTTCTATGTTTATTGTTTACAATTTATGTCATTTCATAGTTGAAATTTGGAGTCTTTGGACATTTTTGTTATAATTCTTATATAATATGTATACACATTGACAATGAAAGCATTTGAATTTTGTTAATTTGTGAGTCGATTATCATGTGAAATCTCAATTCAAGTCTAATGCTATGTATTAGGCTTCTACAATGTCTATGATGAATGCTTTATCAATGTCATTATATGCATATTTAAAATTTCTCTATATTTTTAAAAATTTCCCTATTTTTTAACAGCCATCCCCTGTCGTCCCCTAAAATTTGGCCCAAAAGTAACCATGTACCAAAAACACATCCAACCATCCCCTACTATACTCGTTCCCAAAACTCGGTGGAGCTTAGAAACATATATCAAGTTGAATAGAAATTTTCTGGTTGATCTGCAGCTTAGGAATCTACCACAAGGATGAAAATTACCAATCCTTTCACCAAAGTTATAATTTATGTGTAATGCCCTCAATTTATGACCTTGGTTTTATTGTGGATTTATTGCTTGGTGTTTACTATATGGGACCACGAGATTTGAAAAATAATATAGTCTTCAATACAAGTGGACCATGACTTTGTCTAGTAGTGTCTTTTGAAAAGTTATTCCTTCAAACATTCTCCAATACAAATATTCAATTCTCATCTTGAGTTAGCTTGTATCATCATATACACATCCAAAGTATAGTAAAGGTTAATCAATTAAGTTCTTTATCATTCCTGCACCAAGAATAAAAATTATTTGATTATTGTGTTAGTGACTGACTTGGTGATTCTATTTATAGGAAATCTACCTCAAACTATGTTTTCAAAATAAATGGTGTAGGTGCAATCCCATGGATGGAATAGTACTTATTAAATAAGCTAGTTTCTATGGCTCCTTAAACAAAAGGCTAAATACAAAAGTAGGTAAATAAGAGTTTTATCTAGGTACTAGTAAAAATACCACTTTATTATATGACAACTAGAGTTACTTTATTCTTACCAAAGACTCTTATTTCCACCAACAAAAAGAGAGAAAAGCACATTGAAGATCATGGGCACTTCACTCAAAGGAAGGATTCCATTATATAAAAAAATCTCCAATTATGTTCATTTGATTATCAAGAGGTATAGTATGATCAAGAAGAAATAGAGTAGAATCTCAACCATAGCATATCAATCCTCTATGCATTGATTGGTTTGAAGGTGATGCCATTGCCCTTCTATGCATGTTAATGACACCTCCTAGTTGCTAAATACTGGATGTAAGGTCTAATAGGCATAATATAAGGCCTCTAGGCATTATATGCTCTAATTCATCTATGCTTAGCCTTAAGGTGATACCATTGAGGGAGAGTGTACATGTCAATGAAACCTACTAGTGGTTAAATCCAAGATGTAAGACCTAACATGCATAACAGAAGACCTCTAGGCATTATATGTATAAGTCCTTTGGACATATTGTTAATCCTTCACTTTGTAAATCTTCCACTTGTAAAATTAATGTATTATATGACCTGCAAAGACTATGTAATGACCTTGGGGAGGCTAGGCCAAGGAATCTCAAGCTCCAATAAAAACTTTATAAGACCTCGAGAGTATCATTTTTTAAAATACTATGATTCTAAATTATGACAAGATGACTTTCCATAAGTCCAGAATACATGATCTTCATATTGACATATATTTGTGTCCCTATTTATCACTATCAAAGAAGACATGTTATTAGGGCATTTCACTTTTTCTTTAGCAGACATTGACAAGTAATGCACCCCAATTAACATTAAAAGGAAGTGTTAGAATATAATGTTTTTAGAGGTCATGCCCTTATAACATTTAAATATTGTTCTAATTTATGGTTATAAAACCTTATATATGATTATTAAGTATATCCTATTTAAAATAATTTTAGCCTAATAACTATTAGATTATATCATTTATAAATGGTCGTTTTGAATAGGTGTGATTGATACCCTTTAGATATTTCGCAAACTCTTCTCCTTCCCCTCATTAAGAGAAAATAGGAATTTGAAGGCATATAGTGAATTCTATCACTATGCACAAGAGGTATTATTGGCGATGTGGAATTGAGAAGTGATATCCCCAAGTTCTGTCTACATTTTTTATAAAGGCAATTTTGTAAGTGTTTTGATTATTAAAATGATGTTGTATAAGGTTTTTTACTTAAAAAGGTTTTCCTCATGTATATATTGTGTAATGTGTTGAATCTATATCTTACAATTCTCATTTTTTTATATTATATTTATTTGTAATGATTAGTAACCTAAATTCCTAATTTCTAACAGTTATGAATGAAGCGGGAGCATCTACACAAAGGAAAATTTAAAGGTATTTATTAAAATTGTGTTTTTGACTAAGAGTTATCACTAGAGAGAATTTCAAAAGAGATTAAAATTAATATTTATATGTTCAAATAGTATATATATTTGTCAATCTTCAAAGTTATGTTTACTTTGAATATGCACAGATAACACCTCAACAGATTAGAAATAACATAGGCAGCAACCAATTGGCATAACACAAACATGGACTTGAAATTAAGCATTCCAATTTTGTTTTCATCATTTGGTCCCCATTTATTCAAACAGTCACATTTGAAAACTCTGCATAATTTTCAGTTATTACTTCACCTCTACAATCTCAAACGGTATATTTCTTTTATTATTCTATAGAGGAGATTATACATCCTTACTACCATCCAGTTGCGTGAACTAAGAGGGCCATAAGATTCCAAACAGCAGCATAACCTAGAAACTCACCTCGTCATTATTGGAACCCAATGCCATATGCAAACTTTGTCCTTCCTCTGCTTATTGAAATTGAAGATGTTAGAAACTTACAAGGCTGTAAGCATGTTTTTTGTGTTGTGAGAAAGAATCGTCCATTAGAAAACTGAATCAAAATCTTTCTGCAGACTATCCAAAGGAATAGGAAGTATATAAGTTAGAATTGAATGGATCTTCCTCCACTCCTGCCGATTGCATAATACTATACAGTATACAGAGTTGCCATCCCGCACTTTTTCATTTATTCTGAAGCCGCTGACCTTTCCACTCCAGGAAAACCTTTTAGCCTTACACTTCTAAGGGAACTACCAATAGTCTTGAAGACTAAAATTTCAAAATCTGCATGCAAGTACTTGTCAGAACAATGATAAGTAAATTGTTGCTGAAAGCATGAACTTCATGAAATATAGAACACTGGTAGAATGCATAAAAAATGACAAGAGATGCATCACCCAATCATTTTTGTTAACAAATTGGCAGCTAAACGTACAAATTAAATAATTCCAATTTCCAACAAATTCCAAAGACATAGAAAATGTAGCAGTAGCTAAAAAGGCAAGAACTTGCAGGTATAGATGGCATTTTGAATTTGGAACCTACAAAGAGAAAAATATAACAAACTCAATGAAAAAATAAGTTCAATGAAGATTAATGAGTTAGCCGAAAGTTTTAGGAAAATATATTTGAACAAAAAGCCAAAAGGCATAGGACAGATGACCATTTAAAAGAGAAATACAAAGAATGCTCGGCAAACATCATTTTCTGATTTTTACAAATACTGACTCTATTTGCTGAGCACAGACTACCAAGATATCAGGGAACATTTTTTTGCTACTGAATTTTTCCACACACTAGCAAAAGAATTTGGCTTAATCAATTGCCAGATTTAATAATACTACCTACAAATATGTATAAAACAAAAGCAGATCGTCCCTATGAAAAGGAAATTATATATTATACCACAAGAAGGCTTAATGGTCTACAGTGCTGAGGTACATGAATCGGGTTCAAAGTTCTTGAGGCAAAGTTTCGAACATTAAAAAGGCTACAATAATTTTATCCAAAATCTATTGGAATACAATAAACCTAATGTTTCTAAGGATAAGCCGAGAGTCATCTAAATTTCAAAATGTGTAGCCCTCTTGCATAAAGATGTTGGCAAGGGAGAGAATTTACAAGTTACCAACTAAAAAAATTTAATAATAATGCTCTCTATAGCTGAAGAATGAGAAATTTCGTGCACTAATGATAAAACCTGATATTTTGTAGAGTGAAGAATCAATACACACGAGCACATTGTCGTTTAGAAATGGAAAACATTGTAGAAGGAAGAACTAATTCACATAGGCCCATTACCATTTAGAAAATAAAACAGAAGATTATGGTGGCAAACTGTAGGAATACAGCAAAATCCATCTTGTAATCTTCATCTAAGGAATATGAAATTATCTTCGTAGTTGAATGACAAGTGAAATTAATTTGAACATTTTGACAAGAAATCAGAGCATGTGTATTCTTTTTAAAAAAAAGGCATTCTGAGCTCAATGATTATCCAGGAGTTCAAAATCATTGTAGGCTTGCAAAGCATATATGACAGGTCAAGACAGTCAACATGAGAAACACACCAATAAACAATTTCCGAAAGTACTATTTATAAATTAGAGACGCATGAGGTTGGATCTTTGTTATCAGAAGAGGAAATGCACCTATCACTTTGCTCGAATCAGATATAATAAATTAACTTGTTCAGTGCACTGTGGCAGAGTGTTGCAGAAGAAAATCGCTAACTGCCAGTCTGCCACAACATTCTGACAGTATTCAGCATGGTTATTGCCGCCGCCTGCCCACTGAATCTAAGAAGTGACCTTGAGACATATATACGGCAATTATAAGACTCTGCAGGTTTCAATCATAAAAAGCAAAATACGTGTTTAGACTCATATTTTGTCAGAACCATTAAACAATTCAAAAGGGCTGTGGTGATTTCTCCAGCCATAAGCTGTGAGCATAGGGTCACAAGGGCACCTGCTCTCTACAAAACATATCGATAATTTTTTATCTGCATGTGAACTTTGAATTTGAGCATTGTAATGAGCATCGATTATCATTGCTACAATTAACCTCACCAGTTCAAAATCAAATATCAACAGAAATTCAGAATAAAATTAGATACTTTGAGATAACAAGGACGTCGCTCCGTTTAAAAAAAAAAAAAAATCATACAGATAGGTTTTCTTCTACAGATATTTTTGATGGCCCAGTAGAACCTGCCAATCCATTTGTGCAATTAACTCTCGAGTATTTAAGTGCATCAAATTTGCTTGGCATCATATCAATGCTATGCACTATCCAAATTATTCCCCCCTTCCCTTGTCTACACCATGTCAATAAGTCCACTTGATTCTAACCCAACCAGGAATCAGAACGCAAATGAAGGCAATGTGTCAAACATGGATTCACCTTTAACTCAGGACAAGCTCTTCAGCTTCTGTCTGGGCAAGGTAACAATGTTGCGGAAAAAACAATCTCGTTTCATCAACAAATGGCTGAAATTTCAAAATTCTTAAAAAAAAAACAATAAATCAGCACCAACCTTTCTTTGAAGTGAACTTTAAAGCCGACAAATATTTTTCCGCGTTAAACCAACATCATTGAGAAATGCATTTTGCTCATCCACTGGGTATTTCATAAAAATTTAACATTAGAAGAAACTGTAGAGGGAGGAAGAATGTTACCTTAGTGATTGTGATTCTTGGGCAGTTTCCTTTAAAAAAAAATTATTGCAACCCTCGCGCCACTTCTTACCACAATTCAAATTTAGATCGATTTATAGTTGCTAACCTACACATCGCTTAAATTTGATGGCCGTATACCTGTATTTTTTATATTTGACTCTATATCAATTCAAATTTATTTTTGAAATTGTAAAAAAAAATTAAATGTATTATATTAATGTTACGATTAAAATTTAAAATTTTTTAACCTGTTAATGGGTCTACGGGGGTTGATCCAGCTCTTTCTTCAGAGAAGATTAAATGGGAACCACCTAGCAAACAATGGATAAAGATTAATTTTGATGGTGCATCAAAAGAAAATCTGGGAACCTCAGGTGTTGGAGTGGTGGCGAGGGACGACAACGGATCTATCATATTCAAAGGAGCTCAGCGATTGCAGGATGGCACCAATAATGAAGCAGAGGTCTAGGCGGCTTTTCTAGCAACAGAACTAGCCTTAAACATGAAAGTCCAACAGCTGCACTTAAAAGGGGATTCTCATATAGTTATTAATGCAATAGCTAAAGGCAACACGCCATGTTGGAAGCTAAACCAATGGGTGGCTATGATCCGAGAGAAACCCAACACATTTATGGAGTTTCGTGTCTCGCATATTAGGAGGGGAGCAAATGCAGTGGCAAATTTGTTGTCTAACATTGGAAGTGAACTGGATAGTTGCGCGGCCAAATGGTGGAAAGGTGATGGTCGCGTGTGGGAATGGTACTAATTGCAGCCTTTTAGAAATGTGGAGTCTTCAACTTGTTAATGAGAGCGAAATTTGGCAAGTACATTTGTTAAGGTGGCGCATGCTCTTTGAAGAAGGAGTTGTCTGTGGCAAGTCGTACAATTGGAGTGAGTGGAGGATGGCAGTAAATCCTGCTCTTGATCTCATGGCATTAATGTCTTATCCTTGGCACTCATTACCCGTCCTATACGATGGAGGAAGAATTTATTACCCTTTGAGCTGCGTGTCAAGGTTGTTTGAAGTAGAATTAATTGTATCTTTGTAGCTTTGTATGACACTGCATTATGGGAATTGTTGTTTCAAAATTGCAGGTGACCATGGAGGCTAATTTCACTCTGCGAACAAACAAGAAGCTGGTGCCTTTTTTGGGCAAGGTATCAGATAAGCGGATGCAAGGACTCTTCTGGTTTAAGGCGGACAAGTTGTGGGCAGCAGCTCATCTCGTGCTTGTTGAGGAGGTGGTTTATATTTGTGATCGATATCGAACTAACATGGAGGTGTACTCTTTGCTTTTGGCGTGGGCCTGTGAGTTCGAACCGGAGGTGGAAAAGGTAAAACTCACACTGATCAAATTGATCGATAGGGAGTTCTTGATTAACCTAGATTCAATCTTGGAATGGGCGGTACCGCGAGTTGACATCCGAATTAAGGGTACAACCAGGAGGAATTGCTTACTTTTATTCGTGGTCCGGAGGATGAAATCAAAGACCAATGTCATGAACGGGCTCGAGTGGGGTGGGAAGCGATGAAACTCTATGTGAAATTAACCCGAGTGGATGAAGTCCTAAATGCTCTGCATGTGGTGGCAAGGATGGAAGTTGGCAGGGACCTGAGAGATAGATTTGAAGAAGGTAGGGTCATTCAGTTACTGGCGAGTTTGGAGGGCAACCCTGACTTCGAATGTCTGGACTGCATCCCAAAGATGAAAGTTGAAGCGGCAAAGGGGAAAGCGTCGACTTCTGAGGAGGGAAGGAAGGAGGCGACCCAGGGGGATAGTGAGTGAGTGGCCTGTCGGCCAGTGTTTTTCATTTGCTCCTAAAATGTTTTCATCTGTTAGTTTTTACTCTAAAACTTTTATTATTTCTAGAACATTTGGTTTGGAGAACCAACAAAGAACTGGTTTTTTGTTGATGATATAAGTTGTAGGGTAGGGTAATTCATAAGTTTGGACTATGGGTAGTATGGGTTTGATATTTTCTGCGTTTATGCATTGTGGAAGACTGCAAATTTTGTATATTTAAATTTCCGTATTAATAGAATGAAAAAATATTTACCGATAAAAAAAAATTAAATTAAATTTTAAAAAAGTATTTTTTTTTAATTTTTTATTTATGGCAAATCTATATATAAACAATGTTGAAAATTTGAAATAAATAAATTTTTATTTATAAAAGTTTATATTTTTTTTGGTTTTTCTATTAATATTGGTTTCTATAGTTTTTGGTTGTTGACTAGAATCTTAAATTATCTAAAACAATAGGTCTTGAGAAGAGAAAGAAATTAGGGCTTGTAGGAAATGAGCTAGTAGCAACTAATTGTTTCTTAACAATTGATCTTTGTTATACAACCATACAATTATATATTTGTTGGTTAGTTATTTCTCTTGATGTTAAGGTCGTGAACTGATTTTGTTGAGATCATACTCAAATCATTTCAATTTTTGTCATTAAGACTCTATAGATGTCTCTTTTTTAGATCATTCTTGAATAATTCAACTTTTTGTGACTCATATTGTGTAAATTTATCTTTATGTATATACATGTTTTATTTTTAGAAATCATATTTGAAATACTTAGATTTTTATTAATATTATCTATTTTATATAATGTATATTCTTTTTTTTTTTACGACAATTGAGCAAGTGTGTAGAAGATAATCTATACACTTTACTAAATTGACAAAAAATGATCCATGAGGATATTTTACTTCATTAGAAATTCATGAATTATGTGTGCATGCAATTGGCATTTTGTATCTATTGAATAGATCACATAATTGGTAAAAAATTTAAGTATATTTATTATTTAAAACTTGAATATGTGTGTGTGAAAGACAATAATGAAGACTAAGCCATACAAAAATCTTTCGATATGAGATCCTTTTATTGCCCACCTCTGTAATCTCATCTAAAATTAGTAATTAGTAGGATAAAAGATTTATTTTGCTCGAAGCAATACATACCTAAGTGTGCTCTCAAAGAAATCTTTGAATGTTGGCCAACTCTAGGTAGGAAAACGGTCTAGGGAGGTCTATTGTACACCATCCCAACAAATCTGATTTGGATGATCTGGAAAAAAAGGAATAATCATATCTTCAACAATGAGGAGACGGGAGTTACATCTTTAATCAATAAAATTTAAATCTCCATTTGTGAGCAGGTTAACACTATTGTGGCAGGCCAGAGACATAATGTTTTCACGAGATGGGACAACATAATGACACATCTTATCCTCCCGAAAGTCAAATCCTTGAACAACACAAACACAAGGGACGACACATCACGAGGGAATTCTGGTCTTTCAGGCACCGGATTCATTATTAGAGATGACAGGGGCAGATTAGTATGGCAATGTCTATCCAGCCCCTACGATGCACCGACATCTTATGCATACAATACATGTTGCATATATGCAACATGTATTGTATGCATAAGATGTCGGTGCATATGCAACATGTATTGTATGCATAAGATGTCGGTGCATATGCAACATGTATTGTATGCATAAGATGTCGGTGATGTATTGTATGCATAAGATGTCGGTGCATTGTAGGATCCTATGCATACAATACATGTTACACATCCTATGCATATAATACATTTTACATAGACATATAATTGCATGCAGGGGCATCATAGGGTTTAGGTAGACAATGTCAATTAGTATGGGCAAGTTCAATCAGCTATCAAGGTAGGCCTTACATTGTGTAGGGATAAAAATCTGTCCAAGTGACTCACTAATTGTTGTCAAAGTGATTTGAACAAGGATAGTACCAAGTTGGAAGTCCAAAATGTGGACTGACAGTATACAGTGAATCCTACAAGATATTGAAGACTATTTTATAAGGCCAGTGTACAGGGAAGTAAACTGCAAAGCAGACATTCTAGTCCAATCACACAATTGGTCAAGAGGAACCATCGATCATCGACTGTGATCCCAAAGCATGGATCGACTTCAACTGCAACGATGATCTTGAATAACGAGTCTCACGAGTGGAACAGACTGGACGCCTATATAATAGGCACCGATAATAAGGTAAAAATGGTTAGTCCCTCCCAGCTAATTTACATCTCGGCTTGCTCCTGCAGCTACAACCAGGGCTTGGTTGAGTAGCATTTGAGGGATTTGTTTATTATGGAGGGTGATGTGGAAGCGGATGTGGTGAGGAAGATCCTAGGAGAGAAGCTTTTGGACGGCCCCCATTCCCACAACACCACCTTGTCTACAATATCACCAGAAACACTGGCGATCGTGAAGCCACAAAAGCACGCCATTCAGCGAATGGTTATCCCTCCACTTAGGGAGATGGTTGTGGAGGTCCTACAAGAACTGGACACTACTACTTATATGAGTTTGGTCGCAGACTCTTTCAGCGTGGAGGAGCTGCTAGAGAATCATCACAAGTTCGAAACTATTAAGGTTCTGAGGGACGGTATTGGGAGAAACAACCTGGAGACCTATGAATCTGGAATGTCTATAAATGGGAGCTTGTTCCAATCACATCAGATTGAGAAATCACAGGATGTCATAGAAGCCATCAGAACCCTGTTGTTCACTCTCTGCAACTAATTATATAGGAAAACTCAATATTACTTAAAAAAATTGGCATAGACGCTTTAGAAGTTTTAAATATGACAAGCAAAAAGTTTAGAAATCTTTATGGAAATGGTGAATCTTGAGACTTGGCTAAGAGAAAATTGTAGCTTTGGGAAGAAGAGCTTCTAATTCTAGTCAATGAGGAAGAAAATGCAAAAACTCTTTAACAAAATACATGTAGAGGCAACCAAATACAAACAAGACCACCTCAAATTCATGTCTCATGAGCCTTTGTATATAGGAAATGAGAATTTCAATCAAAGGTAGATGGCAATAAGTCAAGGGGATAAGAGAAGCAATCAAGGGAGTGATTTGTGTCATTAAGACTCAATAAGGCTCTCAATCATTGGAAAAAATGTAAGAAGAACAATTTAAACTAAAAGATCCATGCGACCAAACACACCAAGCTTGCCTCTTTTAGTAAGGTGGGTCACCTATTTTGCAGAGACATGTCACTTGGATGACCCTAAGGTCTCTCAAGTACCCTTGCAAATAAAGGATTGAAAACTTGATATTGGAGGACAAAGAGATGTGCAATTGAGGTATGTGGTTTGCAAGGATGGTGAACACACGACAAAGGGTTATCTAAACATGTAACTTTTGTAAGGAAGAGAAGTTATTCATGCAACATGGGTTTAAGTTGGATTGTCATATAGGCCCATCCAGTTTTGGGTAAAAATTTGCACCCTTTAATACAATAATCTAAATGGAAGGTGGTTATCATTTTGGAATATTTAGGCATGTGGGACCTACATTCACATAACCAATATGTCGGTGGTGTCTTGCATATGGACCTACAAAATGAAATGTGTGAACATGTGTAATATGTTGATCATGAAAAGATGATAAAAAATCGAAAGATTACTTAACATCAATGCAGGGATCGTGGGATACTACCTTTGTTGTACATGCTCTTGTCATCAATCTAAGACCTATATGATGGGGAAATGACAACTAATTCAATTACATATAATCAAAGCAATGACTTATATTATATAAATGATAAAACATTACATGATGGAAAGTTGTAAAATATACCTACACCTACCATGATTTGCGTGAACAACCTACCTAAAAGGGTGGAAAATAAGCTCATATTTGCAAAATTGGATCATTTCAAACTTAAGATGTTATTATGGTGAAGGAGAGAAAAGAGGTGCCTTGGATGAATAATAATAGAATTGCACAAACTTATAACCAACTGAGAGATGTTGATGAGGGAATCAAGATTATGGGCTTTATTCATTGTCCAATGGTTCCTCAAGTAGAAGAACTAAGAAAAATTATCTCTTTTGCCCTAGTTTTAATTTTTGTCTAATTGGTATCAAAACAAACAACAATATTAATGCCATCAATTGAATTAGATTTTTGTTTAGGTATAAGATGCTTTTATATTTTATTTATTTTATTTTTCATGTATTTTTATTATTATAAGTTGCTTGGTGTTTGCTTGCGTATTGCATGGGTCACCCCTTTTAGCTCTCCAAGGTCATATTTTTTTAATAGAGTAGGGTACCTACTTGTAATTTCCCCATTTTAAGAAAAATAGATTTGTGAGCAATTAGCAAAGCTTTCAAATTCTCTTGAAAGCTAATTGGTGAGCAAGGGGGAACTCCAAAGTTACTAGAGATCATAAGATCAATCTTGTAAAGTTGTTATTGGTTGTGAGCATAGTTGGTATCGGTGACCCTTGTATTACTTTTAGAATTGTTTTATAGCCTTTCGGGAGCTTTCCAAACTTCTTAAAGGAGCATTTTTTTTGTAGTAAATATCCCAAATGCTTTGGTTCAATGTCTGATGACTTTGAGATCACCTTGGTATGGTTATAATTGCATATTGTGTCATTTAGATACTTCTTGCAACTTGGGTAAATTGTTGATTTCTTAAACGATTATTCACTTAAGTTATATAATATCAAAAATATTAAAATGACAACTTAGTGTAATAACTCATTAAAAAGGTGTTAAGTTGTGTTTCAATTTGGATGTGTAGGCTCAGGGGTATTTTCCACATGGAATTATCATTATTTTTCAAACAAAAAAAAGTCTGTAAGGTGGAAAAAGGATTATGAAATTTTATTTATTGATATTTTCCCTATAGGAATTTTTTAAAGGGAGGTTGAGAGATCAGTTAGAGGGTTAGCCATCAAATTGTATTTGCTTTTACATATGGAGAGAAATTGTGTTCTCAAAGTTTCTTGAGGATGATAACCCTTGTGAAATTGGTTTAGGGACAAAATCCCCCTAGCTAGTTATAGTGGTTTCATATAGGAATAACTAATGAGCTACAAAGTGGAGTTTTAGTTTTTGGGTGTAAGAATGGAAGATTTTGATGTGTTTTGAGTTGAAAATACTATTGCATATTATTTTAGAAGTTTGTAAAGTATTTTGAACAATGATTTGGAGATAGTCATAGGTTGGTCGTACACCCCTTAGTAGGTTGTTCTTCTTTCTAGGCCATACCATTCACAATAGAAGGTATACAAGATGAATTGAATATTTTATTATCTACTAATTACCCTTATTATTTGTTGTTCACTTTGTTAGTTGAACAATTAGAAATGACATCACATGTGAAAACCTAAGAGAAACCAAAAGATGAGTTGAACCAAGGGATGAATCATGAATTCTTGAAATAAGGTAAGGTTGTAATTTTCTAACATGCATGTTATAACTATTAAATTAGATAGTACGATGATATATTTATAGTGAATGTAAATTAAAAGGAACTAATAGTGTCTCATGTAATAATCATTTATATAAAATATATGTAACATTGGTAAAACAACTTTGTACTAAGTAAAAAGCCATATAGACATACAATGTTATATGTCAATAAAACTAAAATACATGTACAAGAAAACCATATAGGAATACAAAAAAAAAATTATGGACATACAATGTTGCATATCTGTAGTACAAAAATATATGTACAAACTACCTGATAGACATACAACCAAGTCATAATGCAATCACTTCCCTCCAAGGAGAGGGAAGAGTTCGTGAACCTTTTCTTATTGAGTGGATAGATATACAAGTAATGATGATTTCTTTTGAACCTACTCATTTGATCTTCTCTCTAATTTTTTTGGAGCTCCACCTAATACGATAAAAAAATACACATTAATATAAAAAAATTGAATTATAGAATGACATGTAAATGAATAATCACTTACCACCTTATGGTGATCATTTTGGAGCAATCATTTTCTCCCTTCATTTGCCTAAGGGATAAATGCACAAGCTAAAGTTATGACCCATTGTGACAAGCATCAAGAGATGAAATTAAACTATAAGTGAATATTATCCAAATTCAAACCAATAAATGTGGGATAAAATAAAATGTGAAATTTAGTAATTTGCCTCTTATCTTTGTCAAAGGCATCAGAGATAAAATTTTTGCAACAACACTCACCTCCATTATTCTATAAATAATAGGAGGAGTGTGAACTAATATCATCAAATTGAAATAAAACAATGTTATTTTACCAAAATCTAAGTAATATTATTTTAATAACATTCAATGATTAAAAATAGCTGAGATTACCTCAGTGAAAGATGTATGACTAATCCCATTGATAGGTATCAATGTTGAAGGTCCAACATCCACATGTTCACCATCCAATATCAATTTTAATATTTCCATTCATATAAGGTAAAAATATTTACATGCATTGTATTAACTATTTATGTATTAATTACATACACATGGACTCAGCATGGTCATGTACTCGAGTGTTGAAGGGCCACCAAATGTAGAGTGAACCCTTTGACCCTATAATTTAATTATAATCAATTTAGATTCATTTTCAATAATATCATGGATAAATATAGTTGATTTTATATTTCTAAATAAAATCTAGTAAATTATATTTAACCTTATTCAAATTTGCATGACTATTAATACCAAATGTCTAATGTAGTAGGTCATTTATGAACACCATTTCATCCAATACGGATGTGTCTTATTAGTGTCCATGTGCATCTCGAACATCCTCAGACCCATAACCACAAAAGCACCCATAATTTCAACAAATGTGAGTTGAATGTTAAAACTTTGAAGCCTCACTCTCATCACTCCATGCTAGAGGCCTAATATGTTGTAATATCATTGTGAGGGAGCTAATGGACTCTAGAGTCCCCCCATCAACACTCTCCTTAAACACATATTGGATTGTTACATGCTCAATGATTTTCCTAACAAGGGGTCTCTATGTGTAGTCTTGTATATGATGTTCCCCTTCTATATCCTATGTAAAGTATCCACCTCTACTTTAGAACCTAGGCTTGCCAAAGTAGTTTGGTATCTCATTAAAGAAAAAATCATAATAGTTTCCTCAAAAAATACTGTGAGACCTCATTATTGTTGCGTAGTGTTGAACACTAGATGTCATTGAGAGGGGGGTGAATCAGCGATTTTCAAAACAATTCCCTTTTCTATCCTATGTGTGTATACCGGTTAACAGATCTAACATAAAGCAGACATATCGGTTAGATGGAAAGATAACACAAATGCAATCACACATAAAAGGGACATCTCATAACACCAGATGTACGAGAAAAACCCCAAGATCAGAAAAACCTCGATGAGAAATGTTGCTAGAGACTACTGCTCCAATCCAACATCACAATGAAAACCTCGGTTACAACATTTAGGGCACCAGCCCAAGGAGTACCACTCCTGCTTTAGGGCACCAACCCCTAATTTTAGGGCACAAACCCTTGCACCAAGATCCAACTCAGTGATTACAATATCATTTGATAAATGCAAAAGTAGTTTCCTTGTTACAAAATAACTTTGTAACTCTCATGTATGTCTCTCCATCGATTCTCCTCTCTCCAATTCTTTTCCGATTCTCTGCTCACCTTCTCATGGTTGCAACCTTATCTCCTGTTGCAACTCACTCTCTGCTACAACCATACTAGTCCAACCTCTTCTTCTTCTCTGTCGGTTCATCTCTTCGAACACTACTGGTTCTCAGCTTGTCGGTTACTTCAGTTGCAAGTTTAACTTTGCACTTATTCTCTGGGTTGTCGGATCTCTTCAACTGCTTGCATTGCACTGCAACTCCTTCTCTGCCTTTTCTTTGCAGGTTCTAGCACTACTGGTTTACACCATTGCAACTCACTTTGCAGTTTATCGATTTCTCTGTCCTTGCCAGTTTTGCCTTTGCCAAAACCTCTCACCGGTTGCACCTTCAACACTCAATCTATATGATCTTCAATGAAGTCTTTGACTGATTGGCTCATTGTTTCTCTTTCACTCTCTATCCTCTTTCATTCAGCTTGCAACATCATCACATATCTTCAGTCATGAGTCGACATACTTATACTTGAGTTTTTTCTACCATGACTGACACTCAAACTTCTAGCGTGCTAGGGTTTCTTCCACTAATCACGAGGACTATCAAATCTAATCAGATATCATTCTGCACGAAGATAAACAACCTACAATCAATCAGACATCATCTACCATATCTTATTTCTTCCAAAGCATGCTTGCTATACTTTGCAAACACGAACAGTCTGTCGGCATGGCACTTGGTAAATCACCATAAATGGTTCAGCAGATTGCATCGCCTCGTTCTGCAACAGGCATTCTACATCAATCGATGCATCCCATCGATCACCTCTATTTGACCTTCCTCGAGCTGCACACTCTTGCAACACCTCCCATGATTTACGTGGTCTGTATTTAATGTTGACCGACTCTGTAAGTACTTCGTCGGTGCACACTCCATCTACCGCAACATGCATGTCCACCACCTCGACTCCACGTGGCACCTTTATCAGTATCCACCTCAGCTTATACTGATGTGTCGGTCCAGGCAAGATCACCGACCAACCACACAACTGGGTTCATCTACCAATTAAACCCTAACCGGTCTGCCTTCAAACTTGCACTTTGTTGCTCTTTCGGTGGAACACCTAAATCGATCACTTCACCTACCAAGCCACAACATACTCAACTTCATCGGACAAGAGTTATTCACTTGTCACATTGTCAGCTTTACCGGTGGACATCTACATTGGTAGTATCTTATGCATGTATATGTTGGCATTATGTGAACCGGTATGAGGACATAATGACGTTGTATGTTGTCATTGATGTCAATATGTTGAAGAGGAGAGAACTGGTATATATGAGAACCAGTATAACACTGTGAACCGACATTTGTGCCAAAGTAAAGCGGTGTGTTTGCTTAAGGTGAACCGGCATGCGGTTATGGGAACCAACACATGGAAGCTTTGTATGACTACCAGTTGGTAGTCACAACTTCAGGGTTTCCGGTTGAAGTGTCTCAAGGCTGTGTAACTCAATCGGTGACTTTGTGTGATGAGTTAGCATTGTAACGAAGAACAGATCATGGTGCCACGTCAGCCTTGTGCGCGTGAAGGATCTTGCACGAAGGAGATTGTTCCTATCTACCTCGAGAATGTGCGAAGTCTATAAATAGTGATAACGTGTGATGGGTTATCAGCCGCCATGAAATCGGTGGAAAACGAACAATGGAGAATGTCTTGAGATTAGATCAAGACTGTTGCATTTAATGCAGTGTGCTCAACAGTCAGGATTGAACCGTTTGAATTACTTAACCTAATAGGTTTAGGGTTTAGGGTTTATGCTACCAACCTATCTGTTTTCCTATAAGGTCGATGTTGTGTTTCTTTCTGAGGTTGTTGGCAAAAGTTGTGTGTGTATCCAAGAGAAGAGATACGTGATTCTTTCCAGACCATAGGAGAGAAGTGATACCTGCAAAGTGTAAGTGCAGAAGGTGAAGAGGAGCTAAAGCAGATCTGCATTGGCATTCCGTGTTGTTACCAGATCATTGTAATACCTGTTGATCTCTAACCACCTCAACAGTTTGTAAATCACTTAATAGGGTAGCTTTAACCGGCTTGCTGTAAATCCTTTAACAGGGTGACTCAAAACTATTAAGTTCTTGAAATCCTCTAAAAAGGTAACCTTTAACAGGGTTTAACCCTTAACCAGGTATTCTAGCCATCCCTTAACCGGGTGATCCCTAACAGGATCGGTTCCTAACAGAATCTATTGTATCAATCTTTAACCGGACAAGGCTCCTAACAGAGCGGACTTCTTAAGAGTTCAAAAACAGCTTGTGGGTATTCATCCCCACCGTGGCTTTTCCCAGTTGGATTTCCACGTGAAAAATATGTGTGTCATATGTGATGCCTTTTTCATGTGATGGTATGTTGTTTTCTATCAAGCAGTAAATCATGTTGATCTAGCTGCTTATATATCTTTTGATGATAGATTACATGTTCATGCACTAGGGTGAAATGGAAATGAAGTGTTAGAATGTATGAAAAGATAAGTGTCAACCGGTTTATGCTTGTCTCAGTTATTTTGGGTTTTGTCAGTTGTACTCTGTTTAAGACCGGTGTTACTATTTGTCTGTCAAAGCACAGTGTCTGCTGACAAACCGGTTTAGGATTGTGTTTTTTATCTATACTGATTCACCACCCCCCCCCTCAGTACCGGTTTGGTACTATCTGCTCATCATTGAGTTATCAATTGGTATTAGAGAAACCTCCAGGTCCTTTGTGTTGTAAGCTTAACCGCTTGAGGTAAAGATCTCAGTCTAATGATGAAGAGGGAAGGTCCAAAGTTCAACAGAGAAAATTTCAGTATATGGAAAGACAAAATGAAGATATACATCAGAAGTATGGGTGCTCAACACTGGAGTTATGTTGAGAATGCCTCTGTTGCTCCTACCGGTACTCTCACTGATGATCAAAAGAGAGAGATGCAGGAGAATGGGCAAGTCATGGAAGCCCTAATTAGTAGTTTATCTAACATTGAGTTTATTGATGTCCAAGATAAGGTAAATCCCAAAGAGGTATGGGATACTCTTGAAAATATCTATGGCGGTGATGAGCATGTAAAACAAGCTAAGGAAGAAAGCCTTAGAGGGAAGTTTGAAGACATGCAGATGGTTGAAGGTGAGACCATTCAACAGTATGGAATAAGAATCAAAACCGTTGTTGGAGATATCAAGAGTGCAGGTGGTAAAATAGAAGATTCCACTGTGGTGAGCAAAGTCCTGAGATCCTTATTACCGGTTTATGAAATAAGGGTTGTTGCTATTCAGGAGTTGAAATCAATAGACAAGACTAAGGTATCCCTAGACTCCATCATTGCAAAGTTGATAGCCTATGAGCTAAACAATTTTGATGGCAGTGTTCAAAAGATTGAATCAACTTTTAAAGCTTTTGTTGTACCATCCAGAAAAGGAAAAGAAGCTAGCACAAGTGGTGAACTAAGACAGAGCAGAGAAATGGATGATGAGGAGATTCTGATGGCATTTGAAGCTCTTCTTGCCAGGAAACTTCCTAAAGGAACTGACAAATACAAAGGTAAGCTCCCTTTGAAATGCTTTTCTTGTAACCCGATAAGACATATTGCTGTAAACTGTCCTAATGGCGACAACACGGACAAACCAAAAAGGTTCAAGAAATTCAAAGGAGGAAACCGGAGAAACTATTTTGTGGCAGTTGATGAAGGTGTCACAGATGAGGAATCAGAAGATGAAGAAAATGAAGATATTGTGTTTGTTGTTGTTAAGGAAGATGTGTCAGACAAGAAGGCTCTTGTCTCCCGGTTTGATAATTCCAATGAGTGGATTATTAACAGTGGTTGTTCTCACCATATGACTGGTGACTGGAGCAAGTTTTTATCCTTGGAAGAGTATGATGGTGGTGTGGTTCGCTTTGGAAATGATGCACCATGTAGGGTCAAAGGTAGAGGGTCCATCTCTCTGAATGGAAAGAGTAGTGCTGACAATGTGTATTGGGTTGATGGTCTCAGACACAACCTTCTGAGTGTTGCCCAGCTGAATGAAAATGGTCTCACTCTGGAATTCAAGAATGGAGTGTGCAGAATCAAAGGAAAGAATGGTGAATTGGTGGCCACCGGCATGCAGACCAAAGGTAACCTATTTCAGCTGAATGCAAATATAAGTACATGTCTTATGGCTAAATTTGATGATAGCTGGATATGGCATAGGAGACTTTGCCATGCAAACTTTGATAACATTGTGAAGGCCAGTAAGATCAAGGCAGTTAGAGGGTTGCCGGTGCTAAGCAAACTGGACAATACCTTGTGCAGAGAATGTCAATTGGGGAAAATGTCTTCCTCAACCTTTAAAGGTAAACCTTTCATTGCTGACAATTTGCTTGATCTTGTGCATACTGATTTGCGTGGTCCTATGAAAACTAGGAGTGTGTAGGGTGATAGGTACTTCATGATTCTCACTGATGACTGCTCAAGAATGATGTGGGTCACATTCTTGAAAGATAAGTTTGAAGCTTTTGTAAAGTTCAAAGCTTTCAGAGCATTAGTGGAGAAGGAAAGCGGTAAAAGGATCAAGTGCCTGAGAACTGATCAAGGAGGGGAATTCACTTCCGGTAAATTCAACAAGTACTGTGAAGAACATGGCATCAAGAGGCAACTGTCTGCCCCCCGGACTCCACAACAGAATGGCCTAGCAGAGAGGAATAACCGGACTGTGGTTGAAGCAGCTAGAACCATGTTGATTCAAGGAAAGGTAGCTCACACCTTTTGGAGAGAAGCGATGAGCACTGCAGTCTACACAATGAACCGAGTACTCATTGAGAAAGGTAAGGATAAAACTCCTTATGAGTATTGGACCGGTAAGACACCTGTGGTTAGCTACTTTAGAGTGTTTGGTAGAAAATGTTACATCAAGAGGAGCGAACACTAGAGCAAATTTGATGCGAAATGTGATGAGGGAATATTCCTAGGGTATTCCACCAAGAGAAAAGCTCTTAAGTGTTTCAATATTAGGACTCAGAGAATTATGGAAAGCATCAATGTAAGAGTTGATGAAACCTTTGAGAAAACTGAGGAAACCGACAGTGAGCAAGCAGTAAATGAACTGGTTGTAACCTTCTGGGAACCGGTTGTCAGTCAACCAAGTACCAGTAATAGTGTTCCTACACTGTTAGATGTAGATGCTGATACTGATGGAGATGAGGATGAAGAAGAAAAGCAAGAGGAATCTATCAAGACCATTCCTCGGTATGTCAAGCTGAATCATGATCCTAAGCAGATCATGGGAGATAAGGATGCAGGAATCCTTACAAGAAGAAAGGTTAGAGAAAACTCATGTATGATCTCTGAATTTGAGCCTAAATCATTCAAAGAGGCACATAAAGATGAAGACTGGATCAAGGCAATGGAAGAGGAACTTGACCAGATAGAGAAAAATGGTACATGGTCTTTGGTACCCAAACCAGAGCATAAAAATGTCATTGGTACCAAATGGGTTTTCAGAAATAAGCTGAATGAGGATGGCACAATGATTAGAAAGAAAGCCAGATTGGTGTGCAAAGGATATGCCCAAGAAGAAGGAGAAGACTATGGAGAAACCTTTGCTCCTGTAGCCAGATTGGAAGGAGTTCGTATGCTTCTTGCATATGCAGCTTTTAAAGGATTCAAAGTATATCAAATGGATGTAAAATCTGCATTCCTAAATGGTGTACTTGAAGAGGAAGTGTATATAGAGAAACTAGATGGGTTTTCCCTATCTGAAGACAGTGACATGGTGTGTAGGCTACATAAAGCCTTATATGGTCTAAAGCAGGCACCTAGAGCATGGTATGAACGCCTGTATTCCCATCTTGTGAAGATTGGATTTGAGAGAACAAGTGAAGATAGCAATATCTACTTGAAGTCTAAAGGAGATCAGATCCTGATCTGTGAGGTATTTGTTGATGACATTATCTTTGGTGGAGATGACAAGATGAGTCATGAGTTTGCAAATGAGATGAAGAAAGAGTTTGAGATGTCACTCATAGGGGAGATTAAGTTCTTCATTGGACTGCAGATCCAATAGATGAGAGATGGAATCTTTATCACTCAGTCCAAGTATGTCAAAGAGGTGTTGAAGACCTTTGGCATGGAAGATAGCAAACCGGTTGGTACACCGATGGTGACCGGTTGTAAATTATCCAAAGAGGATGACTCAACATTGGTTGATGAGAAGGAATACTGATCAATGATTGGTAAGTTGCATTATGTAGTACATAGCAGACCAGATATTGCACATGCATTTGGCATTACTGCAAGGTTCCAGAAAAGCCCAAGAGAATCCCACTTGGTTGTAGTTAAGCAGATTCTTAGGTATCTGAAGGGAACTATTGATTATGGATTGTGGTATCCATATAGCAAGGACTTCAACTTGAAAGTATTCACAGATGCTAATTGGGTAGGTAATGTAGATGACCGGAAGAGCACAACTGGTGGTGCATTCTTTCTTGGTGGTAGATTGGTCTCATGGATGAGTAAGAAGCAGAGTTGTATCTCTCAGTCTACAGCAGAAGCAGAGTATGTATTAGCTTTCATGAACTGCACTTAAACTATTTGGATGAAGCATGTATTAAATGGATTCAAAGTTCCTGTATCTGAACTGGTAAGTATATTTTGTGACAATACTAGTGCAATTAACATCTCCAAGAATCCGGTTTTACATTCAAGAACCAATAACTTTGAGCTTAAGTATCATTTCTTGAGGGAAAAGGTTCAAAACAAAGAGATTGCACTAGAACATGTCTCCAGTAAGGAGCAGTTAGCAGTTATATTCACCAAGCCTCTCCCAAAGGCTACATTTATGTACTTAAGAGGTGAATTAGGGGTGCTGCCGCTTCAAGAGGTGAACTAAAGATATATGCTCCACATTAGCCAGGTATTGCATAGTCAAATTTTTCTTCAGGATTGATGTGTTGAAGGATGCTACTAATCAAGGGGAGCAACATAATGGAACAAGGAAGCTTGTGCCTCCACTTTGGCATTGTTGTCAAAGGGGGAGAGAAAGAGAAGCGGAGAAGATATCTGTAGAAATTGGGGGAGAAGATGTGAAGCAGAGAGATATCTTTGTATATTGCCATCAATGCCAAAGGGGGAGATTGTTGGCATTATGTGAACCGATATGAGGACATAATGACATTGTATTTTGTCATTGATGTCAATATGCTGAAGAGGAGAGAACCGGTATAACACTGTGAACTGGCATTTGTGCCAAAGTAAAGTGGTGTGTTTGCTTAAGTTGAACCGGCATGTGGTTATGGGAACCAGCACATGGAAGCTTTGTATGACTACCGGTTGGTAGTCACAACTTCAGGGTTTCCGGTTGAAGTGTCTCAAACCTGTGTAACTCAATCAACGACTTTGTGTGATGAGTTAGCATTGTAACAAAGAACAGATGGTGGTGCCATGTCATCCTTGTGCACGTGAAGGATCTTGCATGAAGGAGATTGTTCCTATCTACCTTAGGAATGTGTGAAGTCTGTAAACGGTGATAACGTGTGATGGGTTATCAACCGCCATGAAATCGGTGGAAAATGAATGATGGAGAATGTCTTGAGATTGGATCAAGACGGTTGCATTTAATGCAGTGTGCTCAACAGTCAGGATTGAACTGTTTGAATTCCTTAACCAAACAGGTTTAGGGTTTAGGGTTTATGCTACCGACCTATCTGTTTTCCTATAAGGTCGATGTTGTGTTTCTTTCTGAGGTTGTTGGAAAAATTTGTGTGTGTATCCAAGAGAAGAGATACGTGACTCTTGCCAGACCAGACGAGAGAAGTGATACCTGCAGAGTGTAAGTGCAGAAGGTGAAGATGAGCTAAATCGGATCTGCATTGGCATTGAGTGCTATTACCAGATCATTGTAATACCTGTTGATCTCTAACCACCTCAACAGTTTGTAAATCCCTTAACAGGATAGCTTTAACCGGCTTGCTGTAAATCCTTTAACAGAGTGACTCAAAACTATTGAGTTCTTGAAATCCTCTAACAAGGTAACCTTTAACAGGGTTTAACCCTTAACCGGGTATTCTAGTCATCCCTTAACCAGGTGATCCCTAACAGGATCGGTTCCTAACAGAATCTATTGTATCAGTCTTTAACCGGACAAGGCTCCTAATAGAGCGAACTTCTAAAGAGTTCAAAAACAGCTTGTGGGTATTCATCCCCACCATGGTTTTTCCCAGTTGGGTTTCCACGTGAAAAATATGTGTGTCATATGTGATGCCTTTTTCATGTGATGGTATGTTGTTTTCTATCAAGCGGTAAATCATTTTGATCTAGCTGCTTATATATCTTTTGATGATAGATTACCTGTTCATGCACTAGGGTGAAATGGAAATGAAGTGTTAGAATGTATGAAAAGATAAGTGTCAACTGGTTTATGCTTGTCTCAGTTATTCTGGGTTCTACCAGCTGTACTCTGTTTAAGATCGGTGTTACTGTTTGTCTGTCAAAGCACAGTGTCTGCTGACGAACCAGTTTAGGATTGTGTTTTTGTCTGTACTGATTCACCCCCCCTCTCAGTACCGGTTTGGTACTATCCATTCATCATTGAGTTATCAGTATACTGGTAAGATACCATGCACACCGATGGCACCAAACTCTATCTTCATTCTAGTTGCACTCTCGATCTGCAACTGTTTCAACTTTGTCTTCTTCATCAATAGATTGGTTCTCCAATCAACTAGTTTGTCAAAGTGACAAACCTATCCTTGTCTTCTTTTTACTAGAAACTCATCATGTATGCCCTTGCTAATTCGGTGCACATTTGTGGTTTCATGCACCTAAGGCAATTTAGTGTTTCACCAATTGATCTAGTGTGAGCCTTCAATCACCTGCCTTCTACTCTTCTATCTTTAACTCTTGGAAACCTATCCCGAAGAGATGTAATGCATTCCAATGCATGTTACGGGATAAGCTCCATAAACCGGTGGGAGTGGATCCTTGTCATCTACATTTGGCATTGTACCAATATTTCTTCCCTGTTTGAGCATGCATATCTTCAAATAGGCACATGTGATCCGGTTAGGCATAATCACTGTCAGTCATCTCTTCATTTGATGACTGCAACTTGATCTGGTGGGAGTCCTGCAGATTGACATGCAACAGTATACCGATGGCCTGGACATACTTCACCTCTGGTGTTGATGTGATTTTTGTAACATTCTGCCTCTTCATCACAATCAATAACCCAACATCTTTCTCTCTTGTCGGTTGGCAACAATGTGTATACACCTAAAAATGGTCTGAAGATAATTAATTAAATAAGCAATTATTTAATTAATCCTCCTTTCCAATTTAATTGAATTCATTAAGCAATTTGATTAAATTTCCCCTTTCATCTACTTATTAATAAATCTAAGGATTTATTTAATAGGTTCATTTCAATAACCCCTTTAATTAATTAATTCCCCCCATCAAATTCATTTCTTCTAAATCCTTTAATTAATTAAAACAAATCAATTTATGAGTTGTTGAGATTAATTAGCCTTTTCTTATTATTTGAATTTTTAAATTCAAATTCTCCTAACTTCTACCACTCCTAAACCTAACCCATTCCATCCTAACCACCATGTCCCCTTTCATCCAATCTCTTCTAGAAGCTTTGTGACACTTGTCACTAAGTGTTCCCTTTCATCTAACCCCTTCTAGAAGCCTCTTGACACTTGTCACCATAGAGATGACAAATGTTCCCTTTCATCCAACCTCTTCTCAACCCACCTCCAATTTAACCATTGATATCTTCAGATCAAATATCGATCATTGATTCATGCCACATCACCCTTAGCCTTGGGAAATCCTATAAATAGACCTCATTTTGGAGCTCAAAGGGTCCCGATTTCATATCATTTTGCATCCCGATTGATTCATCTCATTTGCATTCAAGCACTATTACTATAGGCATCTAGCTTCTAGTTTATCATTTCAAGCATTGTTATCATGTTCAAATCTTAGCTTAATTGCATCTTCATTCTAGCCTGTTTTCTAGAATTATCATGAAATCATGTAGCTTAATCGTGCTATCATTGCTAGATCATGCATCTTCATCATTTAAATCCTCCATTTAAATGTAGTCAAGTCACTGGAGTTTGCATACCAAGATTTGAGAGCAAAATTCATACTCGCATTTACTAGGAGGCGATAGATCGCTTAGCTATGGTTTTGTCTTTCTTTGATTTAATTCACTAGCCATTGCTTATAATGATTTATTGAGTGAATTGTGTTTGCAGGTACAGGTACACTTCACAAAGCACGACATTTTGGCGCCCACTGTGGGGCCGGAATCATCATTTTTGGCCTCTCAAGCTTCAACAAACATCCATATCTGCTGGGACATAATCAAAATGTCGTACGAGTTGATTTTCCAACTCGTACGAACCACCTTTTAGTCTGGTACAAAACCTCATCTTATGTCATACGAACTCATTATCCCTGTCGTACGAGGTCTAAATGCATGTCGTAGGAATTTCTAACTAAGTGAATTATGTGTCGTACGAATTGATTTTCTATGTTGTACGAGAGCTAAATGCATGTCGTACAAATTTCTGGCTGCTAAATCCTATGTCGTACGAGTCCATTTTGGTTCCGGTGTAATATCTAAAGTTCTGTCGTACTAACTGGAAAATTGTGTCGTACGAGTCTCTGCATCTGTGATTTTTGATAAACTGTAAGTTAGGGTTTTATGATTCTAATATGAAATTTTCTAACACTAACCCTGACTGGTTTATGAGATTTTTGGTAGCCTAACTCTTTTCTGCAGGACAACTGACGAAGATATGCTTGTCAAAGACATAATTCAAAAACCAATCAATGACTACTAATAGATCTATTTTGCAGGTTGCATATGAATTCGACTAAACTTTGTGTATTCATTAAAGTTTTCTAGGCACACTTCAATTTTGCTTAAAGAAATGAACAATCATGTATTTTGTGTCTTTGATGATAGGCGAGTATGCTCTCACCTTTCTTTGGTGATCAGAAAGCTAGACTCATCTTTTGCTTTCATTAGTGCATTTCTTTAGCAGGCCTGCCCTCCCGAGGAGTAATAACTCTTAGCCATTAAGGCCGGTGAGAGGGGAATGACCTAAGTGGGAACGGCTAACGCCAAGTAATCCAACCCACTATAAAATAAATGTGTTTTTGATAAAAATAAAAGCAACGATAGTGCTCGGGAATAGCTCTCCTTTGTACCTTCGGGTATATCAAACCTTGGTTTTCAAGGCTGGGAGACCTCTTAATTGAGTTTATACCCCGACGCGTCGAACAGATCCCGTACTAGTGCCGGTTAAAATAGAAGCTGCTCGATTCACCTCCAAAAGGGTGATAATCTTTGTGCAAGAGAGATAGTAACTCTCCCAAGACACTTGCCATATCATGTCCCCATTAGCATTTGGAGTCAGATAATATGGTGTTGAGAATCCATTGCGTGATGCTCAACGACCGTATTCTGATTAGCTATTGGGTGTGTACCTAAGTCTGCAAGCAAAGGTTTTCATTCTCAGCCAACTTCCTTAGGGTTTAGCATGCTTGGAGTCACTTATCATGTCATGTGTTTGATGTGTATTCATCCCTAAATCGACAAATCAGACATCTAAAAATTGGAAGACATAAGAAAAATATTAAACTTCAGTTATCAAAAATTCAACCAAACAAACATTTTTTTATCTCTGTCTGGTTATCTGTCGTACGAGTTAGGTTCTCTGTCATACGAACCTATTTACATAAAATCTTTTGTCGTACTACACATCATCTTTTTTCATATGACACATAATCTTTTGTTCGTACTACACAAAATCTTTTGTCGTATGACACAAAATCTTTTGTCGTACTACACAACATCTTGTGTAGTACTACACATAATCTTTTGTCGTACTATACAACATCTTGTATAGTACTATACAGAATATTTTGTCATACTACATAGCATCTTGTGTAGTACTACACATAATCTTTTGTCATACTACACAACATCTTGTGTAGTACTACACAAAATCTTTCGTCTTACTACACAACATTCTGTGTCGTACGAAATACTGCTTTTTACATGAAATTTCTGATTTTTCGTATGGTTTTGTAAGTTTTGTCATTCTAAACTACGTATCATGTCATATGAAACTCTGTATTTGTCAGTCCAGAGCTATGTATGCATGCCTGTTTTAGATCTGTCATATTTGCTTGATCAATTTGCAGTAAACATAAACACATGTTATCTGTTATTCTCTGCTTGGATTGTCTCCTTTGTTTGCTTGGTCAAGTTATCATCAGTCAAAATCAGACTTTAGAAAATATACACCTTAAGATTTTCAAGTGCTCACCCTTAACAAGTTCAAAATCTAAACATCTCAAAGTGCATTATTTCCCCATTTGATAAACTAATCACTCAAACATAGTTTCTCATCAGGATCAATCATCCTTTATCATGAAACTGAAACGTTTGGTTAGGATAATCTTGTCCCACATCGTAGGATATATCATTCCTACTGGACTTGGTTCTTATTAAATCATCATCATTGCACTCTAAAACTGAAGATCAAAAAACTTGCAAACTTTTAAACACTCGAACCATCTTTTGGTGTCATATCACTCTATCGTATCTACATTGACCATTGATCACTTATCAAAACAACTTTTAGACAATCAAACCCCTGAAACAGAAACAGAAACATTTGAAATAGCTAAAGATCATATCAACATGGAATACCAAAGCAAGACACAAGTAACAAGACAACATATCAGAGCAATCAAACAAGTTAAAAATCAAAATCAAACTATGCTAAAACCTCACAAGGATTTAAATACATCTCAAAAGAAAAGTGGTTCTTTTATGCACCTCTTAAAGAGATCTCTAAAAGATTTGGCTAAGAAAGATCAAGATCGCGCACCTATGTCTAGCAATGGCTCATCCCCCTATAAACAAATTGATTCTCCAAAGGCATCTATTCCTACACCTCTTGAAAGCTTGCAAGAACCTTCCATAGCATCCTTGCCAAACAATACATCCAAAGCTGAAGTTTCCCAAGGGATATCCATAATTGCCATCAAACCTATTTCAGAGGATCCTATTCAAATCTCATCTCCTTCATATCCAAGCATTAATTCATTGAAAAATCCCCATAACGCTCTCTTGCAAATTGAAGTCCTCAATCATAGAACACCTGTTAAACGAGTCCTAATAGATGGGGGAGTTGGCTTGAACATTTGCTCTATGAATCTTGTCCATGATCTAGGCTATTTAGAAGATGTAGTTGATCCCCTGAAAAATATCAAAATCAAAGCATATGGTGAAGAAGAACATTACTCTAAAGGAATTGTAATATTACCCCTCAGAGTGGGACCTTTGCAAAAAGACACAACATGCCAAGTTCTAGACTTGGACCTACCATACAATATACTCTTGGGGAGACCATGGATTCAAGACATACAAGCTATTACATCAACATGTCATCAGTGCTTAAAATTTCCATACAATGGACAAGAAATTACAATATCAACAGACTCAAATCCATTGCAGTGTTGTAATAATCAGAAATCAGCTCAAGAGGTCATTGTTTCACATAACAGAGAGGCAACACCTTCAAGCACACAATCCAAGGGATAATCATTTGAATCAATTTTGTCAAACATGGAAAAACAAATATAGCTAAGAGATCAAGGGACCAGAGAACATTTGCTATCAGGGAAAAACAAACTAGAGCAACTTGAAATTGAAAGGGAAGAAGAAGATGTAGAAGTCGATGTAGTTTACACGTATGCATGACAAACATTAGGAACTAGCCTACTTGAATCAGAATCATATTGGACTGAAATGGACTTAACCGAGGATGATCAGGAGTTTCTTACGAGAGGTCATTCTGATGAGAGTACTATCCTAGACATCAACATACATACTGAAAGCTCTAATATCTCTATCATGACCCCAAATATCTTTGACATAATTCAACCTGAAGATCATTTATCCTTAATCCCTCCTGAACCTATGGACTGGGAAAATGAAGGACATACTGCTATTGATTCCTTTCCAAATGACCATGCCATATCCTTATATCTTAATGAAATCAAACTCGCAACAACTTTCACCAGGGATTCCGTTAACGTTTCTTTAAGTCAAGTGGGTGTTAAATCTCCTAGTCGCAAAAATGGAAATCAAGAAAACAATATCAGATATAATGTTGAAAACCATTTATTGGCAACATTAGACCGGGAAAAAGTAAAAATAAAGGACGCATCTAACAGTGAAAACCTCCTCAAGGCACCGAAAGATGGGAGATTTGACACCTTACCTAAATGTTATCAAGAGAAGTTATCTATCATAATAGCACCAACAAAGGAAACTATCATTGGCACAACTGATCTACATCCAACAACTTCTCTATCAAAACTAGCAAGACAAAAATATTTGAAACCATTCAAAAGATGGCAAGTCAATTTTACCTGGTCATATACATACATTCCAGGGTTCGATCCATATCTTACAATACATCACCCGAATATCAGTCCGGGAGCAAGCATCAATAATGGAACACAACACGGATCAGGAGCAGGAATTCTGTTCATCACACCACAAGTTCATACAATCCCGAAAGCATACAAATTAAGCTTTCCGTGCACAAACAATATAGCAGAGTGTGAAGCATTGGTTACAGGTATCAAAATGGCTATAGAATGGAACATAACACAACTTCAGGTCTTTGGAGACTCTCAGCTCATCATTAATCAAATCAATGATGACTATCAAACAAAAGATGACAAACTCATGCCTTACAAAAAGATGGTGGATGATTTCAAGAAATACTTTGTAGAAATAACTTTTGAATAGATTCCAAGAAATGATAATAAAGTAGCAAACACCATGGCTACACTTGCTTCTCTATTAAAGACACAGGAAAATCAACAACGTTATGAATTCCTGGTAGAAGAGTTGTTTCATCCCGCCTTTAATTGTCTTGATTCCTAAACCATCTGTCAACTTATTAGACACGATTCCTCCCGCTATGGCCAAACTTACACATACCTGAAAGATAACACCCTACCTCCTGACTTATCAAAAAACCAAAAGCGAAACTTTATTCGCCAATCCTCCCATTTTACTCTTGTCGTGGATACCCTGTTTAAACGAGGTCTAGACGATACTCTCTTAAGATGTCTCGAACAAGAAGAATATGAGAAGGCCTTACATGAAGTCCATAATGACATTTTTGGCACTCATTCAAGTAGTCTTACCCTTTTGAAAAAACTCATACGCTTGGGCTATTATTGGCAGACCATGGAACGAGATTCTTTTCAGATAGCTCGCACATGCAAACAATATCAGATCCATGGGAATTTGATTCATACACCACCACAAGAACTTCATTCTTTAACAACATCTTGGCCTTTTTGCCAATGGGGTCTTGATCTGGTAGGAAAGATAAATCCTTCTTCATCTAATGGTCACAAATTCATCCTGGTAGCTACAGAATATTTTACAAAATGGATTGAGGCGGTACCTCTCACAAATATCATAGGAAAACAAATTGCTGCATTTATCTTGAATTACATCATCTGTCACTATGGAATACCAATGACCATTATCACTGATAATGGGTGACCATTCAAGAATCAGGATGTACAAGAGCTATGTGAGAAGTTCAAAATCCAACACAGATTCTCCACACCATATTATCCATAGGGAAATGGGCAGGCATAAGCATCTAACAAAACTATTCTGAAAATCCTCAAAAAGATAGTGAATGATGCTGAGAAAGATTGGCATATTCAACTGAACCTTGCTCTATGGGCCTACCATACCAGTATCCACACACCAACAGGTGCCACACCTTTCTCTCTTGTATATGGATCAGAAGCCATATTGCCCATTGAAGTAGAGATACCCTCTCTATGTGTATCACTAAAAGGTCTTATCCCAGATGAAGAACAACGAGTATCTAGACTACAAGAGTTAGAATTAATCCATGAACGAAGACAAAATGCCTTTGATCATCTAAAGGTATATCAACAAAGGATGTGTCGAAGTTATAATCACAGGGTCAAACCGTGAGTCTTTCAAGTGGGAGAACTAGTGCTAAAAGAATATCCACGAAACCAAGCAGATCAAGAAAAGAAAGGAAAGTTTGAGCCAAACTGGTTAGGTCCATTTGTGATCACAACAGTATTTGGGTCAAGAGCATATCAGCTATCAAAACAAGACGAAGATCAACTCGAAGAACCCATCAATAGCATGCACATGAAGAAGTTCTATGTTTGAAAAATCAGAAAAATAAAAAATAGTGAAAATTAAAAAAAAATAAAAAAAAGTGAAAAATAAGAAAAATAAAAAAAAGTGAAAAATAAAAAAAACAAAAAAAACAAAAAAAAAACAGTGAAAATTCAAAATCCAAAAAAAATCAAATATGAGAAAAAGTGCAATAAAAATAGATGGTGAAAACCTAGCAAAAAGGCGCTATCTGTCAACTAGCTCTTTCATCTATTAGTTCATGCATTTTTTTGATTGCATTCATTTTCCACCAGCGCTATCCATATCCATCATAAGAATTTGTACATATGCAAGCATCGCAACTGCTCTCTTGCCATGGTTTGGATCATTGGATATATCATAACAACTTTGTTTCTAGACTTGGGGCAAAACTCTACACCTAGCTGGGGGTAAAACTCTTGATCATTTTGAGCTTAATCAAATAGGTAGAACAAATAGTTAGACAACACTTAACAAGCAAAAACTGAGACATATCCAACATTGAACACGAGATCAAATTATCAACCATCACATTATCAGAAAATCAATCTAAGCACATCACACACTTTTCAGTGAATAATATCTTTTTTGATAATGATTTTAACATGATTGTTCAACTTTTCTATATTGATTTTCGCTATCATGATTTCTGAGTGACTCCAGGATGTCTTGGACTAGAGGAACAAGGAAGAAACATGATATTTTTCTTATTTGTTGTCTGGAAATTAATCATTAACATGTGCAAATTTGTCTCGGGACATGATCATTAGAGTATCATTGAAGACATTTCTGATTTGTGTATTGAAATGATTAATACTGCCTATTTTACGTAAGCAACACTCAGGTCATCTCGGTTCAATTATACCTCGATGCTTGTGCTAACTTGCTATATCAAAATCCAGGAAAATAGTGCTCAGGTCATCACGGTTTAATTATACCATCGATGTTTGCACTCACTTCCCACATTTCAAAAGCTCAATGATGACAAAAATGCAATAATCCAGTGACTGGTCTTGTCGTTCCATTGCATTTTCATTTGCATTTTAGCTTGCATTTCATTCTTGCATGGGATCTTACAAGCTCCTTTTATCCAAGGTTAAATCTATCGCAGGAATCATCAAAGCATCATCACAAGTGTATACACAATCAGACAAATGACTCATATCTCTTTAGATATTGTCAACCCAACAAAAATCTTATGCTATCTCCCTCAACAGAATCAACAATCAGCATATCCAAATATTTCAACAACTTGATATCAACAAACTATTAGTTCTTTATCTATCAATCTTATCAAATCAAATCAATCAATCAAATCTAATCGATTCGGAATCATGTCTTATACAAGATGTATCCTTCCTAAAACCAGACATTCTGATCATGTCTTATACAGGATGAATCCTTCCTGAAACTAGACACTTTGATCATCATTGTCTTATATAGGATGAATCCTTCCTGAAACCAGACTGAATTTCGATCTTATCAATCTGATCAATCAATATTTTTCAATCTTATCAATCTAATCAATCAAGCTAATCGAAGAACTCGCACTTTCATCAAACCACCATTGCAAAAATAAAATCAAATCTATCGAGATATCAATTTCGCAAAAACTCCAAAGATCAATTATCTCAATTGATCTCCCAAGGGGGCATCATCGTACCAAAATTTAGCAATCAAGAGCTGGGGCATCCTATCGAACCAATATCAGCATCAAAATGAGATTATTCTTTGAATCAACACATCATCACACCTCGCTTCAAAGAGGGGCAAAATGTATACACCTAAAAATGGTCTGAAGATAATTAATTAAATAAGCAATTATTTAATTAATCCTCCTTCCCAATTTAATTGAATTCATTAAGCAATTTGATTAAATTTCCCCTTTCATCTACTTATTAATAAATCTAAGGATTTTTATTTCAATAATCCCCTTTAATTAATTAATTCAAATTAATTAATTCCCCCCATCAAATTCATTTCTTCTAAATCCTTTAATTAATTAAAATAAATCAATTTATGAGTTGTTGAGATTAATTAGCCTTTTCTTATTATTTGAATTTTTAAATTCAAATTCTCCTAACTTCTACCACTCCTAAACCTAACCCATTCCATCCTAACCACCATGTCCCCTTTCATCCAACCTCTTCTAGAAGCTTTGTGACAATTGTCACTAAGTGTTCCCTTTCATCTAACCCCTTCTAGAAGCCTCTTGACACTTGTCACCATAGAGATGACCAACGTTCCCTTTCATCCAACCTCTTCTCAACCCACCTCCAATTTAACCATTGATATCTTCAGATCAAATCTCAACCATTGATTCATGCCACATCACCCTTAGCCTTGGGAAATCCTATAAATAGACCTCATTTTGGAGCTCAAAGGGTCCCAATTTCATATCATTTTGCATCCTGATTGATTCATCTCATTTGCATTCAAGCATTATTACTATAGGCATCTAGCTTCTAGTTTATCATTTCAAGCATTGTTATCATGTTCAAATCTTAGCTTAATTGCATCTTCATTCTAGCCTGTTTTCTAGAATTATCATGAAATCATGTAGCTTAATCATGCTATCATTGCTAGATCATGCATCTTCATCATTTAAATCCTCCATTTAAGTGTAGTCAAGTCACTGGAGTTTGCATACCAAGATCTGAGAGCAAAATTCATACTCGCATTTACTAGGAGGCGATAGATCGCTTAGCTATGGTTTTGTCTTTCTTTGATTTAATTCACTAGCCATTGCTTATAATGATATATTGAGTGAATTGTGTTTGCAGGTATAGGTACACTTCATAGAGCATGACACAATGCACTTCCAACATGTCACGTATTGGTCTGCAGTCCTTATGTCTTCAACACAAGTCAACACTAACTTGTGTACCAGTGACCTGCTATGATAGGTGACATCGAAGACATCACATCCTGTATGTATCAATGAGAGTACTGTACATACATCTCCCATACCGATTGCCATCCTATACCGGTTGACATCAATGACAACACAATGCCAATAATCTTCCCCTTTGGCATTGATGTCAATACATGTAGTATCTGACATACTACAGATTCTCTCTCCCCCTTCGTGTGATTCATAGATTTTATGTAGTATCCGGCATACTACAGAATCTCTCCCCCTTTGACAATAATGGAAAAGGGCGCTATCAGGATTTTTCCTCCTCCTTGTGTTTGTCGGGCACTGGCACAGTTTTCTCTCCTCCTTGTGTTTTTTAGGAACTGACACAGTTTTCTCTCCTCCTTTGACCAACATACATTGCATCCTCTCAATTCAGAACATTGTTTGAAATGGAGGAATCACACCCCAGCTGTCGGTCCAACTGCAACACTCCCATCTGATACCAACTGATCTTGAGAATCAAATGTGATTGTACTATGAGTGCTACCAATTGGGAAAGTAGATACCTGTAATAATGAAATTCTCTTGGGTATTCCTACAACAATTTCCTTCTTTCTGGAGTTGATGTTGTCAGTACACCCATAGGTTTAAGCATGTCGGTTCTGCATCATAAAAACTCGATCTCCCCCTATGTCTAGCAAGTTTGATACAAATCAGAAAACATGGCTATGAACTCCCCCTGAGTCATACATCTCAGGTCTTCATTTTGTTTGTTAGGTTGTAAGTTAGAGCCAACCTTCCCCTTATACTGGTTGAGCTATGCATATGTGATCAAACTAATGATCTATCAGCTCCACAATTTCCACCATAGCACATGACATGATCCTAGGTGTATATAATGTCATACAATATCACTATCATGCCATAAATCAAACCGGTTAGCCCAAAAAGATGTATGCATACAAGATAAACAACCGGGCCAACATATGTCATTGAGGTCTTCATCAACACCACCTGAGATATAAACTCCTCATTCCATGTCACCGGGGCTAATGCAATGATCTTGTACCTCATTGTCTTATATAACTTGCATTATCGGGTAGTATACATACTGGTTTCCTACATCGGTCCATCATCTCTACCAAAGCACCTTCCTCTATCTCCTGTCTTCTTGAGTCAATTTGTTCCTGATCCCAATTGTCAATTTGCCATCCATTGACACATGCAGTAGTGATCCATCTCTCATCTATAGGTGCGTAGTCAAGACAACCACTACACACATACCATCTTATTTTCTTCTTTCTTACCGGCATCATCTTATCTTTTCCTTTGTCCTTATCAAGCATGGGGGTGAATAATATGATCAATATGTTACTCCCCCTAAGGTCCCACGTCTCCTTTAATCCTTGGGAGATATCACTTGTGCATTGAATGCACAATGCCTATCCATGGTCCTACTCTCTTCCTTCTTCCTCCAAACCTACTTGGTCTCATTCTTCTTCCTATTTTTCAGAATTAGGAGTACATATTTCCTTCTTTTGTTGATTAGTCCTTGCTCTACTCGATTCAACATTACTATCGGAAGCATTGATGTAGAAGCAAACTATGTACATGTCATACGCATGGTTGAGGGACCTTCTGTCAAATTGGTTTGACCATCTTCTTCTGGTCATGCTATTGTAACTGGTTACTGGAACTGATGGACCTCTTGATCTTGCAAAGACATTTCTCCTTTGGTTCCATGCAGGTCTTTGACTTCCATATGCTCTAAACCCATTTTCATACTGAGCATTGGTGCTACACCGGTTGTCATATGATTGCAAGTTCATCCTTCTATAATTATGACTTTTATGGCCAAATCCATTACACCTCCGACATGCAACATCATTTTTTCTAGGAAGATCATACTATCTATTTCTATACTTCATTCTACATTCATCTTCCCTATGGCCATATTCTTTGCATGCAAAACACTAACCAGAGAAAGAGGGTACATAACTTACAAATTTGTTTTGCCATGCCTGTGGAGATCTTACCGGTTTAGTATTTCCATTTCTGATTCTCCGGGGATGGATCTTGGATTGTCCACGCTCTGCATCTCTTGCATCTGATCTCTTCTTTTTCCACACTTGCTTTGTCTTGTGGGCGGTAGCATTTCCTTGTCTTCTACTTGTAGGGGGTCTTCTATGTTGTCTTATTTTGTTCTTGCTTTCGGTGAAGCTTCCTTCTCCCATATTTCCTTTTCCTTTGGGATCTGTATTGTTTCTCCTTCTTGCAACACCGGTCTTCATCCTTGACTCCATGTCTTCACCGATTGTGGTTAGATCAACCTTCTTCCAGGGAGTATTTCAGATAGTGAAGGTCCGTCCCTTGTTATCTCCATTTGAGGAGACAAACAAAATGTCTTTGTGGGGGACATTCTTGTTGGTGGAGCATTCACCGACACCACTTCCTAATCCTCCAGTATGATTGGAATGCATTTGCTTTTTTAACATTTTGTCCAAGGCATCACTGTTGCCATCAAATCAGATTCTCACCTTGAGCTCATCCTAACACTTCTCAAGGTCTTTTTGGAGATTCTCCATATCTCCTTCTAACTTCTGATACTCTTTATCTTTAGCCTCTAGCTCAGATGCTATATCTTTACACCTGCATTCCTTGGTGTCTTCTTGTTGAGTCTTCAACTCTGAGATACATTTCTCAGATTCTTCAAGGCATCTGATCAACCGGTTTTGTTCCACAACTACAACATTATTGAATAACTTGTATTCATTCCTCATTCTGTTGAGTTCTTTGAGTGCACTTACAAGTTCACCTTCAAGATCGACTTCTGCTTCACCTTCACTATCACTGCCAAAAACATCTTGCCGATAGGAATGATCTGCATGATCATTCTTAGATGTGTGCCTCTCATCTTCTGATTCTTGAGCCATGAAGAGATGAGTTTCTTCTTCATCATTGTTTTTGTTGCTAACAGATCTGCCTTCATCATCTGCAGACACATGAGTTGCATTTCTCATCTTGTCTTCACAAACTGGTTCTGTAGTGGTAGGCTCATTTCCATAGAGTTTTTGTTGATCTGCATCTGTCCACCTATGAGGAGACATCACCGGATAATCCATAGTGTATAGCCTTCATTTCTATATCATTACACCGGTATCTTCTTTCTTCTTTTGAATCAGTGGGAGGACTGAATTTACTATGGCAACCATTAACAAATGACATCAAACCCTAAAGAGGATAGGTAGACTTCCATTCTACAACTCCAAACAGAAAAAATTGAACCATTAAACAGAAAAGTAGGGATTGACATAAAACAAGCCATTGTGTTCAAATACCAGAATCTACCCAAGCTAGAGAAAGCTTATCAATTGGGAACCCAGGCTCTGATACCAATTGTATCACACTAGATGTCGCGGAGAAGGGGGTGAATTAGTGATTTCCTAAATAATTCCCATTTCTATCCTATGTGTGTATACCGGTTAACAAATCTAACACAAAGAAGACATATCGGTTAGATGGAAAGATAACATAAATGCAATCACACATAAAAAGGACATCTCATAACACTAGATGTACGAGGAAACCCAAGATGAGAAAAACCTCGATGAGAAATACTGTCGGAGACTACTGCTCCAATCCAACCTCACAATGAAAACCTCAGTTATAACATTTAGGGCACCAACCCAAGGAGTACCACTCCTTCTTTAGGGCACCAACCCAAGGAGCACCAACCCCTAATTTTAGGGCACCAACCCCTGCACCGAGCTCCAACTCAGTGATTACAAGATCATATGATAAATACAAAAGTAGTTTCCTTGTCACAAAATAACTTTGTAACTCTCATGTATGTCTCTCCACCGGTTCTCCTTGTTGTCTTCAAAATCTGACTCCCTTTAACATCCTCAAATTAATATGGTTTAAAGCTTGGTACATAAGAGATATCAAAGATAAGAAAATTTTCAAGGCAACATATGACAAGGTTTGGATAGACCTTCTACACTTCGGGCTTCCTCAGAGCCCAGGTGGGTATACCTTTGTGAATTAAATTCACACTTTCGAACATAAACCCATAGCAAACCAGTCCAGAAAACCAGTGGATTTATTCACCTTGAAATCAACTGAAAACAAAGGATAGAAATTGTACTTAATCTCAGCATTTCGATCAACAAAGCATGCAATAAACAACTTCAATTAATACCAGTGCCTTATCCAAGGTCACAAAGTCATCTGAACTTCAAATAAACTCCTTAAACAACACATCTTTATACTTCCCATCAGCTTGGTTTTTTATTAATCCTTATATATGCCTGACACATACAAGAATCCAATCATTCCAAACTAAGTTATGGTCCTCAAAATTCTAAGTTCCTCCCAAAGAAATTACTGGTATGAGTGATCTCGTGTATTTAATTTCCCTCCTAAAGAGAAAAGCTAATAAACACTTATACTAAAATTGCTTTGCAATTCCATTCAAACAGAATAACCCTTGATTATTCAGAATGAAAATAGTAAATAAATTCGTGAACAAACTTGAAGACAACACATAGCTTTTCTCAAAACCGATGGCCTGTATATTGATATTCAGTTCAAAGAGTATTACAATAAATTCTGATTCTCCATTAGACTTAGAAAAGCTCAGATAAATTTCTGCAGCGTTTTCTTACAAAATTTTGTGATCATTTTTCCTATAGTCCTGGTATCCATTTATAACCACATGGATGCACAAAGCTTCGGACCTTTTGAGGAGAGTTTGTTACAAAATAAAGAAGTTACAAGCTTTTCGTAAAAGCCGTTACAAGCACTTTTCAGCCTCTGCAGTTATGTCAACCTGTTATTTTGTTGCAACCTCTTCTATCTTTTCAGGGGCGCTCTCCAACTGTTCCGGATCCTGGGTGGCATATTTAGTTGCCCACTCACTATATATTTCTTTTGTCGGCCATGAAAAATTAATCACATCATCTTTATTTTTAGTCAACCTTTTCCAAGAATTCCTCAGTTTGTTGACTTCTGAATTAAGAAAACCATAATGTGACTTAATTTTTTCTATCTCTTGTATTGTCACGACAAAGAAAGAAGTATCATCAAGATCAATGATTCCTTTGACTCTTGCTGACAATTTGGCTTCTATTTCCTTAAGCCATATATGCTTGTCTTTTAACTGATCCGGATTATCAAAAACTCCTGGGAGCAACTCACAAACTTGATCAGTGTATTCCTTCTTAAGCAATTTAACTCTTCTATCCACATTATCCACCTCTGTTGCCAATTGCATTAAGACCTTAGCGACATCAGAAGTGGATTTGATAATGGGATTAGCTCTTGCTTCATCACAGGATACACACATGAACTCTAGGTCTTGCTCCCTAGGTCTCCATCTGTCAAAAATGGGTGTCAAAATTGCCTTATCTCTTCTCAGCTCATTCCATATCTCCATAATCTTTCCCACATTGTTGTAGAGCAATGAGGCATTTATTGTCTCTGCAAAACTGGAGATTGTGGCCCTTACTTTCTCCTCATATTTCCTTGCATACAAGGCCTGAGTCTGCTTCAGGTTTTCTAGTTCTTGGGGTGTGATCTCAATCATCTGAGAGGTGGAGGGTGTTGGAGATGGTGGAAATTCAATAATAGGGCTAGTAGGCGGAGGTCTTGCAGGAGAAGAGGAAATCATCAATGTTGAAGACTCACCTTGTTGGTGCTGTCCCATCAGTTGGCTCTGCAACTTGGCAATGATGCTATCTTTGCCTCTTACCTCCTCCTTGGCGCTATTATAGGCCTTTAAAACTGTTTCCAACTTAATTTGGAGGGCCTCCTTTTCTTTGGCTTCCTTCTCCGCCACTGCAACACTGAATTTTGCAATTTCTAACACAGTACTTGCAGCCTCTACTACCCCTGTACTCTGCACTCTTTTTACCATCATTCCACCAAGGTAACTTGACCCTGGGGTGTCTTTGCCTTTCTTTCTCTCATTTCTCTTGAGAGACCACATGACTAGTGCAGCATTATCCTTATTGAAGGTAACCCCTTCCATGGGTTTGGTCTCTTTCCTTACTGCATCTAGCACCAAGGCATCAACAATATCCCACTTTGGCAAGATAAGCACTCCAGCTTGTGCTACTAAATCTCTTCCCTGCTCAGGAGTGATGGTTTTGAATTCTTCCATCATCTCCTGTTTTATTTCTTCCTCCACTGAGGCTGGATCTTTATTAGGCTGCTCAGCCTTTCTTGTCTCACATCTAGCATTATATCTATCTATATGCTGTTTCCAAATGAATTGCATAAATGCTTCCGATGTGACAAAGTTGTCATCAGCTAAAAAGGCACTACTTGCCTTTTTTATCTCTGGATCCCACTCTTGGCCTTTGAGTTCAATGGAGGTAATATCCATTTCAGCATCAATGGGCTCTTCTGGCATCCCTTCCTCCACTTCATCATAAGTGTATGCAATTTCCCCTAAGCTTCCCAACTGCAAGAGGTGTTTAGCCGCTGCTTGTTCATCTCCTATATGGATAGGGGATTGGGATGGGGAATACAAGGGTGTATCTGATTGCACTTCCTTCCCCACCCTTTGCCTTTTCAGGCTATCTTGGATGTCAATGACATCTTGTATCTTCCTCTTCCCTTTGGATGTAGAGGGCTCCCCTGTTGTAGGCACCAACACACTATAACCTGATTTCTTATGCAATGTGTAATCACCAGGAGGAATTGGCTTGTTGGAAGTTGACCTGCTTAGGATCATTCTGGCCTTTTCAGGGTTGCTTTTAATCACAGCTTCCCTCTTCTCCTTTAGTGTTTGCATTACATCTTCAAAGAAAACAATCAAAAAATTTATTTTTTCTTCCAATGGGAAGAAGCTAGACAATGGGTCATAGCTAGCATCAAATTGATGCACAAAATCTAAGGCTTTCTTGTAAGCCACCCACTTTTCTTTCCTTAATTCTTGCTCATCTAAATCAAATTCATTTCTGATGAGGTCTTCAGAAAATTGGAATTGATGAGGCCTACCTCTGCATGCTACCTTCTTCCTGAACACACCATTGAAGAAGTCCTCTGGATCAGCACACCTGGACACTGCAGTAGATAAATGGTAAGGTTTCAGGAAATCCTCAAAACAATTCCAGCCTCCCTTTGTTATTATGAATTGGTGGGCTATGGTAGCTGCAGGGAAAATAGTCCCTTTGCCTCTGCCTGTTAACTCTGCCTCTTGTAAGCCACCAATTTGCCTAAGGATCTCCGCTATTCCCACTTTGAGAGGGACCTGGTAAGGTAACAAAAATGGAGTACCCCTGAAACCAAAAACTCTGAAAACTGTGGAGACGGGATATAAATAAATGTCGCCCCAGTTATGAACAATCTTGATGTTCTCTGCGAATTCTTTAGGCCTTATGAATTCCAAAAGAACCTTGGGGACTCTTGGGTTATCAGAGCATAAGAGAGTTCTTATTTTGGATGCAAAATATTTGTCCAACTTAAAAAAACTAGCATCCTCTCTGTCCCATGACAACACAGTACTCCATAATTGTACTGACATTTTTTCTCCTTCCTTTTCCTTAACCAGGTCTAGTCCATTGGCAAAATAATCACCACCTTTGAAGAGAAAAAGGTGCATTAAGAGTGAATACCATCCGAAAGGTCTGTCCACCTTTCCATTCTTTATTCCTATCAAGCCTCCATGGACATCATCGGCGATGAAGGAAGCATAATCAAATGTGACAGCAAGAGAAGGATTCAAAATCTGGGCAATCATTAGCAAGTAATGATTTGGCATATTTGCTTCAGCATCTTCTCCTAGGACTTGACAAAGTGCCCAATACATTCCTTTAGCCCTCAGGGTAAACATACTCAATGAGAAGGGCTCTTGTGTATTGGGTCCTACAACTGCTAACCCTCCTATTTTCACAAAAAGCTCCTTGAGAGGCCCATTCCTGAGATGACTTCTCTGTGCACTGTAAACTTGGGCTAATGATGTGAAATTTATGGGTTCCAGGAAGTTTGTGAACTCATTAAGCCCAAATGTTGTCCTTAATTCTTCAGCATTAATTTCCACAAGGGTTTTCCCATTTACATCCCGGATGCATCTTGTGACTGGATCATAATTCAATGCCATTTGGGTTAGCAGGTCTGTATCCATGAATACCCCTGGGACTACCAATTTCCCAACATCTAGTTCCCAGATACTGTTTTGAGGGGCAGGAGAATTTCTCATTCCAAATCTGACTTTAAACAACCCCAACCCGGACAGTCCCACCTGTGGGTCTCTCAGCCAATTACCCTTGTCATACAATCCTTCTCCTATCTTCAGACGGGGAGCCCTGGGCACTAACTCTATGGCCTTTGATGCCTGATTGGTTGACAACGTCAACTGTTCTAAGAAATCATCACATACACTTCTTTCCAAATAATTAACCTTGCTGGAAAATTCCCTTTTAGGAGCCATTTTGAAGATGCAAGAAAATGAATATTACTCTAAAACAATCCTGTAATAGAAGAATTATCTTACTTAGAACACCACACAAGAATTGCTACAAAATATAAGAGAACCTGATTTTTGCTTGAAGGAAATTGCTCTGCAACTGAAACGATTTGCTCTATATTTGAAAAAGATAACTTTGCGTCTGCTCTTCTGCAAAATCTTTTAAAAGATATCTTCACTTGGTAGTTAGGAAATCAAAAATTTGTACTCAGGGCCTTAACTGTGACATTGATTCTGCATGCTCCAGCCATCCCTTCGAAATTGAATTCATATGAGAATTCGTATTTTTCGCTCCAACGGGTCATAACATTCCTGCAAGTGTTCCATTTTGTTCTTTCGCAACTTCGCGAAGCATAACCATTGGGCAGCTTAGTCCTGCGAAATAGCACCAACCGTTCGATCAAAAGAAACTTGATCGAGCGTTAGATTAACTGACGGCTTTGGCCTTTTTCTGGGTCCCACTTTTTTATTGGCTGCATAATACCACGTGGCATCGAACCATTGGCCTTGAAATTCCCTTCGCATTCCACTTTATACTGGCCGCGTGTCTTTCCTTTTATACCGACGTTTCCACCTTGGCGGGCCCACACTTTTTCTTAGACCACGTCATCATCATGACACGTGGACGGTTCTCGTTCATTCTCGCTATTTCGTGGGTGTAAAGAGTGAGCATCTTACCCTTGCGAAATAGCGCCAACCGTCGGATCATCTCTGAAGTTGATCGGCATTTAATCCTTTGAAAAGGCTCTCAAGAATGGTGGGCCCGCTGACTCATCATGAACACTTGGCATCCAGTCATCTGCAGCGCTGATTTGTCGCTCTGTCATTCGCCAGAAGGAAACCATGGGGGCCCCACTTTCGTCTCAACAGCCCTATAGTCCGCGTCATCATCATGACACGTGGACGGTTCTCGTTCATTCTCGCTATTTCGCGGGTGTAAAGAGTGAGCATCTTACCCTTGCGAAATAGCGCCGACCGTCAGATCATCTCTGAAGTTGATCGGCATTTAATCCTTTGAAAAGGCTATCAGGAATGGTGGGCCCGCTGACTCGTCACGAACACCTGGCATCCAGTCATCTGTGGCGCTGATTTGTCACTCTGTCATTCGCTAGAAGGAAACCACGTGGCTCCAGGTACTGTTAATAGCTGTACTTGCCAGGTCATATCCACCTGCGGTCTGACTCACCTCTAGGGCCCGCCATTTAACCTTTAACCCGGATCTGCTGACTGTTGTGATTTGTGCCACGTGCCACCATTTTACTTGCTGCTAACAACCAGCTGGATCATCTATGTGGCATGCCATGTGGTTTTCGCTATTTCGTGGGATATAAACTACGCGCAGCTTCGCCTAGCGAAATAGCGCGAGCCGTAGATCCATCCGCGAGATGCGCATTAGTTACTGGGCCCGACAACTTTAGAAGAAAAGCATACAAGGCATAAAATTTTTCAAATAATCAACGTAACCGCCTAGGCAAATAACAAGGGGGGACACTTCCTATGACCCCACGACCCATAACTTAAGTGAATAAAGTAACGACAGATTAGAAACCAGAGGGTTTAAAACAAATAAGATAGGATCTAAAAATCAAAAACCTTTGAACCCTTAAGGTCTAGAACAAAGTTGAAGCACTTGGAATTACACCCTATTCGAAAAAATCAAAAACCATAGCCAATCATGGTAAAAGAAAAACCCAATTTTAAACAGTGATAACACTCCTCTCTCCAATTCTCTGTTGATTCTCTTCTCACCTTCTCACAACTGCAACCTTATCTCTTGTTGTAACTTACTCTCTGCTACAACCATACTGGTTTAGCCTCTTCTTCATCTCTGTCAGTTCAACTATTTGAACACTACCAATTCTCAACTTTTCGGTTACTTTAGTTGTAGGTTTAACTCTGCACTTGTTCTCTGGGTTGCTAGATCTCCTCAACTACTTGCACTGCACTGCAACTCCTTCTCTACCTTTTCTTTCATGTTCTAACACTACCGGTTTACACCACTGCAACTCACTTTGCAGTTTACCAGTTTTTCTTGCCTTTCCAGTTTTGCCTCTACCAAAATCTCTCACTGGTTGCACCTTCAACACTCAATCTCTATGATCTTCATTGAATTCTCTGATTGATTGTCTTACTGTTGCTCTTTCACTCTCTATCCTCTTTCATCTGGCCTGCAACATCATCACATGTCTTCAGTCATAATTCAACATACTTATACTTGAGTTTTTCCCTCCATGACCAACATTCAAACTTCTGGCGCGCTAGGGTTTCTTCCACTAATCATGAGGACTATTAGATCCAATCAGATCTCGTTATGCACGGAGATAAACAACCTGCAAGCAATCAGGAATCACCTACCATATCCTTTTTCTTCCAAGGCACACTTGCTATACTTTGCAAACATGGATAGTTTGTCGGCATGGCACTTGGTAAATCACCATAAATGGTTTAGTAGATTGCATCACTAACCTCATTTTTCACCTGGGCATTCTACATCAATTGATGCATCCCATTGATCACCTCTTTTCGACCTTCCTCGAGCCGCACACTCTTGCAACACCTCCCATGATTTACGAGGTCTATATTTAATGTCGACCGACTCTATAACTACTTTGTTGGTGCACACTGCATCTACCGCAACATGCATGTCCGCCACCTCGACTCCACGTGGCACATTTGTCGGAATCCACCTCAGCTTAGACTATTGTGTTGGTCTAGGCAAGATCACCAACCAACCACACAACCGGGTTCATCTACCGGTTAAACCCTAACTGGTCTGCCTTCAGACTTGCACTTTGCTGCTCTTCCGGTGGAATACCTAAATCGGTCACTTCACCTGCCAAGCCACATCATACTCAACTTCATCGGACAAGAGTTCTTTACTTGTCACATTGTCAGCTTTATTGGTGGACATCTACACTGGTAGTATCTTCTACATGTATACTGGTAAGATACCATGCACATCGATGGCACCAAACTCCATCTTCATTCTTGTTGCACTCTCGGTCTGCAACTGTTTCAACTTTACCTTCTTCATCAATAGAACGGTTCTCCAATCAACTAGTTTATCAAAGTGACAAACCTATCCTTTTCTTCTCCATACCGACAACTCATCATGTCTACCCTTGTTGATCCAGTGCACATCTCTGATTTCATGCACTTAAGGCAACTTAGTGTTTCACCAGTTGATCTAGTGTGAGCCTTCAATCACCTTTCTTCTACTCTTTTGTCTTTAACTCTTGGCAACCTATCCCAGAGAGATGTAATGCATTCCAATGGATGTTAGGGGATAAGCTCCACAAACTGGTGGGAATGGATCCTTATCATCTACATCTGGCATTGCACCAATATTGCTTCCCTGTTTGAGCATGTATATCTTCAAACAGGCACGTGTGATCCGGTTGGGCATACTCACTGTTAGTCATCTCTTCATTTGATGACTACAACTTTATCCAGTGGGTATCCTACAGATTGACATGCAACAGTATACCGATGGCCCAGACATACTTCACCTCTGGTGTTGATGTTATTTTTTAACATTCCGCCTCTTCATCACAATCAATAACCCAACATATTTCTCTCTTGTCGGTTGGCAACAATGCACTACCAATCTGTTACTTATCGGTCTACAGTCCTTTTGTCTTCAACACAAGTCAACACTAACCTGTGTACCGGTGACCTGCTATGATAGGTGACATCGAAGATATCACATCCTGTATGTATTAATGATAGTACTACACATACATCTCCCATACTGGTTGCCATCCTATACCGGTTGACATCAATGACAACACAATGCCAACACATGGAAGATGGCTAAACATTTCTATCATCTATTACAAAAAATATACTTTATCCCTTATTTTTGGTACCAATGGATAAGAAACCTCCTACAACTATCGTGTAGGGGTTGATTAGTTCATCAATCAATGAACAATTTAAACAAATTGAATTTTTATTTTTTTTCCTCATTGGTAGCATAATTTTTTGATATATAATTATCCGGCTTCTTTCATATTATTTGATCACATGTTAATTAGTCCCCTCATAGAATCTATATGAGAGATGATATATTCTAATGATCTTTCAAAGATAGACTAATGGGAATTAGTTTCACTCAAATTTCTCAATGTTTCAATCAATGTTTGAAGTTATTTTTTATCATTTTCAATTTTATCTAGGAATTTTTCTTGTGTCCTAAGAAAATGTTGAGGAATTGTTGGAGAACCAAGAAAGTAGTAACATTCTAAAAATTCAAAAGCAAAGTCTTTAGATTTCATATTGCTTACATCTCATCTCTACGTTATTTGACTCTTTTTTATGCCTCCCGTCACTAGGTCTCAAAGGAAGAGAATAAAAAATGGACAACAAACCCATAGCAAGCCTTCTCCAAACATCAACACAAAAATACACTAATCTTGGAGAACCAATTGAATCTTTCCTAAGAAAATTGGTCCAATCAAACATCATTACATTACCTAAAATTGTTCACTATGTACCTCATATCGAACCAAAATGGTGGCAAGATACAATTTTTTATGAATACTATAAGACCGAAGGACGTAGAGCTCTTGATTCTATAAAATTAAAAAACATTATTTAGGACCTTATTGATCAAGGTGATATCACTATTAAAGAACATCTAAATAATTCACCTAATGAGCATGATACTATTTCCAAGCATGATCAAAATCTTACACCTTTATCTAGCAATGACTCACTCCAAAATCCCTTTCTTCATACAAATCCCATTTATGATTTAGAATTACTAGATCCAATGTCATCATACACTCCAGTCAAACCCACTCTACAGAGTCTTATTCAAAGTTGATTTCTATCATGCAAAAATGTTGACTCCATTCAAGAATCCCCATACATGTCCAAACTCGTACCTTATTGTTGTAATTAGATTTATACCCTTGAGAAACATGTTCTAAAATGAATCAAGATCAAGATCCTAAAGCTTTCCCATTTCATCCAATTATTGACCAAGATCCCATCTTCCCAGAACTTCACAATGATCCCACCATCCCTTTTCATTCCATTCAAGATGATCCCCTTCCATCTCGAGATAAACTTTTCCATCCAAATTCTAATCCTTTTCCTAAGAAATACCATTCATGGAATCCATTCCATCTCATCCAATGATCCCATTCAAAATCAAGAGCAAAGAACCCTTTTTAATCCATCTAATGATTCACTTCCATGTCAAGGTAAAAAATATACCTTGATCTCCATGTCCACCTCAAGATCCCATCATTTCTCCTAACCCTACTCATGATCATAATACTCCTCAACATCCCCTCATCCCTCTTAATTCCCCTCATGATCCTAATCTTCCTCAATATACCATCACTTCTACCCAAGTTTCTCATGAACACCTTACTTATGAAATGGGTTCCTCCACTTTCATCCAATCCTATTTCCTCCATGATCTTATCATTCATTCCATGCCATATCTACCTAAAAATGGACTCGCATCTTGTTTCAAAGAAATCAATATCCCATTGGTAAGAACATTTTTCAAAGAATGCATTCTCAAGGAAGTGTTAGGAATCTATGAACAAGGTATATTAAACCCCTTGATATCAAAGAAAATCTCAATTATCATGGCCTTGGCTACATAGCTCACTCTCAAGGCATTGGTATCCCTACTAAATCTCACATCTCTCCATTAAAACCCAAACATTCATATTACCCATCCTCAAAATCAATACATTCATCTCTTTCATCTGTCTTGGGTCCTTATATCCCTCCATCCGCTATCCATATCACCCCTAGCTCACAATCCACTTACTCTTTCATAAATCAAGGTCACCAAAGTAACACATATTTGAGAACCTTCCAAATATCTATTCCAATAAACTCACCCAAAAGACCTCCACATCACTCAAGTATCCATCCATGAACCCCATTCCCTTGAAAAGCAATTTGAATTCCAAGCATCAAATCCTTAAGTCTAAAAATCTAGCCACATTCAAGGATCAACATGTCCCATCTAAACGACATGCACAAATAAAGTAAAATATGATCCAAAATAAAAAAGAAAAATCCAGAAGGCCATTAAGGTCTATAAAGAAAAATGAAAAATTCAAAAGGTCACAAAGGCCCATAAAGCATAAAGAAAAATAAATAACTATGTGGGTTCCCAAATTGCTCATAGAAGTGTTGCATCTCAAAGAAAAATAAAAGTTGGCATCCAAAATTGTTATTCGAAAATCTTCCTTCATTCTTAAATCTATAAATCCTCCTTCATTTCCTTCATCTATTTTGAGTTCTTATATTGCAAAATCCAAATTCACTCCTCCATCAAAACCTTCAAATCCAAAATCCACTTTTTCTCTATCACTCACCATCACCACCCTGCAAGGTGTGTGCCAATGTTGACCTTGTCAAAATTTCCATCCACTCATACACAATTATTGCACCACCCCATCCATTATCCAACACCTACTTTTCAATGTTCCATCCCTCTCATCCAGTTCTTTGCATAAATCCATCCCCCTTTGCATCTCCTCATCCATCTCATCTCCCTACCAACCTCTTTGATCATACCTTCAATATCCATGGTACATTTCAACACATATTCCAAGCATGCTATTGAAGGGACTTTATGCTTGAGTCCTTCCTTCATCTCCTGTCATGCATCCATTATCTTCCAAATCCTCATATAAAAAAAAAATAGAAAAAACAAAACATATAAAATACTTAAAAAGAAAAAAATCAAAAAAAAAAAAGACAAATGAAAAAAAAAGAAGAAAAATAAGTTGTCCTCTGGTGAAAACCACTTCAATGGCGTCTTAGGCAAGTACCATAATAATAACCTAGCAAACAAGCATCATGAGTAATCCATAATCCTCTTGCATTCTATACTTAGGGGCAAGCTCCATCCATGCTATCATACCTACTACATGTAAAGGAATGATTATGCTTTATATTGATGCATGAAGGACACTCTTTTGTATGAAGTTTAAGTCTTAAACTCAATGTAGCAGTCATAATTTAGTGAATAATAAGTTTTGGTTTATATTTATCATGATGCAATTTCCTTAAGTTTGTATTGTCTAAATTATATGCAAGTGTTGGTCATCATTTCTATGCATTATTATACGGTTTGGCATGAAATATAAACCCTCAAATCCAAACAACAAACAAGAAACCAATTAACCAGACAATTCATGCAAAGTGTTTGACAAAATGTCAAACCCAACAAACTGAAATTTTAAGGGCACTACTAGAACAGATACTTACAGTGGTATCAAATCTGGTGATCTTGCCATCCTGTTGGGGTTTCAACAGAAAGACCAAACACATACAACTCTGCAAACTATTTGACAAAATAACTAGTTGATTTTAAGGGAGAAGTGAAAAGTATATAGTGCAAATCAAGGGTAAGACATTGTAGTAAATTGTTTCTATGAAACAACAAGAAATTGGCCCACACAGATATTACGCCAGACATAAAGTAGAACAATAAGAAAAAGAAGTAGTTGAAGAACAAGATCCCTTGATCATTTCCAAGCAATGGAATGAGGGTGGAAATGGTCGACCCAACATACAAGATGTATTAGGTCAGTTGGCTCAACAACAACAATAAATGATGCAAACCTTCATGCAATCACATGAGTAGCTACTATACACAATTGGTAGTTTAAGGGTGTAGCCTTAGTCACATAATCAAGATGGGGAAGGAAGTGAGATTGGATGAGAAATTATTGTTGGAGCATCCTCTAATGTTGTTAGGACAACAAACACAAGGTCAGATCGGTCTTTGAGACCTACATGTTTTCCCATAAGAAATGAAATGGAAGAGGTTCCTTAGGAAGAGGTTGAAGAAACACATATCATAAATGACATCATGATTTCTTATGATGACTATATGACACTTCCAAAACAAGTCAGAACATTAATAAATTTGATCCAGCTCATGAATCAATAGAATGATAAGACTAGAGTTAGATTGGAAAGGCAAGAAAGAGGGCCTAGAAAGCAAACTGCACAAGGCACTCAACCCAATGAGTATAAGGATGCATTAAACAAGGTTCCTTTACTAACATTTGATGGGAGCGAAAACCTAAGTGCTAGATCATGGATGCATAAACTAGACACATTCTTATCACTTAAACCCATGGAGGATGATAAAGCTATACGGTTTACCACAATGCATCTAGAAGGAGTAGCTTATGACTGGTGACACCATGGATTCATGTCACAAGATCATATCATGGTACATTCCTATGAGGAATTTATAAACAAGCTGATTATTTGATTTGATAGGAAAGACATAAAGGTCTACTACAGAGATCTAGCTCAACTCAAGTGATGAGCATTTAATCATGTTACTTTTAATCATACTTTCTACTTAAATTTTTTAATATTTTGTGAACTAATATGCCTAGCGGCATACTTAATGCATGCATATATACTCTTTTTTTCTATTATATTCTGCTAATTAGGAAGTATATTAGAAGTAATATTCTGTGACTAAATGTTTCACCTTTTGCTTATGAATGCAGATGATGTCCAGATATACAAAATAATTATCCTTATGTTTTGTTGTATGTTCTTGAATATGTTTTAAGTTGACAAGCAGACAAATAGTTGTGAAATTCAGTTCAGCCAATGCACAAATGATGATCACTTTTGATCATTCCAGCTAGAGATATGCCCTTGATCTCCTTTGAGTCTGATTTATCAGCTGTTTCTATGATCTTCTATTTTTATCTGAAGTTATTAATGTAATGACAAGTCTTCTTCAGTTCAGTTCATAGTTGTTACTCTGTTTTAAGCAGGTAGCCTTGTTTTTAAATTTGGATAAAGGATATGTATAAATATCCCCCTACTTTCTAGCTAGTTAGTCAAGTAATCAATAAGTTATCCAGTAGTAGAGTCTTGTACTTTGTAGTCTGGAAACCTATTTTACTTCCTTCTAGAAGTACATTTCAATGAAAATTCAAAGTTTATCTAGCCATGTTTTGGATCCCATCAAAGGAAGAGCAAGACCCACTCGACCGAAGGGAGGTGATCCTTGTGTGATTTCATTTCTATTCAGGTTCTGCATATTGATTTCATTACATTTTGTTTAGTTTAATTGTGATGAATTCTTTAGTAGATGAAAAATTGATTACAATAGTTGTAGCTATTTACTTTCATGCAAAAGTACCTTTATAGATGAATTAATTCTAAAAAATCTTAGTTTCATAGATTTGTTTAAATTCACTCAGCAATGCATTTTGTTTTTACAGTGGTCATTAAGATGATGGACTTGGAATCAGAGCAAGAATGGAGCCATTATTGAACTGACCCATGGAATTTAGTTTACTTTAATGTTTGTTAGAATAGATTTTATTTCTTACAACCATAAGATAGATTTTATATATTGTAAGCATAAAATAGATTTACCTTTCAGCACATAGTTTAGAATTTAAATTCATAGGAAATTAAATGTTGTCTTAGTTTTGCGTAGATAATTCCATTGATAAATCTTGATCATGTCCTGTTCAAACTCTTGGTTTTAGATCTAAAATCTTCTTTAGGATAGTTTAATTCCTTTAATTTAGATTCATAGAGTATCTTTAGTCTCAAAACTTAACCGTAGAAGAGAGATCCTGATAGCTCCTGATGGGGCATGACCGAACCTAAGTCACTATTTTACAGTGCAAAAAAACCCAACCTTAGTCATTTCCTTATCACAGACAGCTTTCAGACACACCTAGTTCAATATTAAAAACAAATTAAATGGTGCAAGTTATGACATCAACAGTCTTGCCCACCATAAAGCAAGTGGGACATGTGGAATCATACATCAATGAGTTCCAAAATATTGCAGTGATGGATTTTGATATGTCAGAAAAGATGCTCACCATGTTATTTGTAGAAGGGTTGAGTGACAGACTAAGGGGATTTGTCAAGGCACATAAGCCCAATACTTTGCATGATGCTATTGGTTTATCTCTTGACCTTGAAAATACACCTTCCTTTCAGCCACAAAAGAAATTTTTTAGTACGTGGAAACCAAATAAAAAGGGCATTAATCAATATAAGTATACACCACCAAAGGGTGATCAAGAGTCTAGGAATTAACTGAGAAGGAAGAAGCTATGTTTCTCTTGTAGTGAACCATGGGAGTCGGGACATTGTTGTCTTAGAAAAGGTAAGGCCCATTTGATTGAGGCCATATTTAATGATGAAGACTTAGAAAAATAAGAGGTTAGTATTGGAGACGAAAGTGACCACGAGGATCAGTCACTGCAAGTAGAATTGGAAGATACTACAACCAAAGAAACTCCACACAACACTATTGCTACCTTATCTGGAGTACCTAGAAGTTGCCCTTTTCAATTGAGAAGTGTCCTTAAGGGGAAACAGATGGTTTATTTAGTGGACAACATAGCCAAACATAATTTTATTGATTAAGGACTAGTGGTGAAGCGTGGGCTACAGGTTGAGGACTTCTTAGGATTCAGTGCTATTGTCATTGATGGATTTACACTAAGTTGTACTAGGGTGGTACTCTAGCTGAGAATTCAGATTGGAGAATATACTTTAACCGATGAATTTTATGTGCTTGGGCTTAGCAATATAGATGTCATCTAGGGACTCTAGTGGTTAGAGTCACTTGAGTGGTATGTTCAAGACTTTAGCCAAATGTAACTTAAATTTATGATGGATGGTAAGAAGATTGTGCTTAATGTTATGTTGGACAATGGTCCTCGAGTGGTTTCAACACAAGGATGGAGGCTCTATACAGGCACAATGATATGGATTGGGCAGCCCAATGTCTTGTGTCTACTACACCTTCCTCCAATAGCGAGATTAAATATCATGCAGCTATATAGATAGTGTTAGATAAACATAGTAAGGTGTTTGAGGGAATTCCCCTAGGAAGGCCACCTGAATGTGGATTTGAGCATGTCATAGAGCTTGAAGAGGGTGTCAAGCCAATTATCAGTAAGCCCTATCAACACCCATTCCATTTTAAAGAAGACATTGAGAAAACAATCAAGGATTTATTGAGCATGGGACACATCTGACCTAGTTCCAGTCCATTTGCTTCATCGGGTGTTTTGGTCAAAAAGAAGGATGGCACCATATGCATGTGCATAGATTATAGAGACCTGACCAAGAAGACCATTAAGAACAGGTAACTCATTCCAAGGATAGACGAATTACTTGATGAATTGTATGGGACCATGTATTTTTTTAAGATTGATCTGTCGGAAGTGGAATTACTCTAAGCGGGGGGGGGGGGTGAATCAGAGTAGTGTATAAATTAAATTTTTGACTTGAAATGTATATTTAAACTCTTGACCTTGAACAAATAAGTGTGACTTGTTTAGGCAATGTAACACACAAAAAGATTGCTTTTCAATAATTTAACCAACCACAACATGAACAGCTTAATAGACCATAATGAAGCATAATGTAAATTATTCAAATAATGGCTAAGTGAACAACTTTTTAATGCTTTCTTTTACACATGACAATAAACACAATAATAGTAGATTGAACTTCCTTTATGACAGATTTATCACATTCACACATTGAACATTTGCATGACAGATTTGAACAATGAAACTTTGAACTTTTAGACAACTTGAAACAATGAAAAAGTATTAGAGCATTGCATGAACAATTTGACATATAACAAAATGAGAGACTTGAACTTTTAAGCACAAAAACCAAACACAAATAGCATCACATTACACATGATTTTCCAGAGTGGAAAAACCCTCATGGGGTATAAAAAACCACTCGTAACCTGTCCTTTTATTTCATCAAAGAGAACCAACTCTATACAATGGTGGAGCACCAACTCAACACCTCAAAATCATGAGAATCAACTTTCATAGGAGCAACAACTCCTTACAATGAATTTCTCAATAGACAATGTACACTATCAAGGTCCTATAATTGCAATTATCTTCTACAATCACAACATCTTAATAGTATGCAATAAGATAGTCCGCATTATATCTCATTATAGAATATGTACTGTGAATGCTAGTACTTGTTTACAAAAATATTTTGCAATTAGAAAAATAATCTTTGTATAGAACCAGAGAGAATAGTGTTCTCTCAAAACCCTTGTTTTTGCAATATAAAGATGTTTCAATAAATACCCTTACAAGTCTGCAAGCCCTGTTGTTACTTCAACTCTCGTAACCTTATAATGGAAAAAAGGCCATTCATTTTATAACAATGAAAGCATAATAGAAAACAGTTTTTAGTTTACACAACCCACTTGAACAAAACTTGAAACCCTTGTTAAGTCGGGTGAACAAACTGCAATCAAACCCTTAACTATTTTTCATCTTATTTGTAAAACAAATCAATGAACAAATTGAAACAAAATCCTTAACTGTTTTCCGTCTTCCTTCTTGAACGAATCAAAAGAACTTCTTTCCAACTGAAGAAGATCAAAATAGAAAAAACCGTTTTCATTTCATGTAAGAATTATAGAGATATAGTCATAATATTACCTCTGTTAGGCAGCCTAAATTCAAAGAGAAACCACAAAATAACTTCCCAGAATACCTCCATGTTCAGCTCAAGCAAGTCAAATAGCTAGTTTCTAAGCAACTACACCATATTTCCTTGATAACCAGTGCTGCCATTAGGGAGTGATGGCTAGGGTTTTGAAATATTGTTGCAAACATAATGATAACAAACTTGCCCTATTTTTCCTTTGCAAGACTTTGATTACTTTGTTAGATTGAACAAACATTTCAAGTCCGACAATATAATATAAAAACATGTGAATAGCCGACATCATAATTGCCAACATAGCTGCTACACATCCTTGTCCATAATAAGGTCACTGTCCACGTGATCATCATTGTCATTGAAATATTATTGAATCCCAAGTGCAATCAATTAAACCTGATTGCCAAAGTGAAGTCGATGTCAATCAATCAAGTGAACCCAATATCAAATGATAATTCACTATCTAATGTCAACATATATGTTGACACAATACATTTAATTTGAGCCTGATACCATATGATATGGTCAGCTAAGTGTTATGCAAAGTATGCACTTTAATGATAACATATGCATTGTAATATGACAATGAACCTGACACCATGAAAACAAATGTTAAGTATAAGTGATATGTCATGAAGTTCAAACTCAATGTTAATTGTATCAATGAACATATTATACACAATGCACTCCTCCTAATGATGTATTCATCAAGTGTAAATGTGCATGCCAAAGTATGAAGCTTATGAAGCTTGAAATATCTAACACAAGAATATGAATACAATGAAAATCAGACTGTGTATCATATAGCTCAAGAGAGCACTGTGAGCATGCAATATACCTCATGTAAATTGAAGTCAAATGCCATAAAAGAAGAACCATATTATCTTCAATCTGAACAATAAAATGCTATCACCTGTATATGCTTGAATACTCTGATATCTGTATCAAAGCAATTGTAATGATCAAAATATATAAACTGATATCACTTGAAAGCCAATATCATAACCCAACACCTATATAGGCAAGACAACTTTATCTGCACATTGATTCCAATCAAATCAGTACCACACAAAATGTATCAGATCTGAAAGAGTCAATATCAAAATACTGTCAACCTGAGATGTGTATGTCAAGGCCAAGTATGCCAAGAAAAACTAAACCAATGAGAATGCCAAAATAAACTGAACTAAGTATCACAATGCCAATGCCAAAGTGCCATGAGTCATAATGAAAAATACCAATCAATGTATGTCAACCAACTTATCAGTTTTAACATCAAGGACAAATATGTACAAAGAGAAAGTCAACATGATCTTTGTTTAGGCTATCACCAGATTCGTGTCCAGGAGGAAGACATACACAAGACTGCTTTTTGTTGTCACTATGGACACTTTGAGTTCTTATTCATGCAATTAGGACTCCCCAATGCATCGACATTCGATTATTGCATGAGCCACACCTTTCAGGATAAGTTGTGTAAGTTTGTACTAGTTTTCTTTGATGACATATTGATATGTAGTAAGTCCTAGAATGACCATGTTTAACTTTTGGATGTGGTGTTGGGTATTATGGAGGCTCAATCATTGTATGCAAAGGCTTCTAAATGTGAGTTCAGGATGATGGAGATTCTTTACTTTGGACATGTGATTGGAGTTGACGCTGTTAAGGTACACCAAGAGAAGATTCGGGCTATTTAGGACTGACCGCCACCTAAGAACATTTCAGAGTTGAGAGGTTTCTTGGGCTTATGTTGTTATTACAGAAGGTTTGTGAGTGGATTCTTATAGTTGGCATCACCACTTACAAACCTCACAAAAATGGTGTATTTCATTGGTCTGATGAGGCACAGGCGACATTCAACAAGCTTAAGGAAGTTATGATTTCATGTCTAGTGTTGGCGCTACCTGATTTTACATAGCCATTTGTCTTAGAATGTGATGCATCGAGTTAGGGGAAAGGTGTAATTCTGATGTAGAATCAACATCTGATTGCATACAAAAGAAGAAAACTAAGAGACACAAAAATACTGTACTCCACATATGATAAGGAGATGCTAGCAATTATGCATGAACTGCTAAGTTCATACAATATTTAGTGGGGACTTAATTTGTGGTTTGGACTAATCACAACAGTCTTACGTATTTTATAGAACACAATAATTTAAATAAACAACAATAGAAGTGGGTGAGAATTTAGGCTTATGACTTTGATGAGGAGTATATTAAAGGGAAGAAAAATATTGTTGTTGATGCACTGTTTAGAAAACCAACACCATATTTTCTCATTGAGATTTAAATTTACTAGAAATGTCAATTAGTGACTGTATACCAAAAATGACTTTTCCTTTGATTTAATTGACAAATGGGTGTAGGATGGAAAGTATTTTGTGGTTGATGATATCATTTATTATAAGAATAGAATATATCTTGTACCAGGGTCAAAGTTGAAGGTCAATATTATGAGGGTGATGCATGGTACACCTCTAGCAAGATATCCAGGTTTCTTCAAAACCTATCGATAGAATCGAGATAGATTCACCTAGAAGGGGCTAAAGGATGATGTGTTGCAGTATGTTAGAGAGTGTCTGACTTGTTAGCAAAACAAGTCAGAACATACGTTCCCTGCAGGACTTCTATAACCATTATTGATACCTGAACAAAAGTGGGAAGGAATATCCATGGACTTTATTACATGATTCCCACGTGTTCAAGGGAGAGATTTTATATTTGTAATTGTTGATGGATTAACTAAATATGCACATTTATTTATTGTACCTATCGAATTCACAACACCTCAAGTAGAAAAAAATATTCTTTAGAGAGGTGTTTAGGTTGCATGGGATTCCCAAAACTATTGTTAGTGATTGGGACAATAGGTTTCTCAATATGTTTTAGCAAGATTTGCTATGATCTGTAGGTACAAAGTTGACATTGATCAAGAGTTACCATCCTCAAACTAATGGTCAAATAGAGAGTGAATAAATGGATCGAGGGATACCTACAAAATTATTTTGCAAGGCTACAGTGTGCTAGGATCAGATCCCTATATTTAGGTGAGTATTACTAAAATACCACCTACCATATGTCTATGAGCATGTCTCCCTTCAGGGCGTTATACAAGTATGATGCACTATCATTTATGGATTTGGCCTTCGATGATAGTAAAGTTCCTCGAGCAAAAGAAATGATAGAGAGCTATCAAGATATGCTTAAGGCATTAAAGGATAAACTCCAACATGTACATAACCAACATAAAATGTATGCAGATATACAAACTCTATGTTGAGTGATATTTTGAGGTTGGGGACTTAGTTTTGTTGCATCTACAACCATACAAGCAATCGACACCGAAGAAAAGTGGAATGAAAAAAGTTAATCTGCATTTCTATGGGCCATCCAAGATACTAAGAAGAATTGGGGAGGTTGCATATGAACTAGAAATTTTTAAAGGTGATAAAATCCATAATGTGTTCCATGTTTCATGCCTCAAGAAAGCATTGGGCTAGCATACAGTTTCATCTCCCATGTTGGTTGAAAATTTTGCAAACTAGTGAAGTTTACAAAATTGTGGTTTCAGCCACAGTTTGTGAGATTGAATCTCTCCTAATTTCTAAGGGGAGGATCCCCCTTTAACTTACTACTCTATTTATATAGAGTAGAATATAACTCCTGATTTCTAATCTAAACTTGGGTGGTACATCATCCTATCCTCTTTTTTAGAATAGATGTTATTCTCTCATCTTTCTTCAAGAAAGAATTTACTATACAGAGCAGCAAGAATTCTTATAATTTCAATATTATAAATTAACTCAAAATTTGTGAATGAACAAATTATAGACAAATAAAGAATCAAAGTTTCTATAGAGGCCCAAAGTCCTTCGTTGCTTCTTTGGGATGGGAAAGAGGGCTTAAGCTCAAAATCTTAAAAATCACTATTTTCCTATAAACCTTTTCTTCAAATAATTTTTTCTATAACCCATAATATTAGCTAAGATAATCAAAGTAAAGCACAAAGTCTTTATATTGATCTCTTATTATAACTTTTGGATAATCTTTTCTTGAAAATAATGAAAATGAGCTCAAAGTTTTCAAATCACAATCTTCTTACAAAGATTGAAAAACAAAGCACAAAGTCTTTGAAATTCTATCTTATTATGATTCAACTAACTTTTATCTTGAAAATACTAGTATGAAGCTCAAAGTCTTTAAAATAATATCACTTTTAGTTATTCTTAATTCTAATAACAAGTGCTGAAATATGACACAAAGTTCACAATCCAACAGTTATTCTACTCTTTAACAATATTTTTCCACAAAGCCTTTACTTAAGAAAAATAAGATTCGATAATAATACTCTTACCAAGGACACAATGAAGCCAACACAAAGTTTGATTGCCAAAGATGTCTTCTTATTTGAGAAAGTTTACAAAATAACAATAGGAACACAAAGTTTCACTTTTGTTCTTCACTTCACTAGAGTTTTGTTGTATATAGATTAAAGATAGAAATTAAAATAAGCAACCTCATATATAAGTGAGTTGCATTGAGGAAATCTAGGAAAAATTATGACTAAATCAAAGAAGAGTCCTATTTGACTTTGAACTCGTGCATTCCCTAGGTGCAAAAACTGAAATACAAAATGACACTTGAGGTGTCGAAGTCTTATTACAAAAATGCATCTACAATTTCTAAGCTATAGAAAATACTAAGTGCCGCTAGGCACTCCATTTTGATAATGTTTCATGAACTCCTCAAACTTCTGCAGAATTACTTTCGTCTTCTCTTCATCAGGTCCTTTGGTGTGACTTGTGATAATCTTGACCTGGGTAATAGAGCTTTCTAGGATTATTAAATATTTCTTGTGCTTTTTCAAAAGAGAGGCTAGATCATCTAGATTTCCTTGGATATCTATTAACTTGTCTATTGAAGACAATGAGAATACCTATTTATCAACTTCTTTGCCAACAAGTAAATTGAATTATTTGATGATGACATCTTCGTGAAGAGGTTATTGATTCTCATCTAGGAAAGTGCAAGGGAGTGCTGATATCTTATCGATAATGTCCTTCCCCTTATCATTGCATTCTCTCTGATCTTTTCTCATATCTTTGACAAGTGCCACTAGGGTGTTCATCTGATGTTCTTTTACTTCCCTTTATTCAATATACATATCTCTTGAAGGGAGAACTCCATTGTCAACTAGAACATCCAATTGTAAATCTTCTAACTTAAACCAAGAGTCAAAGTCCTTCTCATATCTTTCTAGTTCATTTAAAAATAAATTTAAAGTTTATCTATCTCAGTCTTCACCCCCTCCAGATTGTTCATTAGGGCAACCATTAAACATAAGAGATGAGTCCCTTGACTCAACAAACTATCCATCCATTCACCAATTGTTGTCGTATGAGAATTGACCTGTTCAACCTTTTTAATGATTTACTCATCCATTGAAGAAGTGATTGGTTCAACTATCTCTGACGACTTTGTTATTTTAATCAAGACATTAGTGAGTTGATCCACTTGTTTCTTCAATTTGTCTTTCTTAACTTTTTCTTCATTAAACATTGCCACAAGATGCTTGAAAGATGTTTGAGCATCCTCTACTACCTCTTCATGTGTCTTCCTACCCAAGTCGATCCTATTGTTGACGTAGTCAATGGGATACACTTTATCAAAATCTTTGTCCAACGGAGGAATTACCATTTCCACATACTTATTATTTGATTTCTCTCCTCTCAATCTCAACAAAGTATTGGCCTTATTTGTACCCTTTGGCTTAGTAGGAATCAATTGGCTAAAATCAAAGTTGTCGAGAGAGATGGCTTGCTTTTTTCTTTTGGGAGTGTTAAATACTAGCCAAGGTGGCAGAGGTGTATCATCATCCACCCCAATGGTCAACACTTGTGATGGAAACTTGAGAGACAAAATACTTGTAGTAACAATAGGTGGAGTGGAGGTAATGATGGCAGGTGGATTTTGAGAAATAGAAACTTGAGGAGGAACCTGAGTTTCTGACATAAATTTATCAAAATCTTCCAACATGGAAGAAGTAACCTCAGATAGATTAGGAAGAAAAAAACTATCAAGGTTATGATGAGGTGTGTCAAGGGTAGACTCACTAGTAGTCATGAAAGGAATGACATGAATTCTAGGAGCTTAAGATGAAAATGAGACAATGGAATCCAAAGGAACAGTGTCAGACATTGAAATTGAATTAGTACTTGTAGCATTACATGATGCAGGAGGAATACCAAGTCTTGTGTCTCTTGATACTGGGAAGTACTTGGGATTTTAGGTAATCCCTCCTTGTCAATGTCTTCTTCTTCTTCCTCTTACTTTTCAGGCTCATCTTCTTCTTCTTTTTCACTGTCATTATCTTCTTGAAGCTATTATTTATAATCCCCATCATGAGCTCGAGTCTCTTGAGCTAAGGACTGACCTTGACTCTTTCTCCTCCCAACTATTAATTTGAGTTTTTGAGCCTTTGGGGTTGTTGTATCTTGCCTATTCTTTGTTCTCAGTTCAGAGGTATTTCCCATGGGCCTAGTAGTGTCATCCTCAAATTTAGTCTGGAAAGGCTTCAACTGAATACCTTGTTGATTTAATCAGACATTGGTATTAGCAAGGATGTTTTGGAACCTAGGAATTATTGAAGTGTTTTCCTTTTAGGACCATTGAATTAAAGGCAAAGGAGAATCGACAACTTTTTTTTCTTATACATAGGATATAAGATGTTTCCATCATCTTCAAGGTCCTCAAGAATATCAACAAGATCCAAATTTCCAATTTGTTTTACTATCATGCGGTAGTAGTCGAGCCTCCTAATGTCCTCCTTGGTTCTGCAATCGATTCATAAATATTCAATATGGTGGACACGAGTGTAACTTTTATTGATTTTATTATTCATGCCCTTGTAGTCAAAATGCTTTATGGCCTTAAAGAATTTCATTATTACTCTCCTCATTTCCTCCTCCATGGATTGAGCCTTGTAGATAGAATTGATAAAGTATCTCCCAATGGTAATGGAGAATTTGAGACCAATCTTATGAGCTCCAGATTGACACTCATGTATTGATATCATCTAACAAGCCATTTCCATGAGAATGATTTTGTCTGACAGATACCTTGGAAGCATGAAAGGCTCTCCATCAAAGCATCCAATCCTGAGATATGTGAATGTAGGGAATTGTAAAAAGATACAGCCATATTGATTTACTACATTCTAGGCCTCATCTGACACTCTCTTTTTCTGAAGGTCCTTATCAAACATACACATGTACTAGGCGAAGAAGGCATCATTGATTTTTTGAAATGATGCACTCTCTTTGAGAGTCAGCTGAGTGAAGTAGTGATAAACATGAATCTGACTCCTATCACTTGTAGTAGATAAACCTAGAAAATTCCTCATAAAGGTGGTTGCATAGACAATATATGAAGTCATGTAGAACTTCAAGGTGGTAGGTACTTTGGTATACTGCTAACACAATACATCAACAATCTGCTTGCCCCAGTAGATTATCTTCTTATTTTGCCTAATGATGTGAATGTATTGATACATCCACTTGTGATAAGTATTATAAGTTGGGAGCCCTTTTACCCTACTAAGAAGAGTAATTAGATCATTAACCTCCTCAATGAAGTCACTCTGAGGAAGAGTCTCATGCCATCTTGCAATTGTGGGCCTTGAGTTCTTCAACCAATTCTCATTGATGTTTCTCTTGCACTTGTCTAAATTATTATCATAAAAGGTTACTATTGATTGCATTGTTACCTATTTTTGGTTTCAAGACAAAAGTAGGCTAAGTCTTAGACCTATAAGTTTCTATGGGTTTATGAGTATAAAATCTTTTAGAATATTTTGAGGTAAATAGAAGGGGAAGGCTGATGTAACTGTTGAATCAAATATTTTAAAATAACCTTCCCATGTTACCTTAAATGAAGAAAATATCATGCACACATTTGGGAGGGAAAGTTAAAGCATGTTTGTAAAGGTAAAGCATCCCACGTTGCATGAAGTGTTTTAAGATTTTTAGATGTCTCAGTTACGTGGCTCTTTTATTAGAAATTTGTTTCTTCCACGTATCATTGATAGACTTAGGGTTATCTTTTAGAGGTCCTACTACAAAAATATCTCTACAAAGGTTTACAACAAAGGCTTTAAGAGCATTATTTCGAATGCATCTGCTTGCACTTTTAGTTGCAAGGGTTTTCTTTTAACCCATTCTCCTATTAACAATGAGTCAGAGGTACTGTCCCAACAATTTTCAGCGTTAAATATGCCCATGATGAAGGAGATTGTATGAAAAAAGGTTAAGAGGAGCCATGTAATCAACTAAAAAGGAGTATATCTCTCAAAGATTTAGTGAGTTCTACGTAGGTTCTCCTTCTTCATGTACATTTTATTTGTCTTTCTTGGCTGAAGTTATTTTTACATATATTTGAAAGTTTTACCACGATCTTATCTCTGTGTTCCTAAGTTTTTAAGTAAATCAATCCAAGAATTTGTGATGAAGAATGCTTGATAGTTGGTATTAGACTATGTTGGTAAACAGATTTGTCACTTAAAAATCTTTAGTATGTACCCAATGGAGGAGCGACAAAAAGTTCCCAATAGTTGGAGAGATCGTTCTGTGGAGCACAATCTTCCTCTGCGTTTGAGAGGGGCATCTCCCTCGTATGATAGGGGTATTTGTGTTTTTAAGAATAATTAACCTTGCAAATGAAAACAAAGAATAACTATGAATGGATTTAGAGGGAATCTTCACAACAAACATACGATTGCCACTTGGATTTCATTGACTTTTAAACTTGTCACTATCAACTCTAGACTATGCATGAGGAGAGAGTGATACAAAACATTTAATTTGCATAACGTTTATATATTTATGAGATACCAAAGAAACTTGTAACGTTATATGACCATTGTCTTCATGAAACTAGGAAAGTAATTTGCAGGCTTGCTATTGCAATATCATATGATAATCACATAACATTAAGCAAATGAACACTTAACAATCATAGGAGCACTCCCAATTTGCCTTGTATTAAAAAATGATGAAATAATACAATCCCAAAATTTTCAGTTGTCCCAAAATCATAAAATCCAAAAAGTCCTTCTTTCATCTACATTTTTAGCCTTTATAGTCTCTCAAAATAACTACCTCATAACTAACTTGATTCCAAGTTAGTAACTAACTCATTTCTGTGCAAATTACAATAAGTTAATAACTAGCACATTTATGCGCATAAATAGTCAACCTATTAACCTTGACTCTATGCTATGGAAAATCAGCAATAAACTAAAGACTAACCAGGTATCACATAACAAAATAAAATATACAAAGATGTGAACATGGTGTTGCTTTTTGATATCCCAAAAAGCATGCTAACTGATTATTTTCTTCTATTGAATTGGTGCTTTGGCCTTGAATGACTTGTATGCTTTGAGCGCATCCACCATGAACTTGTACCTGGGAATGATCACATTATCCACTTTTAGTTTGGCAGTTGCTTGGTTATCTTGAATATTGACCAAATCCTAAAAATATGAAGACATATCACAAGCCTCTAAGGCAACTGAAACAACACTGAGTCTCTTTATCTTATTTGCATCCGACACCTGTACATCTGTTAACTCAGAATTAATTCTGTCACGAAACTTGATTAAGAGCAGTTGCTTGTCCATTTGCTGAAATTTCTCTTTTACTGATACATCACCAATGATATTCATTGTATCTTCTTTTATCTTCATCTTTATTTGTTGACAAGCTATCAAGAGTTTTTGATATTCATCCAAGCATTGCTTGATATTCTTCATTTTCCAACTTATACTTTTGCATCATGTATGGGACTAATTTTCTTCTTTATGAGAGAAGACCTTCTCAGCAATGAGTACATTCATGTCTATTTTTGCCATCTTTTGGAATTCTTGTAAAGTATCTTGACAAGATATCTCTTGCTCTTTAGCATTCTTCAATTCTGTTGCAATTTCTTGTTCTTGTGCATCCAACTTAATGTGAATATCTTTGGCCTTCTCAATAAAATATTGTACTTTGGACTTCATTTGATTAATCCAGTCTTCTAGCATCCTACTCTGTTTCCTGCATTTGTGTATATCTTCCATCATCTTTTTCTCAATAATTCCTCCAATGTGTGCCAATGTAGAAGTTGAGGCCGACTCCAATTGTGTATATGAAGAATCCACAATTGATTTGATGTAGGATGAAAGAACTTGAATTTGCTGCTTAAGTTGATCCTTAGTTTCCTTATCTTTATTTGCTTTATCGATAAGGATAACTGTTGAAATCTGAAAATTATGAACAACTCCCTCATGTGTTGTAGGACCTAGATCCAACCGTGTCATACTAAAATCAGCCTCATTAGCTTCATTTATATCTTTTTCAACAATGGGCTGAGCTATTTCAACACATAAGTTTCCTGAGGATGGATTAATCCCCAATTTGGATGCAACTTTGGTTTTCTTGGATTTAGCTATCCTGTGAAGTACATTTGCGACTGCATCAAAACTAGGAGTTACCAGCTGAACATTTCTCTTTTTATTCTGCAAACTCTGTTGTAACTAGAATGATGAGGATGATGGTAATGATTCTTGATTGTTCACATATGCAGAGGTCAAAGATGCTAAATTATTTGGGAAGGGTGGAAATTGAATTTCAGCTTGAGCATCATTTATTTCAACTTCCTCATGAATAGCAAAATCATCTTGTAGGGGTGAAGAAATAATGATAGTTGGTGAGATGAAAGGAAATTGCTGATTTTCAATATTGGGAGGATGTTGGGGTGAAGCAATTCCTAATTCATCTTCAAGCTCTCAGACAAGATTCACTATTTTTCCCTTTGTCTTTGATCTCTTCTTCTTAATGATAGAGCTGACCTCACATGCCTTCGCAAGATCCTTCCCTTTTTCTGGATCTTCTCCATCGTCGCCTCCTTTGGAAATATTTTGGTGTGAACCCATCCCTAGATTAGATCTCAGTGAATTAGTTGGAATGGAAGAACTTCCCTCTGCCCCATTTCTATCCTTTGAGGAATTAGCTTTATTTGAAGGTCTAGTTGCCGTAGACTCAATCCTCTTGCCTTTAACCCATTCAAGAGTCCTTTGAACGACATAAGCTGATCTTTCTTGAATACTCTGTATTTCTGAAATTGACCAATTGATGGGTGGAAGTGGAAGAAGCTGAACCCTTTCAAAGTAAAAACCATTGATCAAATCAAATTCATCATCTTCAATGCCATTTATATTTATTTCAATTCTATAATCAATTATCTGCTTGATAGAAAATCTCATCCAGTCTCTTTTCCGCACTTCAAAATCATCTTCACAGTCTTGCCAAAAATCTTCCATATCCCGAAAGTGTTCAAATCTGACACCGATCTCTAACTCTCCTATAGCGTATCCTTTGCTATCAAAGGGAAATATCATCTCATAATGATACAGGTGAATCTTTTCTATAGACCTCTCGATACTTTGAGCATCTGAATGGCTCTCACAACTATAATAACCAAGTCCAATGGGAAAGGAAATGATACCCTTTCTTTTATTCCGGCAAATTTTGTTGACTTGTGCAATCTGTCAGCAAACCTCGATGAGAACCAACTTATCTTCAACAAACCTTGGCAACATTAGAGGGCAGCCATCATAACCACCTATCTGAATGTATGTGAACTTCAGAAACTATATAAAATAACTACCATATTTCTGAATCAATGCTGCTGCTTCTGAGGATATTCTGAGTCCAATATTTCCCTGCAGTTCTCTTACTGTCAACATAGTGAAAGCATCATTAATTCTCCTGAAATGATGATAACTTTCCTCCAACTGCAACTATGGATGATAGTTGTAAATTTGGGTCATATCATCATAAATGCCTTCAACATTTAATCGTGGCCATTTCTTCATCCCAACAATAGCATAGAAGAGGTACGATGTCATGTAGAAGTTATGATTGTCCTTTAGTTTGAGTAACTGATCGCAAAGATTATCGTTGATAATCTCGGCCCAATTATTGAATTGTATGCCCTCACATATGATATTAATGAATAAGAACATCCATCCTTCCAAGTCATTTGAGTCTTCATTTCTTGTGACCCGATTCAAGAAAATAACCATATTAGTGATATCTTCCATTAATAGAGACCTGTGAATTATTTTAGGAAGCTGTGTTTTTCCTTTTCTTGGTTTTGTTAACCACTTTTTGGCTATGTTATTCAAGTACTGGGTTTCATTATTGATAAAATAATTTTCAGCATATTCCCTATTTATCTCCATGAACTGATCTCTGAAAGGTAATCTAAAAGTTATAGCAATGGAAACTGGATCAAGTTTGGCGACCACGTTACCTTCTGCCGTCCTAATTTCTTTTGCCACTGGATTAAATGCTTTCCTGCATTCCAGAACTAACTCCAGACATTGCACCAATGTGGGATATCCTGCTGCGTGAGCTAGTCCATTGTCTAATAATCTTTGAGCTGTCAAAGTCTTATCCTCCCTTTCCATTGTTTTCTAGAAGTCTGAAAGACTTACATTTCCCAACTTGGTATCTCCAATATCTGAATATGAACATTTAAGAATGGGAGCATAATCGGGACTATGGAATTTATATTTCATTATGCAAAAATAAAAATGACGCCCTCACAGTCCTATTTTAACGAACATCCACAACTTAGCCAAAACAATTTGCATGTTATTCTTTATCTTGAACGAAATACAAATCTTCTGAAACAGGAGCCGTTGCAACTTCCTTCCTCTGTACTCTGTGGATTAATCTTATGCGTACTTTGCAATCATGCATGAAATGAGACTATTTTCTTTGGGTATTTTGTCATACTGTTATCATGCCTTTTCTAAGCTTATACAATTCACATTCATGCCTACCACATCATTAAAATTATGCTTTGATGGATGTCATAACATGTTCCAAACTCTCACCTCGGTGCTCCTGTGCATTGTATTTGTTCGAGAGTTTCTACTACCCTTTCACCAAATTCATTTTTGTGCAGATTTCATAATGAATGCGTTCCATGAGGGAATCTCTCTTTGAGCATTCAGTCAAACAAATCGCTTGCCTAGTTTATACTTCTACACTCATATTTATGTCTATCTACACAGATGTAATTCCATTTTCTTTGATTAGAGATTATGCCATGGATCAATTGATTCTATCTTATCATTGGCAGGGAGGATGCTGGAAAAGGTTGTGAAAATCAAACTTGCTATTTCACATGCCACATTTCTTTGAGGAATTCTATCAAACAGTTGACATGCGTGGGTCTGTGTGTCCACATTCTTCATGATTTGCAGCATCATTGAAGGATTATGTCAAACATAACACCTGCTGGAATTAACATCTACCACAGTCCACATGCATTATCAAATGTATATGCCATGAGACCAAGTTTCTATGAGGGATTTTGCCAAAGTTTGATATGCAGTCTACACCATTTACATGAGACCACGTTACTTTGAGGAATTTTGCCAAACAATTAACATGCGTGCCATGCGTGGTATACTTTGAGGAATTTTTCCAAATAGTTTACATGCGTGCCATGCGTGGTATACTTTGAGGAATTTTGCCAAACATATAACATGCATACTATTTATACTCCCACGCTGCCTTCCAAATCTGCCAAATAATTTGGTCAAACAGTCCATATGCGTTGTCAATGTTCCATATTTGCAACGTTGAAGTGCATTGTTGTGCAATTAAATTTTGCTTGCCTGAAGATGAATATACTGTTGGTAGTTGTGAAAACGTTTTCAATAACTCCATTGTGTGCATGAATTGCAATTTTGACAGCCATAAGATGGCATCTTTGTGAGGCACTATGTCAAATGGTTTATAGCTTGTCTATGCCTTCCATATTTCACACACCTTCTTCAATTCATTTTGAATGCTCATAATCTTGTTTGTAGTATTCCTTTACTTTTCTCTTTTTAAAAAAAATTCTTTCTTTGATAAAATCTATAAGAGGTTAAGAATGCTAAAAAACTGAGCATTTCTAACCTTCTTGATAAAGTGGGGCCCGCAAGGTTAAGAAATGAGGTTAGAAATATGGGTTAGAAATGCTCAAAAAGTGAGCATTTCTAACCTTCTTGACAGAAAGGTTAAGAATGCTCAAAAACTGAGCATTTCTAACCTTTTGGTTCAACAAGCTATCCTTTACACATTGGAAACCATTTCTCACTAAGAATGAATCAAGGAAGAATTCCACTGATGACTGAAGACGATTTTATCATCGCAAATGACCAAACATAATGAAATAATTTAAAATATTAAATTATCATTTGAGAAATAATTTAAATATTTTAAATATAACGCTTTGGTTGGAGAAAAATGGCATAACTTTCAAATGGTAGGGTGTTAGGTCATGAAATTTGAAACACGCATCAACGGTAGGGAAATAGATCCACACAATTATTTACGCCTCATGAAGAAGCCTTAAATGAGATATTTTAATCATTTGGGAGCAACAAACACCAAAAATTGAAAGTTTAAAATATGACAAAGTATGAACTGGGTTCAGGTGAAAGTTGGACATGTGATATAAAATGATATTTAGATCCTGACTATCAACTGGTTTCTCTCAATTTGTGGTAATTCTCAAAATTCTTCCATTTTTCGGATTTTGACTAGTAATGACCTTGGACAACGCGCTCATTACCTACGCGTAAACACTCATTAGACCTCTTTCCAACCTTGGGAACAATATGAAATGTAAATAACAAGTATGCCAAATATGAGGGCAACAAACTATTATAGAGATAAAACAAGTTTGTTGATATATGTGGATAGTTTACACAATAATGGAAGCCATAATAAAATATAATTTCAATCACTATCAAAAGAAAACCATTGAGGCATCAAAGAGTAGCCATGAAGCCTCAAGAGATAAAGGAATAGTGAGTTTATGAAAAAAACAAAACTTATGCTATATGAAGAAACAATCCTCCTAGGTTATTAAGACCTAATGAAAGCCTAAGATCAACTGAACAATCAATGAAAGTAGAGAGCAACTGCCTTTATAAAGGAAATGGTGCAGATGTGAAACAAACTTCATAAGGCAGGCTCAACACTAGTAAAAGCATATTTTCATGAGCATCAAGAACATTAAATATCAATCTCAAAAGACATTTGCTGTCAAAAATAGGGGTTTCTAAGCAAAGACAGTCATACACAGTGACAATCGTAGTGTGCATTCACAGTCACATAACACTGATCCATAATGAATGTAGCAACATTGTCAGACCAAGTCTAGAGCAACTATAGGGTTTGAATGATGATAGTCTCATAACAAAATCAATCCAAGCTTCTTCACAATACATATCTCTAGGATTCAGATGCACAAAATAATGAATAAGAAGTCTATAGGATATATTGTAGCCATAACAAAGACCAAAGATGAGTGTCTCAGAAAAACAAAGCTCTCAATTCAAGAGCTATAGTACCAAGAAAACACAACCCTTGCAACATGTCAAGATAGCAGTACCATGGTAATAATGAGATCATTGTTATAATGTAGCATAAAGGACCAGAGGGAAGTCCTTTTTAGGAGTCTCTTTAGAGCAATTATAAACCAGAGACCTAGGATGTCAAGGAACAAAAGCACACATAGAAGAAATGAATGAGGTGAAATGACAATATTAAGAAAATTTTGACAGTGATAAGAGGGCTAAAGGACCCATAAGAATGATATCTCTAGTGTAGGAGAACTTGGGCTATAATGATGCCTCACAAAGGTTTTTATCATATTTTTTTGTATTTTTGTTGTGTCTAGATGTAATAAGGTCCTAACGACCATTTGTGATAAATTGAAAAAAGGTGCTGCAAAAAAGTTCACATCTTTCTGGTAAAAATGAATTAGGATGTGAGACCAGCCCCATTTGAAATATATGTGAATACTCTTTCTATGTATACCAAGTTTGTTGATTTTCATCAATTTTTGAGTGTTTGGTGAGCAATTTTCTAAAATTTGCCTAGAAACCCTAGTTTCAAGGGTTTGACTAGGATTTTGACAATATCTATGCATTCCATCGTTGGAAAATTATAATAATTGGTGGAATGATAGATAAGGGAGTCCTCCAGATAGATTTTTGTCCATTTTTTGTAGGGTTCAATTCTTAGGAACTTTTGAGGTGTTGAATGCCTAACATCTTCACGTGTTAGGTCGTCAGAGCATTAGTATGGTGAAGGGTTTAGAGTTTGGTGTCCAAAACATGAAAGGTGATGAAAAAAAACATGTGAAATATATTCATTTGGGACATGAATCTACCAATAAAAGTAGAGTTGTGTGTGGGTGAGTTTTTTTTGAGGCACTTGGTTTGTAAAAAGTGACCTAATTAGGTCTATTTGGGACCAGGAACAATCCATTTTTGATACATACCTTCCTAATAAACCCTACCCCATTTTGAAATATGTTTTATAAATCCCAAATGGGTATCTTAATAAAGTTTTCATTTTGGAAGATCAATTCTTATTTGAAATTTATGGCCAAAATACACGTGTTGTTGCTGTAATTAGGACTTAGGACAGAATTACCAATCAATAATTAAGCCCTATGTTCCAAAGAAACCTATAAGTTTTTTGATATATGTTGTATAAATGTGAAAAGGGTATCTGAAAAATGTTTACTTTTTGTGCATGTGATCATTGGTTTGTGAGTTATTGCCAAAAATTCTCTGAGTAGGGCTAGTAGGGTGTATGAGCCAATACAAGGCAACCCTCATAAGGAAGTGTTTTGGGGTCACACCTTTGAATTTGGGACTTTTTATTTACATCTATAAGAATTATAAATTCCTTCCCCTTTGTTACATGGCCATCTTGTGAAGTTGAGTTAAGTTGGGTGTAAACTGGGCTAAGGGTTATTATGCCTAGTGAGTGAAAAATTGAGTGGAATTGAGAAATGTGTCTTTGTGCCTTGTAACCTATTTTTATTTGTTTGATTGTATTATTATAATATTACTTGGGTCCTCTACATAAATCTCAATGAATGGTATCACTTTCATGATGTAAAGATTAGATCAGTTATGAATGCATCAAGAGAGCTTACGAGAATCAATAATTTATAAAGATAGCCTTTAGTACACACAACAATCAAGGTCCAATGTGGAGGGAAAGACCTTGGAAAATATTCATGAATCATTATCAAAATAACCCCTGTCTCACAAGAACATTTTTGAAAGAAAGCACTTTTATTGCAGCCCTCAAAACAATGATTTTAGAAAAGACAATCCCATCTAATGGACTCCCACACCATGTAAAATATAGTAAAGTCTATTCATGCTACAAACATTCAAACACACAATCCATTTTAAAAAGGAAAGCCATGAGTATATTATCCTAGAAGAGTAGCAGCCTAATACAATGAGATTCATCAAGACAAAGAGTATCAACAAAGTAGTTGTCAAGAAAAGTAGTTCTCAGTCATGAAAGGAGTAGCTTGAGCCTAGTCATTATAAAGATAGTGGATATCAAAATATGGCATGCATCTTGAAAATGATATAGTTAACAAAAAGACAGTTAGCCATGGTTTGTTAAGGAGAAACTCTTATGATATGGAAAGAAGTCTAAACCCTTGACAGTGAATAGTGAAAAGGAAAGAACTGTCAAAAGTAGTCAAAGTAGTCACAATCATGAAGACATAAAAAAATACAATGTGTAGAGTAGCATAAAAGGTCTAATCCTAAATGAATTAGTCAATAATGAAGATCATTGTCATATTTAAGACAACCTTGAGGCTGCTAAAGGGCAAAGTCATGGAATAACAATCCTCCTAAATTAGAGAAACCTAGTCATAAGGACAACCATTTATTCATAACAGTGAAGAAGACCAAGAGCTCATTGGCCCATATCATAGATATGTGGTGTTATTAGAAAGACAAAGTTTAAAGGGCATCCAATGAGTAGAGTATTTAATAATTGAAAGTATCAATGATAGCAACGAAATATAGTAGCTATGTGACAAAAGTCTATTTCCTTTTAGGGTAGAGAAGTGAACAAGAAAGTCATTATCACAGAGTAGACTGACACAATAATAGATAGTCAATGAATGAATACCAATGCAAAATGAAGAAGCCTATAAAATAGTCTATATAAGATTCAAAATAGTTAAGGATAGGGCTAATCTGAGCCAAAGGCAGGGTATATCTGTTCTAGGGCAATGCTCAATGCAGTCCTCAAGAAGCACATGTCATAAAGAGTAGTGAAGACCAAAAGACTGTTCATATTCATTGCTTATGAAATCATAGTATTACAAAGAGAACATAAAAGAATATGCATATTGCCAACAAGAAAACGATCCCTATTAGCATACAGTGATTCACAAACCATGAAAACAATATGGGGAGTCATTCATTAACAGAGAGGCATTCAATGATCATAGTCATTACACTTATATGGAAGCTTGATTCCTTTATAGCAGGGCCAACACTTAAAGAGCCATGATAGTAAATTAAGACTCAGGGTAGTCTGTTCAAGGATGTTAGCAGGGGTACAAACCATCAATGGCTTATATCACTATCAAAACTAATGACCTAGCTGACTATTGTATCACCATAAAATAGTTAGTAAGGTTTAGTTGAGAAAATAAAACCAAAACTAATTTAAAAATGATATTCAAGAAAGATTAAAAATAGAAGCATATGCAAAATAAAAATGAATAAACATTAAGACTTCCCTCAAGATGCTCCCGATGTCATTAGTTCTTCCTTGTTCTCCTCGTCTCCACGAACCATATTGCTTTGAGGTTGTCAAATGAAGAGTGGGAGTTTGAATAGGGTTAAGTGTGTAATGCTCTCAACTAGAATGACAACATAGGTGATGGATGTAGATATGACAGATCAAAATGGGCATTATGACTGTGCTATGATAAGTGGATAAAAAAGCTAGCATGAGGATGCATAAAAAGTGGATGAGTTGATAAGAGATAAGGGCTCAATTTATAGAGTTTTAGGCTTGGGAACCGACTATCAAGATCAAAAGTTGATCAAGGGCTCAAATTGAAAGAGAGAGCAAGGTGTGCTCACACATATGTGAGCACATCTTGGGAAGAAAAAATATCATAGGGAAAAGGGGAAGATGTGCTCACACATGTGGGAGCAAATAATAGGAAGTCCAAGAAGTTGACAAGTGGAAACACTTGTGGAAAAGGGTGTAAGGGCTAGTGGAAGAAAGTTTATGACATACAGGCTAAAAGAGGAAAATGTAGGGTGACTCTATGAGGAAGAGAATCCTCACACATGTGTGAGAACCCCTTGGTCAAAGGTGTTGTGGAGATGTTGAAGTGACTTGTGCATGCAAGTTCTTCAAGAGGAGGGTCACATGTTGAGTCACATGTGGGTTTTGGGTAGATGTGTAGTATTTTAAATACTAATAGGGGTTAGGCCTTGGTTTAATTAGTTTAAAGGGGGGATTAAAAAATAGGTTTGTAGGAATCATAGAATTAGCTTAATTAATTACAAATTAATTTGGCTAATTGGGATTAAGAATAAAGTTGGAATATTCCTTAAAGGTGAGCTTGATTTTTTTGAAATAAATCAACTTTAGGATAAAGAGAGACATGTATAATTAATTAATTAATTAATTTTATATGTGGAAGGGGAAAATTAATTAAATGTAATTTAATTAATTTGGGGGAATAATAGGCTAACATGATTAATTAAATTAATCAAGGGATAAAAGTATAATTAATTAAATATTAATTTAATTAATTTTATGTGTCTACATTTTGCCCCTCTTTGATATAGCATCATGAAGTGATGTTATGCTAAAGAAGAATAAAACATAGTGGATAGAAAAGGATAAGGACTAGTAGCATGATGCCCATGTTATTGGTGGGTTGAGGAAGGATGACGAGGAAGCAATGGTATGCCCCCTCAAGAGGGCATGCGGGTTCTAAAAACATGGGTGTGCGCTCAAAATGAAAGGGAAAATGGGAGGAATGGGGAAGGTGAATAAATTGAAGCCTTAGGGAGAAGGGGAGATAGAAAGAAAGAGTATATGATAGGCTAAATGAGATGATTATGAGTGAAGATGATGGGATTGTTGACAATATGGAGGAATTGATTATGTGTTGCATTGATGTTTTGTCATTGATGGCAACACTAGCTGTTTTGGTTGTTTACCGATTTCTGGTTGGTTCCGATAGAGTGGTTGGTTTATGATATTAATCTGGTATGATCCGGTATGCTTTGGTTTGTGGAATTGATTTGGATCTGTCATTCATGCTATTCAGATATGTATCACGATCAGTTGGTTCAGGATTTGATGACTTAGGAGCTATCATTTGTTCTAGTAAGCCTTTTGGTTACCGGTAAGGGTTTTACCGACAGAGCTTTGTTGAAGATCTTTTGATGCACATGATAAGTGGTGTTGGTGCGGCTTCTAGATGGCTTTCGGGATGTTGATGGTAACTATTCTATGATTTATGTTTATGTTTAATTGCTATATTTGTCATTTCGGTATTGAGTTTATGTGTTCCGATAATAAGGTTTTAAATGCTTAAAGTTATGTAATCCGGTGACAACTGATTCACCCCCCCTCTCAGTTGTCCTCTGGTTATTTGTGTTGTCTAACAATTGGTATCAGAGATTGGTCCTCTCTACAGAAGCTTAACCGCTTGAGGAAGATCCTATGGCATCTAGAAATTCAAGTTCTTCAAATACATCTGCAATTGTTTTCCGGAGATAAATTCCTAGGCTTGATGGAACAAATTATAGGGTATGGAAGATTCAGATGGAGACTCACCTGAGATGTCTTGGAAAGGAGATTTGGGAGATCACTAAAAATAGTGTTACATCATTTAATCTGGTATCTGTCAATGCTCCTCCGATAGGCCTAGAAAAGGAGCTTGAGAATGATGTAGAGCTAGAGAAGCCCTTTTGTGTGCACTTTCCGATCAACAAATAATGAGACTAACTTACAAATCAACTGCAAAGGCTATATGGGACAAATTAGAGATTTTGAATGAAGGTGAACCTACTGTTAAAATTGCTAAACTTGATGGTTATCAGGTGAGGTATGAGAACCTAAAGATGGAACTAGATGAAAGGATTATTGCTTATATAGAGAGAGTTAATGAGATTGTTTTGGGAATTCAATGTTGTGGTGGATCTCTAAGCGAAGATGAAATAGTTTCTATAGTACTGAGAGCTTTGCCACCGACTTATAAGATAAAGGCTGCTACAATTAATGAGCTGAGAACTATGGAAAACACCTCTGTTTATAGGGATACCTTGGTTGGGAAGTTATCTACTTTTGAACTTGAGGAATTTTGACCTTTTGGAGCTATGAAATCTGAACCTGCTTTTCATGCATCTACATCATCTACCGACAAGAGTGATTGAAAAGTTTTATATGTGAAGGAACTATAGGATATGAATAAAGAAGATGAAGAGTTTGAGAAACTTGAAGCCTTATTTGTTAGAAGAGTACCTAAAGGACCGACATGAAGTAAGTATGAAGGAAAATCACCTTTTAAATGCTTTGCATTTAATAAGATAGGTCATTTTTCATCTAGATGTCCTGAAAGGAATTCAAGATTTGAAGAAAGAGATAGAAGATATTTTAGGCCTAACCATGATTATCATAACAAGCATAAGTACAAGAGAAACAAAGACAAATCATGTTACTATGCGGATGAGGAAGGTGTGACTGATTTTGATGATGAACCGACATAAGATTCAGCTAGTGATTCTGGCAATGGAAAGTGTTGGGAGTATTTAAAACTGAGTCAAGTTTATAGGCCCATTTCAAAATTTTGCCCTGCATTTCCAAATGATTAAAATAAGTCAGTTTGAATGGCCTAGTTAGCAAGGGGGTAAAATGGAGCCGGTTGATTTTCAGAGGGTAAGGCTCAGGATTCATGTCCCACACCTTTCATTTGGCCTATGCAGTGATGTGCAACTTTCATAATACAGTTTGGATAAGTTTACTAGGTACCCATTTCGAGGGGTGAGCTGAAAGTGCATTCTAGGCACAAGTGCAAATTTTATTAAGTAGCCTACTTTGGGTGTTTATATCTTTTGCCATGTTTATTATCATGAAGAATTTAAAAATGGATTGCATTTTATGCATAAATGTGAGTCAACATGCAAAATTTCAAGTCCTTATGAATCCGTTTGCTCAGTTTTCAAAGCTCAATCCGTTTGTAGTTTGTGATGTTTGCACAAGTGTAAAAATGTCCTGGTGAGCGTCATGTCAGAATGTTTGTTCCGGGCTAATGTTGGTATAAATGGTGAGCTACGTTTCAAATTTCAAGGCTCCAATCCATTTGATCAGTTTTCAAAAGAGCTCATTTTGCCATCAAATTTAGTTATCCGCACTTCCAGTGTTATATCAGTTAATGTAGCCGTTTTGGTGAGCGCGCCGTTTGCATCCTGTCAGTCTGGTGATCGAACTGAGAATTCAAAGATTTAATATGTACTTTAAGGTACCTATGTTTCAAATTTGAGACCCACGGAGGTTGTTTGATATTTTTGAGAAAGGCATCATGTGTTGCCAGAACATTGACTTCATCAGGTCCGCAGTGTCGACAAAGCCAGTTGGCCGTTTTCAGAAATTAATATCTCTTCGCTCGGGACTCGTCTTGAGAAACCGTTTGGTAGAAGTCATCCTTGTATATCAGAGTACACGCCTGTCAGATGGCGAGCTCCAGAAAGGTGTTTTGACAGGTTTGAAAATTACGTCTTCCCGATTAAATGCAAAAATTGTGGTGTAATTGCCTGAAGGTTGTAAAATGCGGATTAATGATCCGAAAATGATGCCGATCATTTCCAGAGGTATGTTTGAGGTCCGTGAAGCATTCCAGGGGTCAGTTGCGTGAAAACAAATTTTTTTTTAGTCGGACCCACTTTGGGGCCCGACCTGGCTAATGCCCGTTCATTATTTTTTATCACATAGTGCTTAATCCTCTTGGCAAATGGCATGGGATGGACAAGAGTTTAGAAGTTTCAGTAAATTGATTTGCCAGTCTTCTTTAACAAATTGATGTTAATTATGGGTATTATTAAAATGTACAACTCTATGGCAGTGGTTAAATGCATCAAAAGAAGTTTTACAACATTGGCAGCCATAAGATCTCAGTTTACATGTCAATATATGGCCATGAACAAAGAGCAGCAATTAAAACATTCGGGCAAATGCATATTGGCAGGTGAATGCCAAATCCCCTTCCCATGTAAGGTGCAACAATGGAAATCTTTAAAAGCAAGTTGCAATTAGCAAGTTTGAAGCTCATCTCTTCCCTCACATGGCAAATTGGGCATTAAATAGCAGATTCAAAAAACTTTCAAAGAACTTTCAATTGGTAAAATATGTGTAACTCCAGCATTCTTCCTCCTGTGTGGGCCTTGAACAAAGAGGCAAGGAGGCTTTGATTTAAATGATCTCTAGCCAACATCCTCCCAGGCACATGGTGTTTGGGGAGTAAAGTTTTAAAGTTTAAAACAAGTTTCAGCAAAATCAAATGCCAATGGAATTTTCCATTCAAACTAATATAATACCAAGCATCCCAACTCCCTCCACGTGGCTGGAAAAGTATAAGACTTTCTGCTGTAGCATGGTAACTTCATTATTTAAAGCAAAAGCATGGCATGTAAGTGTGCATTGAAGTTCTTTTGTTTTAAAGAATTCAAATAGAAAATGAAGGCCGATCCTCCCTTCACGTGGCATCTAAAAGCAACAGGCATTTTCAAATAAAGGAAATTGCAACAGCAGGTGTAAAGCAATGTCCAAAGCCCCCACGTTGTTTTCCCTTGCGTGGTAAACAACAAGCAAAATAGCCAGTTTCAATGGTAAATGCAAAATGGTGGAACATTGCTGTATACGCTGCGTGGTGTTTGGAGTGCTTCAACGATGACTCCTTTCTCACGTGGCCTCCTTCTGGCAGCAGCAATAAAAACCTCAAGCAAGTGCAAGAACATGTGTAATTCCAACGTTCCCAGCCATGGCAAAATGTGAAGGCATTTATAAATATTTTCAAATAAATGCAAGTGGAGGGGGTAAGACCAGTTCAATGCCCCTTTCCAGAAGCCCTCCCCGCCATGAGTTTGAATATGGATGGAGGAGGTGTTAGCTTTCACCAAAAAATGCCATTGAAAACCAAGAAAACCTTCAAAATGCAGTCCCAGGCTTAATGTTTTAATCCCACATTGGCTGGGAAGTGGGATATTTTAATGTTTATATGCTAATTCACACAATACCAATATGTCTAAGCCATAAAGGCTTTTGACAAATGGTGCCTATGGGCGCCCAAGGCGGGCCCATGTGAGAGCACGCTTCTCGAGGCGATGGAGTAGGTGAGTCGACGAAGACCAAGTAGACCCCACGCAGGCATGCTTCCCGAGGCAGATAGACAAAATTTTGTAGAGGAAGGTCGGGTTAACGAGTGAGCAGGTTCGAGATGGATCAACGGTGTGCGCTATTTCGCGAAGGGAAGATGCATGTAGTTTAAACCCCGCGAAATAGCGAAAGTGAACGAGAGCCGTCCACGTGGCGCACAGGTGGCAGTCCAGTGGCGATGACATGGCGTTGAGGTGGTGTACACATGGCGGCCAAGTGACGGATGAGTAAACGAACATGTGGCGGTGATGAGGTGTCATCCCAGGTGGCACCGAGTGGACCCCATCGACCAATCAGAGGCTGCCACGTGGCAAGGCGTCAAAGCACAAATGGAGGCAAAAATCAAAATTAAAATGAATAAATGATATAGTTCTGACTATATTAAAATTCGAAATATTTAAATGATTGAGCACAAATGGGAATTAATTCGCCCAGGGTCTAAATTTTGGCCAAAATATAAAGTATTATATATCACCGGAAAGCTCTCGGAGTGAGGAATCTGATTATGAGGTTAATTTTGACAAATGTAGGATATTTTGGAGGCAGTTTCCATGGGAACAAAATTCAGTTAGAGAGGAGACACTTGGCAATTTTCAGTTGTAGATTTGATTCTCTTCCCTCTCCTTCTTATTCCCAATTCTTCTCAGTTGTAGGGGTTCCAGTTTTTGAGAGATTTGCTCCAAGGGAGAAATTCAAAATTGCAGGTTCCAGTGATGGCATCCTTTTATCAATGCAAATGATAGTGTGTTCGTCTATGTTTTCAGTGTTGTCTTTACTGTAGGTTTAGTTTCAGTTTGCAGGTTCACACATATGCAAGGCATGTGTGAGTTTCCATGAAATTGTCTCCAAAATGTACTCAGATTCATATAATTTCATATTATCAAGGATAATTTGAGTTGTCTCTTTTAGATTCCTCTAAGAGTGTAATGTTGTCTTTTGGGTATTCTTCAAGGAAGGATTTAAATCCTAAAACCCAGCATTAATGATTTTGAATGCATATTGGATATATACATATAAGTATGGTTTTGTGACAGAGTAGAGGATTGTATTAATGTAAGGCATTGATACATGAAAATTTAATGTTGAAAAGAACTTGCATCTGAGATTTCTCATCCAGTTTTATGCATGACTCTGTGGCCTGGATAAGGCACTGGTCTCTTGTAATATTGAAAGGTTGTCAGAACACCATTTAAAAATCCAAAATCAGAATATCTTTTATATTTTATGTTAGGTGGAAGTGTCCCTCCATCTCATTTTTCAAAAATGTTAAGTGCAAGTGTGGATCTAGCCCATCTACAGTTACCTCTTAGTTTTTGAACCTTTTGAGACCCATTTGCTTTTGATTGATGCAATCTTGTGTGTGTAGTCACACAAATCTGTCCATTTTAATTAAATGAATATTTCGTATTTATTTGATTAAAAATCCACTAGCCACCAGTTAATTAAATTAATAGTTAATTAATTCATCCCCAAACATTCTTCTATTAATTAAATAAATTATTCAATTTATTTTAATTAATTCATTAAATCCAATTCAAATCAATTAAATAAATAAAATCAATTTATTTAATTAAATCCCCCTTTTCCTCTTTTAAATAAATTAACATTTATTTAAATCATTATCCCCACCCCACTTGCATTTTCCTACAAATGCAACTTGCACACATATTTGAAATAAATGAATTTTTATTTTAAATAAAATCCTATTTTCCCTCACCCACCAAATCCACTTGCAAAATCTAATCCCCTTCTAGATTCTTCTAACCCCTTCCTAATTAGCCTAATCCATCCTCTAATTATTGTCACATTCCTAAGCAAAATGGAGTCACTTCTCAAATGGCCCAAAGTCTTGGATAACCATTGAAGGTTTTCAACCTTCAACCACCAAAAACCCCAAAGTCTTTGAAAACCATTAAAGGCTTCCAACTTTCAACCACTTAATCCCCCAAAGTCTTCAATAACCATTAATGGTTAATTCAACCCTCCCACATGGTTAAAACATTTGTTTGACTCAACCTCTATCCAACCACAAAGGTCTCATCAAGCATTTAATACTTTGACCATGATTATCTCTTAATCATTTGCACAAAGGTTTATCCTTGGATTAACTCCTAATCCAGTGGGTAATCCTAATTTAGGCTTGACCCTTAGCCTTTAGATAACCATGAAGTCTTCTCAGGCATTCAATGCCTCCAACCTCTTCTCTCAACCCAATCCTGTGTTGACACTTGTCACTGTTTTATTGGTGCCAATTGTGCACATGGATCCCCAACTTTCAAGCTTGACCCTTGATTAAACCCTTCAATCCTGGCCATCCATTGCTCCATTTTTCCTATAAATAGAGCCCATTCCTTCATAATCCAGATCCTGAAAACTGGTAAGCATTTAGACTATAGCCATTTTAGAGAGCATTTTAGCATAGCATAACTAAATCTTGTCTTTTTGGTTAAAATACTTCATTTTAGCATTAAAATAGCTTTTCATTTCATATTTAGAGCTATTCTATAAATCTCAATCCTCCATAAGCATCCATAGTGCAAAAAGCTGCTGAGAGCTACACTATTTTGGAACTTGGAGAGGAGAGGAACAAGGGAGAAGGAACTAAGAGTATGTTAGGAGGTATTTGGAGATGCCTCATCATGTTTGCTTTGATAGTTAAATATGCTTGCATGCTTATAGTCTCTCTTTTGGTATGCCTTTTTAGATTAGTTTTCGATTGACTAACACTAATGTTTTCTGTGTTTTGTGTTGATTGATCTTAGACTAACATTGTGCCATTTAGGAGGGCATCAGTGTGTAATAGGCCTGATTAAATGCATCAAAGGTATACCCGCCTAGGTTTTGCAGAGCCTGAAGAGTAGAAGGATTGATATCCTTGTCATGTTGTCCAAGCCCTGAGGTGTTTCATTGATTGAGATTGGCTATCTCATAGATAGATTTGCAGGTATACTTGGGTTATCACTTTTGGTGAACAACAGAAAGGAATGGGTATTTTTGGCTATCAAGGAAGATGATCTAGTACCTGAAGAGAAGGCCCTTGCTGCTAAAATTGAAGACAAGGATGAATGGGTAATTGATAGTGGATATTCACATCATATGACTAGAGATAAAAGGAAGTTCTTATCTATGCAATAATTTGATGGTGGTCTGGTTAGATTTGGAGGTGACAAAGCATGCATGATCAAGGGAAGAGGAACAATATCATTGGATGGTAAGCATAACACTGATAATGTTTATTATGTCAAAGGTTTAAGGCATAATATTTTGAGTGTAGGACAATTGGTGGATAAGGGATTTTAGTTACAGTTCAAGGATGGAAAATGTAAGATTGTCAATAGATTTGTATTGGAAGTTGCAACCAGTACACAAACTAAAGGTAATATCTTTCATTTGAAATCTGGTGAGAAGACATGTTTGATTGCACAAATTGATGAGAGTTGGCTATGGCATAAGAGGTTGTGTCATGTAAATTTTGATTGCATTGTGAAGATCATTTCTACTGAGGTAGTTAGATATACCTAAGATTGTGAAGCCCTATAATCCGGTATGTAAGGAATGTCAAATGGGAAAGAAAGTCAAAACTTCTTTTAAGAGTATACAAGACAAATATAATGATGTTCCTGATCTTATTCATACTGATTTGTGTGGTCCTGATAGAATCAAAATTTTTCATGGTGATAGATATTTCATGCTAATCATTGATGACTATTCTAAAATGATGTGGGTTTTTTAGGAATAAATTGAATGAGGATGGACAAGTTGTGAGGAATAAAGCTAGATTGGTTTGTAAAGGATATTCTCAGAAGGAAGGAATTGATTATGGTGAAATATTTGCACCGGTAGCTAGGATTGAAGCTGTGAGATTATTTCTTTCTTATGTTGCACATAAGAACTACAAGGTTTATCAGATGGATGTTAAGTGTGCATTTCTAAATGGAGATCTTGAAGAGGAAGTTTATATTGAGCAACCTGATGGATTTTCACTTTCAAATGACAAAAACATGGTTTGCAGGTTAGAGAAAGCTTTATATGGATTGAAACAAGCCCCTGGAGTTTGGTATTCAAGACTGGATAAATATCTTTTGAGTCTTGATTTCACTAAAGGTAATGCTAACAGTAATTTATATTATAACATCACTAATGATGACATATTGATTATTGAGGTCTTTGTTGATGATATCATTTTTGGAGGTGAAGATAAGTTGTGTATAAAATTCTCTAAAAATATGAAGAATGAATTTGAGATGTCTATGGTTGGGGAGATTAGATTTTCCTTAGGTTTGTAGATTACTCAAACTGATAAAGGTATTTTCATTTGTCAAACTAAGTATGCTAGAGAGCTGTTGAAGAAATTTGGTATGGAAAATTGTAAACCGGTTAGTACTCCGATGGTTACAAGTGAGAAATTGACAAAGAATGATGTATCTACATCAGTAAATCCTACAAGGTACAAGTCTATGATTGGAGATTTGTTATATCTGACTCAGACTAGACCGGATATAATGAATGTAGTTTGTATTATATCAAGATATCAGAGTGATCCTAGAGAAACTCATGAGAGTGTGGTGAAAAGGATTTTCAGGTATTTGCAGGGAACAACTGAATATGCTTTGTGGTATCCTAAAAATGATGACTTTACATTATATGCATAAATAGATGCAAATTGGGATGGAGATGTTGATGACTGGAAGAGCACATCCAGTGGAGCTTTCTTTTTTGGAAAGAAACTTGTTTCATGGATCAACAAGAAGTAGTCATGTACCTCTTTATCTACTATTGAAGCTAAGTATGCTGCTGCTGCTACTAACTGTACACAAGTTCTATGGATAAAGAAAATTTTGAAGGATATAAAGGTGGATTGTAATGAACCAATATTTATTCACTGTGATAACTTTGCTTGTATTGATATATCAAAGAATCTAATATTTTATTCTAAGACAAAGCACATATCTATCAAGTATAAATTTTTAAAGGAGAAGGTGGAAGCAAATGAAGTCAGACTAGTTTAAGTGAATACTAAAGAATAGATTGCAGACATCTTCACTAAACCTTTGCCTAAAGAATTATTTGAGTACTTTAGAGATAGATTGGGAGTTTATTCCCCTCCAATAGAGACCTGAGTCATGTTGATTGGCATCAGTCTGTGGTGTAGGAGCACCTACCTATGGAGGAATGAACCAAGAAAAAGATGATCTTCTATTATCCTAGAAGGAATGTAATAAGACCATATGGGTTCCTTTTTTTATAATTCATTGTCGTAGGAGTGTGACAAGTTTGCCCATGTATGGGTCAAGTTGTCAGCTAGGGTCTTGTAGAGCATATTGAGTCAATAAGGGTCACAATGGTCTAAATTGAGGGATGAAGTGGCCAAAGGTTTATTTGAGTCATTTTTGATGTTTTAGAATCAAATCTAATCATTTTGGGGGACTATGATAGTCAGGAGTCTAAGTTGGTTGAACTATGCAAAAGTTGTCATATTATCAATTTATGTCATGACAATTTTGCACTTTTTGTAAGTTGTGATTCTCCAACAGTCTGTTTAGTTTGAAAAATGATTGGAGGAAGTTGTGTTTTTTTGGGGTGACACCTTTAAGGACCCCAAACACCAAAAGATGTAATTTGGTTGATTTTTTTTTTATTTGGAAAAGAAATTGAAGCATCAAGAACTGTAGGAAACTTGAAAAACCGTTTAATTTCTGTTAATTGCATACTGAAGGTAGATTGGCAAGAATGCTCATGGCATAGATCCTGAAACTAGATTTTTTTACCTTTGTTTTCATTTGGTGTGAAGTCTTGAAGTGATCACTGCCCCATTCTACAAGCAAATCTCTACCGGGTAGCCTTAAACCCTCAAACCCCTAGGGTTTGATTGTAATAATGGGTTTTGGCCTATTAATCCTAAGTTGAACACTCTTCCATTATAGGAGATGATAGGACACTATATCATATGTCAATTAATAAATCCATTAAGAGGACACAATAGGGCGAAGGGGATGGAGAACTAACCCTAGGTCTGGCATCTCTATGTGATAGACCAGTTTGATGAGTGTAGTGCATGAGAATTGAGTGGTAGAGCACTGGAAAGGGGTTTGAATATGGTAGAAGAGTATTTTAGAGGTTTAAATAACATTTAATGGTCAGTTATGGTCACCAATTAGGAGAACCAAACAAGTTTGTGGAAGGTGTTCAGTCAAATAGGCCTAATAGCCTTATTAGGTTTGTTAGTGCAGTATAGGTTGGGATATCTGCAAGTTGGTCTGGTACCAGAAGGTGAGATATTGTTGAGAACTCCCAAAAGGGTGTTTGAAAATATATATTTTTTTTCCTAGATCCTCAAGGTGTCAAAATTTATCACCCAATTCCTTCAAATGGAGGCCTAATTGCAACTAGGTCTGTTTGTGGGCAAGTGAGTCAAAATTGGTGTTTCGGTGGGTCTAAACCATGAAATCCTATTTCATTTGTGTTAAGGTGTTATGAGAACACCCCTTGAAGGGTTGTTGTATTGAATTGGTCAAGTGGGCCATTCAAACCCCTAAAGCCTAGTAGTAGCCCACTCATGTATGCAAGGGTGTGTGTAGTCACACAAGACTTGAGAAGTGTTAGTTGTTTGTAACGGGACATATTGGAGCCTTTGAATCTTCCAAGGTTTTTTTTAGTGTATTTTGAACCATTGTTTGACTTGGTGTTGTGTAAGGATCTTTGGAAGTAGGGATTTGGTTGAGTTTGTGAGCCTTAGAGGTTGGTTGGTTCAAGGTTATCCTTCCAGTCTGTTGCCTCCTCATCAGTCCAGTATGTATTATCAGAGCTATTATTCATTCTGGATTGATTTGGTGGTACTACTTAGGGGGATTAGTCAGCTATAAGAATCAGAGGATTTATGATCTTTCTTTGATATTTATGTTAGATCTTTGGCATTGATGTCAAAGGGGGAGAGATATATGTGAAAAAATAGAGCTTAATAGAATATCAGTCAAAGGGGGAGAGATCAAATCTTAACAAAGATATATTCATTTGGGGAGTTTGGTTCAGAGCTTCATTGCTATATCATTTTGTGGGATATTGTTGGTTGTCTTCCATAGGAGGAGACTTGTTTGGCATTTCTCGACACTTGGATGTTTTTCACATCTAGTGTTGCCATCAATGCCAAAGGGGGAGATTGTTGGCAATTTGGAGGAGTTGGTTATGTGTTGCATTGATGTTTTGTCATTGATGGCAACACCTGCTATTTTGGTTGTTTACCGGTTTCCGGTAGGGTGGTTGGTTTATGATATTAATCCAGTATGATCCGATATGCTTTGGTTTGTGGAATTGATTTGGATTTGTCATTCATTCTATTCAGTTATGTATCACAATCAGTTGGTTTGGGATTTTATGACTTAGGAGATATCATTTGTTCTAGTAAGCCTTTTGGTCATTGGTAACGGTTTTATAGACAAAGCTTTGTTGAAGATATTTTGAAGCATCTGATAAGTGGTGTTGGTGCAACTTCTAGATGGCTTTTAGGATGCTGTTGGTTATCTTGTTCATGTTCCACTTCATCGGTGGTGTTGGATTTGATTTATGGTGACCTATTTTGGGTTCGGTGTTATCTAGGTCATAGACCGATTTATCTAACTGTAAAGTGGAAAATTGGATCCTAGTGACTCCCCACCTAGGAGAGAGAAAGGAAGCCACTAGGATGATTTCCACCTGGAAAGGAACTTTACATTCAAAAGAGGGGTTGAATCCACTAGATCCAAATCCAAGGGAAACAAGAATGTGAATTCTGAGTGGATTGCAAGTGGTTGAAGTATGATTTACCCTCTTTTGTAAATGAGAAAGTTGACTTGTTGACTATGTGGAAAAGAGAGAGGAAATGAGTGAAATGAGGTGCTACCCATTCAAGATCGTGTTGTAACTTCATATATGAGATAATTAAACTGACACAGATCTGCTCTGCAAATTTTGAGAAAAGTCGTCAGGACCATGGTGGGAATGTACATGGTCAGCCACAAAATCCGTGAAATGAAAAGGGTTCTTCCACCTCTACAAATGAAGCCCAAACCTGCAATTACAAATGCACACCTACAACCTACACATAGAAAAGAGAAGAAAGGGGGTTGTGGATAGGGGTTTGCCTTAGTCAAACCGTGGTTGAGGAATCAACCTAGAAAGAAAGTAATTGCAAATGCTTGAATGTAAACAAAAGGGATTTATACCTTGTAGATCTGCAACTTGTTGATGATGATTTCTTTGCTTCTTGAATGTAACCACAAATGCTGTATAAAATGACATGTAACATGATAAAACCATAACACACACACATGCTTGCAAATGAATGTTGTAATGTTGCCCCCATTAATGAATGAAGAAGACTTGAATTCTTGAATGCTTGATAATGACCTTGAAATCTTGTATCCTCTCCTTATTCTCTCTATCTATCTATGAGATATCCATCCATTGTCATCCTTTTGAATAAGGGTATTGAATTCCCTTTTATAGATGCCTCAAGGATTAACTTTCAACCACCGAAGGCCGACAAAGTGGAATAATAAACCCCGAAGACAAGAAGTGCATGGGAGATCGGGCAACCCACAAATAGGACCACCCTAGGAGGTGGGGAAAGGGGCACCACACCATTGTCTTAGGGGGACAAGGGCACCATGCCTTTGTCTTGCCCTATTTTGGGCCCCAGACAAGATACAAAAGAAGCCACAAGACATAAAGGAGAAAAGGAGAAGGGTTAGAAATGCAGAAGTAGGTCCCGATTAAGGAAGGAGATGTTGTTACCAAGGTGAGGACCCCAAATGTGGTTAAAATTGTAGGGGTCACAATTTTATGACACCATATTTAGCCCCCACTTTAGTGGGAGTATGGCTCATGCCACTACTGCTGGTAAAGTAGAAGAAAAAGAGGGATAAAGATGAGAGATGCAGAGCAATACCACAAGGAGTATAAGACATCACTAATATTGAGGAGAAAAAGCCCCCAATATTAGGGTCTTAACTCATGCCAACATATGCAAGAGCACACAAAACAAAAAGGCACAAGACACATAACACAAAGACAAAGCACAAAAAGACACACGACAAGAACAAGACACAAAACGACAAAACTAACTAGTTGAAGAGATCTCAAGCTTAGATTTCTCAACAACTAATCAGGACACAAAGACCAATGCCATCACATAAACATGAGCGACCAAATAAAAGATCAAAGTTGACATCATCCATGAACTATCAATAGTAAAACTATGAGTTCATGAGAGGAAGAAGAGAGAGAGAACATAAATACATACTTTGGTGATCCATGAGAAGAAAAGAGAAGAAGAAAGAAACCATGGACGTCTCACCCCTAGAGCCTGCCTAGGTGATCCATGGAGAGAAGGACATGGAAAATCTCACCCCTAGAGCTTTCCTAGGTGATTCATGTAAAGAGAGAGAGAGTGAGAACTCTGTTAGTTCTACTCAACCTCATGCACATGTGTGCAAGTGAGGTTCGAAGCACCTCATAGGAGTCTATGCTCGAGTACGCTACAACCTGTATAGAATGTATAGTACAAGTGTCATGAAAGGTGTGATATCTCGCTCTAAGAGACCATGCTCTGGTTCCGAGAATAATCACCCCGCATAAGAGAAAAGTCACATCATCTGGCTCTAAGAGACCATACTCTGGTTCCAAGAATGACCCACTGTACAAGAGAAATGTGACGAAATCTTTCTCTAAGAGGTTTCCCTCTGGTTCCAAGAATGTCTCACTGTACAAGACAAGAAGAAGTGAAGACATCTCGCTATAAGAGACCATGCTCTGGTTTCGAGAGTGACCCATTGTACAAAAAGTGATGACATATTGCTCTAAGAGGTTTCCCTTTGGTTCCAAGAATGTCCTACTGTTCAAAAAGTGACAACATCTTGCTCTAAGAGGTTTCCCCTCGGTTCCAAGAATGTCGCACTATTCAATGCATGAGAGAAGTATAGTAAAAAGGAGCAGTGTGGGTGCCCCCCCTTAAGATGTCAACATAGGTTGATGTTGATATCTTAAGGAAAGCTGAACAAGAATACCTACCTTCATCACAAAGAAGATATTTTCCACGCAATAATGTCATAAATCAAAGCAAGAGAGGGAATACTCTTCAATCAAGGATAAGATAGTTGAAAAGAGATATCTTGCTGTAAGTGTAAAGGTGATCCTTGGAGGAGAAGAGATATTTGTTCAAAAAGACATCTATCCCCAAGAGGAGTTGTCTTAGACAAATATAACATCTTCTAGAACAAGAAAAGGAAAGAACAAGAATGCAATCCTTTCTCCTATTTCTAGGTGAAAGGGATTCTTGATGAGGGATGACACACTTTTAGCCCCCAAAGGGATGGTTGGATTTATCATAGATGTACATAACCAAGTGAAAAAGAGGTCGTAGTCAAGGATTAACACTTCTTGTATAAGAGAAAATCCTTAAGCTCATAACAAACAATTCTACACAAGGAATGACATCAGGTAATATAACTCACACCATCCACTTAATAGGGTAAAGTGGATCCCTAGAGAAAGAGAGAGAGAAGGATCATTGCCCCCCAAGCTAAGGGACAATGAGAAGAGCTTACACAATCTAGTAAAGAGAGATTAAACATAAGAAAATGCGCAATGAACTTACATGAATACATGCAAGAAAAGACATTAGTAAATGTAAAAGTACACATCTCAAGAAGTGGTAATCTTTGAAAAGAAGAGAGAATAAGCATCATACATTCCCCAAGGGGGATTAGTCATAAAAGCATACCATTGTAAGAAATGATAATCACATATAAAAAATGCAGCCCCTAAAGGAAATAATGATACAAGGAAAAGGAGCAAAAAATCCTTGCCCCCAAGTGAGGATAACAATGAGAAATATTACACATGTCTTGATGGTGATTAGTTTCAAGTGCCATACCGTCCAAGTGGAACAAAAATCCTCTCAAGGAAAGTAGTGCAGGAGCACCTAGTTTTGAGTACATTTTCTACATTTTGGTGTGTTAGTATTTAGGTTGGTTTTGGTTTGTGAGTAATGGACTACTCATAGGTCCACATGTGTGTTTTCTATGCATTTGGAGTTTGATTGTCAATGGGATCATGCATTTACTCAATTTTGGCTTATAAGTCGTTGTAAGCCTAAAATGGCATAAACGTGCATTTTGGTGTCAAACATCTTGAAAAGCCTTATTTGGCATTGAGACATGCCATGTTAGTGATTTTAAGTCATCCTAGGTGGTTTAGAATGGGAGACAAAACATGAAATGCAAAAATGCACTTTTTGGCAAAAGTTGTCAATGTTGCTTGACAACATTTTACAACTTTGAGCAACTTTTTGAAAGTTTGAGCAAATTGGTGGTTAATAAACCAATGGAGAGTTAGTTAGGATAAAAATGGCATATAAATGCCCTGATTATGAATGTAATGATTTTGGTGAACGGCTGGAGAAAATCATAATACATTTTGAAGACCATTTTCCAATTTTTACCTTGTATTTTCTCAAATTTGGAGCAGCAGTCTGTAATTCATGGATTGATTTCATCGATGTTATTTGATAATTTATTTGTACATGTTCTTGTAGTGCTTAGGAAGCATTTGAATTAGTCTTTGTTGCAGGTTTGAATTGAGTTTTGATTTTATATTGCTCTCGGCCTGAGCAAGGGTTTTAGAGGCCCAAACATGGTTCCAGCCTGAAGTCCTTTGAGTTTCCCTCAACAACCCTTGGGAATCAAGCCATGGAACCTTTTTATAGTATACATTATATATTTTTTTATTTGGAGGTCATTTTAAGGCCATTAAACATCATTTCCTAGGTGAGCTCAGTCATAGCCTGGTTAGGAAATGATTGAAATTTTGCAAGTGCTTGTAGGTATGATCAAGTTTGAAGATGCCAAGTGTTTTGTGTGAGTAAGTGGGGTGTGGAAGAGCCTTTCTAGAATTTTGGAGGTGTAGCAATCAGGAAAGACATTAAACCCTTAGAAGAAGACCAAAAAGACCCCAAAACCCTTCAAATATGCCATTTTTGGGTTCCGTACATGTACGGACAGACCTTGTTTCCTCACTTCATGAATCTAAAAGTTATTCCAAAAGGGTACTCAGATCATAAATTAGTTTTTGTGGATCTTTGGGAAAGTTATGAGTAATTCCACAAAAACTGGTTAGGTAGGGCTAATTGGGGCTCTAGGGATACTAGGCCTAGAAAATAGGGAAAAGAAGGAGCGATGGAGAAATGAGTGAAAAAAAAACACAAAACTAGTTGATTGGTTTGGAAAAACCTTAAGGATACCTACTAGAACCCTTGCAAGCATATACTAGAAGTTTGATAGAGTAAGGTTGGATTTACCCTTGTGAATCTCAACCATGCCTGAGAAGTCAGTGAGCACATTCTAATTGGGAGCACTCCTAAAGAGTTTGCAAGTTTTGATTGGTTGCTAGACTGGTGTAGGGTGAAGGTAGAACACTAAGAAATCACTCAAATTCTTATTGGAACAGGCTTGACTCTCTTTGAGTACCCCTCCCCATCATAGTGGTATTAGAGCAACCAAGATTTGGGAAGAAGCCAGTACATGATAGACACTGAATAAGTAGGAGAAAATAGTCTAAGGGTGGTGACCAATGCAGAGCTATCCAAGAAGGTAGAAGATCAAGAGGAAGAGAATAGACTCCTCAGGGAAAGATTACTACAATTGGAGATCAAACTAGATGTAGTTGAAGACAAGACTAAGAAAGTGACAATTAAGGTCAATGAAGGGAAGGGTAAAGAAGTTGTAGAAGAGGATAGAACACCTAAACTAGACCCTATTCTACCTGAAGAACCTTTCCTTAGAGAAATCAAAGCCTTAGGAGGAAAATCCTTGGAAGGAGTGCCACTTTTTTGTGGAAAAATGGAACCATAAGTAGTCATGGAATGGATTGAAGGATTGGAGAATCACTTTGAATGTGATGGAATTAGTGAGGCACAAAAGGTGAAGGTGACCAAGTCTATATTGAGAGGAGCAACCTTGACTTGGTGGAAATTCATCCAAGAAGAAAGGCAAAAGGAGGGTAAGAACCCAATAGCCACTTGGAAAGGAATGTTAGCCAAGGTGAAAGAAGCATACATCCCTGAAGATTATGAGATCCAATTACACAAGAAGAGACAAAGCTTGAGACAAAGAGACTTGGATGTGAGCAGCTACACTAAGGAATTTAAGAAGTTATGTCTGAGATCCAAGGTGGTAGAGGATGAAAGCATCAAGGTAGCCAGATACTTGAATGGCTTAAGATGGAATATTCAAGAAGAATTGAGTTTGTTATGTCCTAGTACCATTCAAAAGTGCTATCAATTGGCACTGAAGGTTGAAGAAAAGAGAAAAAAGAAACAAGAACAAAGAAACAAAGGGAAAGGTAGGGGGAGAGATGACAGAGGTCAGAGAGGTAGCTTTGGTGGAAGAAGTGTAGACCAAAGATCCCAAGGGGAATCCAAGTTGGTTGAGAAAAGTGGGGATTCCAATAGCAAGAGCAGCTATAGAGGAAGGGGATCTAGCAACTCTGGTAGGGGAAGGTCTAGTGGATCAGGAAGAGGGTCCTATTTTGCCACAATGAAGTGCTACAATTGCCATCAACTTGGACACTCGGCCTATAGATGTCCTGAGAAGTCTTCTTCATCCCAAGGAGGTGAGAGGAGAGTAAATTATGCTCAAGAGGATGCAACAAACATGAAAGCATCAAAAGTGAGTTTGGATTCAGAGGTTGGAGAGAATCTTATGATAAGAAGAGTCTTGATTAAAGAAATGGTTAAGGAGGAACCTAGCCAAAGGAGATCCTTGTTTAGGATAAAATGCGAGATCATGGGAAAGGTATGTAGAGTGGTGGTGGATTCAGGATCCACATATAACATAGTGTCAGAGGAAGTAGTGAGTAAGCTCAATTTACCAAGAATACCTCATAGTGATCCTTATAGGGTTACATGGCTCAACAAGGGGCAACATGTTCTTGTGAATGAACAAACTTGGGTGGAGTTCACTATAGGAGGCTATAAAGATATAATCTTGTATGACATCATGCCCATGGATGCTTGCCACCTACTCCTAGGTAGGCCATGGCATTTGACAAAAAAACAATACACCATGGAGAAAAGAATGCTTATACCTTTCAAAAGGATGGAACCACCTATAAAATTCAGTCCATAGGAGATCAAGTAGAGGGCAGATCAAAAGGTTCTAATGTGCTGCTAGTTGGTGAGAAAGAGTTCATCAACACACTCAAGGAAGGAGAAGGAGTGGGGTTTGCCATTGTAGTAAAGCCAAAAGAAGACAACAAAGAGAAGAAAGTATGAATTCCTAAAGAAGTGCAATAGGTCCTAAATCAACATAAGGACATTATCAGTGATAGAACACCAGTAACATTTCCCCCTCAACATGTCATATCACCAAATTGATTTCATACCCGAAGCTTCATTGCCCAATAAGGCAGCTTACAAAATGACACCGGATGAGAACAAGGAGATAGCCAAGCAAATAGAAGAACTCTTAGATAATGGACTAATAAGAAAGAGCATCAACCCATGTGCAGTACCCACCATTTTGGCCCCAAAGAAGGGAGGTACTTGGAGACTTTGCACTAATTCTAGAGCCATAAACCAAATTATCATCAGGTATAGATTTCCCATTCCAAGAATTGAAGATTTGATGGATTGTTTAGGAGGTGTTGAATACTTCACCAAGATAGACCTCAAGAGTGGTTACCACCAAATTAGAATCAAGGATGGTGATGAATGGAAGACAACCTTCAAGACCACAAAAGGACTCTATGAATGACTTGTTATGCCATTTGGACTCACAAATTCTCCTAACACATTCATGAGACTCATGAATGAAGTACTTAAGGAATATATTGGTAAATTTGTTGTTGTTTACTTAGATGACATCTTAATTTTTAGCAAGTTTAAATATGAATATCTTAAGCATATAGAGATTGTATTGAGGAAACTATGTGATGAGCAACTAACCATCAATTTGGAGAAATGTGAGTTTATGAAACAGGTTTTGGTGTATCTTGGGTTTGTAATCTCAAGAGGTGATTTGAAGATGGATACTTCTAAGGTGGAAGCTATAATCAGTTGGCCTACACCTAAAATAGGAAGTGAAGTAAGAAGTTTTCATGGCTTGGATCAATTCTATAGAAAGTTCATCAAAGGATTTAGTGAAATATGTGCACCCATGCTTGAGACAATCAAGGGAGGTATGGAAACCAAGTTTCAATGGAAAAAGGAAGCACAAAGAGGATTTGATCTCTTAAAGACAAAGGTGGCTACTCAACTGGTACTCATTCTTCCAAGTTTTGACAAGCTTTTCACCATTGAATGTGATGCAAGCAACATAGCGGTTGGAGTATTTTTAAGCCAAGATAATAGACTGGTTGCATTTTTCAGTGAGAAGCTCAATGATGCTAAGAAAAGGTATTCATCTTATGATTTGGAGTTGTATGCATTTGTTCAATCTCTTAGGAAATGGAGGCATTATTTGTTGCCTAAGGAATTTGTGGTTTATACTGATAATCAAGGTCTTAGCTTTCTCAATTCTCAAGAAAAGTTGAACCATGAACATATTAAATGGGTAGAGTATTTGCAATCATATACCTTTATCATTAAACACAAGAAAGGAAAATATAATAAAGTAGCTAATTAATTGAGTGGACGGTTACTAATAGTGCAAGAAGTGCAGCTCAAAAGTATTGGAGTGGATAGTTTCAAGGATTTGTATGAAGATAATGAAGACTTTGTTGCTACCTATAAGGTTTGCCAAGAGTTTGGAAACCATTTTCATAGTGAATATGCAGATTACACCTTACAAGATGGACTTTTGTTCAAAGGAGGAAAGCTATGTGTGCCTAAAGGGTCTATGAGAGAAAACTTGAGGCAAGAGAAGCACAATGGATGCCTAAGTGGACATTTTGGTTTGAATAAGACTTTGGAACTAGTCCAAAGATTCTACTATTGGTCTAAGATGCAAAGAGATATCAGGAGATATGTGGAACACTGTGTGGTTTTACAAAGAGCTAAGGTTACCTCTTCCAATGCTAATCTTTATCATCCCTTACCTATCCTGAACCGGCCATGGGAGTGTAAGTATGGATTTTGTTGTTGGTTTGCTTAATGTGTGTGTGAAAAAGTGGTATGTAAGCTGCAAGCACAACACTTCAATTAAGTCATTATATGCATGGTTAGTAATCAATAATCAATAAGTAAAAAACCATAACAAAGCGACTAATTGCCTTCTAAAAGATGCGAGTATAAGATTGCTCTCAGATTGTTATAAGCAATACCAGTGACTAGACTACACCAAGATGAAGGATTTAATCTATATGATATTTAACTATATGGATGCAAGATGGATGAATAATTCAAGCAAAAATCAATTCAAGCAATAATGGATGTAAGCAATGATGGATGAAAAATGGATGAATAAGTAAATAATCTAAAAAAGCACAATAATTTTCAATGACTCTAGAGCAAAATTAGCGTGATAATAATCTCCAAGCGTGTTCTCAAAAATATTTGGGGTAAATTGGAATGAGAGCTGAAGAATGAATTTATAGAGAATTACCAAGACAAAAGCTCAATTTAGGATTAATTGAAAATAATTGAAAAATCAGGTTTAGTTAACCTTGAGATAGATTCCAATTATAGTTTAATTGAAATGCATTCAAATTAGAAGTCCAAGTTGCATTGGAAATAATAATAAATTAATTCCATGCATTTGTGATAAAAATAGATAATTCTTTTATTTATTCAAGAAAAGAGTCTTTTCAATGCAACTGAACTTCTTTTTCTGAAAAGCTTTGAGTTCCAATTTTAGAGAATAATTCAATAATTCAATTAAATTGCTTTTTTGATTTCAAGTTCTAAATTTAGAAAAAGAAATAATATCTCAAGTTTGATCTCTCTTTCAATTCAATTCTTTTTGTTTAATTTCAATTCAACTCTTGTTTTGTAATTAATTCCTCTTTTGTAATAATTAATTCCTTTTGCATGATTAAATGGCAATTTATTAATTAATTAAATATGCAAGGATATTTAATAAATTAAAATGGGATAATTGATCAAAATGATATTCTTGGAAATGATTCAATTAATTAAATGAATATTTAATTAAAATTGAGTAATTGATTTGCCATGTGATATTTGATGATTAAAGAATTAATAATGTGCTCAAGATTGATTTAATTGCCTTTGGTTAGGACCTTGGTGATGTTGTTGAGATTAGGGGCCCATGGTTTAGATGACCATTTTTAGGGTATTACATTTTCCCATCTTTGAATTAAAGTGCGAGTAGTGCGTTGGTTCAAAGAATGTGTGATGCCTAGGAGATGCTAGTTCTGAACTTGAATGATCACGAACTAGATGAAGAGCAAGGTGTTTAGATTGATTCGAAGCGACAAAGCTGAATGAAGTCTGATTAAAGCAACATCGTTCCCGAACTTGATTGAATTGAGGAACGATAAAAACAAAAGATACCGAACTTGAACTTGATTGATCAAGAAGCAGATCTTACTGATCTAGAACTTGATTGAACTTAGATGCAGTGAGTGATGATAAAAATCGATCTTGAACTTGAATGATCAAGACACGATGAAGATAAACTGTTCAACTTGATCAAGAAATGAATACTAAACACCTGCTTAAATTGAGTGTGATCAAAGATACTCTTTAAACTTTTGATTGAGTTTAAATGAATAATTAGCTTGATTTGAAGCGATGAAACTGATTAACGTTAAGAGATTGATTCAGATGAAGGACAAATATCAGTTTGATTTGAAGCGATGAAACTGATATGCCCCTAGCGATTGATTCGATTCAGATAATCGAGAGATCTCAACTTGATGTGAAGCGATGAAGCTGAGATGCCCCTTAGCAACAAGAATTGATTTTCTTTAGTTGAAAAGATTTTGCTCGACTTTTGATGAAGAGTTGAAAAAATTATCAACTTGTGAGATGTGAGGTCATAAGGTCGTGAATAATGCCCCCTCGGGAACGAAATCAAAAAAATAGTGAGGGTACTTGATCATAGGCAATTGTGTTGCGAAAATAAGTTATTTGAGCGCAAATTTATTTTGAGGAATATTTGAAAAATTCGGCATTGATTGATGAGTTAAGCGCAGAGTTGATCGTAATATTGATGTGTAGAATTGAAATTGATATTCAGCGTTGAAATTGAGCGTAATTGGAAGAAAAATGAACATTTGATGTAAAGAGCGCTAAGTGGTCGAAATTGTGAAATTGACTATCAAAATGATCTCGAATTTCGATTTCGATCCCGAAAATGGAATTAGGGCGGTCAAATTAGCTAAGGGTACAAATTTCATGTCCATCAGAGCAAGTTGAAAAATTAGGTTTTTGGCTATATATGGGATGAAAGTGTCATTTTCAAATCATTTTAACCCTCCAAGTTTGAAAATTCAAAAAGCCTTCTACGAAGAAAATGGTGGTCCCTACTCGTCAGCATCGATTCGAGCGCTAGAGAAGACATAATCGACCCTGAAACTATGAGCCAGCGGTAAGTGATCGATCTTAAGCCTCTTTATGTTGTCAATTTTGATTTTTTTGTTCATTTTTCAAGTTTTTTCGCATGTGTGGGGTCGGGTTTCACGTTTTATTATGCGAGACAGGATCCTGTCTCGTACGAGTAACTAGTAAAATTTCTTTTGTCATTTAGGGTCATTAGAATTGTCGTTCGAGATGCACCCTCGTATCGTACGACAGGTCTATTAAAAGACCATTTTGTCATGCGGGAGCCAATAGTTTGTCGTGGGGTTGTTTTGTTGTGCTAGAGCTAATCTTGGCTCGTACGAGATTCTGTCTCTCTGTGTTTTGTCATTCGAGAGACAGTGAGCATTTTTTAAGGTCCAAACGTGAAATTTAGATTTTGCATGTGACTTAGTTGAATTTGCGTGATGTTTTACTTCTCTTGTAGGCTCATTTGGAATGTTTTCTGATGCTTCGTTGTTGGGTTTTTGTAGGTTTGATTACCTCCTATGCTATTTAGATGCATATATCCTCCTACTATGGCATTGGTTCGACATTTATCTGAGGTTGAGCAGGCTCATATTGACTTGTACGACTTGACTCATCTATTGAGATTACTTGATATCCGTGTGAATCATGGAATGCTCATGGCATTAGTAGAGCGTTTTCATTTAGAGCAGAACATGTTTCATCTGCCGGTGGGGGAGTTGACTATCACTCCCAAGGATGTATATAGGATCCTTCTTATCCCTTTTGCTGGGGATAAGGTGGGTTATGATTCAGGGCACCTTCCAAGACTACAGGCAGTGAGGCATGTCTTCAGTAATCCTGACATTTTGACTCATTCCATTAGTTGGGACATACTGATGAGAAGGTACAATGAGGAGTATCCTTTGGCATGTGTTCTAGCAGGGTTCATAGGCTATTTTCTGATGCCAGATAGAGGTTAATAGGGTTTCCAGTGTGGATGGGGTCGGGTGCTAGAGAGATTGATAGAGACCCCTTAGAGACTTGGCTGGGGTTCATGTTTATTGGCCCACATGTATCGAGAGATGCATGAGATCGTGTATAGAGATGGACGGAGCATGGCCGCTGGTGTATATATTTTGTAGGTGTGGGCTTGGGAGCACCTTCCCATTTGTTGGCCTATAGTAGATGATAGTAGAGAGCTCGGGCAACTGATTATATATAGGTATGTCAGATACATTACACAGCCCCATCTGGGCAAGATAGATTTTTGGAGACGACAGCTAGATGACCTAATAGCCGTTGTATGAAGACCGTACAGAGGCTTGGAGCTGTGGGATGACTGGCGGATAGTTTGTAGGGACTTATTTATTACGTGCTCTCTTATTAAGAGATCACAGACAATTGTGGAGCGATTCATCATTTCTCAAGTGATGAGGCAGTATGGCCGACCTCAGGGGATCTGGCAGGAGTGTACAACGTATGCACGTTATGCAGATGAGGAGAGATAGGGATGGTCTCCATGGTTGTCCTATGCTTTGGAGATGTAGGAGATGACTGGTTTACACCACCTGAGGTAGGATTATATGGATGATGTGGCAGATGCGGGGATATGCCCCAATATAGAGATTGGTTTCAGCAACATCCATTCCCTCGATTCACAGATCTAGCAGAGCAGGCTCCTCATATTAAGGATGTTGAGGATGATGCCCCAACATCAGCACAGGGACAGGGATAGGCACAAAGAGCTGAGGCTCGATGACGGAGTGGTGGTGATCCTGGTGCTAGAAGCAACAGGGTGCCAACTGATGTAGGACAAAAAAGGGGTGAGGGCAGATCCCTAGGGCATGTAGGAGTGAGATTGGGTGGGACTGAGGAGGAGCAAATAGTTCCGAGATAGGTCCGGCAGTGACGGGATGACCAGGGTGGAGCTACAGGTGGAGATGGGGGTGGAGAGCCTGTGAGAGAGAAGGGGACTGATGTAGGGTGGTCTATGAGAGCACATCTTGTAGAGCTGTAGTCACAGTTGATAGTGGCTTAAAATTAGCTGGTGGAGCGAGACCGGTAGCTTGCCGAGGTGAGGGCGGAGCACGATCGCCAGATCGCATCATTGAGGGTAGAGTTGAGAGTAGAGATAGAGGCTTTACGATAGGAGGTCCTTCTCCAGAGTAGTAGGGCAACTTATTATGTGGTAGCATATAGTGTCGCAGTTCCTATTGCGCAACAGGTGATACCCTACTCATAGTGTATGGCACGATCAGAGGGAGCTCGGGCACCTCATCAGGATCCCGGGCATCAGGCTCCTCCTCCTCCACTAGGCGATGAGGGAGAGGGTGCTAGCTAGATTATTTCTTTTTGTAGCTCAGATATTTTTTGTAGACACACCCATTTTTTTGTAGCCTATACGATTCTTGCTCCGATGGGAGTTTGTATATGTCATTCGACATCATTTTGTACTCTTAGACTTGACATGATATATATACGAGATTTGATTTGACTTCATCGTACTTGTGTTGATTCGTTTATGAGATGTCTTTTATATGTTTTATTCTATATGTATGCATTTGTTTTCAATATGAATGTATGTAATGCAAATGATTATGGATGTCTATTTTTGGTTTTTTTCATATGCAAATAAATGAATATGTAATGAGTAATATGAGTAATGCAATGTTTTCATTTTTCTATGCAATACGGTGAATGCAGATGAGTAAATAATGAAATGTATGAAGCTATATTAAATGTTATGTATGCATCTAAAACATCTCAAAACACAAGTACTCGATCAAAGAAATGATGATAAATAGGCCACTTAGCGTAATAAATGATGATGCTTTCAACTCTCATTCAGAAGATAAAGATATTATTACCATACCAAAATCACTTTAAATTCACAAAAAAACAGAATGATATGCAAAATGATATGCAAAATGCATCCTAAACCTAGTCACTGGATTTAAAATACTTAAGATTCATCACTGAGCATAACGAACACAATAGGCAGGTTAGAGTTCCTTTCTTTTTCAATGTGGAATATTAATTATCTTGTCCGCAATGACCCTATTTTTGTTCATATCCTTGGACTGATATCACAGGGACTCGAATTGCATCATAAAAAAATTCCCTCAAAACAAACAAAGAAATGATATGGACCTCCCTGTAGCATACAAATAAGTGGAGTCAAGGTATGTGAGGCGATTTCACCTTGTTGTGAAGGCTCTTATCAGAGACACCTTGCTAATTTATATGTTTCCAAATCATTGGGATCATTCCTACAAGCAGAAAACAAAGAAAATATAATGGCCCCAATCCTTGCTCCTCTTAGTCACAATAGACTTCCTCGAGTTACTCAGAGGGATAATAATCAAAAATCAATATAAAAGACAACACACAAAGAAAATTTTCATTCATAGCTCAAACTGTTTAGTGATTGTTTTCCGTTATGTTGTTTTGCTTGTTTACCCAGTGATAAAAACTCTTTGGTAGTTAGGAGACAGGTGACTGACTTAGAGTGGACGACCACGATTCACTGATGGAAAGATGACTTGGTTGACATTGCTTAGGATATGTAATATGCTCTGTCAAGTAACCTAAGACTAGGACACTGATCAGTTTCAACTCATGAGGGTTCCAACGAACTATGATGTCACAAAAGTGACTGAAAAATATGTACAAGCGAAAGCAAAGATGCATGAAAGCAGGAAATGCCAACGTTGCGTTGATAGATGGAGCGCTTGAGTACGAGAGGTGCCTATTTGCCAGGTTTTCACCTACTTGGCAGAGATTCTTTTTTTTTTTGCCAAGGTACCTGTTTACCAGGTTTTCACCAGGGCATTTACTTTTTTTTTTTGATGATTTTTCCTTTTTTTTTGTATTTTTTTTGATTTTTTTTTCAGGACTTTTTCCAGCTGTACAAGTTGGTGGCACAGAGAATGCTAAGTGAAGAATTTCTTCAAGTGGATGGTGTTAATCGGTTCACGAAGCTTTTCTCCTTCCAAGTTTGAGAGTTGATAGGCATCAGAGCTGAATACTGCAGTAACAATGTAGGGACCCAGCCAGTTGGGTTCAAACTTCCCTTTATTGTCGCGAAATTGTTGATTTTTTGGATTTTCTCTCAAAACTAGGTCACCAACCTGAAATTCTCTTTTTCTAACTTTCTTGTTATATCCTCTGAACATTCTCTTCTGATATACTCTGAGATGATCAAACGCCACTTCCAGACGCTCATCTAGCAATTCAAGCTCTTGAAATCTAGACATTCTATGATCTTCATCGGTAACAAGACCTTGCAAAGAAACTCTTAGAGATGGTATTTCTACTTCAATAGGTAGTACTGCTTTGGACCCATAAACCAAAGAGAAAGGTGTAGCCCCAATAGGTGTTTTGATACTTGTTCTGTAAGCCCATAGTGCAGGATTGAGCTGCAGATGCCAATCCTTCCCGGATTTATTCACTGTTCTATGCAAGATAGTCAATAGGTTTTTCTTAGATGTCTCAGCTTGTCTATTACCTTGAGGGTAATATACCAATGACCAGTGTTGCTTTATTTTGAATTTCTCACAAAGCTCATCCAGATCTTTACTCTTAAACTGTCCTCCATTATCAGTCACGATGGACGAAGGTATCCCATACCTGTAGATGATATAATTTAGGATGAATAAGGCGACTTGTTTACCAGTTGCTTTAATGAGTGGAACCGCTTCTACCCACTTGGTGAAGTACTCAGTGGCAGTTATGATGAATTTATGTCCATTGGATGAAGTAGGATATATCTGACCAATGAGATCAAGGGCCCATTGCTGAAAATGCCAGTGTGTTATAAATGGTATGAGGTCCCTTGCCGGGGCATGTATGAGATTTCCATGAAGTTGACATTTCTCACAAGTCTTAGCAAATTAGATGGCATCTTTTTCCATGTTTGGCCAGTAGTAGCCAACCCATAGTAGTTTCTGAGCTAAAGTAAGACCATTCGAATGAGATCCACAAATACCTTCATGGACTTTCGATAATGCACATTTAGATTCTTCAGTTTCTAGACACCTAAGCAATGTACCGTCCAAACCTCATCTAAATAAATCGTTAGCTATGATAACATATTGCGAAGCGTTTCAAGTTAGGTTTCTTTTCTCATTTCAGGTAAGATTTTCAGGGATAATTTGGTCTTGTAGATAGGAATAAATGTGGCTGTATCAGGATGAGTCATATCCAATAATAGAATAGACTATTTGGGTCTCAGGAGAATCACAAGCTGGGTAATATAACTCTTCCACCAGGAAATCAAAGCAAAAATTGGACTCCTGTAACTCAGGTATAGATGCCAAGGTAGCCATAGCATCTATTGCTCTGTTTGCGGACCTAGGAATCTGCTGGAATGATACAAAAGCAAAATACTTCTTAAGATCATCAACCATCCTCTTGTAAATCATCAGTTTCTCATCTCGATTTTGATATGTATCATTGATTTGATTAACCACGAGCTGAGAATCTCCATAGATATACAATTCTGCAACCTTCCATTCAATAGCTAGTTTTATCCCATTCACCAAAGCTTCATATTCTGCAATGTTGTTTGTGCAAGGGAATAAAATATTATAAGACTTTGGGATTGAATAATTCTGAGGAGTAATGAATAATATACTAGCACATGAACAATTTTGAGTAAAGGACCCATCAAAGAACATTTTCCAAGGTTGTTGAGTAAGGTGCATTATAGATTCATCTGGGAACTCTATATGTAGCGATTGAGTGTCCTCAAGTGGAGCTTCAACAAGTTGATCAACAATTACCTATCCTTTTATGGCTTTGCGTTCCACATATTCAATGTCAAACTCTGTAAGGATCATGACCCATTTCGCTAATCTTCCTGTAAGTGTTTCCTTATTGAGAAGATATTTGAGTGGATCAATTTTGGCCACTAGCTTGACTGAATGTGCTAGCATGTAGTGTCTCAGTTTTTGTGATGCAAAGACTAATGCCAAGCATGCTTTTTTTTATTATAGTGTAGTTAATTTCATAAGACACCAATTTCCTTCTGATGTAATAAATAGCTCATTCCTTTTTGTTGTCATCCTGTTGTGCCAGAAGTGCCCCCAGTGATGAATCAATTGCTGATATATATAAAATTAGTGGTTTACCTTGAATCGGAGGCATCAATATCGGTGGATTCGATAGGTACTCTTTGATTTGCTGAAGATGTTGTTCACACTGCTGATCCCAGTTGTAAATTACTCCTTTTCTCAATACCTTTGTGAAAGGTTGAGCTTTGTTTGCTAGCTGAGAAATGAATCTTCTAATGGATTGGAGACGTCCCTATAGACTTCTCATTTGACTGATGTTCTTCAGAGGTAGAATTTCCATTATAGTTTGGACCTTTTCAGGATCAACCTCGATTCCCTTCTTTGAAATGATATAGCCAAGTAGTTTACCAGATGTCACTCCGAATACACACTTCTTTGGAGTTAACCAGAGTTTGAACTTTTCCATTCTGTCTAGTATAGAACCTAACTCTTGAATATGCATTGATCTTTTCATAGTCTTCACAAAGGTGTCATCAACATAATCTTCCATATTCTTATGCATCATGTCATGAAAAATGGTTGTAACTACTCTTTGATAGGTTGCTCCTGTGTTCTTTAGCCCAAATGGCATGACGTTCCAGCAAAAGGTTCCCCATGCACAGGTGAAAGCTATCTTTTCTTGATCTCCCAGAGCTATTTTGATTTGATTGTATCTAGAGAATCTGTCCATTAGTGAGTACATTTCATACCCAGCAGTCATGTCAACTATCATAGCAATATTTGGTAATGGAAAGTCGTCCTTCAGACATGCTTTGTTAAGATCTCTGAAGTCATTACAAACTCTGATAGACTTGTTTGCCTTTGACACAGGTACTATGTTTGAAATCCATTCAACATAATCTATAGCTCTGATGAATCCAACTTTGAGCAGTTTTTCTAGTTCAACCTTGACTAATAGTGCTACATGCGGGTGCATCTTACGAAGTTTTTTCTTAACTGGTTTTAATCCTGGTGTAATTGAAAGATGGTGCATAATGAGATCAGGATCCAAGCCTGGCATATCAGAGTACATCCATGCAAAGTTTATTTTCTTTTCTAAGAATAGCTGAGTGAACTCCTTCAATTCTTCTGCTGATAGTGATTGAGCCACATGAATGATGTGTGGTGTCTCTTGACTCCTAGTGTTTACTGGCTGAGTTGGCTTGATCAATATGGAGGACCTTTCCTGGAAATGACTTGGCAGTATATCCATTATCTCACCTTCAGGCTCCTCAGGGAGGTTTTCACCTTTAGGTACGTCCTTTATTTTCTCTTTTTTAGATTCTAACACCGCCACAATGTGGTTTTCATCGTCAGATCTTTTATTTTTATTTTTCTTGTTTTTGCGACTAAGATACTTGATATCCACTTCAATCATATTTTCACTCTGTTCACTGGTGGAAGAGTCTATAGGTTCAACTGCATTGAGATAATAGGCTAACGTATAGTCATTCGCAAAAGTAGGTATATTCATGGGTTGGTTTTGTAAAGTATAGTCAATCAATTTGGGATGTACTAAGGATAAATATTGGATAGGTTCAAGAGCATTCATGGTATTGTTATCATAGCCGCAGATCAAAAAGTTGAGTTCCAGAATAATACCTTGCGTAAGTGTCTTGAGACCAGGAAGAGTCAGATCATGATTATTAAATTTCACGTTAATATTTAGTTGATCTAATCTGATAGACCTACTTGTAACGTCGTTCACTATGCCAGACTGGACGTCATATCGTGGTTTAACAATGATAAGATTAGTAGACATATTTTCATTGTTTGTATCAGATGATTCAAAATTTGAGGCTGAATAGATATTATCCTAAATAGGTCTGTCATTAGAGTCATCAGGTGAAGTTTCCAAGTCTTCTTCAAGTGATTTAGTAAGCATATGTATGGTATCAATACCAACATCTTTAATGTTGCAAGTTTCTTCATGTTGTGGTTCATTTGTCATTTGTATCTGACACACTTGTTGACATGATCTTGATGTTTCTGTGATTTGTTGTCTCCTACTCCATTCAGCTTCTTCTGGACTGATAACTGGTTATTGTTCTGTAGCTTCCTACTCTTCTTGTGTAGTGCTATACCTGATTTGTTCTATTTTAGGATAGGGATACATAGATGAGAAACTTTTTGGTATTCTTCTTTCTTTCAGTCCTTGTTCATAATTTGCTTGTCTCTTTTGTCTAATTTCCTATACTTCTTTCTCTAGTTTTATGCACATCAACTCTTGAGCATCATTTATGACATCGCTAGACTCTTTTGGAGTTTCTGTAGTGGATGTATCTGAGAGGTTGTCAAGACCCCATTCATACTCATTTGAATCAATCTCCAAATCGTCTACTTGCTATCTACCAGTATATGTAACTGGAACTTTTAGTGGTGCAAACAATTCTCTGATTCTTATTACTTCATCTCTTATATCCTTAGGGACCTCAACTTCCTGTATTATTGTAGCTAATACCATCAAAGCTTGAGCACTGATTGTTTCTTCTTTCTTGACTGCTGATTCCTCTTTCTCTTTCCTACACTCTGCTTTTGTTTGTTGAGTGTCTACTTCCTATAATGTTAAAGGCGATATTCTTTTCTGCCACCTAGACTTAGAAACATGTTTTTGATCTTATGTCTTTTTCGGATTGTAACCTAGTCCAACCTTATCATTTGTGGATTTGGTTTGTAGCTGAATTGGTTCAGTAATACCTTCTTTTTGTTTCCCCAAAGGACCAATACTTGAGTACCCCATGCATTGAATCATTTTGTATCGAGGACCATATTGGTTTGAGGAAATCTCACAATGTCGTACCTCCTCATTTTGACTATCTTCCTTAAAGAGCCAGTTAAGAACAACATCTTCTTCTATTTCATCCACCAAGGAGGTAGAAGACTATGCAAAGAGACCATCATATATGGTATTCAGATCTGAAGTTTGTGTTCTCATAGCCTCTGATGGCTTGCCCAACTGTTTTGGTGATGGAGGGAGAGAAACTAATGAAAGTACTGGTTCTATCTTATAGCCATCCATGCTGGTATTTGTAATCTTCAATCTCTTTTCTAAGTCTTTCATTAGTGCTTCTGGATCTGCATTTGGAGAGGCTGCCCTATTATGAGGCACAAAAGTATCTGCACCTTTTGTCAATGCATTACAGATGACATTTGTATCAGCAGGAATATTGACTTCAGCTCCGTTATAAGGAAACTTTAAGCATTGATGATATGTTGACGGTACTGCCTTCATTTCATGAATCCATGACCTGCCCAGTAATATATTGTATGACAATGGAATATCAAGAACTTGGAAAAGGACATCTCTCTCTACTGGTCCCACTCTGATAGGTAATGATACCAGACCTTTAGAAGTCCTTTCTTCTTCATCATAGGCTTTTATTATTATTTTCTTACCAGGATCAATGACATTTTTTAGAGAATCCTAGTTGTGTAAGCAGACTGTAAGTACATATATTCAACCCCGCGCCTCGATCTATCAAAACATGTTTGACTCTGTGTTTGTGGATCATGGATTCAATATGCAATGGCTGGTTATGTGGATGATTTAGTGAGTTGTTGTCTTCTTCTGAGAAGGTCAGATAGTGAGGTGAAGTCAGATGACCCACCATAGACTGAAACCGATCAATGTCTAAATCTTTTGGAACATTGGTAATGAGCAATGCTTTGTCTAGGATCTCTTTGTGAGCAGATGAGAGTTTTAGCAATTCAGAGATTGAGATTTGAGCATTTGTCCTTTTCAACTGTTTAATGACACTATATCTAGAAGATGATGATGAAGTTAGCCTTTTAAATTTGTCCAAGGTTGATTCTTTTTGTTTGTTTGATTGGGTTGGTGAATTCAATGCTGCTTGAGCTAGATTGGAAGAACTAGCTCCTTGGAGAGTGACTTTCTTCTGAGAACAAGTCAGAGCTCTTGTATATCATGATTTATCTTGGACTATAATCACATTGCAATATTTCGAGTGGGAAGGCTCAATCATGTTGATAACGTTGTCTTGACTGAGATAAGTATAATTTACCTTGGCACCTCCTTTGGTCTTTGAAGAATCACCTTGTTCATAAATAGGAAAAGGGTCTTTAAATGCTTTATGATTAGCATTGGTTGGGTGATTCCCAACAACAACTTTACCAGTGTCTATGAGATCTTGAATCTCATGTTTTAGCTTCATGCAATTGTTTATGTTATGACCTTTATTCCGATGGAAGTCATAGTATTCATTTTCTCTCCACCATCTTGATTTGACATCTGGATCATATGGTTTGGAGTTATCTGGTAGTGTTATCAAGTTTTTTGCCAATAGAGTTTTGAAAGCAGATTCATATGATTCTCTGAGAGGAGTAAAATCAGGCTTAGGTTTGGAAAGCCAAGGCTTTTCTTTGAACCATTCCTTAGTTTTCTTTGGCAGATTTTCTGCCGTAGCCTCAGTGGCTTTAAGTGCTTGTGTACCACTAGCCAAGTTGAATATTGTGGATTTTGAGTTGGTTTTGACAGTGTCTACTACTCCATTATTAATAATATTCTTGTTATTGTCTTTGCCAAACTTCCAATACTTGTTCTTCTCTTTAGAGCTAGATCCTGGTTGTGTTTCTTTCCAAGGTGTGATATCCCCCTTCTTTATGAGCACGCCTTCCATTCGAATGGCATTATCTACCATTTTGTTAAATGATGGGTGTACTTGCATTTGTATACTATATTTCAGCTCGGGGACCGAGTTATTGACAAATATATCCATTTTCTCAGAGTCTGGAATAGGTCGAGAATACCTAGAAAACATCTTTCTCCAGCGTTGGAGGAAAGTAAGAAGAGGTTCCCCTATTTTCTATTGAGTATTACAAAGATCGATCATAGTCACAGGATGTCGAATGTTGTATGAATATTGTTGTAAGAATAGTTGGATTAGTTCTTCAAATGTTTTTATTCCTTTGGGTAGACTTGAGAACCATTACTTTGCTTGACCCCCTAAAATCCTCGGGAAAAGGTACATGAGGTATGTTTGATCGTGCATGAATTCCATACAGGCAACACAAAACTTTCTAACATGATCTTGAGGATCTGAGGTACCATCATACTTGTCAAATTTTGGGATCTCCACTCGTGAAGGAAATGGAGGCATGTGTAGATTCTTGTCAAATGGAAAGGGACATATTGTTTCCAGAGAATATTGTTTTGGGGACTTGTCCTTATTCTTCAGTTCTGAGACTTCCATCCGTAAGGCTAGTAATTGTTTGTGTACCATGAGTATAGGTGATTCTTTCTTTTTAGTAATGAGCATTTGAACATCATATCCAGTAGGAAGTTTAGCACCTTGTTTTTCTAGTTCTAAGAAATAGTCTTTCTTCTCTCGAGTCATGATAACTTTCATCATTTTTCTAAAGTCTTTGTCCTTTTGACAGTCAAGGATTTCTTTTTCTGGAGGTTCAGTTTCTTCGTTATCCTCACTTGATGATGAGGAATCATTATCATTTTTGGGAATGTTATTATTGTCCTTGTTTCCATCATTGTGTTCTATCTCATATATAGTGGGAGATTTAGGCTCATCAAAAATTGGTTCGCTCGATGACGACGGTATATCAGTGAGTGGATCCTTTTCATAAAATGGATTGTTGGTGTATGAAAAGGGTATTCCTTTGCCTTTGGATTCTTTCTTACTAGAACTCCTGGTTTGTATAGGCATTTTTATGGATTAGTGAGACCTAAAGCTGTTTGTGATGTAGAGGTCAAGATCAATTTCAGAGCTAGTTGTTCAGTTAATGTATTGTTTGGGAGAAATAACTGAGATTCAATCTGGTTTCAAGAATGATCTATCCAGTATAAGACATTTATCTAAGTTGATTCTAAGCATAGTGTAAGATTCAGTCTAGTTTCAGGAACGATCTATCCTATATAAGACGTTATCTAAGTGACTAAAATTTGATAGGTAGTTGATTGAACTAGCTGAAAGATGATTGACCAAATCGGGCAACGCAAATGGCAGAGGTACACTGTCTTGATTTGTTTATGCTCAGGAAAATTGATAACTAGTATTATGTTCGCTGTAGACTATTTTTAGGCAAGTTTGACTATTCTATTCTGACAAAACTAGAGACTCGTACGACAGGATTTTCTAAATCGGATGACAATTTAGCAGTTTCAGGATGACAAAATTTCTATTTCGTACGAGTTGCTGTTTCTTACCGTACGACAGATGGGTATGTGTAGGATGACAAAAGACTTAGAGCAGTTCTATTTCATACGACACATGATACAAAACCAGACGACAGATTAAAATGACTCGTACGACATAGGATCAGGTCTAGGATGACAAATCATAAGACTCGTACGAGATAGGATCAAGTGAAGCACGATAAATTATCAGACTCGTATGAATTTTCACAGGACAAAGCCTAGAAATTCTGAGTTTTTTTGATTGCTGAGCATGATAACTGAATATGACCAATTCTTAGATGGACTGATTTTGGACTAGGATATAGAATTTTGACTTAAGATGGACAAGTTTCTGACACGGACAAAGTTTCGACTTAAGATGGACAAGTTTCTGACACAGATAGAGTTTCGACTTATGACAGACAAGTTTCTGACACGGACATAGTTTCAACTTAGGATGGACAAGTTTCTGACACAGACAAAGTTTTGACTTAGGACGGACTAGTTTCTGACACAAATAGATTTTCAACTTAGGACAAACTAGTTTTTGACACGGACAAAGTTTTGACTTAGGACGGACTAGTTTCTGACACAGACAGAGTTTCAAATCACTGAGTTGTTTCTTTTCTTCTCCAATTTTGGTATTTTAGTTTTTGTTTCAGGGATGAAAACATAGAAAACAAGTAGTATGTATAGTGACTCCAATCACAGCATGCAAACCCTAAGGAATTTGGTGAGGAAAGAAAACCTTTTCTTGTAGACTTAGGTACACACCCAATAGCTAATCAGAATATGGCCGTTGAGTCTCACGCAATGGATTCTCAATGCCATATTATCCAACTCCAAACGCTAATGGGGGCACGAAATGACAAGTATCTTGGGAGAGTTACTATCTCTCTTGCACAAAGATTATCCCCCTTTCGGAGATGAACCAGGTAGCTTCTAATTTTGAATTGGATTTAGTCAGGGATCCGTTTGGTGCGTCAAGGTATAAACTCAATTAAGAGGTCTCCTAGCCTTGAAAACCAAGGTTTAATATGCCCGAAGGTACGAAGGAGAGCTATTCCCGAGCACTACCGTTGACTTGATTTTCATCAAATCATGTTTATTTTATAGTGGGTTGGAGTACTTGGCATCTAGCCGTTCCCACTTAGGTCATTCCCCTCACACCGGCCGTAACGACTTTAAGAGTTTTTCAACCCCTTGGGAGGGAAGGCCTGCTAAAGATGTACAAATCTCAAACAAAGAAAAAGCCTCAAGGGTCTGGATTTCTGATTGTCTAGAAAAAGACAAGAGCATACTCTTTTACCTCTCAGAATCTTCTAAAAATACAAAAGAAAGATTTGTTCTTTAACCAGATAGCAAGTTAGGTTCCTAAAAAATGAATTTAAAGAATACAAGATGTTTAGTCGATTCTCCTTAGGCAACCTGCAAAGACAATGAATCAGTAGTCATATTGTCTTTGTGCGACAAGCATATTCTTTGACGAGTGTTCTGCAAAAACTGATTAGGCTGTGAAAAATTCTGAGATAGACAGATAAACAGTCAGGGTCAATCGTCAGAATAATTAATAAAAATCATGAAATTTGCCTTTTAACCAGAAAATAAAGAGTCGTATGACAGTATAAAAACTCGTACGATACAGGATCCCAACTCGTATGAGACAGGATTCCAGTTCACACGACACCTGCAGTTTGTCATTTCAGCCTGTGGGAATTGTCGTACGAGATGTAAAGACGAAAAAAAATCGAAAAAATCCGAAATCTGAAAAATTACAAAAAACAAAGCAGTCAGTCTTGGAGGCAGAAAAATGTAGTCTTCGGTCCCATGGTGGGCACCAGAGATGTGTGTGTGAAAAAGTGGTATGTAAGCTACAAGCACAACACTTCAATTAAGTCATTATATGCATGGTTAGTAATCAATAATCAATAAGTAAAAAGCCATAACAAAGCGACTAATTGCCTTCTAAAAGATGCAAGTATAAGATTGCTCTTAGATTGTTATAAGCAATACCAGTGACTAGACTACACCAAGATGAAGGATTTAATCTATATGAAATTTAACTATATGGATGCAAGATGGATGAATAATTCAAGCAAAAATCAATTCAAGCAATAATGGATGTAAGCAATGATGGATGAAAAATGGATGAATAAGTAAATAATCTAAAAATTCACAATAATCTTCAATGACTCCAGAGCGAAATTAGCTTGATAAAAATCTCCAAGCATGTTCTCAAAAATCTCTGGGGTAAATTGGAATGAGAGCTGAAGAATGAATTTATAGAGAATTACCAAGAGAAAATTTCAATTTAGGATTAATTGAAAATAATTGAGAAATCAGGTTTAGTTAACCTTGAGATAGATTCCAATTATAGTTTAATTGAAATGCATTCAAATTAGAAGTCCAAGTTGCATTGGAAATAATAAAAAATTAATTCCATGCATTTGTGATAAAAATAGATAATTCTTTTATTTATTCAAGAAAAGAGTCTTTTCAATGCAACTGAACTTCTTTTTGTTTAATTTCAATTCAATTCTTTTTGTTTAATTTCAATTCAACTCTTGTTTTGTAATTAATTCCTTTTGCATGATTAAATGGCAATTTATTAATTAATTAAATATGCAAGGATATTTAATAAATTAAAATGGGATAATTGATCAAAATGATATTCTTGGAAATGATTCAATTAATTAAATGAATATTTAATTAAAATTGAGTAATTGATTTGCCATGTGATATTTGATGATTAAAGAATTAATGATGTGCTCAAGATTGATTTAATTGCCTTTGGTTAGGACCTTGGTGATGTTGTCGAGATTAGGGGCCCATGGTTTAGATGACCATTTTTAGGGTATTACACCTAAAACCAAATCAGGTTTTGATAGCATCTATGTTGTGGTAGATAGGTTTAGCAAGATGGCCCATTTTATTCCATGTAAGGTCACTGATGATGCTACTCACATTTATCACTTGTTTTTCAAGGAGGTTATTAGAATTCATGGTTTACCTATTAGCATTGTATCAGATAGAGATGCAAAGTTTATTGGTCATTTTTGGAAGACTTTGTGGCAGAGATTGGGTACTAACTTGTCTTTTAGTTCAGCTTATCATCCCCAAATGGATGGCCAAACAAAGGTGGTCAATAGAATACTTGGAAACCTTCTTAGATGCCTGACAAAGGAATATGGACAAGCTTGGGATCAGATCATCCATCAAGCTGAGTTTGCCTACAATGACAATGTGAATAGGTCAACTGGTAAAAACCCTTTTGAAATTGTGTATGGCCTTCATCCTAGAGGTGGTTTGGAGCTCAAAGATGTTGGAAAGATGGGACAACAGAGTGGACATGCTTTGTACATGGCTCAATCCATGCAAGAGGTTCATGAGCTGGTTAGGATAGCCCTATTAGACACCACTCAAAGAATCAAGGAAAGAGTAGATGAGAAAAGAAAGGATGTACAATTTGCAGTTGGGGACATGGTCATGATTCATTTGAACAAGCTTCAGAAAGGTGTCCCTATTAAGCTTCAGATGAGGAGGATTGGTCCTTGCAAAACCTTGTCCAAGTATGGCAACATTGCTTACAAGTTGGAGCTACCCGATGATGTGGCTTTATCTCCCATCTTCAATGTTGCATATTTGGTGTAGTGTAAGGGCACACTTCTAGAAGAAGATAGTAGAGTCTCAAAGGTCTCTCAAGCACTTTCAGACCTTCCCTTACCACCTGCACCCATTCCACAAGCTGAGAAGGTGTTAGACTCTAGAGTTTTTAGGAAAATAAGGCATACCATCTATATGGAGCACTTGATCAAATGGCAGAACCTTCTAGCATCTGAGGCTACTTGGGTACCTGAGGAAAACCTTTCTAATCTTATACTTCCCCTTTCTTTGTTTCCTAAAGGAGTCACTTGATTTCTTTCTCATTAGGGGAGTATGGTGCAGGAGAACCTAGTTTTGAGTGCATTTTCTACATTTTGGTGTGTTAGTATTTAGGTTGGTTTTTTTTTGTGAGTAATGGACTACTCATAGGTCCACATGTGTGTTTTCTATGCATTTGGAGTTTGATTGTCGATGGGATCATGCATTTACTCAATTTTGGCTTATAAGCCCTTGTAAGCCTAAAATGACATAAACGTGCATTTTGGTGTCAAACATCTTGAAAATCCTTATTTGGCATTGAGACATGTCATGTTAGTGATTTTAAGTCATCCTAGGTGGTTTAGAATGGGAGACAAAGCATGAAATGCAAAAATGTACTTTTTGGCAAAAGTTGTCAATGTTGCTTGACAACATTTTACAACTTTGAGCAACTTTTTGAAAGTTTGAGCAAATTAGTGTTTAAGAAACCAATGGAGAGTTAGTTAGGATCAAAATGGCATATAAATTCACTAAGTATGAATCTAATGAGGTTGGTGAATGTCTGGAGAAAATCATAATACATTTTAAAGACCATTTTCTAATTTTTACCTTGTTTTTTCTCAAATTTGGAGCACCAGTCCATACTTCATGGATTGATTTCATTGTTGTTCTTTGATAATTGATTTGTACATGTTCTTTTAGTGCTCAAGAAGCATTTTAGTTAGTCTTTGTTGAAGGTTTGAATTGAGTTTTGATTTTATATTGCTCTCGGCCTGAGCAAGGGTTTTAGAGGCCCAAACATGGTTCCTACTTGAAGTCCTTTGAGTTTCCCTCAATAGCCCTTGGGAATGGAGCCATGGAACCTTTGTATAGTGTCCATTATCTTTTTTTTTGATTTGGAGGTCATTTTAAGGCCATTGGACATCATTTCCTAGGCAAGCTCAGTCATAGCCCGGTTAGGAAATGATTGAAATTTTGCAAGTGCTTGCAAAGATGATCAGGTTTGAAGATTCAAAGTGTTTGAAATGAGTAAGTGGGGTGTGGCAGAGCCTTTGTGGAAGTTTGTAGGTGTAGCAGATGAGGAAAGACATTAAACCCTTAGAAGAAGACCAAAAAGACCCAAAACGCTTCAAATATGCCATTTTCGGGTTCCGTACCTGTACAGACAGACCTAGTTTCCTCACTTCAAGAATCTCAAAGTTATTCCAAAAGGGTACTCAAATAATAAATTATTTATCCTGGCTCTTTGGGAAAATTATGTGTAATGCCACAAAAACCGGTTAGGTAGGGCTACTAGTCCTAGAAAATAGGGAAAAGAAGGAGCGATGGAGAATGAATGAAACCCAAACACAAAACCATTTGATTGGTTTGGAAAAACCTTAAGGACACCTACTACAAACCCTACAAGTATATACTATAATTTTTATATAGTAAGGATGGATTTACCCTTGTGAATCTAAACCATGCCTGAGCAGTCAGTGAACACATTTTGATTGGGAGCACTCCTAGAGAGTTTGCAAGTTTTGATTGGTTGCTAGACCAGTGTAGAGTGAAGGGAGACCACTAAGACATCAATCAACTTCTTATTGGAATAGGCTTGACTCTCTTTGTGTACTCCTCCCCATCACAAAGGATACATATATACTCATCAGGAGACCATTCCCTGCTAATGGGCATATCATACTTGTGAATAATTGACACCATAGAAGAGGTAAGATTTCCAAGAGAATGAAGGAAAGAGAAGAAGTTCAATATTCATTAAAGATGCCCTCTCCAACCGAAGAGGAAAACCAAAGAAAAATTATATTCTCACATAAGAATAACCCTATGCAAGAAAAGAGATCTAATAATGTATACAACACAAATATAGAGATAAATGAATAGAAAGTGTGTGTGTGAAAAAGTGAAATAAGTCTGATAGTTGCAGGAATAACACTTCAATTAAGTCATTACATGTATGGTTAGACATATATAGGCATGAATAATAAAACCATAACAAATCGACCAATTGCCTTCTAAAAGATGCGAGTATAAGATTGCTCTCATATTTTTATAAGCAATACCAGTGACTAGACTACACCAAGACGTAAGATTTAATCTATATGAGCATGATATTAAGCTAAATGGATGCAAGATGGATGAAAGATTTAAGCAATATGGATTCAAGCAATCATGAATAAACTAAATATGCAAAAAGCTAAACTAAGATGCAATAATCTCAAAAAGCAAGCACAATATATTCAATGACTCCAAAGCGAAAAGTGTATAATAATAAATATCCAGGGTGGTTTGAATGAGAGCTGAAGGCTGAATTTATAGAGAATTACAAGAGAGATCAAGAAAAAGCACAATTTAGGATTAATTGAAATAATTGAGAAATCACATTCAGTTAACCTTGAGATAGATTCCAATTATAGTTTAATTGAAATAAATTTAGATAAGAAGTTCAAGTTCCATTAGAAATAAGATTTAATTAATTCCATGCATTTGTGATAAAAATAGATAATTCTTTGATTTATTCAAGAAAAGAGTCTTTTCAATGCAGCTGAACTTGTTTTCCTCAAAAGCTTTGAGTTCCAATTTTAGAGAATAATTAAATTCCTTTTAATTGCTTTTCTAATTTCAAGTTAATCTCAATTTAGAAAAAGAAATATATCTCAAGTTTGATTTCTCTCAATTCAATTCTTTTATTTTATTTTCAATTTAACTCTTGCTTTGTGATTAATTCTTCTTTTGTAATAAATTAATTAAAAAATATTTAATTAATATAGAGTAATTGATTTTCTATGTGACATTTGATGATTAAAGAATTAATTATGTGCTCAAGATTGATTTAATTGGCTTTGGTTAGGACCTTAGTGATGTTGTTGAGATTAGGGGCCCATGGTTTAGATGACCATTTTTAGGGTATTACAGAAAGAAGTGAAAAAGGACTTCATGTTGTTGCTCCAAAGTATGTTAAAGTAAAATAATACCACCACTAATGATAAAGAGCCCCAATTACATGGGATAATTATGCCATAGGGTGAAGAGCAACATGAAGGGAAAGGAAGTGCTAAGGCACGATGTTTTTACCAAGAAAGACAATTAGATCTTTTGTGAGACAAATGTGTGCAAGATCATACTGTAGTTGAACAAATTTATTAAATGCATAACATTTTCCAATAGAATGTGAATATAAATCATGAAAAATGCAATATTCATTACCTTTCACTTGCTTAATATTTTTGTTTTTTATTTTGAGGAGGAAAGGAAATGTTCTTGTCATATTTCAACCTCCAATAGATTCTTACAGCTAATCTGTAAAGATGGTAAATATTATCTTCCCATGAAGAAGAAGGTTTGTTAGAAGAAGGAGTTTCATTATCCACAATTCTAATTTTGTCACTATCTATGCCATCTCGAATAGATTTTTGAAAATCAGGGCAATCTTCAACATTATGGTCATGGGTTTGATGAAATGAACAAAAAGGACGCTTTGAAGAAGAAGCATTCTTGTGGGCTCTCTTGATTTGTTGTTTTTGCAGGTAATCTTGAAAGTTTTGAAGTCTAAGAAATTCATCCATAGAAAGAGGGGTACCACTTCCTAGGCCTCTTGTAGTAGTTTGTGTAGGAGGATTTATAGGGACACAAATTCCATTCTCAAATTTCCCAATTCCTTGTCCTTTAAAACCTTGTTTTGTAATTATATGAAAGCCACGACTATAAGAATTTTTCAATTGACTAGATGGAGGAACAAGATCATGAATTTCTTTGAAATATGATGTGTAAGGAGGCAGAAAAGGATTTGTAGATGAAGGAGGAGTATCATGTGGAATGAGAATCTCTTTGTCTTTATCAAGCTTATACTTTTTGGAAGATTGGGAAGGAGTATCTTCATCATTCAAAAGCTTATTTTTAGTGATTTCTATGTGAGGAGAAAGGTCATAAATAAAATTCATGGCATCATCCTCTCTACATAGACTTTGATGTTGAAGATAGGTCCTAGGAGAATAAGGATGATCTAAAGATGTAAGAATGTTGATGTTGTCATATTGCCCCTCTTGCTCAAGGGTGTGTGTAGAAGAAGAAGATGGATCCATATTACTTTCCAATGCTTTCTCTCTTGTAGAAATATCATTGGGTAAAGCATTAGATCTCATTTCTTTTACACAAGATACCCTAGGAGAGGTACATATATTAGGATCTCTAGGTTTAGGATCTACAAAAGCTTTAAGATGATTAACATAGGAAATGCATTTTGTTAACAACATCACCATAATGCAACATAAATGATGCATGAAATCTTTGAGATCTAATTGAAAAGAAAATAATTTGGAAATGCTAACAACACAATATGACCAAGTGCTATGAAGAAACAAAAGCAACAAGAAATGGAAGAAACTCTTATCTGACACATGATAAATATATGCAAAAAATAATGTAATCACATGTGAAAGAGAAAGTAAATCTAATTTATTAATTACCATTAAAAGTCTCTTAATTGAAATTTGAACTTGTTGAAAAAGAAGATCTAAAATTAGGACCTTCTATGAAATTTAATTTTAAGATTCGAATTTGATGAAATTTTAATTTTGTAGTCACATAAATATGTCCACTTAATTAAATGAATATCTACTATTTATTTGATTATTAAACATCAATAATCAGTTAATTAAATTAATATTTAATTAATGTCATCCTCAACCTCTTCTTTTATTAACTAAATAAATTATTCAATTTATTAAATTAATTCATTAAGCCACACTCTAACAATCAATTAAATAAATAAAACACATTTATTTAATTTAACCCCCTTTCCTCAAATAAATAATAAATATTTATTTAAATCCCTAAACTACCCCCCCACTTGCATTCTCCTACAAATGCAAGTTGCACCTATTTAGTTGAAATAATTAATTTTATTTTAATTAAAATCCTATTTTCTCGCACCTCCAAACCCACTAGACTCTTCTAATCCATTCTAGACTCTTCTAACCCATTCTAGATTATTATAAACTATTCCTAATTAGCCTAATCACCCTCCCTAATTATTATCACATTCCTAAGCAACTTGGAGTCACTTTTCAAAGCTTCCAAAGTCTTTGAAAATAATTAAATGCTTTATGTCTCCAACAAGCTAACCCCTAAATTCTTCCAAACCATTAATGGTTCCTACATAACCATTTATGGCTCTTACATAACCATTATTGGTTAACTCAACTCACCCACATGGTTAGAGACTTTCCCTCTAACTCCCCTCATTTAACTCATGGGTCTCTTCAAGCATTTATTGCTTTGACCATGGTTATCCCCACTAACTCTTGCATAAGAGTTTGTCCATTGGATAAAGGCAATATTCATTGGATAAAAGCTTTATTCATTCAACTCAAGCCTAGCCTTACCTCCCAAGGTAACCTTCAAGTCATTTCAAGCATTTAATGCTTCTTCCCTCTCCTCTCAAGCCATATCATGTTGACATTTGTCATCCTAGGATTGGGTCGAAAGCCTTCACATGGATCATAAACCCATCAATCCCGACCCTTGTTGAGATTACTCAATCTCAGCCATCCATTGCCCCGTTTTTCCTATAAATAGAGCCCATTCCTTCTTAATCCAGATTTAGAAATCTTATATGCATCAAAATTATACCAAATTTGAGAGAGCATCTAGGAGCACTTTTCTTTGTTATTTTGGATAAAATTAACATAGATTAATTAGGCTTTCTCATATTTAGCTTGCTTGCATTTGCATAATTAGTCAGTTTTCATAATCTTGAATTTCCATAAGACATCCATAGTAGTGCAAAAAGCTGAGGGCTACACTCATGTGGAACTTGGAGAGGAGAGGAACAAGGGAGGAGCATCTATGAGCATTTGGGAGGGTTTAGTGTCTTTCTTCCATTTTTGTGTGCTTTCTATAATCTGTTTAATATATCTCTTGATATGCATGCTTAGGATTGTAGTTTCTTTCATCTTTCATTTTTGATTTTACTAACAACACTAACATTTGGATCTTGTGTTCCTAACATCCTTTTTATAGTGCATCATTTGGTGAACCTGACGTGAATCGAACACGGAACCTTCTAATTAAAACAAACTAACTTTTTTGTGAAAATTGCCAAATTGCCAGACACAGGTTGCACTTTAGCGCTATTGAACACGTTTTAGCGCCTTTGATAGCTGAGGATTTAGTGCCTTTGTCAGAGTTTTGGCGCTTCTGTCAAAGAAGTAGTGCCTTTGTCTGAGTTATAGCACTATTGTTGGTTAAATAGTGCTACTGTAACTCTTTTGGCGCAGTTGTGCTCTTTGTCTGACAGAGATTTCATTTTGTTTAATAGTTTTAATTAGCGCTTTTGTTGTTATTTTAGCACCTTTGTTAGTTTTTCAGCACGTTTGTATTAAAGTAGTGCTTCTGTGTTTACACAAAGTAACGCTTTTGTAACAGAGAGTTGAAAAAATATTATGTAACCGAAAAATCAAAATTTTAGGCTTGTAGAAGCCCACCAAAAACCTTCTTTTTCACCAATTGTTTTGTTTTTTTGTGCAGGTTTTGCTAACTTCTTGTTTTGCAGGATTCAGGGAGTTAGGGATTAGAAAGTTTATTTCTTTTTTCTTTCTAAGCTTTACTTTTAAAGTTGGATTAGAAAGAATTCACTTTCCCTTTTGAACTAAAATCAACTTCATCTTTCATTTTGGACTAAAATAAGCAAAAGTTTCAATTTGGGCTTAAAAGGAATTTTATTTTGCAAAATTAAAAAGAACCACAAATCAAACAAACAAAATTTGCTTTCTTTTGCAAGTTAGGAACAAAATTTTCATTTTGTGCTTAAAACAAACAAACAACTTTCATTTTTCTTGCAAAGGATAAAAATTCACAATCAAATTTTTGTTTTGCAAGTTAAAAAGAACAAACAACTAATCCATTTTGTTTACAAAATCGCTTTTACTTTGAGCAACGTGCTTTCAATTTTGTTGACTAGGATTTTTCAATTTCCTAGTTAGAAAACAAATTGCCTTGTGAAGTTAAAAGGAACGCCATGGTTGTTGGGGCAAAATCTCCAAATAGGATATAAATCACATTGCAATAAACCAGTTAAAAAGAACTAGTGCTTTCAATGTTTGGCACACTTGTGCAAAAATATGTAGAGTGGCCCCATTTCTAACACACACTATCATCTCCCTTGGCTATCGTGGTCCTAGGTGCAAGAGAAAAGCGTTAGTAATGCTCAAAATTTTCTATTTTTAAGAGAGGCCTACCAAGAGACACATCACTCTTGGGAACGACATTGTGTGGTAAATCCTTCGAGCTGCTATAGAAATCAGGTGAGAGTGAAAGCTGTAGCTGTTCCTATAGTGTAACTCGTCGAAAGGACATATGGGCGCCACCACAAGTTACAAGGCCCTTAACTGAGTCACTGTAGAACGAACTTACATCCAAAGACATTGAACATTACTAGACACCTTTTATTATAGAAGCCCACCCATTCTATTGATTGAGGATATTTGTGAAAAGTTCAGTGCAAGAGCATAGATGGTTTTTCTCCCAAGATACTCACCATACATATTTCCTTGAGTAGAAACAAGGGTTTTTGAAAGGCTACTTATAGCTTGATGAAAGTGGTGAGTCCCCCATCATAGGGATCATCTATATGTTATGCTCACGCAAGACTTAGTATATCACATCCTTACCTGCCATGGTGGGATTCATAAGGTATGTAGTACCAAAGTCGAAGAAATATCAAGATGTAGTCTAAAAATATCGCAACTAGCCATTGACCTTAGGGATAAAAAGTGTTTGAGTTGTTTTCGTCTTGTGTTAGACCAGTAATAATTTGGGCCAACTTCAGGCTTTGGGAAACATAAAATACATTTATAAAAGGGGTCAATAAAGTTCATGATTGGGTTGATTTAGACCCACACCTATTTTTGCCTTTTGTTGAAAAGGGGCAAGGTTATTGTGCTTGTGTGCTTGTTGTGTTTTCTTGCCAAAGAAATTCAAAAACAATTTTAAACCAAGTACCCATGCAACACAATTTACATCTAACATTGACAAACAAAATAAACATCAACAAGTGAAATAAAATATCAATTTATATGACCATCACTCACATCTTGAGAAAAAGGTGTCTTCATCAAAAGACCACATTAAAAAAGAGACAATTGAGTTCAAAAACTCTTATCAAAAGAAGGAAGTTTTTCTATATCAATAGACAAATTTTTCTCTCACACAGAGCCTTCTTGTGCCATATGCACTTGTATCTTCAAGGCAAATCTAACGAATTTGACAAGGAGCCTTAGAAAAATAGAGCTTTTACTCAGTATAGAGCCTTGGATTATCACAAAAACAAAGGGGGCAAGATCAACCCTTCTTTCTTTCCAAAAATTTGTATCACCTACAATGAAGCTCGAGGGGAACCACCAACCCCTGAGAGAGAAGAAGAAGTAGAAACCCCCTTTGTGACAGAAAGTTTTTATTGAGGTCCATATTCTATCCACTTTCACCTTCACACATCACAAAACCATTCAACTCTCAAAACACAAAAGGGTCTTGTTCTAAGTTCTTTTAGATATTGCCTAAATCAAACCAACAAATCACTTTTAGAGTGTCTCTACATCTAGGATCAATCATCCTAAGAGGCATTTCTACACAGGTTAAAACTAGTTTATGAGTACATCCTCTCATTGCTAGGTAGCTTGGTTTGTAACACATCTCAAACCTTTCTATAGCTTATCACATCAAAATTGTTGAAAACACAAGAGCAATTCACAAAGAACTTTGGTAACATCCAACCTTTAGTGTTAGAGATCCATCTTCCAACAAACATTTCACAAAACGTATCTTCCATCAAACATTTCATCACCAACTCATAATCACTTTCAACAACATGGCTCAAACAAGATCAATGAGAAACCGACAACCAAAGATCAAAGACAAGGAGGAAGAAAACCTCAACAATTTTCAAGAGGCCATTGGAGGAGGTACTAATGATTAAGATCCTAGCACTCCAACTCCTGAAGATATAGAAAGAGCAAAACACAATCCCAAGTTCAATAGACTCTTTGATGAAATCCTTAGAAACAATGCAGATGCTCATTTTTTGAGACTTGCTCAAGAGGGTGCTAAATTACCCTCTAACTTTGATACCGCACAGATATGACAGACATCTAAGAAACATAGCCATAAATATGGTGGAAGAGGTAGAGATTACTTCCGCTATGACCTTAATCATCAAGGGAATCCTACATCTCCTCCTCCTTAAAAAATAGACATGTTGAGACAACAAGTAGAAAATATCGCTCAACAACTCAATAGTGGTGTGAAGACTACTGAGTTTTCACTTAACGATATTTGTCCCTATCCTTTTGATAGGAACATGCTTATGCCACCTTTTTCATGAGGGTTTGAAACACCCAAGTTTGAAAAGTAAAGGGGCAAAGAAGACCCTAGAGATCATGTACAAAAATTTCACTCAGCTTGATTAGAGGTGGCCTATGAGGACACCTATCTAATGCACCTCTTTCCTCAGAGTTTGGGAGGCACAACCACACAATGGTTTTCCCAATTACCAGGTGGCATTAGAACATTTGAGGAACTAGTTCAAAAATTCATCGCTCATTATGCACATAACATAGAACAAGATGTTACCATGACAGATTTATGCAACACCAAACAAAAACCAGGGGAATTGTTCTCAGCTTTCCTGCAACGGTGGAGGCAACTGTCTAGCAGACATTCTCTTCATTTGCCTGAGCAAGAACTACTGGAAATATTCATTTCCAACTTAAATGATGAGATGGAATTCCATTTAGACATGAAGGGCACAAAGTCCTTTGAAGAGATGATCACTATAGGATTAAAATGTGAAAGAGCCCTTATAAAAAAGGGACTTATCAAAATCTACAATGAACCCAAAGATGGTCCTCATCCATGTTATAATAGTGATAAACCAAATTTATGGAACACGAACAAGAACGTTGTCAATGAAGGGATAGTGGATGAATGAACAGTAAAAATTGCACAACCTGTGGTCAGGTTTGCAGGACAAAATTCCCTTCCTAAAAACAACACCATCGCTCACCCACAAAATCAAGGTCGCAATGCGCCACAAGAACCAAAACAAAGGCAACAAAACTACAAACGAAAATGCACATACACACCCTTAGGGGAACCCATCAAAACAATCTTGTGTCAATTGGTCTCTTCCAATGTTGTGACCTTACCAAAAACATCTAACTATGAACTTCAAGTCAAACCTCCATGGTGGCGTAATAATGAACATTGTGTATTTCACCAGGGAAAAGGGCATAAAATGAGCAATTGCCATCAACTGAAAGATCTTGTGCAAGATCTCATTGATAGAAGAGAAATTGAAATAAAAGGACATGACCCTAAAACATCCAATGACAATCATCTAATTTTCAAGAATCCACTTCCATCACATGATCAAAGGGGTCCTTCTACCTCTGGGTGAAACATAGATACTACATATAATTATACACAAGCTACATATAATTATACTGTGAGTCACCTCTACGATGCTAATGAACAAGTTGCAACTCTCACCATCAAAGATCCAAATCCTGCATGCAATTTTGTTACGCATCGTAGCAAGATTACCATTCGAGAAACACCACAAGGAATGACACCCCTGCCCAAGCAATATAATCTTGTGGAACAAATGGAGAAAACACCTGCACTTATATCTATATTAGAGATTTTACACTTATCCCCTTCACACAAAACAATCTTGGATCAAGCTCTCCAAGAAGCATCAGTCCTCGCCAACCTCAACACAAATCAATTTCAAGCCATGGTTGGTAGTCTCAAGTCATCACCATGCCTCACTTTTGATGAAAGTGACAATGCTTCATTCCAGCAACCACATAATGCATCCCTTAACATTGAAGGATTTATAAATCAACATAGAATCAAGTGAGTCTTGATTGACAATGGAGCCGACTTGAATATATGCACCTTGTAGTTGGTCACAAGATTGGGGTATGTGGTAGAATCAGTGGAACCCAGTAAAAAGATAACCATTAAGGCCTATGACGATGTGCAGTGTTCTTCCAAAGGAGCTGTTGTATTACCTATCAGAGTGGGGCTAGTGGTGAAGCATATTGTCTACCAAGTTATAGACATTCCTTTTCCATATAATCTCTTGTTAGGAAGACCTTGGATACATGCCATGCAAGCCGTCCCATCTACCTATCATCAATGTATCAAGTTTCCCCATAACGGTGTAGAAATCACAATCCTTGGCGATGCAAATTCATTTGCGTATTGTAACAACATCAACCATCAACCGGAGATCACCGTACCTAACAACAAAGAACCAATCCCTTCCACATCATATGTTAATCCAAGCTCTCTTTCCAACTCAATCACCCCTATACCAAAGCAAGAGAAGTTGAAAATGAAAATGGCTGAGGAAGGTCCTGGGGAATATAATCTTAGCCAACTCTTTTGTGTTGCACAATTACTCACCTCCCCTAGAACTCATGAAAAACCTCAAAAGTTTCTTCAACCACCAGTGGCCAAGCAATCATGTACTTTGGTGCAATTCATCCCTAGTAAAAGTCAGGAAGAGACAACCAGGGATGAGGAGCTGACAAAATGGATCTACAAAGACCCTATCAAAATAGAAAGCCCAAAGGCTAAGTTTCCCACTGATAAATATGGCAAAGGACTCACTATCATGCAAAGAATGGGCTATGATGGCCAGAGTGCTTTGGGACATTGCAAACAAGGATGACACGAGCCCTTACAACTTGAGTTGAAACCCAAAGATAAAACTGGAGTGGGTTTTCAAAAGGAATATCTTCCTAAGCTTAGATTCAAAGGAAAACCTAGCAAGCCCGTGTATCAGCCAGTTACTCCAAAGAGGCCATCCTTGATTATATCTATGGCACCAACTACACCAACCACACCCACAAAATTGATAATCCCATCAATAGCATGAAAGCCATCAACAACACCAACTGCACCCACAAAACTAATAATCCTATCAGTAGCATCAAAGCCATCAGCAACATCAATAACACTGATAATCCCATTAGTAGCACCAACCACATCCACAACACTGATACTCCTAGTAGTAGCCCCACCATAATCGATAATCCTAGGAACAACATTAACATCAACGATAACCTTGCCAGCAGCCTCAGCAATCCCATGTCCAAAAGTGCATAAACCCATGATCAATACACTCTTTAATTCCAAAGACATCCCAGCATGGTACAATAATCAGATGTTAGAAAGTGTATAAAATATTGATTCGGATGAATGGGAATGGGATTCACTGAATCTAAATACTTCAGATGAGGAAGACACATCACTTCCACCACCTCGTAAAGATATCCTAGTTTATGGAGAGGCATGGATTAAAACCTTTTGGGTTCATGAGCAAGAAGCAACTCCCACAGGTCCTACGTCAAATTCTACTCCAGAATCTAACAAGGAGAGTACCATTGACAAAATTCACTCATCTATATTAACCCTTACTGACGCCTCCTCTAAACACAACTCAATTGATGAGGTCATGCCCATCATCCACCCTAAACTCATCGACTGGAACCAGGAAAATCCCCCATGTCTTGATCACTTCCAAAACGATGAGGCACTCATCAACTTTTTATAAATACGGGATAACATACCAAGTGGGGATCATAAAGCTAGGTTTTCCATTGAACTCAATAGTGCAACATACTTTGGGGTAGATGCCAAACCTTTCAGCTGCAAAAAAATCACAATAAAACATGGATCTTCTAGTGAAAACCACACAGTGGCACTTGTCGATCCCAAAAAAGTAAAAATAAAGAGCGTATCTAAAGGTGAAAACCTCTCTGAGGCACCTACGGATGAAAGGTTTGACATCCTCCCCTCTAGTGCAAATCAGGAGAGATCGATGATCCTAATCAAAGAAATAAAAGAATTCAATGTGGAGACCCCTAAGACTCCTCACCAAATAAATTTGGCATCTCTATTAACTCCAGAGGAACAACCAAAATTTGTGGAATTCTTCCATAAGCGTCAAATCAACTTTGCATGGTCTAATGCAGACATGCCTAGCTTAGATCCTAATTTGGTCATGCATCACCTAACTGTGGTAGAAGGAGCTAAACCTATTAAACAAAAGCTCAGAAAGATGCACCCCCAAATTGCCGTACTTGTCAAAGCAAAGCTCAAAAATCTCTTGGATGCTGGTTTCATTAGACCAATCGATTATGCAGATTGGATCTCCAATATTGGACCTGTTGGTAAACCTAATGGGGGCATCTGTATCTGTATAGACTTCAGAGATTTGAACAAGGCATGCCCTAAAGAAGACTTCCCCTTACCAAACATCGACATGATTGTCAATCTCACAATAGGTCATGCAATTCTTTCTCTTATGGATGGCTTTTTAGGGTACAACCGGATCAAGATTGCTTTAGAGGATCAACATAAAACTGCTTTCACATGACCATGGGGCATATACTATTGGAATGTGATGCCATTTGGTCTAAAGAATGCAGGGGCAACCTATCAAAGAGCTATGACTAGTATCTTTCATGACACGATGCACACCATAATGAAAGATTATGTCGATGATTTACTAGCTAAATCATAAACAAGAGAGGGTCATCTGGAAATATTGGGTAAAATCTTTGACAGATTAAAGCAATATCATGTTCGTCTTAATCCAAAGAAATGTGTCTTTGGATTAATCTCAGGGAAGCTCCTAGGATACATTGTCTCAAGCAAAGGCATTGATGTAGATCTGATGAAAGTCAAAGCAATCATGGACATGCCACCTCCCAAGAACATCAGTCAGTTAAGGACACTACAAGGGTGACTACAATCAATTCGGAGATTC